>NC_052148.1:83897933-84517440 GCF_902713615.1 Scyliorhinus canicula
TTAAATTCAGTTCCAAGTGACCATGCTAACATCCCAGATAATCACCAACATGGCTGAGTGACTTTTGCTCATTCCATCACCTGCCTTATTTGCCTAAATATCCTTCTGTTAAGCTCTCTTCACAATATACAGTTTACAATCCCATACTCACCAGAAAGCTATGATGTGGAGATACCGGCGTTGGACTGGGGTGAGCACGGTAAGAAGTCTTACAACACCAGGTTAAAGTCCAACATGTTTGTTTCAAACACTAGCTTTCGGAGCACTGCTCCTTCCTCGGGTGAATCAACCTGAGGAAGGAACAGTGCTCCGAAAGCTAGTGTCTGAAGCAAACATGTTGGACTTTAACCTGGTGTTGTAAGACTTCTTACTGTGCTCACTAGAAAGCTGTTTTATCTTATCATGCACTGATCCCCCACACATGCTCAGGACAGTTAAGGTCCTCCAGTAATGTGGGCTTTCATTCCCACACCTCGTAATTAAATATGTTCCTGTAGAATGGCAAGATGAAGGTTCATGTGAGATTTGACAAGTGCTCAGGTGTTTCTTCCACAGGTGCTTCTTACTACTTTTCCACTCTGACTCATTCTCTCTCTCTCTCCCTGTGTGTCTCTCTCACATGCACACATTGTCTTCATGCTGTACACTGAATTCCTTTTAATGGGGAGGAGAGGATGGAATTGTGAAATCACTATCAAACCTAATGGACAGTATTCATGAACACCTTCCATCAAGAATCATGAGATACTGAACCGTGGTGGGAATTTTTGTTTGAAAGCTTGGCTTTTTTTGATTTTTTTTCCTTGGCCCAAGGTACTGAAGCTGTTATAACACGTCAGTTGAGACATCTTTATTGTGCATAACAATAAACATGTACACATGAATATATAAGGGGCTCACCATAATGAGTTGAATTCTCAGCAGCATTGACTAATTTAGGATAATAATTTGAACAGAATATAAATATTTAAGTAATAGCTAACAGATATCAAGGAGACATAACAAAGCCGTACTCTCCAGACTCATTTTTGGAGTGTGTGAGCAAAGCTCAAGTAGTCCTCTGAATGCCTTGTTTCGATGAAACTCCAGTAGGTTTTAATTTGTTCTATTTGAGTGCTTTCATAGCTTATTTGATGTTTTTCTTGTTTTTACTTTGATGCTGACAGAACATGTTGAACCACTGTTATTAGAGCAGGGCACTTTCACAAAAGGATTATAGCAATATTCCAGTGTTTCAAAATTTCTAATTTTAAGTTGTATTTTTCTCCTTTTCCTTTTCACTTTGCAGCAAATCATTATAGTTTGGACCACCAGTCCCTGTTTCCCTTTGATCAGCTGCAGTCAGGCACCCAGTAGTAATGGGAAACCCTCACTCTGTCCTCCAACGCACATCCTTCTGGAGCAAGAAGACTAGGCTTGATATGATTGGAATCCATGTTCTGACTGAACTGTGTGGCTGTGCAGCAATCTGTAATGCACTGCAAATGAAACTAGGCAGGCTACGCACAATGGGAAAAAATGTAGTGGGGAACATCGATTGGAGTTGATAAACTATATCGATTCGGGAACTAACTATCTTGGCACTGGAGTATTGCATGTTGGTGTGATATGTCGTACCTTAAATGAAGAAAAATTGTATGACCATCCCAGTAAATCTAGCAACTTTACTGTGTTAGGCTCGATGCTGATTTTTATTTCTTAGACAATAAGATGTAGGAACAGAAGTGACTGATATGATAATCCACAACTCCACTTTTCCCACTTGATCTGCAACCCTCAAGTCCCTGACTGATGAGAAAATTCTGTCTATCTCTGCCTGAAATATATAACTTGGTTCCTTTCAAGAGGACCATAAATGTCTCCTCGAGTAATAAATAAATTAGTTGTAGATGTTTTTCTCCCACTTCTTCCTCCCCATTCACCCCCCTTTTTCTCTAGTATTGATGCTGTTTCTGCTCTGATCTGGAAAAGTTGACTGACTATGTGGCTCATGTTTAACCCCTGTTTTTGTTTTGACTCCTTCTGAGCCATGGTGTATTTCACAAATTTGTTTCTATTAGCCTGAAGATTTGTCCAGCTCCTGTGGTTTGATCTTTCTTCTAGCTCGTACAAGATTTTGACCCCTTCTCATTTTCTTAATTTCTGATCTTCCCCAACATATTAAGGGTCCTTCATTTGAGACTATCCTTCAGTTACATCTGTATCATTTCCAATGTTTTTATTCAGGTTTGCAGCGGTAACTATATTGAGAAGAAATCTCTGACAATTAATGCAACTCATCAAGGCCCAGCTATTACACTTTTTTTAGCTGCAGGCATCACACAAGACAAACTTGTGAAGAAGCAAAATGAGTGAAATCGGACAATGTTGGGGATTTGAGAAACCTCCGTATCCAGTATTTGGAGCATAGGTTGGTGGCTGGGTTGTTGACTGCTGTTTTTCTTCAGAACAATGCATGATGGTTACTAGAAATTCACATCCTGCCCAGTCACCCCTGCAAAGTCCTCCTCTGTAAAATCTGGGCACTTGTACTAAAATTGGGTGAGCATTTCTACAGATTAACCAAGCAACAGCCTGACATAGTCATATTAACAGAATCCTCACAGAACCATATCTTACAGACAGTGTCCCAGACTTGTATGTCCTATTCCATCAGCAGGACAGACCCACATGAGGTGGTAGCAGATTATTTTAGAATTAGGATCACTTGACCCTAGAAATCCTCAGCATGGATGCAAGACCCCACGAAGTTTCATGGCATCAGGTCAAACATGGATGAGGAAACCTCTTGCTGATTGTTGCCTACTCCCCTTCCTCAACTGATGAATGTGTTCCTCTATGTTGAACACCACTTTGAGAGTAACAAATGCACTGTGTACTCTGGTGGGGTATTTCAGTGTTCATCAACAGGAGTTGATCTCTATTACTGCTGCTGACTGAGTTGGCCAAGTCCTGAAGGTCATTTCTGTCAACGGGGCCTGTCACAGATTGTGAGGAAACCAACAAGAGGAAAAACCTACTCGACCTTGTCCTCACCAATCTACTTGTTGCAGATATATTTGTCTATGACTTTATTGCTAGGAGTGACCATTGCACAGTTCTTGTGGAGACCAAGTCCTGCCTTCAGACTGACGACTCTATCCATCATGCTGTATGACGCTACCGCCGTGCTAAATGGGATGGAATCACAACTTTTCAAACCTGAGCACCTATGAAGCACTGTGGGCCATTATTAAGAGCAGGATTGTATTCAACCACAATCTTTTGCCTTATGACCTGGCATGTGCTTCACTCTACCATTACCATCAAGCCAGAGGGCCAAGCCTGGTTCAATGAGGAGTGTAGGAGAGCATGGCAGGAGCAACACCAGACATACCTAAAAATGGTTGCCAATTTGGTGAAGCTACAATGCAGAGCTACATACATGCTGAAAAGTAAAAGCAGCAGGCTATAGAGAAAATGGAATTGACCCCACTACTGAAGGATCAGATCAAAGTTCTGCAGTCCTGGCACATCCAGTCGTGAATGGTGGTGGACAATGAAAAAACTAATGGGTAGGATGCTCTGCAAACATCCCCATCTTGAATGTTGGTGCAGAAGATGAGTCGGCAGAGTGAATGATCCATCTCGGCCTCTTGAGGTGCCAGAATAACCACTGCCAGACATAAGCCAATTTGATTCAGTCCACGTGGTAACCCATGCCGTCCGCTGTTAGGCAGCAAGGGCTTTGAGAATCAAAGAATATACAGGGCAGAAGGAGGCCATATGGCCCATCGATTCTGCACCAACCCTTGGAAAGAGCACCCCACTTAAGCCCACATCTCCACTCTCCCGGTAATCCGACCCAATGTTTTGGACACTAAGGGCAATTTATCATGGCCAATCCACCTAACATGCACATCTTTGGACTGTGGGAGGAAAACGGAGCACCCGGAGGAAACCCACGCAGACACTGGCAGAATGCGCAGACTCCGCACAGACAGTGACCCAAGTTGGGAATCTAACCTGGGACCCTGGATCTGTGAAGCACAGAGCTAACCACTGTGCTAACGTCCTGGCTGTAGCACTAAAGACATCTCCAGAACCAGCCTTGCCTGTAGATAATCTGTTCCAGGACTGCTACAACACTGGTATCTCCAACAATGTGGGAAATTGTCCAAGTATGTCATGCCCACAGCAAGAAAAATCTAATCCCGCTATTTGCTGCCCTGTCCGACCATACTCCAGTGTGATGGAACGTGCCATTGCTAATGCGAGAAAGTGACACTTGCATGACAATCACCTTTTTCATCAGTGCTCTGTTTGGTTTCTTTCAGAGCCACTGCACTCCAGACCTCCACAGTAGAGGTCCAAACATGCACAAAAGAACTGAATTCCAGAGTGACGAGAGTGACTGCACTTGACATCAAGGCAGCCTTTGACTTATTTAAGAAATTGAAGATCCCAACAAAACTAGTCAATGGGAATCGGAGGGCATGATAGCACAATGGTTAGCACGGTTCCTTCACAGCACCAGGGACCTGGGTTCGATTTCCCGGCTTGGGACATTGCTTCTGTGGAGTCGACAAATTCTCCCCTTGTTTCCTCCCACAAGTCCAGAAAGACATGCTTGTTAGGTGAATTGGGCATTCTGAATTCTCCCTCTGTGTACCCGAACAGGCGGCGTAGTGTGGTAACTCGGGAATTTTCACAATAACTTCATTGCAGTGTTAATGTAAGCCTATTTGTGACACTAGTTCCACTTGCCTCTGCATGCAGTTGCAACAACACTCAGAAGCCCTATATCATTCGGGATGGAACGGTCTGCTTAATGTTTACTCCACCACTGCAGTGACAGCAAGATGCACTGCAGCAAGTCATTGGGCCTCCTTCTGACGGCACCTTTCAAACCCACATGCTCTACCATCTGGAAGGACAAGGGAGCAGAAACATGGGAACATGGCATCTGCGAGTTCCCCTTCAAGTTACACACCATCCTGACTTTGAGCTATAGCACTATCGCTGTTAGATAATTTGGACATCCTGAATTCGCCCTCCATGTATGTAAGCATACTTGTGACAATAATGAAGATTTTTATCATTATTCCTTCACTATCACTGCATCAATATCCTGGAACTCCCTCCCTCCCTAATAGCACTGTGGGCGTTCCACAACAGATGGACTGTAGTGGTTCAATAAGGTGGCTCACCATCTTTTCCAGAGCAATTGGGGATGGGCAACAAATGCTCTCCTTGCAAGTGAAACTCCTCCTATGAAAGATTTAAAAATAAAAATAAAAATTCATGACCCTGCAGCTTCCTGATCTGGTGTTGTGCTTATTTTTCTTCTTGTACTCATGGACAAGACGACCACCAGATCAGAAAGCTATGTGGGGATCTTGCAGTTCTCCATAGCAGTGCATGTTTTTTGAAACCGCACATTCAACTAGTTGATTATTCTGAGGACTCTAGATTCCTTGATTTAACCCTAACAAGTGCTGTTTGCACAGAAAATCTGATCCTGCGCTGGAAATGTTTAATTTTTCATTAAATCTTATTTGGGGAGTAATGTATTCCATTAAATAGTGTATATGAAATAATATGACTGGGTGCACAAGTCTAAGAATTACTTGAGAATTAATATCAAAATGCTATTGCACGAATGTCATGCTATGCTTTATCAGTCTCCATCTCTGCTGTTCAAGTAAGGGGGATCTGGGACTTGAGCACACACATCACGGTTGATATTCCAGTGCAATAAAGTGTGCTGTACTGTCTTGTGATGGCGCCTTTCAGATGAGATATTAAATCCAGGCTCCATCTGTCTTCTCTGGTGGGTGCAAATGATCACCTGGCACTACTTCAAAAAAAGAACCGAGAAGTTACCCAGTATCCTCTATCCTGCAATGAACATCACAAAATCAGATCATTCTTAAATTGCTACGTGTGACGTTGCTATGTGCTAAACTGGCTGCTGCATTTCCTATATCACTACAGTGAATTACAACTTCGCAAATACTTGATTGGCTGTCCTGATGTACAGTGATGGCAAAAAAAGCTTTATGAATGAAAGTAAAAGTGTGCATTGGTGGATGATATTAATTTCCTGCTGCAGATAGATGCAGAGGAAGCCAACCTTTCGAGCGTTTTAGAATAATACATGATCCACTTCAATGGAAACACTCAGCACAAGAACCTTCAAGTTTATTGTAAGGTATTTAATGACTTGAGTTTGAAAGTTAATTTCCATGTATAAGTTTGTACATGGAATGGTTGCACAATGAAATGAAAAAAAAAGAAAATCGCTTATTGTCACAAGTAGGCTTCAAATGAAGTTACTGTGAAAAGCCCATAGTCGCCACATTCCGGTGCCTGTTCGGGAAGGCTGGTACGGGAATTGAACCGTGCTGCTGGACTGCCTTGGTCTGCTTTCAAATCCAGCGAATTGCTACTTCAAGTTTATTGTAAAACAATGTTTCCTCTATTTCGTGTTTTCCTGTTTTGTACATACTGAGTATACCGTGAAATGTTTAAACTCGTTTTTGTTTTCTTGCTTTTCTGTTTTTTGGTCTCTTGTATCTTGTATCTTCTTTGTTTTCTCTCCTTTTCATCAACGAGCTAGCTGCTGCCCCTCACCAGTACCACTTTGTAAATTGTCTGTCCTGAGTACTCCGATTCCAGTCTTAACACTGCAACAAGACACTGATTTTTGCATTTTCTTGGGAGTAATCATGAACTATGGGTACGATTGGGAATTTCCTGTTGAAATCTTTGTGCCAGATCTATGGAGTATGACGACCACTTAAATTTAGGTGAAAAGTTTGGTTTGGTGGTAACTTCCAGAGAGCGGGAAAGATATGGCCACTAATTGTGACAGCAAAGAAGAGGATCGACACAAAAAGCCTGGTACTGGAGTTTACAGATGGGTCGGAATTTAAATACATGACAAAGAATTTGAGGAACTGAGCTCGAGGATAAAATAAAAATGGAAATACTGCCTCATGGCACCGAGGACACAAGTTTGATCCTGGCCTGGGTCACTGTCTGTGTGGAGTTTGCACATTCTGCGTGGGTCTCACCGCCACAACGCAAAAGAAAATGTGCAGGATGGGTGGATTGGCCACACTAAATTGCCCCAAAAATTGGGTACTTTTTATTTGTGTTTTACAATAAATTTAAACAGAAAATGCTGGCAAAACTCAGCAGGTCTGGCAGCATCTGTGGCGAGAAAGAGTTTATGTTAATGTTTTGGGTCTCAATAACCCTTCCACAGAACTCCAGCCCTTCTCAATGATCCTTCGACAGCTCAAGGATGTAGGGGAGGATGATGAGGCTTGATGTGAAATGGAATACAAACATGAGCTGAGTTGATTGAGTGAAGGATGGTAGTCCAGCAGAAAATCATTGGAGTAAGTTGTTTGGAATTGACAAAAGGTACATGAGGTTTTCAGTGGTGAATGGGCTGAAGTAAAGGTGGAGGTGAATGATGTCATGGTGGAAAATCCATATCTTTACCGATTTTTATAACAACTCTCCTCTCCATATTCGGGGCCAGCCCATTGACCATGCTAACCCACTTCGACTTCTTCCTCCCATACTATCACTGAGGTAATCTGCAATCAATTTTTTTTTTTCCTCACTCCAGCCATATTTCCCTTCCCGTTTCTTTGTTTCTGGCCCTGGGAAAAAAAAATCTCCTTCAATACCGCTGCACGTACTAATTCCCAGCTACTTAGCCTCTTAGTGAAGCGTCATCATGACATTTCTGCAGTTACCGATCTGCTGAATAACCCATCCATGGTTAACTAATTTATTGAGTTTTTGAGGTGACTAGAACGGCATGGTGTGGATGGATTGCTTGGTTCGCATCCCAGGTTGCTTGTGAGTGGTGGTGGCGATGGCAGAAGGGCTTGCCATGGTCTTCCCTGGATGTGGGGCCGGGAGTGACCAGTGTGGAATCCTTGCTGATTTTTGACTACGGGCAAGTCTGTTTAGATCAGTGATGGGTAAGGTTATACTTGGAGAAAATCAGAGGTTTGAGTCAATTAAGGAGAGTCAGCACAGCGTCACAAAGAGAAAGGTCATGCTTGACTGACCTAGTTGGTGTTTTGAAGTCCAAAAGGTTGATGAAAGGAAAACAATGGATGTTGTCTGCATGGATTTAAAGAAAATATTTGACAACACACCATGCAAGGCTGGTAAAACAAATACAAGTAAAATTTGCTGATTATTCCAAAATTGCAGCAATGGCTGAGTGATGTGAATTGACCAAGAAGTCACTGGGTGGCAGATGGTCAGCACTGCTGCCTCACAGCGCCTGGGTTCAATTCTGGTCTTGGATGAGTGTGTTGAGTTGTATGTTCTCTCCGTTTCTGCGTGAGTTTCCTCCCACAATCCAAAGATGTACAGGTTAGGTGGTGTTACAGGGATGGGGCAAGGGGTGGGCCTAGGTTGGTGCAGACTCTATGGGCCGAATGGCCTCCTTCTGCACTGTAGGAATTCCGAAAAAGTGTGACATGATGTATTTTGGCAGGAGGAATAGGAGAGGCAATATACACTACTAAATGGCTCTAAAGTGGTAACGAGGACAGAGGGACCTAGGATTCCCTGTGCATGGATCTTTGAAAGTGGCAAGCCATTCAGAGTGGTTTTAAAAAAAGCACATGGGATTCATAAACCAAGGCATTCAGTAAAAAAGCTGGGTCGTTATTCTGAACCTGAATGTTACTATGTACAACAGAATGTTAATTTGAATTGTCTTAAGTTCTCCAGTCTGTAAACCGGCATGTGTTTGTTTTTTGATTTGTTTCCCTCTTTGTAAGCAGTGATATATTTCTCCAGCCCCTCTGTTTTTGTGTGATCCAATTTTCTAGCAGCAAACTTGATGGGGTGAATGCTCACTGTGAGAGGAGGCAACATCATCTCCACACTCAGATTGCAGAGAGAGGAAAGCAGGATGTACAATAGGGAGACCACAGATAAAATAAATATTAGTTCACGTGAGTTCCAGAGTCTAGAATTGAAGCCAATGGGGTATTCCTTCAATGGGTTGAAAATAATGCTGTATAATTCACTTTTTTTTTCCTGATGGTGTTGACTTCACTTGATGAGGTACGCATGCAAAAATTAATCCGTCTCTTAGGTGATGCTGCAGAAGCAGTATAAGAGCCCTTTTGGTATGGCCTGCTAGTCAGATGAAGAGTAGACTGAGCTATGCAGTTCAGCAAGGCAGTATTGCTTGTTCCATAAGCCAGAGGCAGACTTGCTGGAACTTAAGGTGAAGGAACCTTGAGGCAGCAGTGACCACAACATGATAGAATTTACCCTGCAGTTTGAGAGGGAGAAGCTGCGGTCAGATGTAACAGTATTACAATTAAATAAGAGTAGTTACAAAGACATGAGTGAGGAGCTGGCCAGAGTTGATTGGAGAAGGAGCCTTGCAGGGAAAACAGTGGAACAGCAATGGCAGGAGGTTTTGGGTGTTATTGGGAGGCACAAGAGAAATTCATCCCAAGGAGGGGGAAACATGCGAAGGATAGGGCATGGCTGACGAGGGATGTCAAGGACAGCATAAAAGCTAAAGAAAAAGCATGCAAAGTGGTGAGGATTAGTGGGAAGCCAGAGGATTGAGAAGCTAAAGTGAGCAGAGGACAACTAAAAAAAGCAGTGAGTGCAAGCTAGCTAATAATACATCCCAGGCTCCCAAAGAAAATAGCTGAGGAAATTGTGGAGGCATTGGTGATGATCTTTCAGGAATCACTGGAGGCAGGAAAGGTCGCAGAGGACTGGAAAGTGGCTAATGTAACACCACTATTTAAGAAAGGAGGGAGGCAGAAGATGGGAAATTATAGATGGTTAGCCTGACTTCTGTCATTGGTAAGATTTTAGAGTCTGTAATGAGATCGCAAAGTACTTAGAAGTGCATGGTAACTTCCAGTGGCAGCCATGAAGGAGTAGGTTGCACATTTGGTGGCTCCCGCTCGGGTCGGACCTTGGACCTTTTCCCCGATTTTTATTTATTATTTATTATTTATTTATTTTTTCCCGGATTTTACTTGGTAAATTGATATTTGATATTGGACGTAACTGTGAAGAGGAATCCTACATCAGTGCATGGAGAGACGGACCAGGAGTGCTTGCAAAGGAAGAAATAGGCGAACAGAAAAGGCCTGGGTTGAAGCTGCAGTGGGAGAAAGCATGGCGGATGACCGGAGTCCTGGCTCGACGACTCAGCGGTCGACGGAGCAGTTGATGAAGTTTATCCAAGTGGGCTTCGCCAAACAGGAATACTTTGACCTGATTAGGGAATCGATTGCTCAGCTGGAACATAGACTGGATGCTCCAGATCGGGCGATCCAGAAAGTGGAGAAGGCACTGACTGAGCACGAGGTACACCAAACAGCAATGGAGGTGGAGATGGGGATGCTGAGAGACCAGCAGAAAGACTCCAGGAGAAGGTGGAGGATCTAGAGAATGGGTCTGCCGGCAGAACGATAAGATTCCACAGGTACCTGGCTAGACCGGTTGAGCTTGAGGACAGGCAGGGTGTCAGCATTTGCAAAGGAGCTAAAGGGATTTATGGAGCGGGGGAGGGGGGGCGCAAAGAGGACCCATGGAGATTTGAGGGGCCTTGAGTGAAGGAGTTCTCCTTTTACTCACGTGCATAAAGTGTCCTCCCGGATCGACATTTTCACCTTGAACAGGGCTTTACTGACGGGGGTAGTGGACACTGAGTACTCAGCGATCACGGTCTCTAAATCATGTCTTGCACTGGGTGGACCTACAGGTGAGCAAGGAGGGTGGCCAATGCCCGCATTGCAGATTGGATGTCAGACTGTTAGTGGATGAGGAGGTATGCGGGCGGGTGAGGAAATGTATCCAGAACTATCTGGAAGTTAATGACACAGGGGCAGTCTCGGCTGCAATGGCCTGGGAGGCACTGAAAGCGGTGGTCAGAGGGGAGCTGATTTCGATACGGGCCCACAGGGAGAAGGTAGACAGAGCAGAGACGGACCGACTGATAAGGGAAATACTTCAGGTCGACAAGAGATAAGCGAATACTTAAGGTCGACAGGAGAAATGCAGAGACCCCAGAGGCAGGGCTTTTAAGGGAACGACGGAGGCTACAGGTGGAGCTTGACTTGTTAACTATAAGGAAGGCGGTGGAGCAGCTGAGGGGGGTTGGGGTTGGGGGGGGGGGGGGGGAGGGGAGGAGAGAGGAGGGAAGAAGAGAGAAAGAGAGAAGGCAAGATGAATATGGAGAGAAGACCAGCAGAATGCTTGCGCAGCAGCTCAAAGAGGGAGGCAGCCAGGGAGATTGGGAAAGTGAGGGACAGGGATGGGAATCTGGTCGGAAATTCAGCAGGGGTTAATAAGGCATTCAAGGAGTTTTACAGCAGGCTGTATGAGTCGGAACCCCCAGCTGGACCGGAGGGGATGAGGCAATTAATAGGGGGGCAGAGGTTCCTGAAGGTGGAGGAAGGGTTGTTAGAAGGGCTGGGGGCCCCGATTGGGTTGGAAGAAATAGCAGAAGGGCTGAAGGCCATGCAGTCGGGTAAAGCCCCGGGGCCAGACGGGTACCCAGTGGAGTTTCATTAAATGTTCACTGGGATGTTGGGGTCGCTGCTGATGAGGACATTTAATGAGGCAAGGGAGAGAGGGGTGCTTCTCCCGACGATGTCACAGGCCACTATCTCATTGATCCTGAAGCGTGATAAGGACCCAGAGCTATGACTGATCTCATTATATGTTGACTGCAAACGGTTGGCCAAAATCTTGTTCTCTAGGATTGAAGACTGCGTTCCAGATGTGATTGGGGAGGACCAGACGGGATTCATTAAGGGCAGACAGTTGGCAGCAATGTTAGGCTGCTGAATGTGATCATGATGCCCCCAGAGGGTAGGGGCGTGGAGGTAGTGGTCGCAATGGATACAGAGAAGGCCTTTGATTGGGTGGAATGAACCTATCTGATGGGGATGCTGGGGCGGTTTGGGTTTGGACGGGGCTTCATAGACTGGTTTAGGATGCTGTATCAGGCGCCTATGGTGAATGTACGGACGAACAGATTAACATCGGGCTATTTCAGGCTGCACTTGGGGACGAGGCAGGGCTACTCCGTCTCCCCACTGCTGTTTGCGCTGGCCACAGAGCCACTGGCAATTGCGCTGAGAGCCTCGAGGGGCTGGTTCGGGGACGGGTGGAACAGAGTCTCACTATAAGCAGATGACGTCCTATATGTTTCTGACCCACTTGAGCGGATGGGAGAAATTGAGAATTCTGGAGGAATTTGGCTGGTTTTCATATTATAACTTGAACATGGGGGAAAAGTGAGATGTTTGCGATCCAGGCAAGGGGGCAGGAAAGGCGATTGGGGGAGCTGCTATTTGGAGTGGTAGGGGGAAGCTTTCGGTACCTAGGCATCCAGGTGGCATGGGAATAGCTACAGAAGTTAAATTTGACCCGACTAGTAGACCAAATGAAGGGAGACTTCCGAAGGTGGGACATGCTCCCGCTATCACTTGATGGGAGGGTACAGACAGTGAAAATGACAGTCCTCCTGAGATTCCTGTTTGTTTTCCAGTGCCTCCCCATCTTTATCTCTCGAGCTTTTTTTTAACGGATAAACAAGGTGATTTCTGGCTTTGTATGGGCGGGTAAAACCCTGCGAGTAAAAAAGGGGATGCTGGAGCATAGCCAGGGGGAGGGCAGGCTGGCGCTGCCGAACTTTTGCAATTATTATTGGGCGGCAAATATAGCCATGATTAGGAAGTGGGTGGTGGTGGGTGTCGATGTTTGGACAAGCTAGGAGAGTGGGCAATGAAGTTCAATGTGGAATTTATAATAACCATAGGGTTGTACTGGGTAGGCTAGATGGCGGGTTCCAGAGTTGGCAAAGGGCAGGAATTAGAAGGATGGGGGGGGGATCTATTTATAGATGGGAGCTTTCCCAGCTTGACAGCCTTGGAGGATAAATTTAAATTGACAGCAGGGAATGGTTATGGGTATTTGCAGGTGCGAAACTTCTTGAGAAAACAGGTGCCGGCCTTTCTGCTGCTGCCGCCACGGGGGGATACACGATAGAGTAGTTTCCAGTACGTGGGTGGGAGAGGGGAAGGTATCTGATATTTACCAGGAGCTTTCGGAGGCGGAGGAAACCCTGGTGGAGGAGCTTAAGGGCAAGTGTAAGGACGAGCTAGGAGGAGAGATAGAGGCGGGTCTATGGGCGAATGCCCTAAGCAGGGTTAATACCACCTCCTGTGACAGGCTTAGCCTGATACAATTTAAGGCAGTGCACTGGGCACACATGACAGCGGCTAGGATGAGTAAGTTTTTCGGAGTAGAAGATAGGTGTGCGCGGGAAGCCCAGCAAATGATGTTCACATGTTTTGGGCATGCCCGTAGCGCAGGATTTTGCTAAGGCAATGTCCACGGTGCTAAAACCACAGGTGGTGCAGAGTCCAGAGGTAGCGATCTTTGGAGTATCGGAAGATCTGGGTGTTCAGGGGGCGAAAGAGGCCGACGTCTTGGCCTTTGCCTCCCTGGTAGCCCGGATACGGATCTTATTAATATAGAGGGACTCTAAGCCCCCAAGTTTAGGACCTGGGTTAGCATATAGCTGGGTTTCTCGGTCTCGAGAAAATAAAGTTCGCCTAAGAGGGTCAATGTTGGGGTTCATCCGGAGGTAGCAGCCATTCGTCGACTTTCTCGGGGAAAATTAACACGTCAACAGATGCAGTAGTCCAAGGAAGGAGGGGGGCTGGATTGTTGTTGTATGGTTGAGGTTCGTGAAGATTGAGATGGGGGAGAAATGTTTATTTTTATCATCATTATGTCATTGTTTATAGAACATAGAACAGTACAGCACAGTACAGGCCCTTCGGCCCTCGATGTTGTGCCGAGCAATGATCACCCTACTTAAACCCACGTAACCTGTATACCCGTAACCCAACAATCCCCCCATTAACCTTACACTACATTAACCTTACACTACGGGCAATTTAGCATGGCCAATCCACCTAACCCGCACATCTTTGGACTGTGGGAGGAAACCGGAGCACCCGGAGGAAACCCACGCACACACTGGGAGGACGTGCAGACTCCACACAGACAGTGACCCAGCCGGGAATCGAACCTGGGACCCTGGAGCTGTGAAGCATTGATGCTAACCACCATGCTACCGTGAGGCCCCCAAATCATATCAGGGGAATTTTTATTATGTTATTATAAAAATTTTCAAATACCACAATAACATATTATAAAGAAATACAGTGGGAAAGTGTGAGGTTATGCACTTTCAAAGGTGGAATTTAGGCATAGACTATTTTCTAAATGGGCAAGTGCTTAGGAAATCAGAAGCACAAAGGGACTTGGGAGACCTTTTGTCACGATCTCTTAAGGTTAATGTGCAGGTTCAGTCGGCAGTTAGAAAGGTAAATGCAATATTAGCATTCCTGTCAAGAGGGCTAGAATACAAGACCCGGGATGTACTTGAGGCTACACAAGGCTCTGGTCAGACCCCATTTGGAGTATTGTGAGCAGTTTGGGCCTCTTATCTAAGGAAGGAGGTGCTGGCCTTGTAAAGAGGAGGTTCACAAGAATGATCCCTGGAATGAAGAATGTGTCGTATGAGGAACAGTTGAGGACTCTGGGTCTGTACGCGTTGGAGTTTAGAAGAATGAGGGGGGATCTTATTGAAACTTACAGGATACTGCATGGCCTGGATAGAGTGGACGTGGAGAGGATGTTTCCACTAGTAGGAAAAACTAGAAGCAGAGGACACAATCTCAGACTAAAGGGATGATCCTTTAAAACAGATGAGGAGGAATGTCTTCAGCCAGAGGGTGGTGAATCTGTGGAACTCTGTGCTGCAGAAGGCTGTGGAGGCCAAATCGCTGTCTTTAAAACAGAGATAGGTTCTGATTAATAAGGGGATCAGGGGTTATGGGGAGAAGGCAGGAGAATGGGGATGAGAAAATATCAGCCATGATTGAATGGCGGAGCAGACTCGATGTGCCAAGTGGCCTAATTCTGCTCCGATGTCTTATGGAGGCACATGTCACATTCTCCACAATGTACTTACCAAAGGATGATTATCCAGTGTCTGAAAATTGGCTTCTGTGTTCCAGGCTGATAATCTCTCAGCCATTGTTGGTTGAAAGGAATGTTTGAGTGTCTGTAGATGTTCCGTCTCCGCTGGTCAAACCGGGTTATCAAACACAAATGACCTTTTTGTAGCTGCATTTTGGAGTTGAGCTGTGCAGTCTGCAAGTGGTCCTTAGTAACTCCCCTGATATGATGAGGTTTGAGTTTATCTGAAGTTGCAATGTGGCTGCTTTTATTCGGGGGCACAGACAAGTTTCAGTTTGGACAAAGTACTTCACCTGAGGCTGAACAAGTGTCTTATACAAGTTCAAAGTCCCCTCCATGCTCTGGTACTCTATGCCTCTATTGATAAAACCTTGGACACTCTGTCTTATAAACTGCCTTCTCAAACATGTCTTGCCACCTTCACTGACATGTGCACATATGCACCCAAGTCCCTCTACATCTGCTCCCCTTCAGGTTGTACCCTTTTTCATAGTGTTCTTACTCTGTCTGCCAAAATTAATCACTTAATATTTTGCCGCATTGAACTTCATCTGCCATTTGTCTGTCAATTACACCAAATTGTCTATGTTCTCCCCACTGTTTACACTGCTTCCAATTTTCAAATCATCTGAAAATGTTGAAATTGTGCCCTGCATGTAAAGGTCCTTGTCTTAAATGTTTTTTTGATCAGTTTGTGGTAGCAAGGCCCCTTTAAGGGGGAGGGCCTCCATGAGATTGGCACACGGTCAATTGTGTGGGAGCACGTGGACCCTGGCCAATGGGGACTTTGCGTGTGGCCCTGGAAGGAGGACCCTGGACAGTGTGGACCAGGGGGCTGAAGTGTAAAGACCTGTTGTAGAGTGTCCTGTGCCTGTTATCTGACTGCCCTTGCCTTCCATGCTTACCACTTGAAGCCCCAGTATATGCTTCAAGACACCACAAAATTGCTACTATCTCTTTTTATTCTTTGAGCTACAACCTTGCTCTCAAATCCATCCAATGAAGGCAAGCATTTTGTATGTTTTCTTGACTACCTTGTCCACTTTTGGATTGGATTTGTTTATTGTCACGTGTACCGAGGTACAGTGAAAAGTATTTTTCTGCAAGCAGCTCAACAGATCATTCAGTACATGGAAGAAAAGGGAATTAAACAATTCAAGAAAATACATGAGAATACATAATAGGGCAACACAATATATACAATGTAACTAGATAAGCATTGGCATCGGATGAAGCATACATGGGTGTAGTGTTAATGAGGTCAGTCAGTAAGAGGGTCATTTAGGAGTCTGGTGACAGTGGGGAAGAAGCTGTTTTTGAGATGTATGCCCAGATCTCTCTGACTTTCTATATTCTTATAAGTTTTGCCATTTCCAGTATATTTCCCCAATGCATCTTTCAAAAGTTTAATTCAAAGGAATATTTCATGGCAGGACAGCTCCAAGGCGTTGTCTGCTCATCTTGCTCTATGTGGCAGGCTGGGGACAGTTCTAGTCCCCAGGGTCAGCATGTGTGCAGGAAGTGTCTCCCGTTGCCGCTCCTGGAAGCTTTAGTTTCGGAGCTGGAGTGGTGGCTGGAGACACTGGAGCAACTGCGAGTCGGAGAGCATCGTGGATAGCACATATAGAGAGGTGGTCGCACCGCAGGCTCAGATTCCGCAGACAGGAAGGGAATAGGTGACCACCAGACCGAGAAAGAGAGTGAGGCAAGTAGTGCAGGAATCTCCTGTGGCCATTCCCCTGCAGAGCAGATATACCGCTTTGGATACTGTTGAGGGCAATGGCTCTTGGGGGGGGAAAACAATAACAGCCAAACTCGTGGCACCACGGTTGGTTCTGCTGCAGAGGGGAGCGGTGATAAGTGTGACAGTGTAATAGTTATGGGGGATTCAATTGTAAGGGGACTCCAGGATGGTGTGTTTCCTCCCTGGTGCTCGGGTCAAGGATGTCTCGGAGCGGGTACAGGACATTCTGGAGTGGGAGGGTGAACAGCCAGTGGTCGTGGTACACATCGGTACAAACGACATAGGTAAAAAAAAAAGGGATGAGGTCCTAAAAGCAGAATACAGGGAGCTAGGAAGGAAGTTAAGAAATCGGACCTCTAAGGTAGTGACCTCAGGATTACTACCGGAGCCATGTGCTAGTCAGAGTAGAAATGACAGGATATATAGGATGAATACGTAGCTGGAGAGATGGTGTCAGGGGGAGGGTTTCAGATTCCTGGGGCTTTGGGACTGGTTCTGGGGGAGGTGGGACCTGTACAAACTGGACGGGTTACACCTGGGCAGGACTGGAACTGATGTCCTTGGGGGGGGGCTATTTGCTAGAGCGGTTGTGGAGTGTTTAAATTAATGTGGCAGGGGGATGGGAACCGATGCAGGAAGTCAGTAAAACAGGGACAGAAACAAAAGGCAGTAAGGGGGAAAGTGTAAAGCAGAGAAGCCATAGTAAAAAATCAAAAAGGGCGACAGTACAAGGTACAGTGACATAGGGGAACTTGGTGAATAGGCCCAATAATACTAAAAGGAATAAAATGGGAAGTAAAAACATAAATGGAAAGCGGCACGGCAGGTCGTTACATGAAGATATGGGTTCAACAAAAAGGAAAATTAGGAGACCAGTTAAGAGGAAATATAACTTGGGAGAGGTTACTGATCAAGGTTTTAAGATTCAAAACAGAGGTTTAAAAGCCAACATAAGCGTACTTTACCTGAATGCTCATTGTATTTGGAATAAGGTAAATGAAATGATGGTGCAAATCATCGTGAATGACTATGATTTAGTGGCCATTACTGAAACATGGTTAAAGGATGGTCACGACTGGGAGTTAAATATCAAAGGGTATCAAACTATACGGAAGGACAGAGTGGATGGTAAGGGAGGTGATGTAGCTCTGTTATTTAAGGATGACATCCGGGCAATAGTCAGGGATGACATCGGTGCTATGGAGGATAAGGTTTAATCCATTTGGGTGGAAATCAGGAATACAGTAGTAAGGCAAAAAAGTCACTGATGGGAGTGGTCTATAGGCCGCCACATAGTAACATTATGGTGGGGCAGGCAATAAACAAATAAATAACTGATGCATGTAGAATTGGTACAGCAGTTATCATGGGGGATTTTAATCTAGATGTTGATTTGGTTTAACCAGGTCGGTCAAGGCAGCCTTGAGGAGGAGTTGATAGAATGTATCCGCGATAGTTTCCTAGAACAGTATGTAATGGAACCTACGAGGGGACAAGCGGTCCTAGATATGGTCCTGGGTAACGAGACAGGATTGATTCATTATCTCATAATTAGGGATCCTCTCGGAAGGAGCGATCACAATATGGTGGAATTTAAAATACAGATGGAGGATGAGGAGGTAAAATCAAACACTAGTGTTTTGTGTTTAAACAAAGGAGATTACATTGGGATGAGAGAACAGCTAGCTAAGGTAGACTGGGAGAAAATACTTTATGGTGGAACAGTGGAGAACCTTGCAAGCGATTTTTCACAGTGCTCAGCAAAGGTTTACACCAACAAAAAGGAAGGACGGTAGAAAGAGGGAAAATCGACTGTGGCTATCTAAGGAAACAAGGGAGAGTATCAAATTGAAGGAAAAAGCATACAAAGTGGCAAAGATTAGTGGGAGACTAGAAGACTGGGAAATCTTTAGGGGGCAACAGAAAGCTACTAAAAAAGCTATAATGAAGAATAAGATAGATTATGAGAGTAAACTTGCTCAAAATATAACAACAGATAGTAAAAGTTTCTACAAATATATAACAAAAAAGAGTGGCTGAGGTAAATATTGGTCCTTTAGAGGATGAGAAGGGAGATTTATTAATGGGAGATGAGGAACTGGACAGGTTTTTTGGGTTGGACTTCACAGTGGAAGATGCAAATAACATGCCAGTGACTGATGGAAATGAGGCTCTGACAGGTGAGGACCTAGAGACGATTGTTATCGCGAAGGAGGTAGTGATGGGAAAGCTAATGGGGCTAAAGGTAGACCGGTCTCCTGGCCCTGATCGAATGCATCCCAGAGTGCTAAAAGAGATGGCTAGGGAAATTGAAAATGCACTAGTGATAATTTACCAAAATTAACTAGACTCTGGGGTGGTCCCGGCGGATTGAAAATTAGCAAACATGACACCACTGTTTTAAAAAAAAAAAAGGAGGTAGGCAGAAAGTGAGTAATTATAGGCCAGTGGGCTTAATTTAGGTAGTAGGGAAGATGCTGGAATCTATTATCAAGGAAGAAATAGCAAAGCATCTGGATGGAAATTGTCCCATTGGACAGATGCAGCATGGGTTCATAAAGGGCAGGTCGTGCCTAACTAATTTAGTGGAATTTTGTGAGGACATTACCAGTGTGGTAGATAACGGGGAGCCAATGGATGTGATATATCTGGATTTCCAAAAACGCCTTTGATAAGGTGCCACACAAAAGGTTGCTGCATAAGATAAAGATGCATGGCATTAAGGGTAAAGTAGTAGCATGGATAGAGGATTGGTTAATTAACAGAAAGCAAAGAGTGGGGATTAATGGGTGTTTCTCTGGTTGGCAATCAGTAGCTAGTGGTGTCCCTCAGGGACCAGTGTTGGGCCCACAGTTGTTCACAATTTACAGAGATGATTTGGAGTTGGGGACCAAGTGCAATGTGTCCAAGTTTGCAGATGACACGAAGATGAGTGGTAAAGCGAAAAGTGCAGAGGATACTGGAAGTCTGCTGAGGGAATTGGATAGGTTAAGTGAATGGGCTAGGGTCTGGCAGATGGAATACAATGTTGACAAATGTGAGGTTATCCATTTTGGTAGGAATAACAGCAAAAGGGATTATTATTTAAATGATAAAATATTAAAACATGCTGTTGTGCAGAGAGACCTGGGTGTGCTCGTGCATGAGTCGCAAAAAGTTGGTTTACAGGTGATTAAGAAGGCGAATGGAATTTTGTCCTTCATTGCTAGAGGGGTGGAGTTTAAGACTAGGGAGGTTATGCTGCAATTGTATAAGGTGTTAATGAGGCCACATCTGGAGTTCTGTTTTGGCCTAATTACCTGAGAAAGGACGTACTGGCGCTGGAGGGTGTGGAGAGGAGATTCACTAGGTTAATCCCAGAGCTGAAGGAGTTGGATTACGAGGCGCGGTGAAGTAGACTGGGACTGTACTCGTTGGAATTTAGAAGGATGAGGGGGGATCATATAGAAACATATAAAATTATGAAGGGAATAGATAGGATAGATGCGGGCAGGTTGTTTCCACTGGCGGGTGAAAGCAGAACTAGGGGGCATAGCCTCAAAGTAAGGGGAAGTAAATTTAGGACTGAGCTTTGGAGAAACTTCTTCACCCAAAGGGTTGTGAATCTGTGGAATTCCTTGCCCAGTGAAGCAGTTGAGGCTCCTTCATTAAATGTTTTTCAGATAAAGATCGATAGTTCTTTGAAGAATAAGGGGATTAAGGGTTATGGTGTTCGGGCTGGAAAGTAGAGCTGAGTCCAAAAAAGATCAGCCATGATCTCATTGAATGGCGGAGCAGGCTTCAGGGGCCAGATGGCCTACTCCTGCTCCTAGTTCTTATGTTCTTATAACCTCATGCATTACATCATTGGCCTCGTGAATCCTTTCTCTTATCTCTTCCAAAGATTCCAGGAAGTTGATGTTTATTCCTTCATTAACCTACGTTTGTCCATGTCATTTTATATTTTGTCTTGAATTATTGCCTTTCGAGTTTTCCCCATCACTAACATTAACCTGACTGACCTGTACTTCCTGGGCTTATCTTTACACCCTTTTTTTTTTGAATGACGATAGAAGACTTGCTATTCTCAAGCCCTTCAGCACCACCCCTGAGTCTTGGGAAGACTGTAAAATATGGCCAGTGCCTCTGCACTTTCCACATTCAGCTCTCTCCATATCTTTGCATCTCACCTGGTCCTGGCGCCTTATCCACATAAGTACAGATAGACCATAAGATGTCGGAGCAGAAGTAGGTCATTTTGTCCATCAAGCCCTCCGCCATTCAATGAGATCATCACTGATCTGATATATAATCCTCAACTTCACTTTGCCACCTTACCTCTATCACCCTTGATTCCCTTACTGATTAAAAATCTGTCTGTTTCAGCCTTGATAGCCAATTCAATATCACCACAGTAATTTTAAACCCTTCTGATCTCTGAATTACCTCATCTCTCACCCTGGCCGTGGTAACATTTTCCTTTAATGCAAAGCATTCATTTAATAACTCGGGTATTGGATAAACTCTGTTCTCACTGGAATAATGGAGATGAGGGCCAACCTGATTGAAATCTACAGAATTGTGGGGGGCAGATAGTCAGAAGCTTTTTCCAGGGTGGACGAATTGATTATATGGGGACGTAGGTTTGTGTGAGGGGCAAAGTTTAGAGGAGATGTGTGAGGCACGTTTTGTACGCAGAGGCTACCTGCAACTCACTGCCGGAACAGGTGATGGAAGCAGGTACGATAGTGATGTTTAAGAGGCATCTTGACAAATACATGAATAGTAGGAAAGTTAGATGGGAAGCATGGTCGGCACAGGCTTGGACTGCCGAAAGGCCTGTTCCAGTGCTGTACTTTTCTTTGTTCTATGCCCTCTGCCTCCATGCATAAATTCCAGTTTTAATCCCTAATTGGGCCTACTTCTCCATTGATCACTTTTTATTGTTGATATGCCTATTAAAATCTTTGGGATTCACTTTTATGTTGGCTGCCAGTTTCTTTCATGTTCCCTCTTTACTTCCCTTATTTACTTTTTCACCTCCCTCTGAACCTTGTACATTCAGCCTTTTCAACGTCTTATCAGTTGTAACAAATGTTTTTTCTTTACCTTAATTTCTTTTTCTTTGTCTTCATTTATCGCTGTTCTTTTTTTATCCAGGGACCTCTGGATTTGTATCACTACCTTCCCCTTTCGGGGAAATGTACCTTGGCTGTGGTTTAAAAAGTCTATTCTTTGTAGGTACAGTAGTTCATTATTTAGCTAGCATTATTCCTGCCAACTTCTGAAATTTATTCAGTCCAGATCCGTTCTTATCCCTTTCTTGGTGCCTTGCCAACTTTAAGTAGATGCAGGGAAGATGTTCCCAATGGTGGGTGTGTCCAGAACCTGGGGTCACAGTCTGAGGATTCAGGATAAACTATTTCGGACAGAGATGAGGTGACATTTCTTCACCCAAAGAGTGGTGAGGCTGTGGAATTCATTACCACAGGAAGTAGTTGATGCTAAAGCTTTGAATATATTCAAGAGGTGGCTAGATATGGCATTTGGGGAGAATGGGATCAAAGGCTATGGGCGAAAGCAGGATTAGACTATTAAGTTGCATGGTCAGCCATGATGGTGAAGAATGGTGGTGCAGGCTCGAAGGGCCAAAAGGCCTCCTCCTGCTCCTATCTTCTATGTATCTATGTAAGCACAGGGAGCATATTCCTGCCTCACTTACTTTCTTGACGATGCTCCTTTTTTAAGCCAGCTTTTGATCATCTGTGCTAATATCTAATGTGGTTAAGTGTCACATTTAGCGTTATAATGGCCCTGTGAAATATTCTGGGACATTGTATGTTAAAGGCACTAAATACTTGTAGAAATGGGGTCTAAGATCCTACAAATAGTGTAGACCAGGGGTGGGCAAACTACGGCCCGCGGGCCGCATGCGGCCCGCCAAAGGTATTTCTGCGGCCCACCAAGTCATTAAAAAAAAAATAATAATTTTTTTAATTTTCTTTTTTTAAAATTTTTTTTTTAAGGTTAATGGGGGGGGGGCTGTTGGGTTACTTACTGGTATAGGGTGGATAAGTTGACTTGAGTAGGGTGATCATTGCTCGGCACAACGTCGAGGGCCGAAGGGCCTGTTCTGTGCTGTACTGTTCTATGTTCTATATGAGGCGCCCAGAATCATAACCGGGTGAAGTAATTATTTTACTTAATATACTATGCGGCCCTTTGTGAATTGTGAATTTCTGAATGTGGCCCTTGCACGGAAAAGTTTGCCCACCCCTGGTGTAGACCATTCATCTGCTCAAGCATGCTCCATAGTCAATAAATCTCTGCTGATCTGATTGTGGCCTTAACTCCACTGACCACACACCCCTCCCTTGTCAATCAACATTTGTCTAAGATTATCTTTTCAGTGAATCTACTAGAGGGAATATTAATGTGGTTTGTTCAGTTAAACGCTGATCAGATTTTCACTTAAATTGTAGGACAGAAGTAAGATAGAGGAGCAACTACTCAGTCTGAACATTATCTTACTGGAGAAAAGAAATGCTGTAAAGTACTTTGGGATGTCCTGAGGTTGTGAAATGTGTTTTATTAATGCAAGTTTTTAAAAAACTAAATGTTTAAGGGAAAGCCCATTCAGAACACCATGTTAGTTGTTCCTTGCAAGATCAGTAATCTTAATGTTCATGTGGAGTATAATGATGCACTTTCAGAGACTTCATTAGTGAACATGCATTTATCTACCCCACTGCTCTACCCCAGAGGGTTATTGATGCTCAATCGTTTGAGTATATTTAAGCCCAAGACAGATTTTTGATCTTTCATAGAATTGAGGAATTTTGAGAGCTGGTGGAAAAATGGAATTGAAGCTGAAGATCAGCCATAATCTGACTGAATGGCGGAGAATGCTTGAAGGGTTAAATGGTCTATAATCTGCTCTTATTCTTTTTATACTTTTGTTTGAAAAATCTTTCACTTTAATGTGTTTTGAGTAGTCCAAGGTCAGTATGATAATTCTATTTAAATACTAACCAAGCATCTCTGGCCAGTGTGGTTCCAAGGTTCAAAATGGAATAATACACAACTTGATAATTTTCCATCAATTAGCTTAACAGCGATAGTGGGAGACCGGTTGAGAGGATTTGGAGATGCTCCACATGGTGATTGTCACTTTAAGGGCAACACAACCTGGGTGACCAATGGCGACTGGTTGGAAATCACCGTAGGGGGACATGTTCTCACTCCCATTCATAGACAAAAAAACTAGATAGTTTTACAGCACACACTTGTTTCTGTTGTGCTGTTTTATGGTGGAGCAATCTAAATCCATTGTGATTTTATCCCTCTGTTTCAAATGTTTATCTGCACTGATCTTAAAAGCTACTTCCAATGACGAAGTATTTGTTTTTTTTGCTTATATTTTAAACAATCTCCCGCTAAATTTGCTCTTTTCCTTCCTTCAATGAAAATAGTTCTCGAACCTTCCGCATAAACATAGCTTCTCATTCTTGCCCACATTCCGGTGAATCATCTGTCGGTGTCTCTCAGAAATTCTGATTTTGAGAATACAAGCATGCTTTCAAAGCCGTTCCTTGGAAGTAGGGTTATCCAATGACCCGATGCAGAGTATAAGTTAGTTATTAAGCCTTTTTGGAAGTAGATTCAGAGTGCACGTTAGTATTTTTATAAATGACTGTGCCAGATTCAATCTGTTTATGACAAGATCTTAGAAAAATGTAATCATGAAGATACCTGCCATTTCCATCAGCATAGTATTGCTGCATGCAATTTCACAGTATTTTGTGTTAATAAATTGCTCAAGGCCTTTCCTCAATGTTGTTATTCTTAAATGCAGGATGATTTTGGAATTAATTTCCAGTATTCAAATACCAACCTACCTTAACTGATGCGATGTAGTTTCCTGAAAACAAATCTTAATTTGGATTCAGAAATTATTTGATTCCACAGCATTTTCTCTTTTTTTCAGCATCGAGTATCTGAGAGATTATATTGACTAATAACTGACTTTGTCTCTGCCTTTCGGATTCTGAGTACATTTTCTTTCTTTAAAAAAAAATTAAATTTAAATTACCCAATTCATTTTTTCCCCCCAATTTAAGGGGCTAATTTGCCAAACATGGCCATTCCACCTACACAGCACATCTTTCAGTTGTGGGGGTGAGACCCACAGACACAGGAGAATGTACAAACACCACACGGACAGTGACCCAGGGCCTGGATCATACCCTGGCCCTCGACGACGTGAGGCAGCAGTGCTAACACTGCCACCCGGATTAAATTTTCAGTTTGCTAATCCATTTTTTCTCGAAGTCATTCATCCCTCAGCAAAACTAACTCATTACCATTGACAGAATTCATCTCAAAAATTGTTTTGTTCATTTTGGGAACAGATACTGAATCTAAAAACTTTGATACAGGTTGTAAGGTCCCTTGAAAATGATCAGTTCTCTGTACAATCTGTGGCAAACAATGCAAGTATACAATGATCACTTCTAGCAGCTGCTTAATGAATTTTTTTGCATTATATTAATCATAATGGCATCGAGGACAATTGCTTTATCAAAACATAAGCTTTGTTAACTCTTCAGCCGCCTCGGGCAGCAGCAGATGTGAGGAAGATAATTACTGAAGAAGCTGCCAAGTCAGACCTCTCTGCATGTTTTGCAGCAAAATACCTGACAGCTCAGTGAATTCAAACTTAGTTTGCCTTCATGTAAATTGTTGGAAAGGACCGCTGAAAACTGTGCACTTTAGTGAGCTGGTTTAGCTCACTAGGGGCTGGTTTAGCTCACTCAGCTAAATCGCTGGCTTTTAAAGCAAACCAAGCAGGCCAGCAGCACGGTTCGATTCCCGTACCAGTCTTGCTGGAATGTGGCGACTAGGGGCTTTTCACAGTAACTTCATTGAAGCCTACTCGTGACAATAAGCTATTTTCATTTTTCATTTTCATTCAAACAGTGAAATTCGTGTGGAGAAGAGAAATTGAGAAAAAGGAGCTGTCGCACACAGTAACAGGATTTTTAGAAAGAAGTCTAAGCTGACACTCCAGTAGAGTACTTTCTTTTGGATGAGACACTGAAGTGGAATCCTGGTTGGAAGTAAGAGATCATGTGGCATTATTTGGAAAGAGTAGGGGACTTCAGCAGGAATCCTGCTGAATATTTATTCCTCACTCAACATCTTTGAAAAAGATTATCTGGTCATTACGATGTATAATTACAATTTATGGGAGTTTGATGTGTGGAAATGGGCTGCTGCATTTCCTATATTACAATAGAGCTTGCTCTTCAGAAGTATATCACTGGTTGTAAAGTCACATTCTTGAGGTAATAAAATGCACCATACAAATACAAGTCTTTTATAATCAAGACCTATAGGTAGGGAATCAGAGTTCCTTCCCTAATTAGGGAAACAGCTTGGTTATTATGCCAATCCAATAATTTTATGCTATATTTTAATAATTACTTTTTATTTCCATGATTGAATGGCGGAGCAAACTCGATGGGCTGAGTGGCCTAATTCTGCTCCTATGTCTTGTGGGCTTATAGTCTTATGGACCATGCAACCGCAGATACCACGGTGGAGATTCTGTTTGGGGTTATTGGCCGATTTTAAAAAGCTTTGTGATAAGGTGCGATTTAACTATAAAAGGACTATGTCGAGTTCAATCAAAATGGGGAGGTCTCGACAGCCGCATTCTGGTTGGCGGTGGTCTGGGCTCGTGATTGCATTTAAGGCACAAAACGATAAGGCTGGAAGGGAGGAGAGGGGGAGGTTGCTGAAGGATATTGTGCAGGTGGCCTACAGATACTCTGCCCCGACTAGGAAATATTGGGTGGAAAGGAAGGACTTGCAGGGGCAGTTCGATCGATTGATGACTGGAAGGTGGTGGGTTAGCTCTGTAGAGTAAGAGGTGTGCAAGTATGGTGAGAAGGCAAGTATGGTGAGAAGGCTAGTAGGCTGCAGGCACACCAGTTAAGTAGGCAAGTGGCGGTGTGGGAAATTGTGTAGGTGGGGGAGGGGGGGTGGTTGTGGAGACGGATGGAAAAAATCAGCAAGGTCTTTGAAGCCCTTTTTACAGGGGGTTGTATAGATCTGAGCCTGGAATCGATGAGGCAAATATGGGAGGTTTATTGGATGGGTTATTGTTCCCGGAGGTCGGGGAGGTGAGTTGGCGGGTGTTGGAGAAGCCATTAGGGTTGCAGGAGATGGTAGAGAGGGGTGGGCCGGTGCATTCTGGGTAGGCGCTGGAGCCAGCTGGCTTCCCGCCAGCATTTTCTAAATAATTCTTGGGGGAAATTGGTCCTGCACCTGTGAAGTCCATCTTGAACGCCTAAGTCCCATTAATTGACCAGGTACCAACATTGAAATAGCAAAATAACAGAAATTAAAAGGAAAAAAGAAGGGACAGACTTGGATTAATCGGAGGACCCTTGTATATTGATGAAGGAAACTCTCTGATGAACTGGAGCTTGTAGGGGGCATGTGTTCCATCGATCACCCCCAGGATGGTGGCAAATCATGCTGCCAGGGCATCCTGGTATGCCTGAAGTTTACGTAGTCCACTGCCCGGGCACATGGATGCATCCGCACTGGTATGAATGTTTCTGAGCTCCCAGACACCTCCCCGTTCAGCACCTGGAAAGATCCAGAGGCATAAATGTTCAGGGCGACCATCACCTTGACATCCACTGGAAGCAGGTGCCCTCCTCTAAGCCCCTGCAGTGCCAGGTGTGCCACCAGCTGGCGCAGGTGGTGTACTGTCTCCCTGGTTAGCCAGTTTTCAGCGGCACACACGGTCCAGCAGCTCGTTGAAGGATAGGTGCCTACATTATACAAGTGCCCTGATGCAGTGCCTCCTTTCTACCTTGGCCAGTTGGGTGGCTGGTAATCTGGCCACTGCTCTTCCGGGGGAAACTCTTCTAGTGGTCCTCCCGAGCAGGCCCTGTGCCTCCCGTCTCCATGCGTCCACAATTCAGCTGTGGCCAGATGCATAGCTGGCTGTATTCCGTACTCCGAAATTCATTCTCTGTCGGGGGAAAAAAGAGAAGCCGTTAACAAAATGAGTATTTCCTTGTTCAAACAAATCCAATAGGCTACATGGTGAGCCTGAGTTGTACTACTTTTCAAAAAAAATAAAAAATTTAGAGTACCCAATTAATTTTTCCAATTAAGGGGCAATTTAGCATGGCCAATCCCCCTACCCTGCACATCTTTGGGTTGTGGGGGCGAAACCCACGCAAACACGGGTAGAATGTGCAAACTCCACATGGACCGTGACCCAGAGCCAGGGTCGAACGTGGGACCTCGGCACCATGATATAGCAGTGCTAACCACTGTGCCACCGTGCTGTCCCTCCCTGAGTTGTACTTAAGCTGCCCCCATCAGTGAATGGCACCAGGTTGTCTGTGATGTGGGAGCTGTCCCCTGTCAACAGGGGTACCGGTGGTTGTTGCCACCAATGTCAGTAAAAGGCTCTGTAGCTCCTGTCTTTTCTTCCAGTGGGGTCTTCTGTTGGTATCCTTATCAGGTGGGCTGTGTTATCCCGCCAGTAAGATGGCACTTGGTTTTGTGGTTGGGAAGGTGTGCTAGTGCCACCAATCATCTGCATGCTTGGAGGCTTGTGTGTGGGTAGGTCCTACAGATCGGGGTGTGGCAGGGAAGTGTGCATCTGTTGGGTGCGTGGCTGCGATATAATGTGGGTCCTGGCTGTGACAACCTGGCAGGATGGATGGGAGCAGGATCGTGGTGGACAGGTGGGACTTGGAGAGAGCTGGTGGTCCTGAGGGGTAGGCTAGCTGATACTGTCACGAGTGAGGCCTCTGCCCTGAGAGGTGTAGTGTTCCAGGGAGGATGCCAAATGCCATGGTGCATTTCTTTTGTTTGGGGTGAGCGCTGCTTTTCCCCTGCAGTGGGGCTGTGTTTCTGATGAGTGCACTGTGCTAACCTGTTGTGCCATTGATTGAGCTGGACCATGCCCATTCTGATAATCATATTGCTGGGGTCAGAGCGTTTCCAGCGGGGTGGCCTGGATGGGCTCCCAAGTGACCAGATGTTCCCAAACCTTTTAGAGGACAGTGTGAGCAGTCAGCAGAGCGAACAGGGGCCTGTCACTTGCACCAAAGGTGCAAATAGAATTTACAGTGCAGAAGGAGGCCGTTCAGACTATCGAGTCTGCACCAGCCTTTGAAAAACTCCACACTATCCCTGTAACTCAGTAACCCCACCTAACCTTTTGGACAGTAAGGGACAATTTAGCATGGCCAATCTACCTAACTTGCACATCTTTGGACTGTGGGAGGACATCGGAGCACCTGGCGGACCCCCACACAGACACAGGAAGAACATGTAAACTCCACACATAGTCACCTGAGGCCGGAATTGAACCTAGTACCCTGGAGCTGTGAGGCCGCAATGCTAGCCACCGTGCCGTGCAGCAGTGGCGGTCTGAGCCAGGCCCCCTGATCCAGAGGGGGACACCCTATATCGATGGATCGGTTGCTCCCCCTTACTATCACCGATCTGTTGAGCTGCTTGCAGAAAAATACTTTTCACTGTACATGTGACAATAAACACATCCAATCTGCCTGAGGCAACCATGCCCTAGCAAGCCCCACAATTTTGAATACTTTTTAAAAAATGTGCGTACCTTTTCACTTCCCCATGGCAACCATAGTGCCCAATCCCCATTTGTAAATACTTGCACTAATTCGGGCCTGGCTGACTTCTGGAGCATCCTGTGCCTGTTGCCTTTTTGCCCTTTACGTGAACCACAAGCTGTTTCTTGTATCGACCAAACGCCCACACAACCAGTATGTTAGTTCAAAAACACAGTTTATTAATAACACAAGACTTGTATCTCTATGCAATAATGCATGCGGCTCTGTACTAAACTACACCTAACAACTAGGATGACCTTTACTTAACTTCGAGTGACCGGCACAATGCGAGATAAGGCCCTTATCTGGGTCCACGTGGTCGGTTGGAAGTTGTTGGGTTCGTCTCAGCTGGGCTCGTCTTTCAGGAATGGTCGCGGGTCCTTGAACTTGGTTGTTCTGCTACAGTTGGTTGCGCACAGGCCGGTCCCAAAAGAGACCGATCTCTAGTGTGCAGGGCTTTTTAGCATTCGTCTCTTTCACGCCCTTTTGGGCGGTCCTTACTCCAGGCCCAATGGATCGATAGGGTTTTTTGATTACCCTCATCGTTCTCCGCCAATTAGGGGATGGATACCCCGATGGTTGGACGGGTCCTAGCTATCACTGTCCCAGGCACGTAGGCCTTTCCAAATGGCGCCGGTTAGTCTGCTATTGTTGATGGTCCTTAATGCGAATGCTATTGTTATGGGCAAAATGGTAATTGATTCTCAATGGATGCAAGTTTCAGCCAAGTCTGGTTTCTTTGCACAATACACAGAGGCTGTGTACCTGTCTGTGTCCCAAATTGACCAGAATTCCCATGGTCCTTTGCGGGTGACCATTTTACATGGCTACACCGCTAACCTGCCTCAAATGAGACCAACTCCGAGGAGAGCTCCGAGAACGCAATCATCAATGCGTCACAGCTATCATCCCCACCCTCGACCAGCGCTGAGACAAGCACCTTGGTGGACCACATTAGTGGTCACTGAGGAGTATTGTCAAGGCTATCGACATCATTGGGGAGCCATCAGGGCCAGATGACGCCGGGGCTCAATCCAGCTGCTCCTCTGTTCCGAGGTGAGCCCTATGGGCACCGACTGTTAGGAGGGGGCTGAGTGACAACCTGGACCCATCCCATGGACTGGTGACGGTAGCCACTATCTACCCAGAGTTCCATCTCTCTTCTGAAATCGCATCTTCCAGTCAGCACCTGGGACAGGATGGCACAGCTATGCCTGTGCTGCCGTCAAATGTGCCGGGGCCATCCGTTCCCAGAGGCCCACTAGGATGCCCGCCAGGGGCATCGAAAGCCTGGAACGTGGTAAACAGCTGGCTGCCTCCACCTCTGATGTGCATCCTGGGGATGCACCTAGACATAACGGTAGAGCGAGGAAGGCCAAGCACATTGAGGATCACTGAGCAGGCATGGAGGGTGTGGCGTGCAAGGATAGGTAAGGGATAACGGAGGGAGTGGGGGAGAGGGCATTGGACTGGGGAGGACAGTGGAGCGGCACTGTCAAGAGAGTGGTGCACATTTGCACAATGCGCGTTAAAATAATCTGACCGCAACCAGTATGATTCCTCTGGTTCTTGGTTCCACGCTGTGGGCTGATCACCGAGCCCATGCTGCATTCCCCCAGACATGGGGTCCTGGCGCCCCTCCTCCCCCACTGACACGCTCTGCTTGTGTACACCCGGCTGCGGGGGAGTGGGCGTGCCTGCTCACTGGACTGCGCACACTGCACCCCAGACAACCAGAACGGGCCCTGGACATGCGCCCCGGGCTGGGCCCATCTGCTGGGTGATCGAAGGTTGGCTGCTGCATCTGTGGTGCTGCTTCCTGCAGTGTTCAAACATTCAGTGCATCAAGTTATGATGGGATGCTTGGCAATGAGCCCCACATGCTACATGGCATGCCCACTCACAGGAATGTGTGAAGTGCCCACTTAACCACGATTGCCAATTCCGTGTTAGCAATAGCCTTCAGCCGCATGGACGGAAGCCCCCGCAGTCAGTGTGAGTTATGGGTGCTCAGTGGGGGCGGACAGGCATGGACTAGGGTTGCCCCTGGAACAGGTAGATACAATTACATGATGGAATGGAGGACCTGCGTATGGGTGCCCCCGGGCTCATAGCCTGTGAACGAAGATGGTTACTCGCCTCCTAGGGTCACCGCAGCAGCCCTTCAGCCAGGTTCACATTTTTCAAAAGGAGTACTAATCTGTGCCAGCGTGACCACTTGCTGGGGAGGCCACTGGATCATGGGAGGCTGCTGTATAAATAAATAAATGATCTTTATTGTCACAAGTAGGCTTACATTAATGCTGCAATGAAGTTACAGTGAAAATCCCCTAGTCGTCACATTCCAGCGCCTGTTCGGGTGCACAGAGGGAGAATTCCAAATTCTCAGCTGTGGCGCCGGTTAATTGTATGAAAATAAGGCTTAAGTGCTGATAATTGGTTTCTCAGCATGCTATGGCAGGATATCGATTTCGCCTATGGGAGCAGGCCAGTTGCATTGCAAGAGGTTTGGCGCAGTTCTCATTTTTGACAACCTGCTATACACTGGCCTTGCCGTGCTCTCACTTGAACAAAACAAGGCCACTGAATCGGGCCCATACGCTCTGCAGATCAGCCTAAATTTTATGATCAATGTTATTTAAAATCTATTGTAAGTACATATTTTAAAGCAGTTAATGTTGATATAATTTTTATTAGAAGATCTAGACCGTGGTTAAAGTCTTCACATTCTATCTCCATTCTCGTTTATGTACTTGGTATAGTGTATTGTCATATACATTTGCTGGAATCTATGGGTTTTGTAATTAAGGATGTGGAGTGGAGAATACAGCCCTATGTATTTACATTGTGTATTTATGTATGTCTGATGGTTTTTTTCATGTATGGAATGATCTGTCTGGACTGTACTCAACAATTCTTTTCACTGTACTTCTTTACATGTCACAAATCAAATCCAAATCAATGGGATTCGAGAGGCATTTATTTTCACCCAGAGAGTAATGGGGATCTGGAAATCTCTGCTTGAAATATTAAAGATAAAACCCCCCATAACATTTTTAGGAGTATTTAGATATGTGCCTGAAGTGCTGTAATGTACAAGACTACGGGGCCAAAAGCTGAAAGTGGGATTAGGCTGGATGTTTTTTGTGAGCTGACATGGACGCACTAGGCTGAATGACCTCCTGTGTTGTAAATTATTGATTGTATGATTGATGTTTGACAAGATGTCCGTTCGAATTAGTAAATGGATAATTATGAATAGCTTATCACCCATAAACACTTGCCCCTCAAGCCCTTGCATTGGTGTAATAGTAATTTTGTATGCTGAAGTACAAATATTCTGCTCTCTCAACCAGACCTTTTGGTGCCACATATCATTTACTCACCTCATTAATCTTGCAAATGCCTGTGAAATACAAAAAAAGACCCAGGAGATATCTGTAATTGACAAATTATATGATCCCCAATCATCCCACAGACTTGCACTTTATGCAGCTGTATTTTGAAGGCACTCTGCAGAGACTACATATTTATCACATAATTTGGTAATCTGTTTGAGGGCAATGACATTTTGTGGAAAGAAATACTTCTTAACACCCAATTCAACTTTTTGCTGATGTATTTTATGCAAGTGTTCTCTCATCCTTGCGTCCTTCCCTATCTCAAATACCAATCTGGAGAAAACCTATCTTCTCAAACATCTTTCTTTCTCTACTGTCAGTGGCTCCAACTCTTGGGTTCTAAATTGATAATTTGAGCGTCTTAACATTATCTGCTTGCAAAGCTTGAAAATCCCCTCCCATTCTTGGGATCCAAAATTTCAAATGCCAATGTGCCATGGCCTTGTATAGCAGAATCACAATGTTATGACATTTTACATTGGACCAGCAGACCTCCTTTCACATTGCTTAGAGTGTGCACGAACATGAGCCCACCCCAACCATGGTCTGTCTCTTGCGCCCCTCCTGGTCTGCTTTTTGAGCTCTCTAAATTCTGTCGTGCACACTCATGCGGTCTCTCCACCTTTCGGTCCTCTTGGCCTTTATTGGAAAGGACATGGAGGCAAGCAAATTTGGAAAAGTAGAAGAGGGCTAGAGTGGCTGGAACTGCTCTTCTATTTGGCTCATGGACAAAAGGAAAAACAAATTGTGTTCCAGCTTGCATGCAGACTTTGGGGGCAAGGTTAGCTAGCTGGTGTTCAAAGAAAATAATACTTTTTTGATCAAAAACAAATACAGTGCTGGAAATCGGAAGGAAAACAGAAAATACTGCAACGACTCAGCAGGTCAGGCAATATCTTTTCGAGATGCACTTTCTCCTTCTCGCCCTGTCCACACCTCGTGTGTCCTCTCTCGCAGACACACATACCTACCCCCACTCCTAACGCCCATGTGTTTTTAGATTTGATTTGCTTTATTGCCATGTACTGAAGTACAGTGAAAAATATTTTTCTGTGACCAAGGGAACATACACAGTATGTACATTATGTGGAGATGCCGGCGTTGGACTGGGGTGAGCACAGTAAGAAGTCTTACAACACCAGGTTAAAGTCCAACAGGTTTGTTTCAAACACGAGCTTTCAGAGCGCAGCTCCTTCTTCAGGTGACTGGAGAGGTATGATCCAGAAACATTTATATAGACAAAGTCAGCGATGCCGGACAATGCTTGGAATGCGAGAAATTGCAGGTAATCCAATCATTACAGATCCAGAGAGAGGGATAATCACAGGTTAAAGAGGTGTGAATTGTCTCAAGCCAGAACAGTTGGTGGAATTTTGCACGTCCAGGCCAGATGATGGGGAGTGGATGTAATGCGACATGAATCCAAGATCCCGGTTGAGGCTGCACTCATGCGTGCGGAACTTAGCTATACGTTTTTGCTCGGCAATTCTGCGTTGTCGTGTGTCCTGAAGGCTGCCTTGAAGAATGCTTACCCGGAGATCAGAGGCTGAATGCCCTTGAATGCTGAAGTGTTCCCCGACTGGAAGGGAACATTCCTGCCTGGTGATTGTTGCACGATGCCCGTTCATTCGTTGTCGCAGTGTCTGCATGGTCTCGCCAATGTACCACGCTTCGGGGCATCCTTTCCTGCAGCGTACGAGGTAGACTACATTGGTCGAGTCGCACGAGTATGTTCCGCGTACCTGGTGGGTGGTGTTTCCACGTGTAATGGTGGTATCCAAGTCGATGATCTGGCATGCCTTGCAGAGATTGCCCTGACAGGGTTGTGTGGTGTTGTGGTCGCTGTTCTGAAGGCTGGGTAATTGGCTGCAAACAATGGTTTGTTTGAGGTTGCGTGGTTGTTTGAAGGCCAGTAGTGGGGGTGTGGGGATGACCTTGGCAAGATGTTCATCTTCATTGATGATGTGTTGAAGGCTGCGAAGAAGATATCGTAGTTTCTCTGCCCCAGGAAAGTACTGGACGACGAACAGTACTCTGTCAGTGCTGTCCTGTGTTTGTCTTCTAAGAAGGTCGGTGCGGTTTTTTTGCTGTGGCACGTTGGAACTGTCGATCAATGAGTCCAGTGCCATATCCCGTTTGTACGAGGGCATCTGTAGGTGTCTGTTACACTCCTCCTCGTCTGAGCAGATCCTGTATATACGGAGGGTTTGTCCATAGGGGATGGCTTCTTTAATGTGTTTTGGGTGAAAGCTGGAGAAGTGGAGCACCGTGAGGTTGTCTGTGGGCTTGCGGTAAAGCGAAGTGCTGAGGTGACTGTCCTTGATGGAGAGGAGTGTGTCCAAGAATGCAACAGAATTTGGAGAATAGTCCATGGTGAGTCTGATGGATAAAAATTTATTGATCTCATCGTGTAGTCGTTTCAGTGATTCTTCGCTGTAGGTCCAAAGGAAAAAAATGTCATCGATGTATCTGATGTATAACGTCGGTTGAAGGTTCTATGCGGTGAAGAAGTCTTGTTAAAACTTGTGCATGAAGATGTTGGCATATTGAGGTGTGAATTTGGTCCCCATGGCTGTTCCATGCGTCTGGATGAAGAATTTGTTGTCAAAGGTGAAGACGTTGTGATCTAGAATGAAGCGGATGAGTTGCAGAATTGCGTCTGGAGATTGGCAGTTGTCGGTGTTGAGGACTGAGGCTGTTGCAGCAATGCCGTCGTCATGGGGGATGCTGGTATAGAGTGCCGAGACATCCATTGTGACGAGGAATGTTCCTGGTTCAACTGGTCCATGGGTGCTGAGTTTCTGTAGGAAGTCCGTTGTGTCGCGACAGAAGCTGGGTGTACCTTGTACGATGGGTTTCAGGATGCCCTCGATGTGGCCAAAGGGGTTCTCACACAGGGTCCCATTGCCTGAAACAATAGGACGGCCTGGTGTGTTAGCCTTGTGTATTTTTGGGAGGCAGTAGAGATCTCCAATGCGGGGATTACGTGGGATGAGAGCACGTAGGGTGCTCTGAAGGTCTGGATCCAAGGTCTTGATTAGTCTTGAGTTGGCGGATCTGTTCCTTGGTCGGATCTGCGGGTAACTGTCTGTAGTGTTCCTGGTTGTCGAGTTGTCGGTGTACTTCTTTGCAATAGTCCGTTCTATTCAATATAACGGTGGCCCCTCCTTTGACTGCTGGTTTGATGACAATGTTGCGGTTGGTCTCGAGAGCGCGGATGGCGTTGTGTTGTGGTTGGGTGACGTTCGTATGTACATAGTAGACAAAAAAAGAATAATCAACAGAGTACATTGACAAATGGTACATTGGCAGACGGTGATTGGTTACAGTGCGGAACAAGGGGCCAAACAAAGCAAATACATGAGCGAGAGCAGCATAGGGCATCGTGAATAGTGTTCTTACAGGGAACAGATCGGTCTGAGGGAGAGTCGTTGAGTCTAGTAGCTGTGGGGAAAAAGCTGTTCCTAGGTCTGGATGTACGGGTCTTCAGACTTCTGTATCTTCTCTTTGATGGAAGGATATGGAAGAAAGCAAGGCCTGGGTGTGTGGGGTCTCTGACAATGCTGTCTGCCTTCCTGAGGCAGCGGGAGGTGTAGACAGAATCAATGGGAGGATGGCGAGCTTGTGTGATGCGTTGGGCTGAGTTCACCACACTGCAGTTTCTTGCGATCTTGGGCCGAGCACTTGCCTATACCAGGCTGTGATGCAGCCAGATAGGATGCGCTCTATGGCACATCTGTAGATGTTTGTGAGAGTTGATGCTGACATGTCAAATTTCTTTAGCTTCCGTAGGAAGTAGAGATGTTGTTGGGCTTTCTTGACTGTTGCATCAACGCGAGTGGACCAGGACAGACTGTTGGTAATGGTGACCCCCAGGAACTTAAAGCTAACGACCATCTCCACTTCGGAGCCATTGAATCAGACGGGTGTGTGTGACGTGCTACTCTTTCTGAAGTCGGTGATCAATTTCTTGGCCTTTCTGACATTTAGAGAGGTTGTTTTTGGTACACCAGCACGGTAGCATTGTGGATTGCGCAATCGCTTCACAGCTCCAGGGTCCCAGGTTCGATTCCGGCTTGAGTCACTGTCTGTGCGGAGTCTGCACATCCTCCCCGTGTGTGCGTGGGTTTCCTCCGGGTGCTCCGGTTTCCTCCCACAGTCCAAAGATGTGCAGGTTAGGTGGATTGGCCATGCCAAATTGCCCTTAGTGTCCAAAATTGCCCTTAATGTTGGGTGGGGTTACTGGCTTATAGGGATAGGGTGGAGGTGTTGACCTTGGGTAGGGTGCTCTTTGCAAGAGCCGGTGCAGACTTGATGGGCCGAATGGCCTCCTTCAAGTCTATGATAAAACCATGCAACCAAATGATCTATCTCCCTTCTGTCGTCTGATTCGTTGTTGTTTGAGATACGACTCACCACAGTCGTATCTTCTGCAAACTTATAGGTTGAGTTGGGGTTGAATCTGGACACACATTGTATAAGGCGAACTGTAGAGGACGGAGCACACGTACTTTTGTGGCCCCAGTGTTGAGGACTATTGTGGAGGAGGTGCTGTTGCCTATCCTGACAGATTGCGGTCTATCGGTAAGGAAGTCAAGGATTCAGCTACACAGGGAGGGGCCAAGTCCAAGATTGCAGAGTTTGGTTATAAGTCTTGTCGGGATAATGGTGTTGAAGGCGGAGCGTAGTCTATGAACAGCAGTCTCACGTTCCTTGTTGTCGAGCTGTTCGAGTGTTCATTTTAGAGCCAGGGAGATAGCATCTGCTGTGGACCGGTTTCAGTGATAGGCGAACTGCAATGGATTGAGACCGTATGGGAGGTGGGTGTTGCTCATGACTAGCTGCTCGAAGCCTTTCATGATAACAGACGTCAGAACCACCGATCGGTAGTCTTTGAGACAGGCTACCTTGTTCTTTGGCACTCGTATTATGGTGGTCTTTTTGAAGGAGATGGGGATATCGGAGCAGAGGAGTGAGGTGTTGAAGATGTCTGCAATACACTCGCCAGCTGGTCTGCGCAGGCTCCGAGTGCTCGCTAAGTGACTCCATCGGGGCCCTTCCCTTTCCGTGCGTTCATTCTCTCAAGAAGGCAGCTCTTTCCTCTGAGGCTGCAATAGTGAGTGTGGGTGTGTCTGGGGCTGTTGGGTGGGTGGCATTGATTGTTGACTGTTCAAAGCGGGCATAGAACTTGTTCAGTTCATCGGGGAGGGATGCTCCAGCCCCAGATATTTCACCTGGCCTTGCTTTGTACCCTGTGATCTCGTGTAAGTGCTGCCATAGACATCGTGGGTTTGTGTCATTGGTGTGGGACTATAGTTTAATGCGGTATTGTCTTTTGGCGTCCCTGATGGCTTTCCGTACATCGTACCTGAATTTCTTGCATCGGTCAGGGTAGTCCTTGAACGCCTCCGTCCGGAACTTCAGGGAGTGAACCCTTTGGTTGAGGTAGGGTTTCTGATTGGAGAACACCCATATTGTCTTTTTTGGTACACAGGCCATGACACACTGACTGATGAAGTCTGTGATGGTGGTTGCGTACTTGTCCAGGTTAGCTGCGGCATTGAATATGGTTTGAAATGCAGCAGGCTTTTTTGGAGCCAGAGGTGCAATTGAAGTATTATAAAATTTTGGGCTAATGGACTTTTGTTTAATTCAAGAGGGTTACCTGAGGAGCAGATAGTGAAAGGCATTGGGCTGGATTCTTTGCTTTGGAGACTAAGTCCACACACTGATGTGAAAAAGGTGGTCTTTTGCGGCAGGAAAACTGGTGCAAAAAGGCAACCGATTCACCATTTTGCTGGGGGCTAGCAAGGAGGCAGCGGAGAGCCCGCAGCTCTAGCTGCCGAAGGCCCTGAGCATTTCCGGTTCCGTGGCCGCGCATGCGCACGGCGGTGGCCTGCAGCGGCCGCGTTGTGCTTCATGGTGGACTTGGACTCGGCCCGCAGACCCAGACCGCAAAAGGAGTGCCTCCCTTCAGCCGCTCGTGCCCCCGGACCACCTTCCCACAGTGCCCCCAGCCCTGAATGAAGCCCCTGCCCGCAGATCGGCCCTCCCCCGAGTGTGTTGGCACGGGACTGAGTCCGCAGCCGCCATGCGAGGTTTCTGAACGGTGGAAACACACGTAACCCACTACGTTGGCAACTCAGCCAGTCGGGGCCGGAGCGTCGCGTGGCGGGCCTCGGGCCATGGCCTGAGCTGGTGGATAATTGGCGTGGCGTCCTCCGAGAGTACACTGCTTTTCAGGGGATGGAGAATACGAAAAACGACACCGCTCCTGATATTGCCGTCAAAACAGATTCTCCGCCCTGTCGCTGAACGCAATTTTGGTGTCGGGGAGCGGAGAATCCAGCCCATTGTGTTCAGCTGAGTAAGGTGATGTAGTTAATGTGAGGAGCCAGGGGTTGATGCAGTCAGGTGTTGAGTTTTATTTTTAAATTGGGATGTGAACAGAGAAACTGTGCTCTCAATACAGTGCGGTTAGATCTGTCAGTGGACAGACTAGCAATTTCTTTCAAAACAGTTCAGTTAAAGATTTGTTTGGGGACAGACCAGAAGCAGCTGATCCCAAGACGAGAGTTAAAGATTTGCATGTGAAGAGGACAGGAACAATTTCAAAGGCTGACTAATTGAAACGGGCAAGAATTTGCAAGCTGGGTCCTGAAGGCTATTACTTTTTCAAAGTGTTTCTCCCAAGATCTCTGTTTACAGCAAATATTCCTCAGTCTGCTAACAGTATTTAGAAGTGAATTTTGACCCGAGATGGATGTTGTTTGAGTGGAGATAAAGATAGCAGTTAGGATTGCTTCACTGTATTGTTAAGCATATTGTTTATTGGGTAGTTGTAAGCTATTTTCTTTGTGATGCTAAAATTAGTAATACTGTGTAGGAATTAATTTATTTTAATATTCTGTATTCATATTTGTACGTGAAATCACTCCTGGAGCAAAGTATCCTTTCCTCTCAGTCTTCCAAATTAAATTAAATATTGGAATTTCTGTCCGGTATCCCAGAAACTGTTGGAAGCCTGGTCCTGGACCATAATACTTGCTTTTGTCGCTTAAATTTAAATAGATAGCTTGGCATATTTTTTAATTCTATGGAATCACAACAGGTATTGTTTTGCACTTGACTGTAAATTGTATCCATCACTATTGTGACCATATTTCTTTGACCAGGTGATTATTTGAACAGATAATGAGTCCAAAGCATTCATTATGTTTTGTTGGAGTTAGATTGGATTGACTGTTAAGTGGTCCTGAATGGGGACATGCTATTTCTTTCAACTCGGGTGACAGTATTTAGTTTATGGACAGAAGTGATTTGACTCGCTTGATGGTCGAAGATTTCTGAGGCTGCTAGTGAAGGAAATGTGTGGATTGATGGAAAAAGGATTGCTGGCCCCATTGTTGGCAGCGAGGTGCAGGCGATTAAGATGAGCATCTTGCCCCGGTTTTTATTTTTATTTCCATGCTCACCGGTCTTTTTCACCAAAATTGATTTTTATGGGGGTGGATCGGTTGGCTTATCGTTTGTGTGGGCGGTGAGGTGGCAAGGATTAGAGGACGGTGCTTCAGAGAGGGCAACAGTCGGGGGAGATCTCTCCCTTCTGAATCTGTTACACTATTATTGGGCAGCAAACAGAGTAGGTGTGGAGTTGGAGCAGGGAGACGGAGGTTTGTGGGTGAGGTTGGAGGCAGGCTCTTATAAGGGGTCGGGATTGTGGGTGCTGGCATCGGCACCGCTCCTGTTTGCCCCAGGGAAACACTCTGGGAAGCTGGTGGCGGTGGTCACGCTTAAAATATAGAGACCATTTCGACAGCACTTCTGGATGGAGGTGGGGTCGAAGTTGAAGCCGATTGGAGGGAACTGTGGGTTTGAGCCAGAGAGGACGGATGCAAGGTTCGGGGCTTGGGAGGAGCAAGGGGTGATGGAAAAGAAGGACTTATTTTTGAAGGGTGGTTTGCAAGTTTGGAGAAGTTTGGGATCCAATGAGGCAGTTTTCAGGTACATGCAGGTACAGGATTTCGCAAAAAAGGTTCCCTCGACTTTTCCGGTGACACCACCCTCATTGCTGGAGGTGGTGTTGTTGGTGATGGGGTTAGAGTAGGGGTGGAACATCATCTCAACGATCATGGCAGGATTTTGGAGGATTTCGCATCTTTGGAGGGAGCTAAGGCCAAGTGGGAGGAGGAGCTGGGGATGGTGCTGGAGGAGGGGTTGTGGTGTGATGTCCTCCACCTCTGTGAGGCTGGGGTTGATAAAGTTAAAGGTGGTACACAGAGCGCACCTCACGAAGTCCAAGATGACCTGGTTGTTTGAGGGTTTGGAGGATATTTGTGGGCGGTATAGGAAGGGCCCAGCCAGACACGTATGTTCTGGTCCTGCCTGAATTTCGAGAAATTTTGGAGGTAATTCTTAAGCAAATTGTCAGCAATTTTGCATGTGGATTTCGAGCCCAGTCCCCTGGGGCCATATTCGCGGTGACGGACTTGCCGGAGGTGCGGACTGGAGCAGGAGCAGATATTTAAGCCTTTGCCTCGATCACTCGCAAGCGTTCCTGTTGGGGTGAAGGTCAGTTTCTCCACCCAGTGCCTCAGGATCAAATGGATTTCTGACACTTGGAAAAGGTGAAATTTGCCCCGAGGGGATGAGTGAGAGGTTATATAAAAGGTGGGTTTATTTATACTACATTTTGTGGCACTGGTTACAGTCAACTGTTAGGGGGTTGGGGAGTGGGGGAGAGGTGGAGGGGCAAGGTGGGGAGGCTGGACTGGGGGGGGGGGGGGGGGGGGGGGGTTGAGGTCTTATGTTGGTTTTACTTTGTAATGTTATGTGTTTTAAATGTTAAAGATTTGAATACAAATATTGCTGGGATGAGGAGGAGTGATGCTGTGAGTTAGTGCAAAGCACAAAAGCAAAGCTATGAGAGATAGCTGAAAGGATTAGGTTTTTGATTGGGAAAATACCAAGGTCAGCAGGCAGAAAAAGTGAATAGCCTCCGGATGCAGTTAAGGGTCAGGGAGCAGCAGCAGGCTGATTGCCTCAATGGAGAGGTTGGGAAGATAATTAAATTGTTGCTTGCTAAGTGTGGGCCTGCATGAGTTGCTGAATTATCTTTACTGGTTTTGCAATGCTGGGAAGTGTGCGTGCGTGTGTGTACACTTTTTGGGACATCCAATCAGGTGTTGTATTATACAAAAACATGTAACAAGCTCCCAAAAATAGCAATGTGGTAATGAGAAGATAATCTATTTCTGTAACCAGATTACAGGGAGAACACGTTACTCGGACTGTTTGATGTGCTCTAGAAAGAGCAGATGGCACTTTAGGATTAATGCCTCATCCCAAAGGTGGCACCTCCATCAGCGCAGCACTGCATTGGAGTCTCACTCTCGCTTTTGTGCTTCCTGGATTAGGACCTGAACCCACATTCTTCTGATGCAGGCCAAGTGCTACCGCTGAGACATATCTGGCACTTCATTTTGAAGGGAAAAGTCAGTGGAGATTTGTTGTACAGTTTGCTAATCTACTTGTAACCCTAAAATAGCCTCACCATTTTTACAAAACTCTGTATACGTTTTCTGATGTCATGAGGGGGAAAGATATATAATTTGGTTAGTTAACTATCTTCTGGCGTGGGCAGCACGGTGGTGCAGTGGGTTAGCCCTGCTGCTTCATGGCACTGAGGTCCCAGGTTCGATCCTGGCTCTGGGTCACTGTCTGTGTGGAGTTTTCAGATTCTACATGTGTTTGCATGGGCCTCATCCCCACAACCCAAAGATGTGCATGGTAGGTGGATTGGCCACGCTAAATTGCCCCTTAATTGGAAAAAATGAATTGGGTACTCGAAATTTAAAAATATCTTCTGGCATTTGGATCAGAGGACTCAGGAAAGGTATTGGCCCTGGTATGGGTGATATTTGATGAAGCTGACTTAATTGTATCTGATGGACTGGGAAAGCTGTTTTATATATTGCTTCCTTTTAACAATTTTGTCCACAGGCCGTTTCCTGCAAGTTTGTCTCACTCCCTGAGTCAGATCACAGCACTGTCAACCATTCTTCAGATAACATTTATACTATGCCAATTCAAACAGATGGTAAACCTGTCTGTTTTCTGTGTATTGAAATTCTAATTTGTTCTAACTTCAAACTTGATGCTGATCCCTCACCATTGTTGTGTGAAGTAGGCTGTTCTAGCTATGGAGGGAATCACAGCTGATGCCTGATTCTGTTGTACATAATACTCTCATACACATTTGCTGACCTGTGCCAGGAAACATGTCCCACACGCTTGTCAGTGGTATCAAGTGACAATCCTGAGACACAGATTTTAGTTCAACAATCACAATGCTTTATTGCATTAAAAGAAACTTGCTAACAAAATTCCATAATTATGTAAACTAAAACTGTTCCCATTCTGGTTGATCAGGCCTGGTGTAGGAGTATTCCTTCATGGTCTCTCTGTCGTCCTGCGTTGTCTGGCTGTAAACTGCTGCTTATCCTCCTTTCTTCTCAGACACTGGAAGTGGACTTATCAGTTGTTGTATTGTTACTCTATTTATTTCCTGGACCCTTCCTGCTGAATGGCCTGTAGTTAGTGCCTCTTATCTCTTGTCCTATTTCACACATCTCTGGGGATATCTCTGGCTCCAAATGTAATAAGTTCAGTTGTGGTGCTGTTACAGTGATATACTCCAGCAAATACCACATCTTGCCGTTTGTTTCCAGTGAGCTCATTGTCCTTCAGGAATGCAATCAGCAATCTCTAGTACGGAGATGAATTTATTACTGAGTATCACACATTGTCCAACAGGGTCACTAGACGATAAGGTGCAAGTAGCCTGCCTATCTTCACCACCAGTTTCCCCCCACCCCCAAGCCCCAAAGCTCTCTCCACCTCATGCAAGCTGAGAGGCCTGTTGAACACCCACAACTGCCCTGGGTGAGAGAACTTCATTCAACATGGGTTAGATATCAAACCTGAGACCTTTTAGTTTGTATGAATAATTGATTTCCGATGCAATCCCTTTTTATTCACGAGACTAATAGGATAGCTAGTGCAGATCACTCTGTTAAGTTCTTTGTGAGCTTCTGATTAAAACCAGCATGTATAGATGAATTATGAGTTTCTTCAAGAAAGTAATAAAATTACATGGATGTTATTTTTGTCACCTTGCATAATGTCAAATGAACTTTTGGCCCCTTGGACTTGTTACACTCATTCCTGTTATGATGAGCTTGAAATCTAGCCACTTTCGGTGGTTTTCTCTCTCCTCCCTCTCTCTCTCTCTCTCTCTCTCTCTCTACCTCCTTGTGCTGCAATTGCAACAATTAAGGGCGGTATTCCCCCCCCCCCCCAAAACGCTGGGATGGAGAATCGCCGGGGCACCTCGCAAATCACGCCACACTGCCCTGACCCCTGCACGCGATTCTCCCACCTCACACCACCTCACGGGGCCTCTCCTCCGAAGGGGTCTGGCCCACGATCGGGACCCAACAAACGGCCGGCAGGCCTCTTCCCCCCCCCCCCCCCCCCCCCCCCCCCCCCCCCCCCCGCTGCGGCCGGCCCCCGAACACTCGCGCCATATTGTGTCGGGGTCGGTGCATGCAAGAAGTTCCCCGCACATGCGCAGGATTGAGCTGCCCCAACTGTGCATGCGCGGGTTGGCACGGCGCCCATTCGGCACCGTGTAGGGACGCTGGAGTGGCGTGAACCACTCCAGCGCCGTGCTGGCCCCCTGTGGGGGCCAGAATAGGTCGTGCCTGGGCCCTGTTCGTGTCGTCGTGAAACGCGATGGCATTCGCAACAGCGCGGGCACTTAGTCCATGGAGCGGAGAATCACCCCCTAAGTACATTGCAAGCAGGCCATGTGTTTGGTTTTGTGTGAAGCAGATTTTTAATGGTGTTCCACTCCAATGTAAATACATGGTACCAAATGTTGGAAAGCTATTGGTTTGCATGCATTTTATCATGGGTTTGTGCTTGTCTTGCCATTTCGGAAGACCATATTTCTCTGCAAAAGAAAATTATTCAATTAAATTTTGACGAGACTATTGGTTGCAGAAGATACATGATCAATTTTACATTTCAGCTGAAAGTTTGGTATGAGAAATCTTTTCCTATCAAGTTTTGATAATTAAATATGCATAAATATTCTGAACCTTAGTCTACCTAATGAGGTTTTTGTTTGTGTGTAATGTGCAATTAAATTATAACGCCATTGTTAATGTTCTCCCACGGCATCCACAAAGTAATTGCATTATGAAGTAGTTCATTGTTTGCTAAGCGCTTGGAACATTGTTCTCCTGAAAATAGGAACATGAGACCATTCCAACCTGTTGTGCCATTGAGATCAATTATGGCTGATCTATACTGTTATGTATTGTGGCACAGTTCTGGCATTGTGAAGAGACTTCAGACTTTGTTAAGAAAAAAAAAATGGGCTAACTTCCAAATGATGAATAGATGAGCAGAATCCTTTTGAAACTTCTTGTGCTCAGTTCGTTGACTTGGTAAATTTGAGTGGCAGTGTTTTGTATACCATACTTTCTTTAAAATTAGTTTTTATCTTCATTTATATTTTCCAGTTATACATGGCAATCCTTGCCCAAGCGCATGGGATTACGGGTCGTGTCTTGAGGTGGATACAAAGTTGGTTAGCAGATAGGAAGCAAAAAGTTGGAATAAATGGGTCTTTTTCTGATTGGCAGGAAGTGACTACTGGGGTTTCGCAGGGATCTATGCTTGGACCCCAACTGTTCACATTACATATTAATGATTTGGACAAGGGAACTAAATATATTATCTCCAAATTAGCGGGTGGAAGGGTGAGCTGTGAGGAGGATGCACAGATGCTTCAGGAGGATTTGGACAGGCTGAGCGAGTGGGCACATGCATGGCTGACGCAGTATGATGCAGTATAATGTGGATAAATGTGAGGTTATCAACTTTTGCAATAGAAATAGGAAGGCAGATTATTATTTGAATGGGTGTAAATTGAGAGAGGTGGGCACTGAGCAAGACCTTTGTTTCCTCGTGCACCAGTGGCTGAAAGTAAGTGCACAGGTACAGCAGGCAGTAAAGAAGGCAAATGGTATGTTGGCCTTCATAGAGAGGATTTGAGTATAGGAATAGGGATGTTTTACTGCAATTGTAAAGGGCATTGGTGAAGCCACACCTGAAATATTGTGCAGATTTGGTGCCCTTATCTGAGGAAGGATGTTCTTGCTATGGAGTGTGTGCACCAAAAGTTTACCAGGCTGATTCTTGGGATGGCGGGACTGCCATTTGAGGAGATACTAAGTTGGTTAGGATTTTATTAATTGGAGTTTACAAGAGTGAGAGGGAATCTCATAGAAACTTAGAAAATTCTAACAGGATTAGACAGGGTAGATTCAGAAAGAGTATTCCTGATAGTTGGATGCCCAGAACTCGGGGTCATAGTTTGAGGATAAGGAATGAACCTTTTAGGACTGAGGTGAGGAGAAATTTCTTGACCCAGAGAGTGGTGAATCTGTGGAATTCGCTACCACAGCAAGTAGTTCAGGCCAAAATGTGTAATTTCAAGAAGGAATTGGATATAGCTCTTGGGGCTAAAGAGAGTAAGGGATATCATTATCAAGGATGATCAGCCTTGATGATGAATGGTGGAGTGGGCTTGAAGGGCCAAATGGCCCCCTCCTGCTTCTATTTTCTATGTATGTTTCCACCCACCTTTTGTTAATTTTATGTTTCACATTTTTGTTGTACTGCTGCCTTCATAAACCTACATGTCTGCAGCCTTTTGCCTTGACTTGAGGTGATGCTTCCAATGAGCTCCCGTATTTCTCTTTTCAAACCAGTCTGTCTCCTTGTGGCTAAAACGTTGTGTAATTTCAAGAAGGAATTAGATATAGCTCTTGGGGCTGAAGGGATCTTGGGATATGGGGGGGAACATGGGATCAGGGTATTCAACTTAATGATCAGCCATGACCATAACGAATAGCGGACCAGGCTTGAAGGGCTGGATGGCCTCCACCTGCCATTTTCTATGTCTCAACGGCCTTGGTGACATGCACTCGGGACCTTTCCACTTCTGAGTTCGGAGCTCTACAAGATTGATCTGAAATAACTGGTTAATTTTATTTAGGGACAAAAAAACGCATCGTTCTAGATTTAAATCTGCTAGTTCCATGATTCGAAACCTGGCATCTGAGAAACTGAGGATACAAATTGTTGGAAACATATGTCAGTGCATTTAATTTCTGACTTCTTGACACTCATGATTTGTGTCTTTATCTCCATGAAAAGTAAATATATTTATGACGGTTGCCATATAGAAAAAACTTTGACAAAAGCAATAAAAAAATGTTTTCCTGGACAAAAGCTGCCTGCTTTTCAGGACTGCTCTGTACTGTAGTTGTATTTCCCTCGACAGAATAATGAATGGTAATTGTGTTGGATGGAAAGGGGTTTCAATAGGAAATTCATTAGTCATGTTTGGTGATATTTGGAAAAATATCTAGCACTGTGGTGTGAGCAAAGGCTCAATCTCGGTAACTCGGAGACTGATGTATTTTAATATCAGGAAAGGTATCAAAAGGCATGGGGAAGATCCCCTGCTCGGAAGTCAGGTGGACTTTGTGCTTTCACCGTAATAAATGGTCCACTGTAATTGGTGAGCATATATTTTTTTTTTCTTTTTTAAAGTGTTACGCAAACAAAAGTTATACCTATTTGCATGAAGAGTCTCTCACCATACTCGTGTGCATTTTGCCTGTGATAGAATTAAGTTACATGTTCTGCCAGAATTTGTGTGAAGCTCCTCGATACAAGTACAGAACTGTAATAACAAGTTCCATTAATACGTTAAAAGCACAATGTAAAAATGACCCGAGGTGCTCGCAGCAGCATAACTTGACCAGAATTAATACATAGACATTAGGACAGGTGACAGGTTAAAGAAGTGGATTATATGGTGGAGTGGTTAACAAGGTAAAGAATTTCAGAGCCAAAGGCACAGGCATCATTGGTGTGTTTTTAAAAAAAATTCATGCGGGATTGAGAAGAGACCAGATTGGAGGATACATCGTCCTCAAAGGGTTGTAGATTAGTTTAGAAAAATGAACTGAACGTCTGTGAAGGATTTGAGCATGAAATTGGGAAGTTTAAAATCAAGGTGCTGGTGGACCTGGCGCTCATGTTGGCCAGTGAGTATATTGCGCAACAAGATGGTCTTAATTTGAATAATTATGGGTGGGATTAATTATTTTTTGAAAGATAGTAGATCAGATGTTGGCCATTGGCATTGGAATTGTCTTGTCTGGAGTTGCAGAAGTCGGCTGGGGCAGGGTTCAGTTGGGCAATATTATATATGTGGCAGTCTGGGCAGAGGAGAGGATGTAGTTTTGAAAGCTTGCCCTTCTTTTGAAGAAGTCTAGTTTGTGGTATTGTCATAAATGTAAGAATTGCAAGGGTTAATGAAATGTGTAGAATAGCCACTAGAGGGAGTTACAGTAACAAGAACATAAGGCATTGATGCTGAACCTTGTGGGGAGAGAGTAGTGCAGCGGTTAGCTGGAGACAGCCAGAAGTAAAGAGGCTGCGAGTAATAGCAGATCATAGTTTATAACAGTATAGAGATTAGTTGTAGATTTGTCGATGCAGGGGCTGGTTTAGCACAGGGCTAAATCGCTGGCTTTGAAAGCAGACCCAGGCAGGCCAGCAGCACGGTTCAATTCCCGTACCAGGCTCCCCGAACAGGCGCCGGAATGTGGCGACTAGGGGCGTTTCACAGTAACTTCATTGAAGCCTACTCGTGACAATAAGCGATTTTCATTTCATTTTCTTCATTTTCATTCATGAGTGTAGTTTATATGTTAATTATCAACTGTGTATTATTTAGGAGTACGTGTCGAATCCAAATTATTAGTGTTAATAAATGTATAGCTTTGTTCAGGTTCAAGCTATTTTGTGGTCTTTGTGCACACTACGCAAACCATCCTGAATTTAGCCGGACACAGAACACCACATAGTTCAATCAGAGGGAGGAGAGATGGACTCAGTGGATAGGGACAAGGCAATGCTTCAGTCTTTCCACTTTAATTGGAGAAGATTTCAGTTCTTGCAGCGCTGCAAGTTAGACAAGTAGTCTAATGACATGGGGATAGTGGAGGAGTTGGGGTGGTGCTGGGTTGGGTCAGTATACACGATTGAACCTGACGTATTTGAAAATTATGTTCTTGAGGGGGAAGCATATAGATGAGAAAGAGAAGGGAGCTGCATTGATAAGACAAACGAAGCACGTTTGGACTGATTGACACCATTGAATGAGAGCAGATTTACAGCAAACCTGCACTTGTAATGAGCAATATGCAGCTTTTCTGACAATCTTATGGCATTCACATACAAGAATTATATTTTAAATGTAATAATTATGTAGGTATTGAAACTATGGGGGATTACTTCATATTGCTACAAATTGCTTATAGTCAATCGGTACTGCACAAGTTGAGTTTGTTCCGGATGCTCCAGTTTCTTCCCACACTCCAAAGATGTACGAATTAGGTGGATTGGCCATGCTAAATTGCCTTCCGTGTCCAAAAAAGGTTAAGTGGGGTTACGGCGATAGTGGGCTTGAGCAGGGTGCCCTTTGCAAGGGCTGGTGCAGACTTGATGGGCCGAATGGCCTCCTTCAGCATTGTAAATTATATGATTCTATCAGTCGAACTGCCTGATTTAAACTTCAAATAATGCTTGGCAGTTTTGGCAGTTAACGGTTAGTCACTGTCAACTGATGCATTATTAATGGAAATGCCTCTGCATATTTCCTGACAATGCCTCTGCCAATGAAAGTCTACGTGTCCCCCAATCTGCATTCTCTAAATTAGTTGATTCCTTTGCATTCTATTCTTGCAAATGACCTGATGAGTTAAAAATGTAAAGCTTTGACAGAAATTAATTTTTTTTTAAAGCAATATTCAAATTTCTTACATTTGGATTGAAGGTTATCTGTTAACATTCTCAATGAGTGTACTCCGCAATATAATTTAATTTGGCCAATGATGCAATTGATTAACATAATACTGCATGAGAATATGAAAACATTTAAGGTGGAAACTTTTGCATCTTGCTTTTATTTAAGTCTTTGAGAATAAGTTACTTGGATTGATTTACATGGCAGACTCTACAATGAGTGTTGCAGATGATACAAGCAGGAAGGACAATTTTATTTTCAAGGCGTCAAACTGTTACCGGCTTTCCAAAATGGCACTGCATCATGTATTTTCAAAAGTTGTGTACTTGTGAAGCTGAAAGGGACAGTTTTATTTTGTTTTATTCCCATTATTATGTGTGCAACTAGAAATAAATAAGATTTGATGGCAATTACAGAGACATGACTGTAGGATGACCTAGATTTGGACCTGAATATTGAAGGGTACATGACATTTTGGAAGGGCAGGAAGTTTGAAAAATATGGAGGGGTGGCTCTGTTAATTAATGATGTGGTAGCAAAATAGGCCATCCCTCTTAAGTTCAGGAAAACAGGATGTTGAAGCAGTTAGGGTAGAAGTAAGAAATGACAAGGGAAGAAGTTACTTCGGGAGTGTTGCACAGGGCCACTAATCGTAACCACACAGGATGGACTATAAGGGAATGAATAATGGGAGCTTGTCAGAGACGCAATATGATGAGCATGGGAGATTTTAATGCAAGTATAGACTGGAAAACAGATGGTCAAAGGTTGTCTTGATGATGAACTTGTAGAATATTTTCAGGATAGTTCTTTAGAATAGCACGTTCTGATGCAAACCAAAGAAAAGGCTGTAGTAGAACTGGTGTTATGCAATGAGTTGGGATTTATTAATTACCTCCTGGTGATGGCACCCCGAGTAGCAGCAATCATAATGTGATTGAATTTTACATTTAGTTTGAAGGAGAGCAGAGTGGGTCTAAGACTTGTATTCTAAAATTAAATAAAAGCAATTATGAGGGCATGAAAGCATAACTAGCTAAAGTAGTCTGGCAAATTTGTTTAAATGTATAGGTCAACAGCGGTGCAGTTGTGGACATTTAAGGAAGCATTTCAGATAATTGTGCAAAGATGGATGGCAAGTCAGAAGGTTGAACAGAATATTGTCAAGAAAACGAGGAATTATAATCTTTTGGGTCATATCACTGTCTTATTTCTTAAATACTGGGAGACAGGCTGTTGGGGTGCAGGTTTGATAATTGGAGCAAGGGATAGTGTGACTGCAATAATCTAAATTAACTAAGAAAGTTTTGATATGTTCATAAGCCAGGAGGAACTCCAATCAGAACTTCATAAGGCAACAGCAGGAGTAGTTTTAAAGTGGGTTGTTTTAGTTCAAAGAGGTCCACATAAACGTGGACCAGACGTGATGGCATCTTGGGGGAGCGGGGATCTCCCAGGCCATTGGAGGCCCCCAGGTGGTCTGACTCTGGGCAGAGTTGTACCATGGTACTTGTGTCACCTGGGCACTTTGGCACTTTGGCCACCTGGGTGTCCTGGCATTGGGTTGCACTGGCAGGGTCACTGTCAGGGTTCCAGGCTGGCAGTACCAAGTTATCTGTGGCAGGGACTGGGCCCAGGGTGCCTGCCCTTAAGAAGTGGGGTGAGGTGGGGGGGGTCGATAACCCCCTAAAAGGTAACTTTGGGGGTGGTTGGAGTCCAGAGGCCTCGTTGGGGAGTCAGGGGTGGGGAGATCTCTTCCTGCATTGACGAGCTGAGCTCATGTGCGTCTTCTGTGGGTGCTGAAAAACACCCTGCTTAACGTGCTTAAAATGAGACTATGTTCATCCTTTGTTTGCATGTGTATGTGTACTGGGATATTTTAAAAAGGCATAGATAGTTAGACATCCAGCGTATGTATGTTCACAAATTCTTGCAACAGAAAGCATGTGAAAAATAAAATCAATCATAGAGTTGAAAGAATCCTGGTTGAACTCTATATTCTAGCTCTAACAGCAGTGAAGGTAAATAATTGGCCATTTTTTTTTTGAGTGAATTAAACTAACATGGTGCAATCTTGGGAGTAGTGGGTCTAGATCAACTCGATACTCCTCCCACCCTAGTCATAACAGCAACTCTATTGGAACCTTTCACAACGTTGAAAGAGAGGAGATGTTAGCGGTTTAGCAGGCTTGAAAGTGGATAACTCCCCAGGCCAAGATGAGATGTATCCTAGGCTCCTAGGGACGCAAGTGAGTACATTGCAGGGGCTCTGTGGCTAATTTTCAAACCCCCTGTGGCCACTGGAGAGGTGCCAGAGGACTGGAGGACACCTAATGTGGTACCATTATTCAAGAACGGAAGTAGAGGAAAAAACAGACAATTATAAAGCACTGCATCTAACATCAGTGGGAGGGAAATTATTGGAAAAAAGTCTGAGTGACCGAATTAATTTCCACTTGGAGAGGCAAGGGTAATCATCATTGCTTTAATAGAATTTACAGTGCAAAAGGAGGCCATTCGGCCCATCGAGTCTGCACCGGCTCTTGGAAAGAGCACCGTACCCAAGCCCACACCTCCACCATATCCCCCATAACCCAGTTAGCCCACCCAATACTAACGGCAATTTTGAACACTAAGGGCAATTTAGCATGGCCAATCCACCTAACCTGCACATCTTTGGACTGTGGGAGGAAACCGGAGCACCCGGAAGAAACCCATGCACACACGGGGACGATGTGCAGACTCTGCACAAACAGTGACCCAAGCCAGAATCAAACCTGGGACCCTTGAGCTGTGAAGCAATTGTGCTATCCACAATGCTACCATGCTGCCCGCAAACAGTGGGAGACCATGACAGTGGGAGATCATGTCTAACAAATTAGATTGAATTTTTCGGGGAGGTGACTAGGTTTGTAGATGGGGCAGTGCAGTTGATTTGGTTTACATGGACTTCAGTAAGGCTTTTGATGAAGTCCCCAATGGGAGACTAAGAAAGTAAGAACCCATGGGACCCAGGGTAATTCAGCAAATTTGATCCTAAATTGGCTTTGTGGCAGGAGGCAGAGGGTGATAACTGAAGGTTGTTTTTGTGACTGGAAGCTTGTGTCCAGTGGTTACTGTGGGGATTGGTACAGGGTACCTTGATGTTTGTAGTGTACATTAATAATCTAGATGGGAATGTGGGTGGTATGATCAGGTGACATGACAATTGATGGTAAATAGCTAGGAGGAAAGCCTGAGATTGCAGAACAATATTGATGTGTTGGTCAGATGGGAAGAATAGTGGCAAATGTAATTTAACCCTGAAAAGTGGGAGGTGATGCATTTTGGAAGGATTAACAAGGCAAGACACTACACAATGATTGGCAGGACGCTAGGAAGTGGGGGACCAGAGATCTTGGAGTGCATGTCCAAAGATCCCTGCAGGTGGCAGGGTAGATAGCCAAGTTAAGGTATATGGATATTTGCTTTTATTAGCCAAGGCATAGAATATAGCAGCAGGGAGGTTATGATCGAGATCGAGCTGTATAAAATGCTCCGTTAGGCCACAACAAGAATTGTGTGCGCAGTTCTGGTCACCACACCACATGAAGGATGTGATTGCACTAGAAAGTGTGTAGAGGAGATTTGCAAGAATGTTGTCCTGCTATGAAGAATGGCTGGTTAGGCTGGGATTGTTTTCCTTAGAGCAGAGAAGGTTGAGGGTGGACTTGATTGAGCGACATAGATAGATAGATAGGGTAGATGGGAAGAAAGATATACCCTTAGTAGAGGGGTCAAAACCAGGGGGGCCACAAGCTCAGGGGCAGGAGATTTAGAGGGGAAATTAAGGAAAAACCTTTTCACCCAGACAGTATTGTGAATCTGGAATATCCGTGTCTGAAAGGGTGTGAGATGCGGAACCCTCCACATTTAAGAAGCATTTGGATGAGCACTTGAAATGACATCAAGGCTGCAAATACTGGAAGATGGGATTCGAATAGATAGGTGCTTTATGCTTAGGACAGATGTGATAGACTGACGGGCGTCTTTCTGTGCTGTAAAGTGCTATGACTCTATACAAGAGCCGTTATCATCAAACCTGCTTGGATTTTTCTAATTTCTTTGGGTACCTTTAGATTTTCTGGAAATTATATATTTTAACATGTACAGAAAAAAATACATTTAAAAACCTACATGATATTCAGCTGTGAGTATTGCAATGGTATCTGTCAGGTTTCATCAACATTTTACAGTCAGTTATTTCTGTTTTTGTATGTGTCCTGCTATTATCACTCATTAAGTTTAATGTAACAAATAAAATAAGGCACCAATGTTTCAATTTTTAGGACCCATGAATATGGTGTCAATGTATCAATAAACCAAAACACTAGATGGACCTAGGAAGAACGAGGAACTTGAGATCATTAATATCAGCAGAGAAAGGGTATTGGGAAAACTTTGGGAAACAAAAGGCTTGCATCCTAAAGTTCTGAAAGAGAATGCTGCAGGGGTAATGGACGCATTGGTTATGTTTTACCAAAATATCTAGAATCGAAAATGATCCCAGTAAATTGGAAGTTAGCAAATATAACCTTGCTGTTTAAGAAATGAGGAAGAGAGTAAACTGGGAACTAGAGGCCAATATGTTGTTAGAAAAGTGCTGGAATCTACTATGAAGGATGTCTTAAGAATGTACTTAGAAAATCATAGTATATTAGAACACGTTAACATGGTTTGACAAATTTATTAGAATTTTGAAGGTGTTACTGGTAAGGTGGATAAAGAAGAACCTGTGGATGATAATATACTTGGATTTCCAAAGGACATTCAATAAAGTCCCACACAAAACGTTAGTGTACAAGACAAGGACTCATGGAGTTGGGAGACAGTGGCACAGTGGTTAGCACTGCTGCCTCACAGCTCCAGGGTCCCGGGTTCAAATCCGGCCTCGGGTGACTGCGTAAAGTTTGCACTTTCTCCCTGTGTCTGGGTGGGTTTCCTCCGCGTGCTCCAGTTTCCTCCCACAGTCCAAAGATGTGCAGATTAGGTGGATTGGCCATGATAGCTCAGTGGGCTAGACAGCTGGTTTGTGATGCAGAACAAGGCCAGCAGCGCAGGTTCAATTCCCGTACCAGCTGAGAATTCTGAATTCTCCCTCTGTGTACCTGAACAGGCGCTGGAATGTGGTGACTAGTGGCATTTCACAGTAACTTATTTGCAGTGTTAATGTAAGCCTACTTGTGACAATGAAGGTTATTTATTTATTTTTATTTATAAATTGCGCCTTATTGTCCAAAAAGGTTAGGTGGGATTATTGGGTTACGTGGATATGGTGGAGGCGTGGGGTTAAGGAGGGTGCTCTTTTCAAGGGCTGGTGCAGACTATCCATGGGCCAAATGGTCTTCGTTTGCACTGTAGATTCTATGATTCTATGATTAGTATGGATAGATGATTGGCTAATGGACATTTTCAATTTGGCAGACAACATCTCTTGGAATGCTGTAAGGATCGGTCTATTAATCCAGTAATTTTCAAACCCAGGGTTGCAGGCAGGTGTCGGGAATATCGTGGGGCCATGCATTGTGGTGTTCCTAGTCGTGGGAAGAAGTGCCCAAGTCGCGATCGGCTTTTAAAAATGCCAGCCGCAATCGACTCTCAGAATGCGAAAGCCTGGAGCCCAGCGAGGCAGAACACCTCCTCCTGATGTCAGCACACTGACCCAGGAGCAGATTGGAGTCTTCTTGCCTGGAGCAGTAGCAGAGTGTATGTCAGGCTGACGTCATGTGTTCTGGGCACGAGATAGATTCCTCCATTTTGCAGCTGCCAGCAGTGCTGGTGTGAATTCCAGGGCCGCTGGTGAACAATGCATGAAGAAGGAGCTGAAAACAGGAACAAAGCAGCATAAAGATGATTAATTGAGTTATGGGTTATTAATTATGCCACTGCAAATCAGGAGGCAAAGTTCATGTGTATTGTATGCAGGGAACATTGGCAAGTTTAAAACCCTCAAAACTTTAAAGACATTTGAAGACTAAGCATGGCAAGTTCGACAACAAACCTCTTTATATTGTGCAACTGAGTCACCAGCTGAAGTCATTATCAGAAATGTCAGGGGAGATTGTGGAAGCAGATACATTAATGTCGTTCAAAAGGCATCTTGATACATGGATAGGATTTGCATAGAGGGATACGGCATTAGGAAGTGCTGAGGGATTTGGCCAAGGGTGGTATGACTGGCACAGACTTGGTGGGCTGAACGGCCTTTTCCTATGCTGTATTGTTTTTTGTTCTTGTTCTTTGTTCTTCTTTGCAACATTGAATAACAAAGCAAGTGAGATCGTGAGGACCAAGCAGGCTCACTGGTCATATTAAAAGAAAGTGAAAATGGTGGGTCAAGAAGTTTGGGCAGCATGGGTTGCAAAGGTCATCCGGCATAGGTCGGCCAGTGTCGGTCCCGAAGGATGGCCGGTTGGTAAAAATGGATCCCAGGCAAAAAAGTTTTTAAAACCCTGTATTAATTTATATTAATGACTTTGACAATGACTATGAGACCGAGAGTAATCTACCCACGTTTACTAATGATCTAAAGATAGGTGAGAATGTCAGATATGAGGAGGACACAGAGGCTGGAAAGAAATATAAACAAGTTAAGTGAGTGAACAACATGGTGACAGATGGAATATAATGTGCGGAAGTGTGAGGTTTATTCACTTTGGTTGTAAAAAGCAAAATATTTTTTCAAAGGCATGCAACTTGTAAAATGTTCATGTTCATTGAGGCTTGGGTGTGCTCGTACAAGGAACACAAAGTTAACATGCAAGTACAGTAAGCAATTAGGAAGACAAATGTTGGCCTTTATTGCAAATTGATTGGAGTACTAGATTCAATAAATAAACCGCATGTCCTTTGGTGAGTACTGTACACAGTTTTTGGCTCCATATCGAAGGAAGGATATACTTACATTGGAGGCTGCACAACAAAGGTTCATTAGATTGCTCCATGAGAGGAGAGGGTTGTCCTAGGATGAGCGACTCAGCAAAATGGGCCTATACTGGAGTTCGAGAGTAAGAGGTGATAATACTAAAATATAAGGATCTGAAGGGACATGATAGGACATACACTTGGTGGTTGTTTCCCCTGGCAGCAAAATTTAGAACACGGAGGCACAGTTTCAGGATAAGAGTTCAATCATTTTGGACTGAGATGAAGAGAAATGTCTTCAAGCAGAGGGTGCCCCAGCGTTAAGTATATTTGAGAGTGTGATTGATAATTTTTGATTTCTCAGGGAATCTAGGGGTATGGTGTGTAGGCAGTAAAGTGCAGGTGAGATAGAAGAGCAACCATGATCGTATTGAAAGGCAAAGCAGACTCGGGCTGTTCACTACACCTCCTTGGATATGTTTTTACTCTCTATTTGTTGGTGAGTACTGTTTTGTGATAAAGTATTTGGGAACATTCTAGTTTTCCTTTTTTCGGTATTCCGTTTTCATGAAAGGGGTTTTTCCTCTATTCTCACATGCTGTAGGCCAGCGATACAAACAAGAGATTCTTCAACTGGGGCCACATGCCTTCTGTCCGTTTACTTTTTGTACTTCATACTGTCGGGTTGTTTTAAAATTGCTGGATAGCACGTTTCCTGACGATTAGATTATTATTCTGCAGAGATGATTCATGGAGAAAAGATTGTCCAGATTGCCATTTAAACAAAATTGTACTGCTTTTAAAACCCCAACCCCTCCCCATGTTTAAATGATGAGTTGGCTCACCTGCATATTTGGAAGAATTATTTTTGCCCCTTGTGTTGGAGTTCAGAGAGGTGAAGCAACAAATTTGAGCTGGTGCTTTGAAAGACAATCCTTCGTAGGCAGTCAAGCTACAAAAGACCAGACACTACAGGGAAAGATGTTCTGTCCTGGACTGGAGGACAAAAAGCAAATGGACTTTACTGTTTTAATTAAGACAACTTAGTGAATCCGGGTTTTATGAAATATTCATCATTTTATTTTATTCAGCAAATATATATTTTGCCACGGTTTTGATTAAGTGAATGCATATCTATTGCTCTGTAGTTTACTGCAAAATGTCGTCATTTAACAAATCCAATCCTGACTACGTTTTCAGATTAGATGTCATAGAACCATAGAATCCTGACTGTGCAGAAGGAGGCCATTTGGCCCATCAAGTGTGCATTGAAAGAGCACCCCACTTAAGACCTATCCCCATAACCCCATCTAACCTGCACATCTTTGGACTGTGGAAGGAAACCGGAGCACCCAGAGGAAAACCACTCGCATGGGGAGAATGTGCTAATCCATACACAGTCACCCAGGCAGAAGTGCCTATTGCTGCCATATAAAAATATAAAAGGATAAATTATAAACTGTACAATGCTGAACCTGCCCGATCTGTTATACACACATTGGAAATGCTTGAACCCAAAAGATTGTGAATGCTCAGTAATATTAAAGACAGAGGTCAATAGATTTTTGGATATTAAAGAATATTGCAGAAGTACGGTAAATTGAACTTGAGGTGGAAGATCAACCAAGATTTTGTTGAATGACAGAGCAGATTATAAGGATCAAATACCCAATTTGTTTTGGGAGATTTACTATGATACCAATGTTGAAAGTTCTTGCAATTTGTTCTGGAGGCTTTTGCCAAAATTTTACAAAAGAATCTTGGGAAACTTGAACTATTCAACATATACACCCATTGCTCCACTGTCCTGAAACAGAAAATAGAGGAATATAGAGCATCGATCCAAAATTTGCTGATGAGGCCAATCAACTGCAACAGGACACAGGCTGGCAGAATTGACAGATATTGCAGCTGTAATTTAATACAGGGAAGTGTGAAGTGATGCAGTTTGACAGAAGGGATAGGGAGAGCCAGTATTTACATAATGGCACAGCCGTAAAGAATATGCAGGGAAAGAATGATCTGGAGGTTCATGTGAATGGATATTTGATGGTGGCAGGGCAAATTGAGAGAATAGTTGGTAAAGAATATGGGATCTTGGGTTTCATAAATAGAACACTGAACACAAAAGCAGAGAAGTGATAGAACATAGAACATAGAACGATACAGCGCAGTACAGGCCCTTCGGCCCACGATGTTGCACCGACATGGGAAGTCAAAAACTAAAGGCCATCTAACCTACACTATGCCATTATCATCCATATGCTTATCCAATAAACTTTTAAATGCCCTCAATGTTGGCGAGGTCACTACTGTTGCAGGTAGGGCATTCCACGGCCTCACCACTCTTTGCGTAAAAAACCCACCTCTGACCTCTGTCCTATATCTATTACCCCTCAATTTAAGGCTATGTCCCCTCGTGCTAGCCACCTCCATCCGCGGGAGAAGGCTCTCGCTGTCCACCCTATCTAACCCTCTGATCATTTTGTATGCCTCTATTAAGTCACCTCTTAACCTTCTTCTCTCTAACGAAAACAACCTCAAGTCCATCAGCCTTTCCTCATAAGATTTTCCCTCCATACCAGGCAACATCCTGGTAAATCTCCTCTGCACCCGTTCCAAAGCTTCCACGTCCTTCCTATAATGAGGCGACCAGAACTGTACGCAATACTCCAAATGCGGCCGTACTAGAGTTTTGTACAACTGCAACATGACCTCATGGCTCCGGAACTCAATCCCTCTACCAATAAAGGCCAACACACCATAGGCCTTCTTCACAACCCTATCAACCTGGGTGGCAACTTTCAGGGATCTATGTACATGGACACCGAGATCCCTCTGCTCATCCACACTACCAAGAATTTTACCATTAGCCAAATATTCCGCATTCCTGTTATTCTTTCCAAAGTGAATCACCTCCCACTTCTCCACATTAAACTCCATTTGCCACCTCTCAGCCCAGCTCTGCAGCTTATCTATGTCCCTCTGTAACCTGCAACATCCTTCCGCACTGTCTACAACTCCACCGACTTTAGTGTCGTCTGCAAATTTACTCACCCATCCTTCTGCGCCCTCCTCTAGGTCATTTATAAAAATGACAAACAGCAACGGCCCCAGAACAGATCCTTGTGGTACGCCACTCGTAACTGAACTCCATTCTGAACATTTCCCATCAACTACCACTCTCTGTCTTCTTTCAACTAGCCAATTTCTGATCCACATCTCTAAATCACCCTCAATCCCCAGCCTCCGTATTTTCTGCAATAGCCGACCGTGGGGAACCTTATCAAATGCTTTACTGAAATCCATATACACCACATCAACTGCTCTACCCTCGTCTACCTGTTCAGTCACCTTCTCAAAGAACTCGATAAGGTTTGTGAGGCATGACCTACCCTTCACAAAACCATGCTGACTATCCCTAATCATATTATTCCTATCTAGATGATTATAAATCGTATCTCTTATGATGCTGAACCTTTATAAACTTGTTACAAGTTTCTGGTCACCACACTTTGGGAAGGATGTGAGGCCCTCTTGGATGGCGCAGAGGAGAATTATCAGAATAGTTTCAAGCATGAGAGGTTTTAGCTACAAGTTGGTTGGAGAAACTTGGAGCCAAAGGGATTAAGTAGAGATCTGACCGAAGTGTACAAGATCAAGACCGGTTTGGAGAAGGTAGACCAAGAAAATCTGTTCCCGTCAACTGATCTTTATAATAACTAAGGTGCACTGATTTCAGGTTTGGGGCAAGAGAGACAAGGGACACATGAGGAAGAACTTCTTTGCGCAGTGAACGATAATGGCCCAGAACTCGCTGCCTACAAGAGTGGTCGAAGCGGGTCAAGGATTTTGAAGGAAATTGGATGGTCACAAGTCATAGTGCCATACGGTACTGAAGAGGCCCTTCGGCTCATTGAGTCTGGACCTACAAAGCTACTCTAAATCTGCCCTCCTCCCACTTTCCAGCACTTGGCCCATAGCCTTGAATGTTATGACATTTCAAGTGCTCATCCATGTACTTGTTAAAGGTTTTGAGGTTTCCCCACCTCTACAATTCCCTTAACCACCATTTCATCCTTCCTACCAACACAAAGTCATATGGCTCATTCACCTCTGGATCCATACTGCAATACATACAATCCACGAGACTATTTGACTCCTCAACAATGCCAGCCCTCTGCAAAGAAATCAATTCAGTCCCAATCTCCGCTATCCCCATCGCTTCGTAAGTTTATTTTAAAAAGTGTCCTGTTCAAGTGAAGCAGTAGCACCCTCTCTACTAGTGGGTCCGTTTTGTGTGCCCGGATGTGCTTCCGGAGGAGAACCGGGCCCGGTGTCCTTAACCAAGATGGGAGCGAAGCCCCCGTGGTAGTGCCCCTAGGGAAACACATAATCGTTCGTGAGGGGTCTGGTTGGTGACGGTGCACAGGAGGGACATAATTGCATGGAGCGCGTCGGGGAGGACCTCCTGCCAGTGGGAGGTCGGGAGATTCCTGGACTGGAGGGTCAGTAGTACGGTCTTGCAGACCGTTGCGTTCTCCCTCTCCACCTGCCCATTCCCCCTGGGGTTATAGCTGGTAGTCCTGCTCTAGGCGATGCCCTTGTCGAGCAGGTACTGTCGCAGCTCGTCGCTCATTAAGGACGAACCCCTGTCGTTGTGTACGTAGCTGGGGAACCCGAACAGGGTGAAGACACTGCAGGGCTCTGATGACTGTGTGGGAGGTCATATCGGGGCACAGGATGGCAAAGGGGAAGCGGGAGAATTCGTCTATGACATTGCGGAAGTACATATCTCGATTGGTCGAGGGGAGTGGCCCTTTGAAATCGATGCTCAGGCATTCAAAGGGCCGGGCAGCCTTTACCAGGTGAGCCTTGTCTGGTCTATAGAAGTGCGGTTTGCACTCCGCGCAGATCGGGCAATCCCTGGTGATGGCTTTTACCTCCTCAGTGGAGGAAGGCAGATTTCTGGCTTTGACGTAGTGGGCGAGCCGGGTGACCCCCAGGTGGCAGAGGTCGTTGTGGATAGCCTTTAGGCGGTCGTCTTGCGTGCTGGCGCATGTGCCGCGGGGCAGGGCATCTGGGGGCTCGTTGAGCTTCCCTGGTCGATACATGATATCATAATTATAGGTGGAGAGTTCGATCCTCCACCGCAAGATTTTATTGTTTTTTTTATTTTGCCCCTTTGCGAGTTTTCGAACATGAAGGCAACCGATCTTTGGTCGGTGATGAGGGTAAACCTCCTACCTGCGAGGTAGTGCCTTCAGTGCCGTACGGCTTCCACAATGGCTTGAGCTTTTTCGACTGAGGAGTGTCGAAGTTCCGAAGCGGAGAGTGTCCGGGAGAAGAAGGCTACTGGTCTCCCTGCCTGATTCAGAGTGGTGGCGAGAGTGACCTCTGAGGCATCCCTCTCCACCTGAAAGGGGACGGATTCATCCACCGCCCGCATGGCGGCTTTGGCGATGCCCTCCTTGATGCAGTTGAAGGCCTGGCCGGCCTCAGCTGACAGAGGGAAGAGTGTGGTCTTAAATAGTGGGCAGGCTTTGTCCGCATATTGGGGGACCCTCTGGGCGTAATAAGAGAAGAATCCCAGGCACCTCTTGAGGGCCCTGGGACAATGAGGGAGAGGGAGTTGTAAGAGGGGCGCATACGGTCCGGGTCGGGGCCCAGGACTCCGTTTTCCACGACATAGCCGAGGATGGTTAGTCTGGTAGTGCGGAAAACGCATTTCTCTTTATTGTAGGTGAGATTGAGTTCCTGGGCGGTTTGGAGAAATCGGTGGAGGTTGGCGTCATGGTCCTGCTGGTCATGGCCGCAGATGGTGATATTGTCCAAGTACGGGAACGTGGCCCGCAGCCCGTACTCGTCCACCATTCGGTCCATTGTTCGAGACCGAATGGTGGACCAGTACGGGCTGCGGGCCATGAACACCGAGACCCCATTCATGACGCCAAAGGGGACCTGGAGGAAATGGAAGAGGTGGCCATCTGCCTCGAACGCCGTGTAGTGTCGGTCGTCCGGGCGGATTGGGAGCTGGTGGTAAGCAGACTTCAGATCCACCGTGGAGAATATGCGGTACTGGTCGATCTGGTTGACCATTCTGGGGAGGGGGTACGCATCGAGGTGCGTGAACCGGTTAATGGTCTGGCTGTAATCAACCACCATCCGGAACTTTTCCCCGGTCTTGTCGACCACCACCTGAGCTCTCCAGGGGCCATTACTGGCCTCTATGGCCCCCTCACGTAGGAGCCGCTGGACTTCGGCTCTAATAAATACCCTGTCCTGTAGGCTATACTGCCTGCTGAGAGTGGCTACAGGTTTGCAGTTAGCAGTGAGATTAGCGAAAAGTGGAGGGGGGTCGATTTTTAGAGTTGCTAAGCTGCATATAGTGAGTGGTGGTAGGGGTCCGCCGAAGCTGAGTGTGAGGATCTTGAGATTACATTGGAAATTGAGCCTGAATAAGAGTGGGGCGCAGAGGTCGGGGAGTACGTACAGCTGGAAATTGGAGTAGCTGGCACCCTGAATCGTTAGGGTCGCGATGGTGCGCCCTTGTATGTGGACCGAGTGCGAGCCCGAGGCGAGGGAGATAGTTTGCCGTGCAGGGAAGATGGGGAGCGAACAGCGTCTTACCAGGTCAGGATGTACAAAGTTCTCGGTGCTCCCGGAGTCAGAGAGGCACGGTGTCCTGTACCCGTTGATTTGAACGGACATCATCGCGCTCTGGAGGTGCTTCAGACGCGACTGGTCCAACGTGACTGCGTTGAGTTGCGGGTAGACGGCGGCTCGATCAGCAGTGCTGGAGTGGCCCCGTGATGACTGTCCGCTGAGGTCGTAATCGCCGAGGTGAACTTCGGTTGATGGCCAAGATGGCGGCCCCCGTTGATCGCACGTGGCGGGCGATGAAGAAGATGGCGTCCAAGATGGCTGCCCTGTGGATCGCATGTGGCAGACGGCGAGGAAGATGGTGTCCAAGATGGCGGCCCCTATGACTCTCTCATGGCCGGCCGCGTGGGGGAGGATTGCCAAGATGGCGGCCCCCATGAGTCGCACATGTCGGGCGGAGGCGGAGTCGGCAGACAAGCTGCAACATTACGGGGTCTGCGTGTCTGCGAGTTGTGGGGGGCGAGTGCTCTGGACTGCGGGGGAGTTAGAGTTTTGATTTCGCCAGGCATACTCTAGCATAGTGTCCTTTGCGACCGCAGCTGCTGCAGGTCGTGTTGCGGGCCGGGCAGTGCTGCCGTGGGTGTTGGGGCTGGCCACAAAAATGGCACGCTGGCGCTCCATAGTGAGTGGGTGTCCGCGTGACGCAGGCCTGAGGCAGTCACTGGTCGGGGGTCCACGATGGGGTCGCTTGATCCGCGGGGAATGAGTTTAAACTTCAGAACGCGACCTCCATAGTAGTTTCTAGCTCTACCGTGTCCTCCCAAGTTCTGGGCCCCTTTCAGTACAATTGAGTTGCGTAGAGATACGATAGCTCACCCGTCAGTAGACTGAGTTTCTGCTCCTCTAGTCTCGGAGGTGGTCAATTCAGCCTGGTAGGATTTGAAACACCGAACCTAGTGTAGGAAGATTCCCTTTGCCTCTGCAGCTGCGGGTTGAGTTTAGTTGATCAGGTTTGGGGGCTGATTCCATAGTAGTTGTCTTCAAGTTTTCTAAGACCATTAAATTGATGAGACTATCAATTCACTTGGAACACGATTGGAAGTAAACTGTGGTTTTAATAGTCTTACAACTGAACCTGCCTGTGACCAGAAGAACTGAGGGCAGGCTCACACGGTTGCAGCACTTTATACTTCTGGTAGTGGGAGGGGCCATAGGCGGAACCAAGGGTGGAGTCCTGTACAAGCTCCTCATCTCCCCCTATGGGCAGAGCCGCGCAACGGCTCACAGACAGAACCCACAAGGACATAATACAATACAATGGAATGTGAATTACATTCACCACAGTTTGATGCTCATGTCAACTGGCCTGCCATATATACTGCAGCCTTGTACAGAGACTCTGAATTTGTTTCAAAATTACTGCAAAAACCTACTCTCTGTATGTTCACGTGATTGCAGTTTATGCCACAATGGGAAACTCTGGCTGATGATTACAAGATTGTAGTTTGCAGAGTTGGTGTGCTGTTGCTCATGGTGATACAGAAACAATCCTCATTCTAACTGCAGCTGTCAGTTTGGTTGAACATCATTTGAAATGGGTTTTTCACTTGATATATTTACTTTAAATTCTTCCATAGATTGTGAGCATCACTGGTAAAGACCATATTTGTTGCTCATCCCTTATTGCCCTTGAGAAGGTGGTGGTGGTGAGCCACCTTCTTGAACCATCTGGTATATATGCACTCATATTGCTGTTTGGAATGGAGTTACAAGACTTTGTGCCAGTGACGGAATGGTGATTTGTCCCAAGTCAGGATGGTGTGTGGCTTAGAGGGAAACTGCATGTGGTGGTATTCCATTTGAATCTTTGGAAGTTTCTGTCGAAAGAAACGTGGCAAGTTGTTGCACTGTACATTGTAGGTGGTACACACTGCTGCCACTATACATCGGTGATGAAGCCATTAAATATTTAGGGTGGTAGCCAGGGTGTTAATCAGGCAGGCTTCTTTGTGCTGGAATGTGTTGAGCTTCTTCTGGAGCTGCACTCATCCTGGCAAGTGGAAAGTGTTCCATCAGACTGCTGACTGTGCTTTGCAGAATGTGGGAAGGCTTTGGGAAGGGAGGTAAGTTATTCACTGTAGAATTCCAAACCTGCCATCTGCTCTAGTTGCCACAGTATTCACATGCTGGTTCAGTTTTTGGTCAGCGACCAAGCTGCTGATGGTGGGGGATTCAATTACGATAATGCAATTGAATGTCAAGCGAAGAGTCTTTTGTTGGAGATGGTCATTGCCTAGTACTTGTGTGGCATGAATTTTATTTGCCACTTGTCACAAGCTTGAATGTTGTCCAGGCCCTGCTACATATGAACACAGGCTGCTTCAGTAACTGAAAATTCGTGAATGTTACTGAAGATTTCTACTTCACAACTTGTAATGAGGGAACTTTACAAGAACAACTGAAGATGATTTTGACTCTGACGTGGCCTGAGAAACTCCTGCAGTGATGTCCTGGGACTGAGAAAACTGGCCTCCAGTAGTTGCATCCTTTGGGCCCTGGAGTAGGCTATTTACAGTTGTGTTACTTGACAATGAGGGATCGAAGTTGCACATAATTTACTGTTCCTTGGGGCTTACAGTCACGTCAGCCTTCATTGATCGGAATCTATCTGTAAAGTGTGATGGTTTGTTTGATGGGAACTTTTCCTTCCCACACCCCATGTTCACTGATTTTTTTCTGTGTTTCCTAGTCATAGAATCATAATATTTACAGTGCAGAAGAAGGCCATTTGGCGCATTGAGTCTGCACCGGCCCTTGGAAACATCACCTTACGTAAGCCCGCGCCTCCACCCTATGCCCATAACCCAGTAACCCCACCCCACCTTTTTTTGGACATCAAGGGCAATTTGGCATGGCCAATCCACCTAACCTGCACATCTTTTGGACTGTGGGAGGAAACCGGAGTACCCGGAGGAAACCCATGCAGACATGGGGAGAATGTGCAGACTCCGCACAGACAGTGACCCAAGCCGAGAATTGAACCTGGGACTCTAGAGTTATGAAGCCACTGTGCTACCGTGCTTTTTTTCTTTATTGTCTATTAATTGGAGATAACAATTCTTTCATGAGAAAGATTTATAGCTAATTTCATGTTATTGCCAAGAATTGCTAGGATGCCAATTGACGGTTTACAGGGCTTTGGGGAAACGGCAGGGGAATGGCATCAGATGAATTCCACCTCGAGGGCCAACACAGACCTGAATGGCCTTCATCTGTGCTGATTCGTGTTCGGTAATTATTTGATTGAACTGCACAATAATGTTGGGCAAATGAGGCTTTGAAATCTGCCAATTAAAAATCCATTTGAATAACAGTCGAGGAATTCCTATTCTACTACCAAGGGTGAATTTAGTCGACTGGACCTATTTGTTTCAGTCTATCTGTGGCGTGGCCAAACTAAGTTCAGTAATCTATCTGTCATAACAATCCAGCTTGTTGGGGAATTGACCCCTTAATAATTTCCCTTGTTCCTTCAAACAAAAGAGCTGGCTTGGAGAACAGGGATAAATTTATGTTAGGCTAAGTTTATGTGCAGTCGGTGACTGATCGTTCTAATTCCAGTGGCAAGGGATTCTTTAACATTGGGACATAAGAAGTAGGAGCAGAAGTAGGTAATTCAGCCCTTTGTGCCTGCTCCACCTTTCAATCAGAGCATGGCTGTTCTCTTCCTGGTCTCAATTCCACCTCCCGACCTGTTCCCCATATCCTGATCTCAATTCCACCTCCCGACCTGTTCCCCATATCCTTTTAACCTGTTTTTTAAATCAGAAATATATCTAACTCCTTCTTGAAATCATGTTAAAAAAAAAACATTTTATTAAGGTAGTTTTGGTTTTACAACAATGACAATAAACAATGTACATGAGTCTATAAACATAGTGGAAAGAGCCTGCTTCCTCCCTTACAGGTCCCACCTTTATTAACCCACTACTCTATTTTGTACTTTATTAACCTCCTACTCTAAGCTAAACTAAACCCCCCCCCCACCCCACAAACAGAGAAAGCTAGCTATGTCAGACAGCTAGGTCTCTGACTTTGGGGGCTTTGAGTCCCTTCAAGCTAATAATATCTACCCCAAAGAACCTGCTCATCCAGGCCACTGTCGAGTGTGCCCAGTGAACGACCTTAAACTGTATCAGGCTGAGCCTGGCGCATGTTGTGGACGTGTTGACTCAACTCAATGCGTCCACCCAGAGACCGTCTTCTATCTCTCCTCCTAACGCCTCTTCCCATTTGTGTTTCAGCTACTCGGTCTGCGTTTTCTCTGATCCCATAAGTCCTTCATAAATGTCCGAAACCCTCCCTTCTCCCACCCACACTCTTGGAAACAACCCTATCCTGTCTCCCCCTTGCTGGTAGGTTGAGACCTGCCTTTGTAGGAAGTCCCGCACCTGTAGATACCTGAATTTGTTTCCCCATGCAAATTGGAGACCAGACCGATGCTCCCTCCGCTCCCACATGCTTCCTCCATTGCCCCCAGACTCTCAGGGCCGCCACCACCATGGGGCTGGTGGAGTACCATGCCGGCGGGAACGGCAGAGGCACCGTTATCAACGTCCCCAAGCTGGTGCCCTTGCATGAGGCCTCCTCCATACGCTCCCATGCCGACCCTATCCCCCTCCCACCACCCACTTCCTGATCACGGCTATATTCGCCGCCCAATAATAGTTACTGAAGTTTGGCAGCGCCAGCCCGCCCTCCCGGCTCCGCTCGAGCATCCTCTTTTATTTACTCGTTGGGTCCATACAAAGCCAGTGATGACTTTGTTAACCCGTTTAAAAAAGGACCACGGAATAAAGATGGGGAGACACTGGAACACAAACAGGAATCTTGGAAGGATCGTCAACTTGACCATCTGGACCCTCCCAGCCAGTGACAACGGGAGTGCGTCCCACCTCAAATCGTCCTTCATTTGGTCTACTAGTCAGGCCAGATTCAATTTTATGCAACCCATTCCCGCGTCACTTGGATGCCGACATACCTAAAGCTTCCCACTACCACTCTAAATGGCAGTTCCCCCAGTCGCCTCTTCTGTCCCCTTAGCTGGATCCCAAACATCTTGCTAGTCCCCATATTTAGTTTGTTACCGGAAAACCGGCCAAATTTCCCCAGAATCCTCATGATTTCTTCCATCCCCTCTACTGGGTCTGATGCATACAGGAGCAGGTCGTCTGCGTAAAGCGAGACTCTGTGTTCCTCTCTTTCCCCTGCCCCCGACCAGCCCCTTGAGGCTCTTAGTGCAATTGGGGAGAGGGGGCATCCCTATCTCGTCCCCCAATGTAGCCTAAAATAGTCCAATGTCCTATTCGTCCGTACGCTTGCCACAGGAGCCTGATAGAGCAACTTATTAACGCCTTATTCACCCCTGCTGAATCTCCCACCACGTTCCTGTCTCCATCCTTTAATTTCCCTATCTCCCTGGCTGCCTCCCTCTTTCTAAGCTGCTGTGCAAGCATTCTGCTGGCCTTCTCTCCATGCTCACAAAAATCCCCCCCTCGCCTTTCTCAGCTGCTCTACCGCCCTTCCTGTGGTTAACAAGCCGAACTCCGCCTGTAGCCTCTGCCGTTCCCTTAAAAGCCCTGCCTCTGGGGTCTCTGCATACCTCCTGTCGACCTGTAATATCTCTTTAACCAGTCGGTCTGTCTCTGTCCTCTCTACCTTCTCCCATATCGAGATCAGCTCCCCTCTAACCACTGCCTTCAATGCCTCCCAGACCACCGCTGCTGAAATTTCCCCCGTGTCATTGAGCTGCAGGGGAATACATTTCCTCAACCGCCCGCACACCACCTCATCCGCTAATAGCCCCAGTCCAACCTCCCGTGCGGGTGCTAGTCAATCCAGTGTGTTTGAAACAAATCCCACTAGTTTATTCATTACTTTCCCACTAGTGATGGTTATTGCACCCAAGTTCCTCTGCATTAACTGTGTAGTTTTAGAAAATGTTAGTTATCTTCTGCCGTGAAGATGGAGACAAAATATTGGTTCAGTGCTTCCGCCATCTGTGTTCCCTATTATTACCTCACCAGTATCGTCCTCTAAAAGGCCAACATTTACTTTAGCTAATCTCTTCCTCTTTACATATGTATAGAAGCTTTTGGTATCAGTGTTTGTTTTCTGCTAGTTTCATTTCGTCAGTCATCTCAGCTATTTTGATTTTTAGTAGTCTTTTGCTGACCCCTAAAGATCTCCCAATTCTCCAGTTTAACACAGGTGTTTGTAGTATAGTATGCCTAGTTTTTGCCTTGATTTCCTTTTTAGCCATGGAATGCAATATACTTCAATTGAGGTATTTAATATCTCCCTGAACATTCACCATTGTTCCTCAACTGTCCTACCCTTAATTATTTGTGCCCTCTACTTGGGTTACCGCTGCTCAGTGCTAAAACTCTAGTATGGCACTCTGTTCTCTCTCACTCAATCTGAATTTGAAATTCTGGCATGCTGTGATCATTCCTTCCAAGAGTATTCTCAACGACTAGAGTAGTTATCAACTCTTCTTTGTGACATAATACTAAATCTAAAGTAGCCTGCTCCCTGGTTGGTGCCAGAACATGCTGCTCTCGCTGGAGTTCAGAAGAATGAGGGGGGATCTCATAGGGACTTATAAAATTCTAACAGGACGAGACAGGCTAGATGCAGGGAAGATGTTACCAATGATGGGTGTGTCCAGAACCAGGGGTCACAGTCTGACTATTCAGGGTAAACCATTTCGGACAGAGATAAGGAGACATTTCTTCACACAAAGAGCGGTGGGCCTGTGGAATTCATTACCACAGGAAGGAGTTGATGCTAAAACCTTGAATATATACAAAAGGAGCCTGGATATAGCACTTGGGGAGAATGGGATCAAAGACTATGGGGAGAAAGCAGGATTAGGCTATTGAGTTGGATGATCAGCCATGATCGTGATGGATGGCGAAGCAGGCTCGAAGGGCCAATAGGCCTCCTCCTTCTCCTATCTTCTATGTATCTATGTATCTCTCCGAAACAACCCCTCATACATTAAGAAAGCTCCCTTGAGGCTACCCTCGCCAATTTGATTAATCCAGTCAATATGCATGTTAAAATCACCCATGGTTACATATGTGCCCTTCCCACAAGCCCTCATTATTTCTTGGTTTATACTATGCCCCACTTTGGAAGTATTGCTGGGGGGCCTGTAAATTACTCCTACCAAGGAGTTTTTCCCCTTGTTTTTTATTTCCATCCAGATTGATTCAACATTTTATACCCTTAGTGTCAATATCATTTCTTAATACAGCCTTAATGTCATCTTTAACGAATAAAGCAACTCCACGTCTCGTTCATCCTGTCTATCCTTTCTGAATACTGAGTACCCGTGGACATTCAACTCCCAGTCCTGGTCTTCCTGTAACCATGTTTCAGCAATCCTCACCATATGATACCTATTTGTTTCTATTTGTGCCATCAGCATGTTAAACCTATTGCGAATACTGCTTGCGTTTAGGTACAAGGTTTTTAAATGTATCCTACTGATTTGTCTCTTTCCCATGGAGGATTTTCAAGTGCACTATGCTTTTCACACATCTGACCTCCTTTATTAACCTCTGATAAGACTCCGCCTCTTCCCCAACTTTTACTCTTGCTGTACGTTTTGATTTCTTTACCTTTCCCTTCCCCTACATCGTCATTAGACTGGCCCTGCCTGTTCATCCTATTAACCTCTACCTTCTCCTTGCATGTGGACCTGATGCTTTGGATCCTATTAACCATTATGCTACTTGTAGTTTTACCCTTCCCTTCTCTCTCTCTCTCTCCTCTCTCTCTCTCTCCTCTCTCTCCTCTCTCTCTCTCTCTCCTCTCTCTCTCCTCTCTCCTCCCCCCCCCCCCCCCCCCCCACCCACCCAGTAATGTTGAGATTAAGTATATTTTGATTATTATTTCAAGGGAATTATAACCATTTGGGTTTAGGTAGTTGCAATGTTCTTCAGTCTTGTAAATCTGTGTACAATGAAATAGCTAATTGAAATATCACTGCTATAAAAATAAACAAATTTACATATTCCTTCATGGGGGGGGGGGTGGAATTTCTTCCCTCACCCTATCTTGAAACCAATAACTTTTAATGGGAGCTTATTTCCTTGGATTTTAGATCATTACAACCCCAGTTGATATAACTGGACAGGAAGATCCCAGAATAGAACCTTGGCTCAAAAGATCACAATGTTTTTTGTTAAAAAATGTGGGGGAACAGAGTCACAGGACCGCTAATTAGTTTTGACAAGAAAAAAACGGTGCAACTCACGGTGTGAAAGACCCGGGTTCGAGCCCAGCCCCGGGTCACTGTCCATGTGGAGATTGCATATTCACCCCGTGCCTGTGTAACTCACCCCCACAATCCAAAGATGTGCAGGGTAGGTGGAGTGGCCACCTAAATTTCCCCTGAATTGGTTAAAAAGAAGAATTGTGTTCTTTAAATTACAAAAAAAAGGAAAAAACATTAATTAATCATGGAAAGTTTGATCATGATATAATACTCCTTTACTCCCTCTTTAATTGTGCAAATATACAAGATTTCAAAGATAATACCCCACTCTGAAATCAAATGGCCAATGCCACTCAACCAATCTTCCTTGGATTTCTTCTCAAATCCCCCTAAACATGATTATCACACGAGTTTCCAAACTCCACTCCAAAAAATTATGCGCTTTAAAATCTTCTTTTTAAACAGCACTTTCCATTGGTAGTTTGCATTCTAAATCCATTCCAGGTTTTCCAAATATACTGTGAAACCAGACTTCCGCTCCACTTTAACAAAGAACCCAGCACTGGGTTTTACACCTCCCTCCAGGATTCTTTTGTCTCGTCTGTTCAACAAACTCTTCACAATTGCTTTAACTATTGATTCCCAGACTGTATTAAGATGGCACCAAATTTTCGATTTAAATCTGAAGTCGGCTGTCCCCATTTAAAATATGATTACTCCATCTGTTTCTTAATGCAAAACACTTTATCTGTTTTTTCCTTGAATTCCCCTGGCGAGTACCTCGTTCGACCCCTTCATCTCTGTTCCCTTAACTTCCCTCTTGAGACGACATTCTTTCTGTCCCAATTGCCTGGTTGTCTGGACTGTATCTGTTTCTTCGGGAAGTCTGCTCCTCTGCAGCCCCATTGACCTGTTCAGCCTTTCTTCTGGCAGAGTTGAGAGATGTTCGCCCCTGGCTTCCAGTTAAACTAAGAACAAAGAAAATCTCTTGCCTCTGGAAATTGACTCTTGGTTACTAAGCAGCTTTTATTTACTCTTTGCCGTAACTTATTGAGCATAACAGAAGTACAGTCTGAATTGAAACCAAAACCCCATGCATAACAACACCATTTTCCAGCATGAATCTAACTATAGGGTTACCCTTCCTTACACAGAAATGTTAAATTGAACACTCTTCATACTGTACCTTCTTTCTAATATTTACTAATCCAAGTATAAATTATTATTTTTTTTCTGACTAGATGCTTTCTGGAACATTATCTAAATTACTCTTATGTGGCTGCACAGTCTATTCTATTGGAGGAAGGTGCTGACATGATAAAATCCTCAACCTATTCTCATCTGGCACGCACTTAATGCCTATGATAGAATCATAGAATTTACAGTGCTGAAGGAGGCCATTTGGCCCATCGAGTCTGCACCGGCCCATGGAAAGATCATCCCACCCAAGCCCACACCTCCAACCTATCCCCGTCACCCAGAAACCCCATCTAACCTTTTTGGACACTAAGGGCAATTTAGCGTGGCCAATCCACCTAACTTGCACAGCTTTGGACTGTGGGAGGGAACCAGAGGAAACCCATGCAGACATGGGGAAAATGTGCAGACTCCGCACAGTGACCCAAGCCAGAATCGAATCTGGAGCTGTGAAGCAACTGTGCTAACCACTGTGCTACCATGATATACAGTGTATTGTTAAGTGTGGCTAATAAATATTCAGCTTGATGTTCTGAATGTAGAGAAGGGTGAATAAAAGAAACCTCAAATCCATTTTCAAGTTGGTTTGTCTTGCATATCTTGGGCAAGAAATTGGGCAGGATAACCCCCTTGGGAGGGGTAAACGTGTGAAGCATGGCAGATGCTGTCTTTGGTGTAGGAGTTGATTAGTTCGCACATGTGAGATGGGGAAATATGCAGAGCAGGCGGATCATAGCAGCAGTCACTGTGTGCAACACCGATTTGCCAACTATGCCATTTTTCAACTCAACGGTTTCATTGACACCCTCGCTTAACCTCAACTGAACACACATTAAACAGAGGGAAGAACCCTCCGTTAATGCTATTTAAAGGCAATATCAAAAAGGCAAGATAGTTATCCTCTTGCCTAATTATCCTTTTCATATCCTAATTCAGCTGTCAAGATCCTAAGCTCTGCAATTCCCTTCCTCAACCTCTCTCCCCTGTCACCTGTGTGCTTCTTCACCTATTAGAAAGATAGAAACAAAGAAAATTGGAGGATATTCGGCCTTTTGAGCCTGCTCCGCCATTCGTTATGATCATGGCTGATCATCCAACTTAATAGCTGGATCCTGCCTCTTTCCCCCCCCCCTCCCCCAATATTCTTTAATCCCTTTGCCCAAGTGCTATATCTAACTACCTCTTGAAAATGTACAATGAATAGAATAGAATAGAATTACAGTGCTGAAGGAGGCCATTTGGCCCATTGAGTTCGCACCGGCCCATGGAAAGATCATCCCACCCAAGCCCACACCTCCAACCTATCCCCGTCACCCAGAAACCCCATCTAACCTTTTTGGACACTAAGGGCAATTTAGCATGGCCAATCCACCTAACCTTCACATCTTTGGACTGTGGGAGGAAACCGGGGCACCCGGAGGAAACCCACGCACACAGGGGGAGAACGTGCAGACTGCACAGACAGTGACCCAAGCCGGGAATTGAACCTGGGACCTTGGAGCTGTGAAGCAACTATGCTAACCACTGTACTACCGTGCCGCCCTTGGCAAATGGTTTGGCCTCAACCGAATTCCACATGTTCCAGGTTCACCGCTCTCTGGGTGAAGAAACTTTTCCTCATAATCTTAAATGGTCTTCCCCGTATCCTCAGACTGAGGCCGCCGGTTCTGGACGCCCCCACTATTGGGGACATCCTTGCACCCTGTCTAAATGGTCAGAATTTTATGGGTTTCTATGAGATTTCCTCCACATTCTTCTGAACTGCAGCAAATACAAACCCAACTAATTCGATATCTCCTCGTAAATCGGTCCTGCCATCCCAGGAATTAATCTGGTAAACCTTCTCTGCAGTCCCCCTCGAGCAAGAACATCTTTCCTCCGATGAGGCGATCAAAAATACATAGCTCAGCTTGTTTAAATCACACTGAAGTATCTGTGAATCCTCCTCACAGCTGACCCTCCCATTCAACTTTGTCATCTGCAAATTTGGCGATATTACATTTCGTTCCCTCATCTTAAATCATTAATATATATTGTGAATAGCTAGGGTCCCAGCACCAATTCCTGCTGTACCCCACTAATCACTGCTTGCCATTTGGAAAAAGACCCATTTATTCCTACTCTTCATTTTCTGTCTGCTAACCAGTATTCTATCTCGATGCACTATCCCATGTGCTTGAATTTTACACGCTAATCTCTGTGGGTCAAAAGCTTTCTGAAAGTGCAAATAAACCACATCCACTGACTCCCCTTTATCAACTCTGCGAGTTACAGCATGGTGGCGAGGTGGTTAGCATTGCTGCCTCACTGCGCTGAGGACCTGGGTTCGATCCTGGCCTTGGGTCACTGTCTGTGTAGAGTTTGCACATCCTCTCCATGTCTGCGTGGGTCTCACCCCTACAACCCAAAGATGTGCAGAATAAGTGGATTGGCCACGCTAAATTGCCCCTTAATTGGGCAAAAAAATAATTGGGCACTTTAAATTTAGTTTTAAAAACTCTACTAGCTACACCCTCAAAGCGTTCTCGTAGATATGTCAAGCATGATTTGCCTTTTATAAATCCTTCTTGACTGTATGATCCTGGCACTTTTTCCAAGTACACTGCTATAAGATCCTTGACAATAAATTATCATGCTGCCCCCAATAATTTCCTAATACTGGTGTTTTAGGTTCACCAGCTTATCCTCTTAAATACATGTGGTACCCAGGTCTGGTCTAGTGCTTGTAAGGGTGAAATTGAGTAGCACTGCATCATTATGAAGACTGATTTCTTCTTCATGAGGCAAAGGTATCCCCATGTGGGCAGCACTTGAAATGAAAGAGGTACTAAGTGTGAAATTTTAATTTAATGGGAAGATAGAGTGAGAAACAGAGCAAGTTGGAAATGGTTGTTGAAGTCATCTGCAGTTCTTCAGAGATTATGTCGATGAGAGAGAAGATAAAATGTAATGAGGCCCTGCATAACCACTCCTGCAGCATCACCAATGCCATGATGCTGTCCCTGCTTATAATAGTCCGTCTGTTTCGATTGAAAGGATTGAAGTCATTGAACCTTTTGGGCATTGCATCCATTACCTTGGGAGTAATCTTCTTGATGAGTTTTCCTATTGACAATGGTGTTGTTGCTCGAGGCCTTTTTATTCCCTGGACGGGGGAGAGCATCTCCAACTGTAAATTGGTCGCACCCAGGTCTTCAAGACCACATTAGAGAAGCTTGGTGCCTAATCTTTGTGACTTGCAGCCATTATTGTCCTTACAAATTTTTCCTATTACTTGCAGCCATAATGCCCTTGTGTGTTAAAAGATGTTGGCTACCTATAAGTGTCATGAATTACATCTGATACCCATACACACAAACAAATATGTCCAATGGATAGCACTGGATACATGCCTGGCTCATAATGAGCACTATCTATCACAATATAGCACTAACATGCATGTGGAGTACCAGATCTACCTCCTCTGCACCCTCTTTCCACAAAATTTAATTTAGATGCCTTTAAAATTTGTGGCAGCTACTATCAGGCCATCAATGAAAAAATAACATAAAAGCTTTCTTTAATGACTGCTGTGTACTTTTTGGAAATCATTTTTAAGGTTACAAAAAACATAAACAAACACTTTTTTTTTTACAAAACACCAAACCCAACCTCCCCACTCCTGTCCCAAACCCCCCAAACTATCTCCCCAACAAGGTGAATTACCCCCCCCCCTCCCCCAAGCCCCGAAACAGCTAACCGTAGCCAATTCTCGAAAGTGCAAAGTAAATGGTCGCCATCTTTGGTAGAACCCCTCAATCGATCCCTTCCCTGTGCGTGTGTACATCTGACTCCATGTGGACCAAAAGTGCCAGAGAGGGAAAGATGGTTAATGGAAGGAAAGCAAATAGTAGGAGTAAACAGAAAATTTTCAATTGAATAGGTATGATTTTCTACATGTCTGTGTAATAGTGAGATTATTTACCATATGCAAAATAAATTTGAATTTTGGAAATGAAGGAACTTATTTGCTGATAATAAATGACGTGGCAAATTGTACACCACCTTGATGAAGAAAGTGAAGGATAAAAAAGACTACATTTGACACTTATGATGTCTTGTTAAAAAGCAACATTATTGGTTTGATGTATGCATGCATGTAAGTGGGCATATCTTGCCTATCTCGCACCTCCCCCCCCCCCCCCCCCCCCCCCCCCCCACCCAATTCCTCCACCAGTGAGGGTGTCACTGATACTGTTAAGTTGCTGACACTCTGCTGCTTGAATATTGAAGACTAAGGTGCTGAACAATGTTATTTATACTCCATATTGAGTACTGGCAGCAGAAATGTGGTATAGATCACCTGGTGGAGTTACCCGAGCACAACTTGAGCTTCATGGTACTGTACTATAATTGAGCTGCAAACTTTAACTTGTTAATTTTGAGTTCTCACTACTATTATTCAAAATTACATTTTAACTGAATACCAGCAGGTATAGTTACTTTTTATCTGCCAGCAGATGAGGTACTGGTCTCAAAATAATACTTGTGGTAGAATAATGTGCTAGAGAAGGCTATCTCAGCAAGTCGTATTCGGTGAATCTTATTTCTTTACCAACTTTTATTATTAATTGCAAGTTACCAGGGATTTGTAAAGAACAAAACTTAGGGTATTTGTCAAACTAGTATTGATGGATATGGTATGTTTGTTTTGAATGAATAAGGATTAGGTATAATAGTATTTTAACAGCAAGTAGTTTGCCTAGGGCATAGATAACCGATTGAAGCGGGATGCAACTCATGGAGTAGTGGGCAAATAAAAGGTAATTTGCACAATTGAATTTGCACAATTGAGGTCTGTATGAAGCATGATCAACTTTATTCGGGATAAAAACAGTTCTGCAGTGAGCAGTTAAACATAATTTTAACCCTGGTGAGCTGAGAAACTGAAGGTGGAAAGACGAAAATGCATCAGCTGCGCAGTAAATCTTGGTATAGTGCACAAAGCACTTAACCACAGACTTGCAAAAATCAGTGCGGTTAATGCTATGCCATGAGGGTCAAATGGGAAAAGTTAATTGTTAAATAGAACAGTGAAAACAATTTGTACTGGAATTGTTGCTTTTGATAGATTTAAAACTGTATGTTCTTTGAGGAGTCCATTGGCTGCACTGTATATGTGCAGCTCCAATAATTTATTAGAACATAACCTTTGTGTTTTGGCAAGCATTATTTCATCAAAGGAGTAAGAAGTGTGTTTTTTTTCCACATGATCTTGCATGCAAGAGTTCTCCTTTCAACAGAATTTGTTGTATATAATTTTAAACACTAAGAAAATGACGAATACATGTTTTCAGGAATAATGAAGCTTGAACAAACTGGAAATAATTGATTGATTTTAGCAATTTTTAACCTGGAATGTTTTGGATGTAAAGCTCTATGTCGACAGTCTTTAGTCTGATTCAAATCAGATGACTGGTTTTGTGTAACATTGCACTTGAATGCAGACATTATCATTTTATCATGTGTGCATGTTTTTTGCAGATTACTGGTAGTTTAGAAGCTCAAACACTTGGTTTTAATTGAATTTGTTTAATTCCTCAAGTCAAATTGGCCAAACATCGCTCTTTTTGGGATATGTTTTTTTTTTAGTAATTGAGCTTTATAATGAACTCCTCACATTAAAGCCTGCATGTCTAATTGCTAGCCTGTAATCTTGGGAGGGAAATTGAAAAAATGGATTTGTGAGTTGTCAAGTAATGTCAGATAGTGCTGAATCTATTCTATAAATTCTCAATGCAAGATCATTTTGAAGCATTTTTGTGCTGACAAATGGTTTTGATTATCCAATAATTTGAAATTAGAGTGTAGATAATGTGTGGAAATTATCAGTGGGAATCGGAGGAATAAAATGTATGGCTTTTGAAACATTCCTAATGAACTGGGAGTTTCTGCAGCAATATTGTGGCTTTAATGCCAGTAGAACCATCTAGTTGTTGCAGTTACAATTTAGCTAGTTATTTCCACACAATCATGTGCTAACTGTTTTCTTGGGACAAGCTCAATGGCCAATGTCAAGAGGTGATGATTAATTGCGCAAGCTGCGTTGTTTGTTTGTTTACATCTATATTATAAATGCAGTGAAATAATTGTTTCTTGGAGTTGACGTTTTTCTTTTTTTTTCTTTCTCCTCCCCCACCTTTCTTTTATAGTCAAGAAAGCTAGCCTCAGTGGATCTCCAGGTAAGATTTTGTATTGGATTAAGAACATAATTCCTTGCAATGTTATGTTTTGGTGCAAATTTTAGGAACAAGAGTAGGCCATTTGGCCCCTCGAACTTGCTCTGCTGTTCAATAAGATCAAGATGTGGAGATGCCGGCGTTAGACTGGGGTGAGCACAGTAAGAAGTCTTAGGAAGGAGCAGTGCTCCAAAACCTAGTGTTTGAAACAAACATGTTGGACTTTAACCTGGTGTTGTAAGACTTCTTACAGTAAGATCAAGGTTGATCTGATTGTGGCTTCTACTCCATTTACCTCTGCACCTTCATAACCCTTGACTCCCTTGTTGACCAAAAATCTCTCTAACTCAGCCTTGAATATATTCAATGATCCAGCCTTTCCTGCTCTTTGGGGAGGAGAATCCCACAATCTAACTACCCTCTGAGAAAAAAAATCATCTCCTCAGTCTTAAATCGATGACCCCCTCATTTTTAAATGGTGTCCCTTCATTCTAGGCTCCTCCCACATAGGGTGGATGCTGAGAAGATGATTCCCTATCAAATTCCCTCAGAACGTCAGTTTCAATAACATCACCCCTTTTCTAAGCTCCAATTGCATAGGCCCAACTTGCTCAATCTCTACTTGTAGGCTAATCCCATCATACAAACATGAATTAGGGGCAAGAGTAAGTAATTTGCTCCACCATTTGATAGGATGATGGCTGATCTGATTGTGACCTCTACTTTACTGTCTACCCTGATAACCAAGGGAATCAATCTAACTTGGCCTTAAAAATATTAAATGAGGGGCAGCAAGGTGGCACAGTGGGTTAGCCCTGTGTGGTAGTATGACTAGGGAGATTACGGTACCTTAGAACCATGCTGCCATTGGTGCAGAAGACTCACTGCCCATTGGCCCAGGCACGTCATGTGCCTCTCTGCCAATTGGCTGAGGCTAGTCATGTGATTACCCGCCGATTGGCTGAGAGGTTGGTAGCTCCACCATGGAAGCGGGGTATAAGAACCCATACCGGCTGCCAGTCGGCCTTTCTCTGTACATCTACTGCCGGGCACACATCTAGTGTATTAAAGCCTGTTGTTTGGAACTACTTCACGACTCGAGTCCAATTGATGGTGCATCACCCTGCTGCCTCTCGGCGGAATTCCCTTTTACAAAACCACGTTGATTCTTCCTGATTCTAATTTTCTACAAGTTATTTTATAAATCTATCTAATAACCCTTAAATGATGGATTCAAAACATTTCCCTAGGTGATGGGCCAAGAGTTATAGCTTCCTGCTTTCTGTCTTCCTCCCTCTTTTCTTGAATAGAGTTAATAAGTTTGTAAAATTATACAGAAGTATTGATGTTTAAGTAAAACAGATGTTGTTTTTATGATCACGGTAATGTTATGGCCCGGTGAGGAGGAGCGAGTTGGCTTCCCTTCTCTTCAGCCCCCTCAGTTGGTTGCAACAAAGGTTTTAAAAACATTATTTTGGGTGGGGGGGGGGGGCAGTCACATGATGTGAGCCGAGGAGCGGCTGCATTTTTTTGCAAGCTCCAGCTCTGCTCCTCTTTTAATCACACTTTTCATAATGTTGTACATATCGTATTTATCTTTTCTTGTGTACATAGGCTGACCCTTAACGCAGATTTCCTGCTGGCAGCAACCAGGGGTGAACGGCGCCGGTGGGACTCTGTCGTATTCGTGCGGCTGCTCGGCCCATCTGGGCCGGAGAATCGGTAGCCCCGCCGCTTCCTGCCCGGCGCAAATGGCATTGATTCTCCGCACTTCGGCGAATCGCGCGCCGGCATCGTGGCACGGTCGTTTGCGGCAATTCTCCGGCCCGGTGTGGCCGAGCAGCCGCACGAATACGACAGAGTCCCACCGGCGCCGTTCACCCCTGACTTGCCCACCTAATCCCACTTGCCAGCAGTTGCCCATAGCCTTGAATGTTATGGCGTGCCAAGTACTGATCCAGGTACTTTTCAGAGGATATGAGGCATCCTGCCTCCACCACCCTTCCAGCCAGTGCATTCCAGACCATCACCACTCTCTGGGTAAAAACGGTTTTCCTCAAATCCTCCCACCCCTCACTTTGAACTTGACTCCTTGTAAAACTGACCCTTCAACTAAGGGTGACAGCTACTCCCTATCCATCCTGTCTGTGCCCTTCATAACCTTGTACACCTTAATCAGGTCACCCCTCAATCCGCTCTGCTTCAGAGAATACAACCCAAGCCTATCCAGCCTCTCTATGTAACTTAAAATGTTCCATCCCAGGCAACATTCTGGTGAATCGTCTCTGCACCCCCTCCAGTGCAGTTACATCCTTCTTCTAATGTGGTGACTAGAATTGCACACAGTACTCCAGCTGTGGCTTTACCAAAGTTCTATCCAACTACAACATGACCTCCCTCCTTTTGTAATCTATGCCTCAATTGATAAAAGCATGTGTTCCATATGTCCTTTTCCCCACCCTAGTAACCTGCCCTTCTGCCTCCAAAGATCTATGGACAAATACGCCAAGATCCCTTTGTTCTTCGGAACTTTCCAGTGTCCCACCTTTCATAGTATGCTTCCTTGTCAAATTACTCCTTCCAAAATGTATCACCTCACCCACTTTGGACAGCGTCATCCAGGCCTGGGTGGGGTTTTGATTGCTTTTTAGATGCACCTGTATCCTCTGCTTACATCTGGGGTTTCCACGGACTTTCTTGGATTTTTTTTGTAATGCTGGATATGACGTGTCTATTCTTGGCTTTTCGTGGGTGCAGTTGGATCTGATATCTGAAAGAGAATACTGGGTTGGGTTGCTGATGCTTTGTGGTGCTGCTGGAGCCGAGGGGGTTGTGTGTTGGTGTGCAGTGGATCTGGCTGCGAATGGTGCGATGTGGGATGGTGCACACCATCCTGCCATGTCACGCTTTTATGACTTAATCCCTGTTTCAGTGAACATTGGCAACATCAGCCCAGGTGTGAAATTCCATGCAATAGGTCTGCAGTGTAATTTGTATAGAAACATTCCAGCAAAGTGGTCAACTTGAGAGGATCAACCGTCAGGTGGAAGCCATTTTTGATCAGTGCCTTTACTTGTTTTTCGTTAAACAGCTATTCTTTAAACACTTAATACATCTGTGGTTAGCTGGTGAAGTTGTAGGTAGCTCTCATTTACTCACCCTGTTGTCATGACAGTGGCAATTATGGCATTGTTGTGTTTACATGCCCTTCACCTCTGGTCAAATAGTTTGGGTGTGAATCCCAAATAATGCCAAGATAAACTGAATAGGCTGGCACACAAACATTTGCTTGAGTGAGATACTGCAGGCCTATTAGCACTTGGAACTGTAGCACAACACAAGCTACTATTAACTTGGGGATCTGATCTGGAATGTACATATTTCCTGACTTAATTCTAATTCATAAATGCCCTCTGAAATGGCCTAACTCAGTTCAAAGGCAGTTGGGATGGGCAACAAATGCTGGCCCAATCAGCAATGCCCACATCCTATAATTGAATATAAAAACAATGCATCTTCCTTTCATTCAAACTACTGATCAAGGCTGAACTGTAACCTTTAATTATGGAAGCTTTTAAAATTTGACGGATAATTAAATTCATTTGATCATTCCTAAAAGTATAAAAAGAAAAGTAAAGAAAACTTCAACAAAACTATTGTACTTAACCATTCGTGACAAAATCTATCTGATCCTATTCATTTGGGAATGGACTGATGGAAATTCCAGGACAGCTTGTCACATAGATGTCTACGCTGTCCTATTTCGAGACAATCCAAATAAACGTCAGCAAATGGCTCTTGTTGTACTCGTGTACAAGTGAATGACTGCTGAATAATGGTCTAAGGCAGTTTACTGTGAATAATTGCAGTAGTGTTTAGAGAAGGTGACATGTGAGATTGAATTACTGGGGGGGGGGGGGGGGGGGAATGCTGGACTGACTCCAGCATTAATAATTTTCATAAATGTTTGTTGACGGAGCAAATATCAACATTAAATTGTCTTCTGCATGTTGTTATGTCTAACTGGAAGAATTACTTTCTTGAATATTGCCTTAAGTAAAATTAACTTAGCTTATTGTAATTCTAACTTCAGTCACTAAAATTTTGAATGGGCACTAAATGGCAGGTGCCTCGCATGTTTATTATGAAATGTGTTTGCGTTGTTATTCCAATCACAGTCTTTTTTTTCAACCACCATTCAGATGAGTTTGAAAATGCTGGATAAACTCAGCAAGGTCTGGCAGCATCTGTGGACAGAGAACAGAGTTAATGTTTTGAGCCTGTATGACTCTTCAGAGCTAAAGAGAGGCAGAACTGCGATGGTTTTTAGACTGTTGAAGAGAGGGGTGGAGAAAGTAGAGAATCAAGGAGAGGTGGGAGCTCAGGGGATATTTGACAATGATGTCATGGAAACAAGAAAAGGAAGCGTTAATGGTAGTGTTGAAGACATGAACAAGGTGCTGATAGTGGCATCCAGGTGAGATAACAGAAACGTGTTAATAACTGATCAAGGGTCAGCACTCTTGGAGCAAAACTTAGGAACAATTGCCAAATGACACTATGGGAGGGGAGGAAGGTATTGGGGCAAAAAGAGATTACATCCCGATCTCTCAACCCCCAATGCGACTCCCGAACCCCCCCCCATCTTGGCAGTGCCACCTTGGCAGTACCTGGGTGGCACCCTGCCCAGAGGGCAAGCACCTGGGTACCTCCGATCCTCCGGGTGAGCCCCACAAGGCGCTTCCATCTGATCCCTGTTTGTGGAATTGACCACTGAATGGCGCTCAGCTGAGATCTCCAAGGCAAAGCAGTTAGATTCCATGCCTTGGTTAGATCTCGGAATGCATATTAGAGTGAGACAACTAGGTATGCAGATTTAACAAAGTGATCCTGCCCACAATGGGTGGGATTCACAATGCGACATTGTGTGAGATCATGTGAGATCTCCCGAGGTATGGAGAGTCGGATAGATCCTGGAAAAGGGATCTCCTAGTGTCTATCGTCTGTGCCACACTGTCTTTCGGGCAGTTGTCTCTCGCCCGTTGTCTTTCAGATGAAATCTTAAATGCGGTCTCCTTCTGCTTGCTTGTGTGGATCTGAACGGTTTTGTGACGCTACTTTAAAGTGGAGTTATTGCTTGTGGCCTGGCCAACATTTATCTTTGAAGCAGCACAATCAGAATCAGATTATTTGGTCGCTATCACATTTCTGTTTGTGGAAGTTTTGTGTGTGCAAATTGGCCGCTGTATTTTCCTACATTGCAACATGCCTACACTGTAAAAGTACTTCATTGGCTGAAAAGCACTTGAAGTCCAGTGGTTGTGGAAAGCACTGATTAAATGCAAGTCTATTTTTCTCTTCTCTGACCAATGAACACAGGATTGTTAGCTGCAGCTGCTAATCAATGCAGACCATAAGTTTCAAAGCTCTTCAGTCTTTTTCCAGTTTGTTACCAATAAAGACTAATAAATCCTTGATGATGGACATTCTTGACGTGTGTGTGTATATTGCCACTCAATCATTTTTACAAAAATGCAAATGAGAAAAGCTGAAAATGCCCATGGTGTATCAGCATCTGTGGAATAACAACAGCAGCTGCTGCTATTTTCCATGGATGCTACCTGATCTGTCGAATATATTCCACTTTTACTGTTTTTATTGTCATTTTTAGCATCTGTAGTATTTAGATTTTTACGAGTTTTTTTTTCTGGATATGTTCAGTACATGGTTTCCCAGACACAGTCGAGATTGGTTAAGTTCCAACAATGCTTGGATGAGGCAGAATGAAGTGAAGTGAGGCTCTTAATTGTGCTGTAGGCTTGATAACAGATCAAAAGTTTTTACCAGCAGATTCAATTGAAATTTTTGACTTTCCTCAAATTGTGCAACATTTTGGAGACTTTAAAGTTTTCTTCCAGACTCTAAATATTGATTAGAACAGTTTGTTTCTTTTTAAGAGAATTATGCAGACCTTACCACATGGCCTCCCTTGTGGATTTTTAAGAATGGTTTGAATATGAAGTAGAGACAGCTGCATCCAGAATCACACTCATTGAAGTCATTGGGATAATCTAGTCTTGATAAATCGCCAGAAATTTGCATTTAAGTCTTGTTTCTTTTTGAGATGTTTTTGTTTCCAGATACCTACCTTGTTTAGCATTTAAGAGAACTTGTGTAATTTTCACAGTATGAATTCCATTTTGTGGAAATAATGCTACCATCATTAATTCCTATGGTAATTCTGAAAATAGCCCCTCATACAAAAGTCAAAACCAGCTGGGAACTGAAAGAAAGACTCTAGTTAATATAGCACTTTTCATGACCTCTGTTTATCTCAAAGTGCTTAAAGCGTAAAACAAAAAGAAAATAGCAAAGTTACTATTAATATTTTAGACACTTACAGATTTCGAGGCTATGTATATATATTTTTTTCTTTTCCAAGGTAAGGTGGACCTCTTGGTTCATAAAAGCAAAGGAAGTGTTTCAAGACCGAGCAATCAGTTTGTGCTGGGTCTTATTTTATTGCACCAAATTAAATTTCATTCGCTAGTCGATAAAATGACCTTCCAACTAGGAGTCCCGGAGCCGCTTGCCAAATTGATCTACTTTCTTCGATTTGATCAGATTAAGCAGTTCTTGTTTATATATGTAGTGCAGCATGTCACGCGGTAGAAAAGACATAGTACACTTTGCATCTTTAAGTTGCACGTTCTGATTTAGTTGATAGCATTGTTATAGGTGACATAGACAAGTTGGTGGAGTGGGCAGATAAAATTCAATGCAGAGAAATGTGGGGTGATGCATTTTCGTTGGGCGAAGATAGACAAAATAAAGTAAGGGGTAATATTAAGGGGTGCAGGAGAAGAGGGACTTGGTGTATAGGTACGTAGATCAGTGAAGTTGCCATATGCAGTGGTTAATACTGCTGCCTCACAGTGCCAGGGACCCGGGTTTGATTCCAGCCTTGTCTGTGTGGAGTTTGCATGTTCTCCCCATGTCTTCCTGGGTTTCCTCCAGGTTCTCCGGTTTCCTCCAGGTTCTCCGGTTTCCTCCCAAAGTCCAAAGATGTGCAGGTTAGGTACATTGGCCATGCTAAGTTGCCCCTCCGTGTTCAGGGATATGCACGTTAGTTTATGGGGATTGGGTGGAGGAGTGCATCTAGGTAGAGTGCTCTTTTGGAGGGTCAGTGCAGATGTGATGGGTCAAATGGCCTCCTTCTGCACTGTAGGGATTCTGTTTTTATGAAGTTTGGAGAGGGCAGTTAATAAAGCGTTTCATTTGCTGAGCCTTTAAATAGGAGCATAAGAGTACAAGAGCAAGAAGGTTATGTTGAATTTTTACAAGGCACTAGTTAGACCTCAGTTGGAGTCTTGTGTACATTTCTGGGTACCACAGTATTGGAAGGGTGTAAGTGCATTGGAGAGAATAAGGAAGAGGTTTACAAGAATGGTTCAAATGATGAGAAATTTCATTTATGAGGATAGATTTGCCGAAAACAAAGAAAAAGCAAATAACTTCTTCTAACCCTGACAGATGACTGTATTTAGACCTTAGAAAAAAAGAGATAAATGGTTGCTGTCTCGGGTAGAATCTCTCAACAGAATCCCTGATGGCAAATTTAAATTTCTCCGAATGCAAAAAGGGTATTAAGTCCCCTATCACTATGATAAACAGTGTCATAGAACATATGTAGAACAGTACAGCACAGAACAGTACAGCACAGAACAGGCCCTTCGGCCCTCAATGTTGTGCCGAGCCATGATCACCCTACTCAAACCCACGTATCCACCCTATACCCATTAAACTGAGGCCCCAGCTATCTGCTGAGTCGATGTCCAAGATCCCATGGTATATACATACTGAAGCTACAAGAGCTGGTCAGAGTTTGGATGTCCACCTCCTGACAGTCTAAAAGTCGTCCACAATCTACAGGGCATAAGTTAGAAGCGCGAGGGAATATTCTCCATTTGCCTGGATTAGTGTAGTTCCAAAAACACTCGAAGCTCAACATCAAACAGGTTAAAGCAGCCAATTGACCAGCACCCCATTCACCATCTTAAAACACTAATTTGTGACAGCATTGTGTACGAAGGACATGCAGCAACTTGCCAGTGCTCCTTTGACAGCACTTTCCAAACAAACAACCTCTGCCAATCAGAATGACGATAGCTCATGCGAATGCCATCACCTGCATGTTCTCCTCTAAGCCACACACCATATAGACTTTGAACCAAAATGCTATTCCTTCACTGTCACGGTCAAAATCCTGGAACTCTGTTCCTAACAGCGCTATGGATATACCTACGTCACATGGACCGCTGCAGTTCAAGAAGATACTTCACTACCACTTTCTCAAGGACAATTATAGATGAGCAATAAATGTTGGCCTATCCAGTGAGATCCACATCTTTATGAAGGAATAAAATAAATTCCAGACTGCTTTGTGACACATAGTCAGAGCTTTCTTCCCAAACCAAGAATACAGTTTTATAGAGTTGAAAAATATATTCCCTCTGGCTCCATGTATAGGGTCCCCTCCCTGTCGTGCAGGCCGCATGGTAGCATAGTGATTAGCACTGTTGATTCACAGCACCACGGACTTGGGTTCGATTCCCGGCTTGGGTCATTGTGCGGAGTCTGCACGTTCTCCCCGTGTCTGTGTGGGATTCCTCTGGGTGCTCCGGTTTCCTCCCACAAGTCCTAAAAGATGTGCTTGTTAGGTGAATTGGACATTCTGAATTCTCCCTCAGTGGGCCCGAACAGGCGCCTAGGGGATTTTCACAGTCTTCATTCCTTCATTGCAGTGTTAATGTAAGCCTATTGGCACCAATAAAGATTATTATAAATTGTCTCCACTTTTATTATTTGTGTATCTGCAGAAGAATTTTGGATCGCTTTTTATAGTGGCTGCCATTCTCTTATACTCTATGCCTCTCATTCCCATTTTCACTTGCCCCTGAATTTCTTATTTAGAACAGTACAGCACAGAACAGGCCCTTCGGCCCTCGATGTTGTGCCGAGCAATGATCACCCTACTCAAACTCACGTATCCACCCTATACCCGTAACCCAACAACTCCTCCTCCTGACACGGCCAATGGGCATTCAAGACAACACAGAGGTGACACGACCACAGGAGGGCATTACACCAACCCATATATAAAGGACACCACACACATGATCTGCTTCTTTCCAGTGGAGACAGTCAGTGAGTAGAGACACAGGGTTGATTCAATATCACTCCCACCATGTGGATTGTAGCAGACTGGTTAGTCAGTCTGGGTAGCTATAGTAGGATTAGCAGTAGTGTCAAACCCGAGTAATAGAAGTGTAAATAGTTTAATAAACATGTTGAAGTTATCTCCACGTCTGTGGAGATAACTTCAACCGTAACCCAACAACCCCCCCCCCTTAACCTTACTTTTATTAGGACACTACGGGCAATTTAGCATGGCCAATCCACCTAACCCGCACATCTTTGGACTGTGGGAGGAAACCGGAGCACCCGGAGGAAACCCACGCACACACGGGGAGGACGTGCAGACTCCGCACAGACAGTGACCCAGCCGGGAATCGAACCTGGGACCCTGGAGCTGTGAAGCATTTATGCTAACCTTGATGTATTCTTGAATTTTTGCAATCTCTGGACACCAAGACTTTGCTTCTGTCCTGGACGTTACACGATTTCTCTGCGACTCAGGTGCTGTGGCTCTGATTTTTTTGCTCTGTTGCGTATATTTTAGTGTAATTTTGATCAACCAGTCCTTCCCTCACTGCTGCAATGGAGGATTTGTGGATATGTTCACACTGTTACCAAAACCTATTCCCACCTCACTCATTTTCTCCTCCATCTCAGCTCCTTTATTGCCAAAATCCTCTTCTATGCCGTTGTTATCTCTGGACTTAACTATTTCAATATAGTCCTCGCTGGCATCTCCCATTTTATCTGCTGTACACATTAGGTCATCCAAAACTGTTGCCTCCTCTTGACTTTCCCCAAATGCAATTCATCCATCACCTCTCTGCTCGCTGACCAACATGCTCCCAGTTAAATGAAGACCTAAAAAATTTGCATCCTTATTTCAAATCCTTCTATGTCCTTGCCCCTCCCTGTTTCTGTAATCTCTTCCAGCGCTACAAAGCTGTGCTGCTTTAATTCTAGCTGCTGGAGAACCCCAATTTTGATTCCCACATCATTGGTGGCTGTGCCTCCAGGTGCTGAGGACTTATGCTCTAGAATGCCTTCTTCAAAACACACTTTGAAACCTAATTATTTGGCCAAGCTTTTTATCACCTGTCCTAATATCTCTTTATGTGGCTGAGTGTCATAGTACTGTGGTATATTTTAGTATGTTATATTCAAGTTACTGTTTTATTTTAAATCAGTTATCTATCACAGTCATTTTCAGTCTCGTGGTCACGACCCGCAAGAGGGTTGCAGGCGTTTATCGGGAGGGTTGTGGGGCCATCGATCGTGGTGTTCCCGATCGCGGGGAGAAGTGCTCAATGACTGCAATTGGCTTTCACAAATGCCGGCCACAACTGGCGTTTGGAATGCCGGCCTTCCGCGTATGCATGCCCCCTCAGCAGTGCGCAGGCTCGGAGCCCAGCGAGACAGAATGCCTCCTCCTGACGTCCGCACGCTGACCCAGGAGCAGATTAGTTTCTAAAAAATTGATTGAATCTTCTCTTCAGAAGCGGTGGCAGAGAGCCAGTCACGTGCTCTGGGCTTGAGAGATTCCTCCATTTTATATCTTTCAGCAGTGCTGGTGTGAGCTCCAGGGCCTCCAGTGAACAACTCATTGAGAAGAAGCTGAAATCAGGAAAAAAAACAGTATAAAGATGATTTCTTGAGATGTGGATTTATTAATTTATTAAATGCAAATCAGGATGCAAAGCGTGTTATAGGAGGGTGTACTGGCAAATTAAAGTTTAACGGCGGCACGGTAGTGCAGTGGTTAGCACTGTTGCTTCACAGCATCAGGGTCCCAGGTTCGATTCTGGGCTTGGAGTCACTGCTCTGTGCGGATTCTGCATGTTCTCCCCGTGTCTGCGGGGGTTTCCTCCGTGTGCTCCGGTTTCCTCCCACATGCTGTTGGGTGAATTGGACATTCTGAATTTTCCCTCTTGTGTACCCGAACAGGTGCCGGAATGTGGCGAGTACGGGCGTTTCACAGTAACTTAATTGCAGTGTTAATGTAAGCCAACTTGTGACAATAAAGATTTTTTTTAAAAAAATTACTAAAAACCCTCAACTTCCAAGGCAATTAAAGAATAAGCATGGTGTGTTTGAGGACAAAATATTTTTTTCAAAGGATGCAGAGGGAACATAAATCATCAGCTAAAGTCCCTGGCAGAAATGTAACATTTAATGACAAAGCAAGTGAGACTGAGAGCGCCAAGCAGGCTCACTTGTCACATTAAAGGGAAACAAAAGTGGTGGGTTCCGAAGGTCGGCTGACGTGGGTCCCGAAGGATGGCCGGTTGGTAAAAATGGGTCCCGAGTAAAAACGTTTGAAAAACACTGATCTATCAGATGCGCCCTTTTTGTTTTGCTTCATATTACTCTATTTCTTTTGTTATCAAGTGAGCTCTGACTTTATTTGCCCTACCTTTTTCCTCTCTTTGGAATGTATCTTGACTATAATCAAACCATCTCCTCTCGAGGCAGTCTCTTGTTTCATTACACTTTTGTCTGCTGATCTTTCATTCCATTTAACTCTGGACAGGTCTGATCTCAACCCACTGAAATTGACTCTCCTCTCATTAAGTTCTATAACTAATCTAAACCTTAAGATGCCATGATTACTATTCCCTAATTATTTCTCTATTTACACTTGATCCGTTTGACTCCCCTCATTTTACAGATCTAGCAATGCACCCTTCGTCATTGGGTCAGAAAAGTATTGATCCAGAGAATTCGCCTGAACACACTTCAGAAATTCTTCTTCCTCTCAGCCATTTACATGACTATCCCAGTCTACATTCAGATAATTTAAGACGTGCATTATCCCTGCTCTATTGTTCTCTGTCCTCTCCCTAATTTCCCTGCAACTTTGCTCTTCTATATCTTTCTGACCATTTGGTGATCTATAGAATACACCCAGTCTTGTAATGATACTTCTCTTATTTCTTAACTACAACCAAACAGATTTTGCCTTTTACGCTCATTCTGTCAATAGATTCTCTCTTTCATTACTCAATAGCGCAACCTCACCTCCATTCATTTCTTCCTTCTATTTCCTGAACACCTTGTCTCCAGTAAGTTTTAATACCCTGTTGTGCCCTTTCTTGAGCCTGGTCTCTGTGATCACCTGTGGAGCCAGCGAATAGGGCGTGCTTTTTTTCCCCATTTGAAAGGTTTGAGGGACGACTCCTCTTGGGATGTAGGACCAGACCAGGTTGCAGAAAGCTTGGATGAACCAGGTTTTTCATTTGGGTTTTGAAGGGGGTGACTATTTTAGTTTGTAAGAGGGTTCGTTTTCAGGTGGGGATGGTGGTGGCGGACCAGGAGGGTCGTTATGTGGTGTTTAAGGGAATAGTGGAGGGGAAGGCAATGGTGCTAGTGAACGTGTATGCCCCGAATTGGGACGATGTCAAGTTTATGGAATGGCTGCTTTCTGCCATTCCGGAGTTAGATATGTACCAGTTGATTTTCGGGGGGATATTAATTGTGTTTTAGATCCAAAGATAGACTGCTCCATGCCAAGGTCGCTGTCTCTTTCGGGATGGCGAAAGTGTTGTCTGTATTTATGGATGAGGCAGGTGGGGTGGATCAGTGGCGGTTTGTGAACCCAGGGCATAAGCAGTTTTTGTTGTTTTTGCTGGTGCACAAAGTACACTCAAGGATTGACTTCTTTGTTATGTGTAAAACGATGCTCCTTGGTGTGAAAGGTGCAGAGTATTCGCCGATGGTGATCTTAGACCATGCACCGCAGCGCATGGATTTGAAGAAGGTGGCGGGTCAGGCGCAGCATACCAGGTGGTGATTAGATAGTCATAGAAGAATCATAGAATCTCTATCCATTGTACCTCTGCCATTGTACAACCCTGGAAAAAGTACCTGACCTAGACTCGCACCCCGACCCTATCCTCGTAACCCAGTAATCCCACCTAACCTGTTTGACACTAAGGGGCAATTTAGCATGGCCAACCCACCTAACTTGCACATCTTTGGACTGTAGGAAGAAAGTGGAGCACCCGGAGGAAACCCACACAGACATGGGGAGAAAGTGCAAATTTGCATAGTCACCCGAGGACTAAATTGAACCAGGGTCCCTGACGCTGTGAGGCAGCAGTGCTCACCACTGTGCCACCTCATCGTGGCGATAGATGTGGGTTTGCTGTGACTTTGGGTTTTTTGCTCCGATTTCTAGGGCCATAGGGAGGGGACTATGTGGCAGGGAATGATAACGGAACAGGAGAGGGCCGGGGGTGGGGGGGGGGGAAAGAGAAGAGGTCATCTCTTACAAAGCTGATATAAACAGACTGGAAGAGGGAATTGGTATCTGCTCCAGAAAAGTTCAATGGGGTTTTTCGGTCCTTCTATGAGGGGCTTTGTAAGTTGGACAGCGAATAGGGTGCCTTTTTTCAAGAGGACAACAGGAGATGTTGGGGTTTTTAAACTGGGTGGAGTTTCCCCAGGTGGAGTAGGAGTTGAGAAGGTTTGGAGGCACTGTTGGGGTTGGAGGAGGTGTGTGAAGCTTTGAGGAAGGTGCAGGCTGGAAAGGCGGCGGGACCAGATGGATTCCTGGTAGAATTTTCTAAAACGTTTGTGGATCAGTTGACCCCATTGGTGTTGGGGCTGTTCAATGATTCACTGGCACGGGATTCCCTTATGGAAACGTTGGGGCAGGCTTCTATCTCGCTCCTTCTAAAGAAGGATAAGGATCCCATGGAGTGCGGGTCTTATCAGCCGATTACTCTGCTTAATGTAGATGCAAAACTTCGAGCGACGGCTCTGATAAGATTGGAGCTGTGTCTTCTGCAGGTTGTGGGTGAGGACCAGATGGGCTTAAAAGGGCAGGAAACTGTCGTCTAATGTGAGGCGGCTACTTCATGTGGTTTTTGCACCAGCAGTGGGGCCAGCGCCAGAGATAATTGTATCGTTGGATGCAGACAAAGCCTTGTGGTTCTGGGAAATTTTTAGCTCGTGCCTGGGTTTGTGTCGTAGGTGTGACTCCTGTACGCATTGTATAGTGGGATGAGCAGCATTGGTGATTGAGACATTGGCAATTGCCTTGAGGGCCTCGGGCAAGTGGAGTGGGATTGTGAGCGGAGGTGAATCGAGCACAGGATGTCTTTGTATGCGGATGATCTCTTGTAATGTGATGGATGATATTACGGGATATTGGAGAGGATAGGTTCATTTTCTGGGTAATTGTTGAATGTTGGGAATAGTGAGTATTTCCTGGTTGGTCCCTTGAAGTGGGAAGCTGAGGTGAAGGGGCTGCCTTTTTGTTGTGCTGGGACTAGCTTTTGCTATCTGGGGGTCGAGGTGGTGCGGGACTGGGTCCACCGTTGCAATCTGAACTTCAGTAGTTTGGCTAGCAGGGGGAAGGCGGATTTGCACAGGTGGGACAGCCTTCTATTGTCTCTGGTAGGCTGGGTGCATGCGATTTAAGGTAGTATTTTGACAAGATCCGTGTTCTTGTTTGAGTGCCTTCTGGCCTTGCTGCCTTCAGCTATTTTCTGGGGCTCAAGGGGCTCATAACAAGGTTCGTGTGGGTGGGTCTGGAGGAGGGGTCTTGCCGAGGGAGAGGCAGGCAGGGTGTTGGATCTCCCAAACCTGTTTTACTACTCAGCAGCCAATGCGGAGAAGGTGTTGGGTTGGTTCTGGGAACAGGATGTGTCTGCATAAGCATGGTGCTGGCATCATGTAAGGGGTCACACCTGGAGGGGAATGCGACTCTGCCGTTCGCCCTGGTGAAGTATTTGTCAAATCCGGTGGTTATCTCCTCATTAAAGGTATGACTCAGCTTTGCCAGCCTTTTAGGCGGAGGGGGGGGGGTCATGTGGGGCGGAGAGCTAGTGTCAAGGTGGCCCCCTATCTGTGGGAATCATTTGTTTCAGCCAGGGAAACTTGTAAAGGGCCAGGACGTGTGAAGGATTTATTTTTGGAGGGTTGTTTTGCTGACTGGGAGGAGCTGAGGGAGAATGCTGGCCTTGGTGGGACAGATATGTTCAGATGCGTGATTGGGTCTGGTGAGTGTTTTCAACATCCTGTAGCATTACTGTCCACTTTGCTGGAAAGGATTGTCTCTGGTGCAGGGTCGGAGGAGGGCAGGACTCTGGAGTATATGGATGGATTGTGGAGGAGGAGAAGGCAAGAAAGGAGTAGGAGCTGGGTCCCATGGGATTCTCCGTAGGGTGAATGATACGTCATTCTGCACGAGGTTGAGTTTGATACAACCCGAGGTAGTTGACTGGGTTGAGGATAGGTCGGCGCGGTGGTGGAGATGACCTGCGAACCCATGCGCATTTGTTCTGGTCCTGCCCCAAGCTGGTGAGTTTTTAGGTGTGTTTTTTGAACAATTTTAAACGTGGATTTGGAGCTGTGCCCATTCGTTGCAATATTTGGGGTGCCGGACCAGCTGACAAAAGCAAATTGCTATGGATGCTGGAATCTGAAACAAAAACAGAAAATATTGGACAATCGCAGCAGGTCTGGAGCATATGTGGAGAGAGAAGGGAGCAAACGTTCGAGTCTGGATGACTCTTTTGAGGATGGGTGTGATGTGGATGCGTTGGCTTTTGCCTGCTTATTGGCTCGGCGGCAGATCCTGCGAGTTGGAGGCAGGTACCACCACCCAGTGCTGCAGCATGGCTGGGTGACTTGATGGAGTTTTTGCATTCTGAAGGTTAAGTTCACAATGAGGGGAGCGATTGATGGGTTCTACCGCCGATGGCATCAGTTTATATGAATTTCAAGGATCTTGTCACTTTTAGCTGCTTGGGGGAGAGGCGGTGATCTATTGAGGAGGAGGAAGGTTATAATTGTTGAGAGAGTTTTTGTTCTTGGTTGGGATGGTTTAATGAGGTTGTTGATGCATTGTTTACTGTTTGACTGTTACTTGAGTATAAAATATCAAAAACTCAATAAAAATCTATATTTTTTAAAGAGCTGCACGGTGGCACAGTGGTTAGATCCCAGGTTCGATCCCAGCTCTGGGTCACTGTCCGTGTGGAGTTTGCACATTCTCCCTATGTTTGCATATTTCACCCCCACAACCCAAAGATGTGCACGGTGGGTAGATTGACCGTGCTAAATTGCTCCTTAATTGGAAAAAATGAATTGGATCCTCTAAATATATGAAAAAATATATATTTTTTTAAAAAGTCTCTGATTGCCACAACATCATATTTGTGTCTGCTGCTCACTTACTTTAATTACCTCGTTTCATGCACTTATACAGTAAAACTGAATTAGACATATTTGTATTCTCCCTTCATATGACTGCATGTAATACCATACTATTTCTTACTGTCATGCAGTCTGTCTCTCCCAATCCTTTGTGCACCTTGTTTCTCCTTTTATAATACTACATCATGTTGCCTAGCCCCTGCCAATAGTTTGAACTTGTTGCAACAGTACAAGCAAATCACCTCGAGGATATTTGTCCTGGCCCTATTATTCATTGATTTGATTTATTGCCACACGTACCAAAGTACAGTGAAACCTATCTGGTGCACATATTTGGCCTATACAGGTACAACCTCCCCCCCCCAAAACCTTGTCCCAATGTTATGGGAATCTAAAGCCCTCCCTTCTCTACCACACAGACTTCTGCATTATCCTCCTCTTTCTATACTCACTGTGTGGTACCAGATGTAATCTGGAGATGGACACCTTTTGAGATCCTGTTTCTTAATCTCTTTCCTGGCGCCTTAAAATCTGCAAAATGTCCTCCCTCTTTGTATCTATGTTGTTGGTACAGATAGGGACCAGGAATTCTTGCTGTTTGCACTTCCACATCAGTGCAGTTGCTCAATGACATCCTGGATACAAACATTAGAGAGGCAATATTAATGTTGTTAATTCCTTCATGGGCTATGAGCATTTCTGCAAGGCCAGCATTTGTTGCCATTCCCTAATTGCACATAAGTCAATGGTGAAAGGCCTTCTTGAACCACTGCAGTCCCGGTTGTGCAGGTACACCCACAATGCTGTTAGGAGTTCCAGGACTTTGACCGGGCGATATACTTCCAAGTTGGGTTCCGCTCCAAGGCACATACCATTCTAACAGTTGGTGTTCCCCCGAATCTGTTGGTCTTTTCCTTCTAGGTCAGGCTTGTTCATCTCATGGCCTGCAGGCCAGGTTGTGTCCATCATGGCCTCTGAACTTGGCCTGCCAAACTTGTTGGACATTTAACTGACTTACACTTTTGAATAAAACCATAATCAATAAATTAAACACAAGTGACAGGCTAACGCCCTGGTGGGGCAATGTAACTACAATAAAATGTCGAAAGGAAATATAACTAGTTCAATTAAAATGTAATTCCTGGGAGTGATGATGCACCCCAGTCCCCATGGAAGGCCCAAATGTACTGATCGATTGCACAACATTTTGGCCTCGACTACTTCCTTTGGTAGCGAATTCCACAGATTCACCACTCTCTGGATGACAAAATTTCTCCTCAACTCAGTCCTTAAAGGTTTACCCCTTATCCTCAAACTATGACCCCTAGTTCTGGACCACCATTGGGAACATTCTTTCTGAACCTACCCTGTCTAATCCTGTTAGAATTTTCTAAGTAGTAAAAATAGGAAGACAGATTTTTATTTGAATGGGTGTAAATTGAGAGAGGTGGATACTCAGGAATTTTCTAAGTTTCTATGAGATCCCCCCCCCCCCCCCCACTCTTCTAAACTTCAATTAATATAATCCTAAACAACTTTGTCTCTCCTCACATGGCATTGAGATCTCAGGAATCAGCCTGATAAATCTTCACTACACTCCCTCATAGCAAGAACATCCTTCCTTAGATCAGGACATGAAAACTGCACACAGTACTCCAGCTGTGACCTCACCAATCCTGTACAACTGCAATAAAACATCTCTATTCCTATACTGAAATACTCTCGCTACGAAGGCCAACATACCATTTGCCTTCTTTACTGCCTCCTATACCGGCGTGCTTACTTTCAGGGACTGAGTATCCACCTCTCTCAATTTGCACCCTATTTTTGCGACTGAAGCAGATAACCTCACATTTATTGACATTATACTGCATGTGCCCACTCACTCAGCCTGTCCAAATAAGGCCACACAACTGCCAGGGAATGAGATCCAACAAGAGCGGATTAGTGCTTCAGCCAGGTTAAAGCAGCCTGATTGATAAGCGGCAGGTGCATCACTTTAAAAATCCACTCCTCCACATCTGCAATATGTACTGCAGTGACCCTTCTGTTCTGTAGTAAGGTAATATGGATTCAAAACATTAACTATGTTTCTCTCTCCACAGGTGCTGTCAGACCTGCTGAGTTTATCCAGCGTGTTCTGTTTTTATTTCGGGTTTCCTGCATCTGCAGTATTTTCTTTTAGAAAAGGGATGTCTTGTTATAGTTGCACATGGCATTGGTGAGGTCCTATTTGGAGCACTGCGTACAGTTTTGGTCACTTTATTTAAGAAAGATAAAATTACATTTGAAGTAGTTCAAAGAAGATTCACTTGACTGATTCTTGGGATGAGACGGTTATCTTGGGAAGTAATGTTGGATATGTTGAGCCTGTATCCACTGGAGGTTAGAAGAATGAGGGTCAATCTCATTGAAACATAAGATCCAGAGGATACCTGACCGGGTGTATGCAGAAAGGATGGTTTCCACTTGTGGGGGAGTCTAGAACTGGGCAGTTTAGAAATAAGGGGTCTCCCATTTAAGACTGAGATGAGGAAAATTTCTTCTGAGGGTCGTGAGTCTGTGGAATACATCCCCAGAGAACATTTTTAAGGCAAAGGTAGATAGATTCTTAACTAGCAAGAAATCAAAAGGGTATTGGGGATACAGGAGAAAGTGAAGTTGAGGACACAATCAGATCAGTCATAATCTTATTGAATGGCAGAGCATGCTGGGGAAGCCTACCCCTGCTCCTAATTCGTATGTTCATATGTAATAGTGAAAATGAATTGCCGAGCCCAATTGTTTAGACAATGCATCGGCAGTCAACAGATTTTGAAACTGTTTGAGTGGATGTTGTTATCCTTCAATGTAAGCAGAGTAAGAAAAAGTAGAATTAGTAAAATATGAACTGGAAACAAAGGCGATGAACAAAATTGTGAGGATGTACAGAAAAAGATTACAATAAAATTCGCACCATGCAGGTACCAGGAAAAGACCACCTCCAACAAACGAGAACCTAACCAACTCTCCTTGACATTCATCAGCATTACCAAACCTGAATGCCCCACCATCAATATCCTCGGTATTACCATTCACCAGAAAATAACTTGACCAGCCACATCAATCCTCTGGCTGCAAGATCAGGTCAGAGGTCGGAATTTTTTTTCGTATCACCCACCTTCTGACTCCCCATATATTGTCTGCAAGGCACAAGTCAGGAGTATGAAGGAATACTCTCATACTCTCCACTTACCTTAATGAGTGTAGCTCCATCAGCACTCAAGGATTCAACATCATCCAGGACAAAGCAGTCTGCTTAATTGGCACCCCACCCATACCTTAGACATTTGCTCCCTCCACTACCAATGCACACCAGCAGCAGTGGGTACGATGTGCAAAATGCACTGCAACACCTTGCCAAGACTCCTTCATCACCAGCTTCCAAATCTGTGACCTCCACAACCCAGAAGAACAAGGGAAGAAGGTGCTTGGGACATTGCGATCTGCAAGTTCCCCTGCAAGTCATGCATCATCTTGACTTGGAATTATATAGTTGTTCCTTAACTATTGCTGGGTCAGATTCCTGGAATTCACTTCCTAAAAGCACGATGAGTGTGGCCATACCATTTTGATTGCTGTTTCAAGAAGAAAGGTCAATTGGGGATGGATAATAAATTTTGGCCTGCCAGTGGTGCTTACGCGAAAGTAAAATATTGTGCCTTTCATTACCGTAGGATGCCCAAGTACCTGAGCCATATGAAGTACTTGGAAACGTATTGGGAAATGTAACAGTAACTTGTGCCATCACAATATTTCACAGCAATAAATTAAATTAAGTTATCAGATCATCTGTAGTGCTATGAGATCTTTTTATCCTGGGAAAGGAATAATGGATCTTGGTTCAATACCTCAAGGAATATGGTACCTCCAACAGTACAGTGTACTCTCTGTACTGGAATAAAGATGCATAAAAATGTTTGCTTGGTTCACTATTCTGCTTTCCTATCTCATGTAAGACACTATATTTGGTGCAACCATTTTCCATTTGTTTTTTCTGTGTACACTTTATTGTGGCATAGTTTACAACTGCATGCGAGATGGATTGCATTTCAAATCCAGGTTTATGCCTGTGCTGCTTATGGGGCTTAATTGCAGTCAGGAGCCGAAGAGAACTAAACTATGAAAGGTATTTAATGGACAACAAATCTGACCAATGCAAAAGCGGATTCTATATTTTCTGTTTTGAAATGCTGTTGAATATTTTTTTGTTAAAGTTGTTATATTAATACCCATTTCTGATGTAAACTGGAACCTGGCTTCTAAAAATTTTGTTTCATTTGACCTATTGAAACCAAGGCTAGAATTAAATATATGTGAAAGGTTTAAGAAGAGCAAATGCTGAATTTATTCGTCGAGCTGGAATGCAAAATTTGAAAAACATTCTGAGTATATGATACTATGAAGGATTTAATTGGAAGAGTATGTCAAAAATAATTGGACGAAAGTATGCTATGTTAGGAAATTACCAGTTATATTCCAATCTTTTTGCAGAAAATCTATTTCTAAACCTTGGCATAACCTAGAAAGGTGTCAAGTGCAAGAAACTGTAGAAAGCATAAGGAATACATTACTGCTCACTACTCTGGTATTTACATTTCTGAATATAGATACCAGTGACTGACATTCATTTTTCCACATAGCTTGGTGTTCTAACATTTGATGTTGGTGGATGCTTGTACTTTTCATTGCTAGCAATCATTCAAGATATACAATTTTCATTGTGCAGCCCACACATGTCTACCATTGTGCAGTATGGATCAGTTGATATGTTCCATCACTAATTCCATTTCTTTTCTTTGACATCCAGATTCAATGTGACAGTTATTTTCATGTAGAGGATGGCAGTTCTGCTATAATTTGGTTAACTAATTTGGAAACAATAGTGGTATTCACAATATACATTATAATTGGACATTATTGATCAATGGGGTACCTGCACATTCAAGATGATAAGGATTTTGGTGAGAAAAAAGGTTATCCAGAGGAAAGCAAAAACGAAGTCTGGCATCAACATGGACATGGCAAATTCAAAGTTAAATCACAAATGACATTTAATACGTGGAAATATAGAGTGAAATAGCTGTTAATGTGAAAAATATTACAACTGAATGAAGAGTATATAAATTCAAATAATTCAGCAAGGAAATGATTGTTTGTGAACAGTTGAGCATTATTGTGGCACCAGTGTTGAGAAATAGTTGTAAAAGCTAACAATATGAGAAGATGCATAATTCCAAGTAAAAGATGTTGATTTAAAACAGTTGTAAGGCTCCATTCAATTTATTCACACTTAATTTATTTAACCTTGGGGCAGCAAATAATGCTAAAGTTGAAGGAAACATGCTGTAGATCAGGACTGTTCAATCTTATTGTCATAATTGCTTTGATGCATACCATGGAATCTTGTTGATCACAGATAAAATTCAAGGTATGTTCCTGTTAGTATCTCAAATCCGAAGTGTTTTGCAGACTAATATCGTGGTGCTCTGATTTCAGAGTAATTAACCAATGAGGCACGTGTCTAAGGGTAGATAGAACATAGAACATAGAACAGTACAGCACAGAACAGGCCCTTCGGCCCTCGATGTTGTGCCGAGCAATGATCACCCTACTCAAACCCACGTATCCACCCTATACCCGTAAAGATCTCAGTTGATATTACGAGACACGTCAGATCCCATAATGAAACCTCACTTGATAGATTATAATTTTTTTCAAACCGTGGAGGGTATTTACTGAACATGTTCCCATACGTCTGCTGTGAGTTTTTACAAAAAGATTAAACATTTATTAAACAAGAAACATTAATTATATTACAATAGAAAGGTTGGAAAGATTTCAAAACTGACACCAAGAAAGAAAATGATTCAGAGTCACACTATCCCTTTTATCCCAGCAAATACCCTAACAGACCCAACACTCCAGTGAAGAGGTACCACTATTTCTACACCAAGGATAGAGCTGGTTTCGGTGCAAAGGGGTTTCTTTTCCAGTCGATATCTGGACATTCAGTAGAATCCTTCCACAATTGGTATCCCCCTTGAGATCAAAACCTCACTCTACTTTCACTATGACTTCAACTTTCAAGCAATACATAAGAGTTCCTTAAACATGTTTCTTCAGCAGTCTGACACTTTTCAGCTAGAGGGAGTCTATGCCTTTCTGACTTAACTCTTAGGGTATACCCACACCAACTGAAACTAAAATTGATTTTCCTGCCTCTCCCTGTCTCTATAAGGGTCTCTGATCTCCTGTTGCTAGGCAGCAGCCCAGTTTTTTTTATACTTGTGTCTGTTTTAATTTCTTTAAACTATTAACCCCTTGGTAACCTCTCCCTTCCCAAGAGTCGTAAGACCTCATTAAAAGCGCATGTATACAAACAGGGCCTTGAGACTTCCAAGCTCCATCTCAAAGCAAAACTCTAAAATGAAACCAAACCCAGTTTCCGATTTACTTAACACACAAATAATAATATGAATTAAACTTAAAGCTACATCTTATTCTGAGCACCCACAAATACAAGTATACCTCATTTAAAACTACATCTAGTTCCTAACGAGATGCAGAGTTTTAGATTATTGAGATAAAGAAGCAACATCTACTCCAAGAAAAAACACCACAGTTGGTTGTGAAGAACATATGGACTGTATGGGCGCCACGGTGGCACAGTGTTAGCACTGTTGCCTCACAACTCCAGGGTCCCGGGTTCAGTTCCAGCCTCGGGTGATTGTCTGTGTGGAGTTTGCACTTTGCGTGGGTTTTCTCCGAGTGCTCCACATTCCTCCCACAGTCCAAAGATGTGCAGGTTAAGTGGATTGGCCATGCTAAATTGCCCCTTAATGTCCAAAAGGTTAGGTGGGGTCACTGGGTTATGGGGATAGGGTGGACTCATGGGCTTGGGTGGGGTGTTCTTTTTCCAGGGGCCGGTGCGGACTTGATTGGCCGAATGGCCTCCTTCTGCACTGTAAATCCTATGATTCTATGTATAAAGCGAGTCTTGTCCATATTTGTCAAACATATTAATTGTTATAACCTCCTGGAAGTGATTTGGAAATGGATGCTCTTATTGCTCTTGCAGGGGTTGGTTTTGCACAGTGGGTTAAACAGTTGGCTTATAATACAGACAATGCCAGCAGCGTGGGTTCAAAATAATTCCTGTACCGGCCTCCCCGAACAGACGCCGGAATGTGGCGACAAGGGGCTTTTCACAGTAACTTCATTTGAAGCCTACTTGTGTCAATAAGTTATTATTATTATTATAATAATAATAGTGTTGGCTAGTGTAGACTTGAGATGAACAGACACTTCCAACACTGATGAAGGTTCAACTCAATTTTATTAACTACTTCTAACTAACTAACTAACACTGTGGGTCTAAATGATGCTAACTTAAACTAGAGACCTAAGCCTTGTCTGAACCAGTTGATTCTCTCAGCACGTGGTGAGAGTCTGTGCTGGGCTGGATGAGTTCTTGTTGCACTCGGGCAGCACCCGGAATGAGCGGGAACCGTGGTGCCCTCTGCCTTTATAGTGTGTGTATTCTAACTGGTGATTGGCTGCGGTGTTTGTACATGTTGATTGGTCCCAGTGTGTGTCTGCACCATGATATACTGGTGTATATTATGACTTATTATTATTATTATTATTATTATTCTGAGAAGAGACCAGTTTATTTTAACATATTGAAAAAAATGTAAAACTCTATTTGGACCTGAAGGATCCTTTATCTGTACGATTTTGCAAGCACCAATATAATCCGTGAAAATAAGTTGCAAATTACAGTAAATTTGGAGGCTGATCTTGTAACTGGATCGATTCATCAGTTTTGATAATTTTATGATGGGAGTACCTTAAAAATGTATTTTAACATGTGAAGTAATCCATTACTGTTGTTAAAGTTTTTTTTCTTTTTTTTAAAAAATTTTTTTATTGGAATTTTTTGCAGAAAATATAACAAAAAGTAAAGCAAAAAGCAGTAATATGCAACTAACAGCCCCATAACACCCACAATTCCCCCCATACCGTAACATCACATGAGTCACATTCCCCCACCCCCCCCCCCAAACAAGAGAACTTAACCATAAATTAAAATTAGATAAATCAAATTTAAATAAAATAAGCTAACATAATCAAGGCCCCCCCCCCCCCCCCCCCCCCCCCCCCCCCCCCCGGGTTGCTGCTGCTACTGTCCCAGTACCCTATCGTTGAGCCAGAAAGTCGAGGAAAGGTTGCCACCGTTTAAAGAACCCTTGCACCGATCCTCTCAGGGCGAATTTAACCTTCTCAAGCTTAATAAAGCCCGCCATGTCATTGATCCAGGTCTCCACGCTTGGGGGCCTCGCGTCCTTCCACTGTAGCAAAATCCTTCGCCGGGCTACGAGGGACGCGTCCCAGTCATGTGGGCCCTATGCAGCACCTTGAATTGGATGAGGCTAAGCCGCGCACACGAGGAGGAAGAATTTACCCTCTCCAGGGCATCAGCCCATGTCCCGTCTTCGATCTGTTCCCCCAGTTCCCCCTCCCACTTCGTTTTCAGCTCCTCTACTGACGCCTCTTCCTTCTCCTGCATAAGCTTGTAGATATCGGATATCTTCCCCTCCCCGACCCAGACCCCCGAGAGCACCCTGTCACTCACCCCCTTCGCGGGGAGCGCAGGGAATCCCTCCACCTGCCGTCTAGCAAATGCCTTTACCTGCAGATATCTAAACATGTTTCCCGGCGGGAGCCCAAATTTCTCTTCCAACTCCCCCAGGCTCGCAAACCTTCCGTCGATAAACAGGTCCTTCAGCTGTCTAATGCCCGCTCTATACCATCCCCGAAATCCCCCATCCATGTTCCCCGGGACGAACCTATGGTTCCCCCTTAACGGAGCCTCCATCGAGCCCCCCACTTCTCCCCTATGTCGCCTCCACTGCCCCCAAATCTTGAGGGTAGCCGCCACCACCGGACTCGTGGTATACCTCGTGGGAGGGAGCGGCCACGGCGCCGTTACCAGGGCCCCCAGGCTTGTATCCCCACAGGACGCTCTCTCCATCCGTTTCCATGCTGCCCCCTCCCCCTCCATCACCCACTTACGCACCATCGACACGTTGGCCGCCCAGTAATACCCCGAGAGGTTGGGCAACGCCAGCCCCCCCCATCCCTACTCCGCTCCAAGAAGACCCTCTTCACCCTCGGGGTGCCATGCGCCCAAACAAATCCCATGATGCTGCTGGTCACCCTTTTAAAAAAGGCCCTAGGGATAAAGATGGGCAAGCACTGGAAGAGGAACAAGAACCTCGGGAGAACCGTCATTTTGACGGATTGCACTCTGCCCGCCAGCGATAGCGGCACCATGTCCCACCTTTTAAATTCCTCCTCCATCTGTTCCACTAGTCTGGTGAAGTTAAGCTTATGAAGAGCCCCCCAACTCCTGGCCACCTGCACCCCCAGGTACCTGAAACTCTTCACTGCCCTCCTGAAGGGGAGCCTCCCAATTCCCTCCTCCTGATCTCCCGGGTGCACTACAAATACCTCGCTCTTTCCTAAGTTCAGCTTATAGCCCGAGAAGCCCCCAAATTCCGCTAACAGTTCCATCACCCCGGCATTCCCCCCTCTGGGTCCGCCACATATAACAGCAGGTCGTCTGCATACAGCGATACCCGGTGCTCCTCCCCCCCCCCCCCCCCCCCCCGCACCAGACCCCTCCACTTCCCTGTCTCCCTCAACGCCATGGCCAGCGGTTCAATCGCCAGTGCAAAGAGCAGGGGGGACAGGGGACACCCCTGCCTGGTCCCACGATAAAGCCTAAAATACTCCGATCTCCTTCCATTTGTGACTACACTCGCCATCGGCGCCGCGTAAAGCAGCCTCACCCATTTGATGAATCCCTCCCCAAATCCAAACCTCTCCAGCACCTCCCATAGGTACCCCCACTCAACTCTATCAAACGCCTTCTCTGCATCCAGCGCCACCACTATCTCCGCCTCCCCCTCCACTGCCGGCATCATGATAACATTGAGCAGTCTCCGCACATTCGTGTTGAGCTGCCGCCCCTTGACAAATCCTGTCTGATCTTCATGAATTACCTCTGGCACACAATCCTCTATCCTGGTAGCCAGGATCTTCGCCTGCAACTTAGCGTCTACGTTAAGGAGTGAAATAGGCCTATATGATCCGCACTGCAAGGGGTCCTTATCCCGTTTTAGGATCAAAGAGATCAGTGCCCGCGACATCGTCGGGGGCAAAGCCCCCCCCTCCCACGCCTCATTGAAAGTTCGCACCAGCAGGGGACCCACCAGGTCCGCATATTTTTTGTAAAATTCTGCCGGGAACCCGTCCGGCCCCGGGGCCTTACCTGACTGCATTTGCCCGATCCCCCTGACTAGCTCCTCCAACTCTATCGGCGCCCCCAGCCCCTCAACCAGCCTCTCTTGAACCCTTGGGAAACATAGCCTGTTCATGAAGCTCTCCATCCCCTCTCTCCCCCTCGGAGTTTCCGACCGGTACAATCCCTCGTAAAAGTCCCTAAAGACCCCGTTTACTTCTGTCCCCTTCTGCACTACATTTCCACCCCCATCCTCACTCCCCCAATTTCCCTAGCCGCATCTCGCCTACGGAGCTGATGCGCCAACATCCTGCTCGCCTTCTCTCCGTACTCATATACCGCGCCCTGCGCCCTCCTCCACTGTGTCTCCGCCTTTCTGGTGGTCAACAAGTCAAAATTGGCCTGCAACCTGCGCCGTTCTCCCAGCAACCCTTCCTCCGGTGCCTCCGCATATCTCCTGTCCACCTCCAGAAGCTCTCCCACCAGTCTCTCCCTCCTTTCCCTGTGGGCCCGGATGGAGATCAGCTCCCCCCGGATCACTGCTTTCAGAGCCTCCCAGACCATCCCCACCTGGACCTCCCCCGTATCATTGGTAACCAGATACCCCTCAATGCTTCTCCGAACCCTCTTACACACCTCCTCCTCCGCTAGCATCCCCACATCCAGGCGCCAGAGCGGGCGCTGGTCCCGTGCCTCCCCCATCTCCAGATCAATCCAGTGCGGGGCATGGTCCGAAATCGCTATGGCCGAATACTCGGCATCCTGCACCCTCGGGATCAACCCCCTGCTCAGGACAAAAAAGTCTATCCGGGAATAAACCCTATGGACGTGAGAGAAAAAGGAATACTCCCGCGCTCTCGGTCTCCCAAACCTCCAGGGATCCACCCCTCCCATCTGGTCCATGTATCCCCTCAGCACTTTGGCCGCCGCCGGTCTCCTACCCGTCCTTGAACTGGACCGGTCCAGTGTGGGATCCAGCACTGTGTTAAAATCTCCCCCCATGATCAGGCCCCCTGCCTCCAGGTCCGGGACGCGGCTCAACAAGCGCCTCATGAAGCCAGCATCATCCCAATTCGGGGCATATACGTTCACCAGCACCACCTTCTCTCCCTGCAGCCTACCCCTCACCATGATATATCTGCCCTCCTTGTCCGACACCACCTCAGCCGCCTCAAACGCCACCCTCTTCCCCACTAGAATCGCCACCACCCGGTTCTTTGCGTCCAATCCTGAATGATAAACCTGCCCCACCCACCCCTTCCTCAGACGGACCTGGTCCGCCACCTTCAGGTGGGTCTCCTGGAGCATAGCCACGTCCGCCTTCAACCCCCTTAGATGGGAGACCACCCTGGTTCTCTTAACCGGCCCGTTCAGCCCCCTCACGTTCCAGGTAATCAGCCGGATCAGAGGGCAACCCGCCCCCCTCCCCTGCCGACTAGCCATAGCTTGGCAGATGTTCGCCCCAGGCCAGCATACCCCGCTCGACCCGTTCCGCATGGCGATAGCGCCTCTCCTCTTCCCCCCCCCCCCCCCGGCCCTCATCGGCTCCTTCCTAGTCGTTCCAGCAGCAACCCGGTAGCCCCCCCCCCCCCCCCAGGCTAGGACCCCTCCTAGCCGCGACGCACCCTCCATGGTACTTCCGTGAGTCAGCTGACTTCTGCTGACCCCGGCAGCTCCCGCCAAAACCTATCCCCTCCCGGCTTGGGGTCATCCCCCTCTTGCCACACCTCCTTGGCATTATTGCAGCGTGGGAAAAAAGACCCGTAGAGGCCCTTCCCCCATCGCAAGCTCCACCCCCCTGCCCCGCAGCGCGGGAAACCAGAGGAAAGCCCGCGCTTTCACAATGCCACACCCCATCCTTCTGACGCAGCTCCCCAAAATCCAGCCTCCCCTCAATCCCCAGCCCTGCACAGAAGAGAACATACAGAACACAAACCCCCAACACTCCCCACCTACCCCACAACCATACCCAACAGACAAACCCACCCGTAAACAGAGCAAAAAGAAAACCAGCATACACAACACACATCTCGAAGTTGAAAAAGTTGAAACAGCTGGAACAAAACAGCCACAGCGGAAACAACGCCGGCCAAAGCATGTTCCCAGGCCCTAGTTCAAGTCCAGCCCCTCCGCCTGTACAAAGGCCCACGCCTCCTCCGGGAACTCGAAGTAATGGTGCCGGTCCTTGTATGTCACCCACAGGCGCGCAGGCTGCAGCACTCCAAACCCGACCTGCTTAGCATGAAGCACCGCCTTCGTCCGGTTGAACCTGGCCCGCCGCTTAGCCACTTCCGCACTCCAGTCCTGGTAGATCCTCACTACCGAATTCTCCCATTTACTGCTCCTCTCTTTCTTGGCCCAGCGCAGCGCACACTCCCGGTCACTGAATCGGTGGAACCGCACCAGCACCGCCCTCGGGGGCTCACCTGCCTTGGGCCTCCTGGCCATCACTCTGTGCGCTCCCTCGAGCTCCAGGGGCAAATGGAAGGACCCCGCTCCCATCAACGAGCTCAACAACGTGGTCACCTACGCCAGGAGATCCGACCCCTCCAGCCCCCCCCGCCAGGCCCAGGACCCCCAGACTCCCTCGCCCCGTGCGAACGTCCAGCTCCTCCAAGCGGTCCCGCCACCCTTCATGAAGTGCCTCGTGCAACTCCACTTTCCCAACGAGGACCACGGCCTCCTCCTCTCTTTCAACGGCCTGCCGCTGCAACTCCCGAATAGACTCCTCCTGTGCCGCCTGGGTCCCAAGCAGCTTGGTCGCAGTTGCATTCATGGAGTCCAGCAGCTCAGCCTTCAGCTCAGCAAAACAACGTAGGAGCGAGGCCTGTTGCTCCTGCGCCCACTTCCACCAGTCCTCGGGTGTTGCGCCGGCCGCCATTTTGTCCCTCTTCCCACGTTTTTTTTGGGGCATTTCTGCAGCCCTCCCCACCATACAGTGTGGGGCAAGTTCTTCCAGGCACCCTCCCCCACCGGGACATGCAGCAACAGCACTGTTTGGGGCCCTCAAAACGGCCCAAAAGCCCTTAAACAGCGGGAGCGCCGGCCGCCATTTTGTTTTTTTTCACCCGTTTTTTGGGGGGCGTCACTGCAGCCTTTCTCACCAGATAATGTGGGGCAAGTTCTTCCAGGCACCCTCCCCCACCAGGATGTGTAGAAACAGCGCCGTTTGGGGCCCTCAAAACGGCCCAAAAGTCCCTAAATAGCAGGAGTGCCGGCCGCCACCTTGTCCTTCTTCCCCCGTTTTTTTGGGGGAGTTACTGCAGCCTTTCTCCTCCTCCCACTCCAGGTGAGCACCATGTAGTGTGGGGCAAGTTCTTCCAGGCACCTTCCCCCACCGGGATGCGCAGAAACAGCTCCGTTTGGGGCCCTCGAAACGGCCCAAAAGTCCCTAAATAGCAGGAGCTGCCGAATGTGTGGCTTAGCTCCGCATAGCCGCAACTGGAAGTCTACTGTTGTTAAAGTTGTTGGAAGGAGCACGGTAAAGAACAAAGAAAAGTACAGCACAGGAACAGGCCCTTCGGCCCTCCAAGCCTGTGCCGAATATGCTGCCCGTCTAAACTAAAATCTTCTGCACTTCCTGGGTCCATATCCCTCTACTCCCATCCTATTCATGTATTTGTCAAGATGCCCTTTAAATGTCACCATCATTCCTGCTTCCACCACCTCCTCTGGCAGCGAGTTCCAGGCACCCACTACCCTCTGTTAAAAGAAAAAACTTGCCTCGTACATCTACTATAAACCTTGCCCTTTGCACCTTAAACCTATGCCCCCTACTAATTGACCCCTCTACCCTGGGAAAAAGCCTCTGTCTATGCCCCTCATAATTTTGTAGACTTCTATCAGGTCGCCCCTCAACATCCGTCGTTCCAGTGAGAACAAACCGAGTTTATTCAACCGCTCCTCATAGCTAATGCCATACCACGCAACATCCTGGTAAATCTCTTCTGCACCCTCCTCTAAAGCCTCCACATCCTTCTGGTAGTGTAGTGACCAGAATTGAACACTATACGCCAAGTGTGGTCTAACTAAGGTTCTATACAGCTGAAACATGACTTGCCAATTCTACTCAATGCCCCGTTCAATGAAGGCAAGCATTCCTTATGCCTTCTTGACTACGTTCTCCACCTGTATGCCCCTTTCAGTGACCTGTGGACCTGTACACCTAGATACTCTCTGCCTTCTATGACCTAGCCAGTTCTGTATCCATTTTGCCAGCTTGCCCCTTGCCAGATCCCGTGTGTTGGTTCATTAATGCAAAGATACGTCATGCAGAACAGATGTATCCTGTTATCATTTGCCAGGAATCAAGCGATAACAAATGACATCATAATTCACGTCACAGCAATGTGTTATTGTTTTTGACCTTATGAAATTCTTGGTTCAGTGGGGGCTGTTCTTTTGCAGGCTTTAAAAAAAATAAAAACAGAAAATGCTGGAAATACTCGGCAGATCAGATAATAAGAATAATAATATTTATTGTCACAAGTAGGCTCACATTAACACTTCAATTAAGTTACTGAAAAGCCCCTTGTTGCCACACTCTGGTGCCTGTTCGGGTGCACAGAGGGAGAATTCAGAATGTTCAAATTACCTAACGGCACTTCTTTTGGGACTTGTGGGAGAAAACTGGAGGACCTTGAGGAAACCCACGCAGACACAGGGAGAAACTGCAGACACCACACAGACTGTGACCCAAGCTGGGAATCGAACCTGGGACCGTGGTGCTGTGAAGCAATAGTGCTACCCACTGTGCAACTGTGCAGCATCCATGGAGAGAGAAACTAGAGTTAATGGTCTGAATTTTTGCTCCCAGATTGGGAGCGCAGAGTTGGGACGATTCCGCAAATCCAACCCGGAAGATGTCTGGAATACTGGAATTTAGGTGCGTGTGGGGACTGAAAATGGGAGTCGTGATGGGTGGCCCTGGAAACAGTTTGGAGGCAGTCTGGCAGAAGGCCTACTTTGAAGCACCTGTCCTTTGTCCAAGATTTTAAAAAGCAGTAAAAATAAAGCCGCCCTTGAGCCCTCTACACTCATAACCTCTTAACCTTACCATACTCACCCATTCTTTTTGCCTACATTCATAGTCCTCATACCACCATGCCAAAATGTGCCCCTCAACAGCCCCAAAACTTGTACTCTCCTTGACGACCTATACCCTTCTACTCACCCCTGTGGCCCCTTAGATCCATGCCAACCTAAGCCCCTTTATCCACCCCAGTGCCAACTCTTCCAGTATCCACCATGAGGAAACCTCAGGACCATGCTCGGGTGAGTCAATGAGATAAAGGGCTAAATGTCTATTATTGACTTTATTTTAGACAACACACTCATTCATAGAAAATCCATTCACTACTCTTATGTCCCTTCAACTACAGAATACCTTACAAAAACAGTCACTTAATTCAAGTGCTTAATCTTTCATGAAAGCATTGGAATTCATAGTTCCCTTTCAAAGAATCTAGAGTCACTTGTAGCTGCCAATCAGGCTGTGAAATGGCAGGCATTCCCCTATGATAATGTAAGGCTGTGTAATGTAGCACAAATCCAGTAATAACCCATAGACCGATAGAAATAGCAAGGAATTATTTTTAAATAAATATTTTTATTAAAGTTTGCATTTTTGCACTGTACAAGAGATGGATGAAACATTGATTATTGCCAATTTAAAAAAAAAAAAAAAGATTTGGTGTACCCAATTCATTTTTTTCCAATTAAGGAGCAATTTAGCATGGTCAATCCACCTACCCTGCACATCTTTGGGTTGTGGGGGCGAAACTCGCGCAAATACGGGGAGAATGTGCAAACTCCACAAGGACAGTGACCCAGAGCCGGGATCGAACCTGGGATCTCGGCGCCGTGAAGCAACAGGGCTAACCCACTGCACCACTGTGCTGCCATTATTAACAATTTATGTTTTGTTAATTTTCGGCACCACTTCTCCGCTCCCCTTTTGTTCTCTTTCCCCCCCCCCCCCACCCTTTTTCTACTGTCTCCAGGTCCTATCCTAGGCCGTTTCCTTCACCATAGATGGTTAATTTTGGCATTTTTTTGCTCTTTTGTAACTTTGTAAGTAACGCTCTTGTCCCTGTGTCGATCTCTCCCTAGCGTTTCCTTGGGTCTCCCCCTGTTGCCCCCACCTCGTTCCTGTCTGCTTTCTGTGGTCCTGGTGGTTCCAATGCGTACCCCCTGTCCCCTCCCCCCGTTCTATTCGTTGTTGGCTTCGAACAGGTCTTGGAACATGCTGATGAATAGCCGCCACGATTTGTGGTAGCCATTGTCCGACCCTCGGATGGTGTATTTGATCTTTTCCAGATGGAGAGATTCTGATAGGTCTGCCAGCCAATCTGCAGCTGTGGGTGGTGCTGCTGATTGCCAGTCGAGCAGGAATCTCAGGCGAGCGATTAGGGAAGCAAATGCAAGGGCGTCGGCCCCCTTCCCCATATGTCGTTCTGGCTGGTCCGATGCCCTGAAGAATGCCACTCTTGGGCACGGCTCAACCCTCACCCCCACAACCTTGGACATCGCCTAGAAGATGGCTGTCCAGAGCCCGACAAATCTGGGGCAGGCCCAGACCATGTGGGCATGGTTGGCTGGGCCTCCCTGGCACCATTCACATTTGTCCGCCACCCCTGGAAAGAACCCGCTAATTCGGGTTCATGTCAGGTGTGCCCTGTGCACCACTTTAAACTGCATGAGGCTGAGCCTTACGCAGGAGGAGATGGAGTTGGCCTTGTTCAGTGCTTTGCTCCAGAGTCTCCAACCTACTACGGTCCCTAATTCTTCCTCCCTTTCTCTCCTGGCATCGGTGTTGAGCGCGTCCTCTATAAAAGCCGTCAGTATATATCCATGCAGTACCCTTTTTTCATAGTATCCGCTTCCAGTATCTCCTCCAACATTCTGTCTCTCAGGACTCTTGGGTACCTGATTGTCTCCTTGGAGAAAGTTTTTCACTTGTAAATGTTGGAGTTCCTGTCCGTTAGGTAGTTCCAGTCTCTCCGTCAGCTCTTCTAAGGTCGCAAGTGTGTCCCCCATGTAAAAGTCCCTGATTGCTAATGTCCCCTCATCCTCTCTCCACCTCTTATGGGTAGCGTCTAGCATGGCTGGTTTAACCAAGGTGTTCACCGTGGCCCCCGTCGTGGCTTGCTACAGACTGGGGCAATGGTGGGCACCTTGGTTAAACCGGTGTTGTCTCATCTGGTTCCAGATTCTTAGTGTTGCTCATCCAGGGAAAGCATGAGTGCATCCCATCTCTGTAGGTCCTTTTTAACTTTCTCCACCAGACTGGTCAGATTCCACTTGTGGATCCCTGTCTGATCATGGGCTGTCTGCATCCCCAGGTTGTGGAATTTGTTTTGGGCTATTTTAAATGGGAGACCTTCCCGCTCTGCCCCTCCCCCGCTCAGGTTCACTGGGAAATTTGCCCAGGTTGAGTTTGTAGCCCAAGAAGACCCTGACTTTTTCAGAAGCTTAATTTCTTTCATCCTGTTTTGCGGGTCCAAAATGTAGAGAAGCAGATCATTTGCATCGAGTGAGACTCTGTGCTCTCTGCCTCCTCTTTGGATACCTTTCCAAGCTCTCGTTTGTCACCGGGCGATTGCCCAGGATTCAATTGCCAGGGCAAACAGGAGTTGGGGACTACAGGCATCCCTGCATGGTGTCTCTGTGCAACTGGAAGTATTCAGAGTTGGTGGTATTGGTCGCCTTGGGGGCGTTATACAGAAATTTCATTCACGAGGTGAACCCTGTCCCTAGCCTAAACTGCTCCAGTACCTCAATGAGGTACTTCCGTTCGACTCTGTTGAAGGCCTTTTCTGCTGTTTAGGGAGACTATCATCTCCCTGGATGGGGTTAGTATCACATTCAGCAACCGTTTGATGCTCACAGTTAGCTGTCAACCCTTGACAAAGCCAGTCTGGTCCTCTGTTACCACGTCTGGTGCTCAATTGTCCAGTCTCCTGGCCAGGACTTTTGCGAGTATTTTCATCTCCACGTTGAGCAGCAAAATGGGTCTGTCTGATCCACCTTCCGTTGGTTCTTTGTCTTTTTGGGATATCAGTGATATGGTGGCCTGTGTTAGCATCGGAGGCAAGGTCCCCCTTGCTATTGAGTCTGCAAACATCTTCCGTAGGTGTGGGGCAACAACCGGTGCATATTTTTTTTGTAGAAGTCCGCCGAGGAACCACCAGGCGCCATCCCTTCCCTGTCTGCATGGATTTGATACTCCATGATCTCTCCCAGTTCTGTTGGTGCTTCCAGCTCCCCCACAACTGGCATGTGCAGTCCATTGATGCATCGTTTCAACCCCTAATCCCTGTTGGGAGACTCGGAGGTGCACAGTTCCCGGTAGAAGGCCTCAAATGCTTTGTTGATCTTATTTGGTTCGGCTATCAGACGACCTTTTCTGTACTTTACATGGACTGTTTCCCTCGTGGCTGCCCGCTTTCTCAGCTGGTGAGCCAGCAGGCGGTTAGCCTTTGCTCCATGCTCCTGCGTTCTGGGGTTTCCCTTTGTTAGGGAGCCATCCAAAATGTCCGTGGTCACTGTTATCACTATGAGGTCATGTCCCTACACTCGGGGGTTTCCCTTTGGCCAAGGGCCACCCAACTTGGCCACCAACTGTGTGTACGCCACCTAGGTGAGCCCCTGTACTCTGGTGTTTCCCTTTGTTTCGGGATCCTGCAAAGTGGCTGCTTACGGTGCCGTCTTGTTCCATCAACTGAAACCAGTCGAAAACCCCTCCATTCCTTTTTCGTAATGCTCCCCCCATGGTTCCACCTCCCCCATCCCCCCCACCTCTCCCCATCCCCCCCACCTCTGTCCCCCTTTCTTTTTTCTTTTGTTTTAAACGCACTTTATTCAAACTTGTATCAAAGTATGCTACAGCAAATAAACACCCCAGGAAACATACTTCCCAACAATCAGTTTGTACAGATTTTCCACCTTTTTCACCCCCACTCCCCACCCCCACGTCGAACAGCTCCTCAAACATGGCCACAAACATCCCCCACCTTTTCTCGAACTCCCCTGCTGCGCCCCTTAACCCATACTTTATCTTCTCTAACCGCAGAAAGTCATACAGGTCACCCAACCATGCTGCTACCCCCCGGTGGCAATGCCGACCGCCACTCCAGCAAAATTTGTCGCCGTGCAATCAGAGAGGCGAAGGCCACGACATCAGCCTTCCTCCTCTCCATGAGCTCCGGCTTCTCTGAAACCTCAAATATCGCCACCAAAGGGTCCGGGTCCATTCCCTCCTCCACTATCCTGGTTCGGACTGCGAACGCTCCCACCCAGAATCTTCCCAATTTTTCACAACCCCAAAACATGTGCGCATGATTTGATGACCCTGCCCACACCTCTCACACTCATCTGCTACCCCCTGTAAGAACTCATTCATTCTCGCCTGAGTCATATGCACCCTGTGCACCACCTTAAACTGTATCAGGCTCATCCTTGCACAAGAGGAGGTCCCGTTTACCCTTCGCAGAGCCTCACTCCATACTCCCCAATTGATCTCCATTCCCAACTCCGCTTCCGATTTTTCCTTGATCTTCACCACCCGCTCGCCTCCCTGCTCCCCCAGTCACTTGTATATATCCCCGATTCTTCCCTTCCACATCTGGAAGCAGCAGGGTGTATCCCGGCAATCTAGGGAACCCCTTCCGGACCTTTCGTGCAAAGTCCCTAACCTGTAGACACCTGAACTCACTTACCCCTCAGCAGTTCTACCCTCTCTCTGAGCTCCTCCAGACTGGCGAACCCTTCCTCCAAATACAAATCCCTCACCTTGACCAGCCCCACTTCCCTCCACCTCCTGTACATACTATCCATCCCCCTCCGGCTCAAACCCATGATTCTTGCACAGCGGCGTTAGCACCGACATCCCTCCCATCCTAAAATGCCTCCTCAACTGATTCCATATCTTCACCGTGGACTGCACCACTGGGTTCCCTGATTACCTATTTGGAGCCAGTGGCAATGCTGACGTCACCACAGCCCTCAAACTAAACCCCTTACAAGATTCCTCCTCCATCCTAACCCACTCTACCCCTTCTCCTTCCCACCACCGCTGCACCTTGTCCACATTCGCCGCCCAATAATAATGAAGCACGTTTGGCAACGCCAACCCCCCCTGCAGCCTCTGCCTCTGTAGAAGGGTCCTCGCCACTCTCGGCAACTTCCCCGCCCATACAAAGTCAGAGATGATCGTGTCCACTTTCCGAAAAAGGCTTTCGGAATAAAGATGGGGAGAGCCTGAAAAATAAACAAGAACCTCGGCAGAATATTCATTTTCACCAATTGGACCCTCCCCGCCAACGTTAAGTGCAGTGTATCCCTCTTCTTAAGATCCTCCCTGGCCTCCTCCACCAGCTTCGTTGAGTTCCACTTGTGGAGCCCGTCCATTCCCTCGCTACCTGAATCCCCAAGTACCTAAACCTATCCCTCGCTCCTGTAAATGGCATCCCCATTAAATTAGCCCGCTGTGCCAGCTCATTCACCGGGAATACCTCGCTTTTCCCCACATTCAGCTTGTATCCAGAGAACCCTCCAAACCTCCCCAACAGGCCCATAATCTTTCCCATACTCTCCAATGGATCCGAAACATACAGCAGGAGGTCATCGGCATAGAGTGACACCCGATGCTCCCTCTGTCCCCTCATTATCCCCTGCCACTCTGCTGACCCCCTGAGAGCTATTGCCAATGGCTCTATGGCCAGCGGCGACAGTGGGCACCCCTGCCTCGTGCCCCTGTGTAATTCAAAGCTTCGGGAGCTCGTATCATTTGTCTTCACCCTCTCTCTTGGAGCCATATACTGCAACTGCACCCATGCCACAAATCTCGGCCCAAACCCAAACCTTCCCAAAAGTTAGACCAAGTACCGTCACTCCACCCGATCAAATACTTTCTCTGCGTCCATGAACACCACCACCTCTGGTACCAGAGCTCTCAACGGATTTATCTCCACATTCAACAGCCGTCTTATATTACTCGCGAGCTGCCTGCCCTTCACGAAGCCTGTTTGATCTTCTGCAACCACTCCCTCCATCCTCCCCACCAACAACTTTCACATCCGTGTTCAATTGTGATATAGGTCTATACGACTCCCATTCCACCGGATCCTTCCCTTTTTTTGGGTTAATGTGATTACTGCCTGCTTCATCGTCCCCGGCAACTCCCCTTTCACCAGTGCTTCATTAAACGCCCCATCAGATGTGGTGCCAGGTCCGCTGCAAATTCATTCTAAAATTCTGCTGGGTACCCATCCGGCCGAGGAGCCTTCCTTGACTTCATACCCCTGATACTATCCAGCACCTGCCTCAGCTCCAGGGACTCCTCCAACCCCTGCCTCTTTGCTTCCTCCACCTGGGGAAATTCCAGCTCATCCAAAAACTGTCCCATGTCCCCCTCCTCTCCTCCTGGGTCTGCCTCAGAAAGTCCCTGGTTAATACTCTTTGAATGCCTGGCTCTGAAACCTCATCCTCAGCCCCAGTCCGGATCTTCAATATTTTCCTGGACGCAGCCTGTCTCCGCAGCTGGTGTGCCAGTATGCGGCTCATCTTATCCCCATACTCCTATTGCACTCCTCTTGCCCTTCGCAGTTGCTCGACCGCCCTCCCCGTTGTCAGCCTGTCAAATTGTCCCTGCAACCTTTTCCTCCTCACCAATCCCTCCACAGTCGGCACCCTCTAATATTCCCTGTCCACCTCCACTATCTTGCTCACTAGACGGTCATGTTCCGCCCTCCTTTCCTTATTCACACGAACCGTAAATGAGAATTTCTCCCCGGACCTGCTGACACCTCCCCATTCTGATTGAACTCCACATAATCCCTAATCGCCAACCGCACCTTATAACAAAACTCTCCATCCGCCAACAACCTCGAGTCAAACCTCCACCCCAGCTTCTGCTCTCGTCCCGTACTGAACCCAATATCCAGCCAGTGGGGTGCATGGTCCGAGATAACTATCCCCGCATACTCTGCCCTCTCCACCCCAACCAAAATCTCCCGACTCACTACAAAGTAATCAATCCTCGAATACACCTTATAGACGTGTGAAAAGAAGGAATGCTCCCTTCCCCTGGGTTCTGAAAGCGCCATGGATCCACCATACCCATCCTCTCCATAAACCCCCCCAGCTCCCTTGCCATTTGTACCCTACCCATCGACCTGGGGCTCGATTTATCCACCCTCGGCTCCAGGACACAGTTAAAATCTCCTCCCATGATCAACTGGTACATGGCCAAATCCGGGATTGCTGCCAGCAACCTCCTCATAAAATCCACATCATCCCAATTTGTGGCATACACATTTACCAACACTACCGGTGCCCCTTCCAATACCCCACTCACAATCACGTATCTCCCACCTGAATCCCTCCCCTCCTTCGCACACATGAATGCCATTTTTTTGCTCATTAAAATTGCCACACCCCTCGATTTTGAATCAAATCCCGAGTGAAAAATCTGCCCAACCCACCCCTTCCTTAACCTAACCTGGTCCTTCACATAGAGGTGTGTCTTCTGCAAAAAGACCACCCCTGCTTTCAAGCTCCTGAGGTGCACGAACACCCGCAACCTTTTAACTGGCCAATTCAGTCCCCGGACGTTCCACGTTACAACCCTTACCGGAGGCTTGCACCTCCAATCCCCTCTACCGTCCGTCATCTTCCCCACTTAACTCCTGCCCCTTTAATTCCACTCTGTACCTAGCCCATCCCAGATGGCCCCTTTCTTCGACCTTGACCATGTCACCTCTCTCCCCCTGCCGCGTCGCAACCCGCCACCCCTCGTGGCCTTCTCCCCACCACCTCATTTCCATTCACCAGAATAATCTGCTGGCAAGGCTGCTCCTGCTCAAAGGCACATCCTAATGACCTCCCCACTCTTCAGCTCAAAGAAGAAGGCTCCCTGCTGACCTTGCCCTCTCCCACCCAAACAAGGGCTTCTCCGGAACTCCAGGCAGCCTTTTCCAAAAGCAAACAAACAGATATTAAACACAAACAGTCCCATAAAATAGGAGGGGGGATGGGAAAATCCATCCCCACAAACTTTTCACCCCTACAACTTCTTACAATCTCAACATTGAACAGAAACCCCCACCCCACAAAAAAAGCCGAAAATCCCCCAATCCCTATACCCACTTCAAACATGCTGCCGACCATTACATAGTGCAAGCACCCCAGTTCCCAAGCATTGTTTACTCCGTTCTGCCCCAGTTTATGCTCCTTAATGAAGTCTTTGGCCGCTTCTGGGGTCTCAAAATAATACTCTCGGTCTCAGAACGTCACCCATCATTTCGCTGGTAGAGCACCGCTTTGCCCTTGTTGAAACCTGCCTGCCATTTTGCCAACTCAGCTTAGATGTCCTGATAAATGCGGACGTTATTTCCCTCCCAGTCGCAGCTACGTTTCTCACTGGCCCACCGTAAAATTTTCTTTCTCCACAAATTTCTGGAGTCTCATGATCACCACCCGTGGTAGCTCCCCAGCTCTAGGCTTCTGCCTCAGAGACCTATGTGCGCGGTCCACATCACGTGCCTTATCCAGCGCCCCTTCTGCCACCAGCATCGCTAGCATCCTCGAGACGTACATTGTGGCACTCTCACCTTCCACTCCTTCAGGCAGGCCCACTATTTGCAGGTTCAGTCTTCTCGAGGTTTTTCTTTCTCCTCAACTGTTGCCCTCAACGTCTTACAAAGGTCTCCTAGGAGCTCCATCTCCAGAGCCACCACACGATTGCTGTGGTCCGAGATCACTCCTTCAATCTACCGAATCTGTGACCCCTGCACCTCCAAACACCTCTCCATCTGCTCCAAAGTACTCTTCAGGGGTGCCACAGCTTTTGCAATGGCCTTTGCATGATCCTCACACAGTTCTTTCCTCTGTTTATGGAATTCCTCCTTGATAAAAGTCATCTGTTCCTGTATCTGGGGCTTTCCAGCTTGCCCCTGCCCCGCCTGCATGCTGGAAGAAGCTGTTGCTGCAGCACCAGACTGTTATAACTTTCCAGCCGGTTCTGGCGATCAGGAGACTTGTCATTCCAGGGCTAAACTACTCCTCTAACATTCACCTACGCCTTTTCATCAAAATTCCACCCGGATCTGCGTGAAAAGAACCCTTTTCTTTGGCTTTAAGCAGTACAGCCCTGTATGTGACCACTCACACCATGGTCACAACCGGAAGTCCCTCTGTCCCCCTTGCTACCTTCTCCTCCCTATTCACCCCCTACCTGCCCCTTCACTCGGCCGCATAAACGTGTCCGCCTCTGCTGGGGTGGTGAAATAATGTTCTTTGTTCTGGAATGTCACCCAGAGCCTGGCTGGGAATAACATCCCGAATTTTATTCCGTTCTTGTACAGGGACTATTTCACTTGATTTAATTCGGTCCTGCACTTTGCCAAGTCTGCCCCATTGTCTTGGTACATCCATATTCTGTGTCCTTCCCACTGCTTACTTTGGTCTGACGAGCCCAACACAGGGTCCTCTCCCGATCATGATACCTGCGTACTTTGGCAATTATCGCCCTTGGCTGCTTCCCAGCCTTGGGCTTCGGGCAGTGATCTGTGGGCCCTGTCAATCTCGGGCGGCTTGGGAAAGCTATCACTTCTGACTCAAGTTGCCCAGAATCTGGCCCACACTGCCAGTTAGGTCTCTACCCTCCATCCCCTCTGGCACCCACTATTCAAATGTTTTGGAACTGAGACCGTTTTTCCTGATCTTCAACTTTCCCCTTCAGGCTCCTCTGGGTCGCCACAAACCATTATACCGCTGCTTCTAGAGCGACAATTCTGTTGCTCTGGTCAGTCGACGCCTTTTCGAGCACATGGATTGTTTTCCTCTGAGGCTCCAGCTTCTCTATTTAGTCAAGCACCGTCTGCATGGCTGACAGCACCTCCACCACCTTGATCACCACCAGAATCTCCACTTTCATTTCCTCCTTCTTTGTGGTCAATTCCTTGGTTAGGAATGGGCACAGTAAGAAGTCTTACAACACCAGGTTAAAGTCCAACAGGTTTGTTTCAAACACTAGCTTTCGGAGCACTGCTCCTTCCTCGGGTGATTCACCTGAGGAAGGAGCAGTGCTCCGAAAGCTAGTGTTTGAAACAAACCTGTTGGACTTTAACCTGGTGTTGTAAGACTTCTTACTGTGCTCACCCCAGTCCAACGCCGGCATCTCCACATCTTGGTTAGGAATGTCTTCCATCTGTCTCCGGATGGGGGAGCCCAATGTCTGGGTCATTGGTCTCCCTTTCTCGAAGGTAGCAGGGGATCCCTCATCTCATGGGTCCGCCGACTCGCTGCTCCTGCCCTTTTCCATTGCTTCTAGCCTCCCTTCAGACTCTTGAGCTATCATTTGCTGGCATATTGCTCCTTCTCTCTTCCTTGTCTGTTTAAGGGTACTGTATTCTGAAGGAGAGCCAACTGATGGCATCCCTGCCACCGCAAGTCCCAGGAATGGTTTTTAAACACGCCACAGTTTTTAAAAAGATCTAAAGGGCAGGAGTTTAAAAATTCTGGACAACTTGACAGCTGCTTTGACACTTCTGACAGTTGCTTTTGATAGCTCTCTTAACAATCAGCTTCCATACGTTTGTTTTTTTTAAACAAATATTAGTGACCCCTTTAACAGTCCCAAATGGTACATTACCTCTCTGAGAAAGCAGCTTCTCTCAAATAGCACCTGATCTCGCCCCAAAGGTGTGCTAGAATAATGTACAAAAGTGTACTGTACCTCTCCAAAAGGGTGCCTGACATTTCCAAAGGATTCTGCAAAGTTTAGACCTTCTCCTGCCAGGTCTGATCTGCACATGTTGTATTTCTGCTATTGGCTGATGAATATCTGACACTACTGGAGTCTGATGCTGTTTTATGTGGACAGCACACTCTGTAAAACACACAAGTGGAAATCTGACCTGACCACCCCCCCATGAAAATGGGAGGTGCCATATTCAAAGGCATGACTTTGAGATTCCAGCCATCGACATTTCACAATGACAGCAAGGCTCTCCGCTGTTGTGAAAATTCAGCCTAATATTTTAGTTTGATGACCTTTGATTGAACTGTAAAAGCTAAGAGATTAAATATGTTTTGAGCAAGGAGAGGCAGAACAAGGACCCAGGAAATATTGAATGAAATGAGAATGACTGGGTCAATGGGAATGGTGATGGGCCAAAAAAATGAAACAAAATATGTGTCTAGAGGAGAAAGCAAAAAAATAGGAAAAACAAAGAAAAGGAAGCAACATGTGTGGACAGAATATACGGTCTGAAATTGTTGAATTTGATATTGAGTCCAGAAGGCTGTAAAGTGCCTAACCTAAGGCGTTCCTCAAACGTACATTGTAATGCACTTTTCTCCCACTCCAGAAACCACCACAATAAATAGTTAAAGTTCCAATTATTGTTCAATTGGCCATCTTTTAATTTGGCAGCAATACGATCATGCTTGTTGCGTTTTTAGTTGTTTCTTGGTCTGGATCCATTTCAACATGACAAAAATGTTACTCACACCATAACAACACAGTCTCTCCGTATTACAATGAATCAATTTTTATAGCATTGATATAGTGGCATTATCAGGTTACACAAAATATTAGGGCATTCATGAATCAAGTTCAAATGGATTACACACTGTTAATCTATTTCTCACATCTTAAACTGCATTTGTACTTTGTGCTGATGGAAATTGGGTGTGCACTGATGTGCAGGTAGCAGCATAACCCGGACGTCTGGTTGTAATTTAACCCAACAATACATCAATGGTAAGTGATGTCAGCCTGCCTCGCACCACTTCGGCATGGCATTTTGTAATTTCATTGTGGTATAAAGACGGATTGAGAAGGAACACAGACAGTCTGGATCTCCTGAGCCTCTATAAATGTACTGGAATGTCTTTTATGATTACGCTGATTTTGCTCTCTACCAGCAGCTCATTTTTAATGTCATATGAACCTATGAATTAGGAGCTGGTATAGGCCACACGTCCCCTCAAGCCTGCTCCGCTATTTAATAAGATTATCGCTGATCTTATTTTAACCTCGGATTTGCATTCTTGCCTAACCCCGATAACCTTTCAACCCCTTGCTTATCAAGAATCCATCTACCTCTGTCTGAAAGATATTCAAAGACTCTGTTTCCTCTGCGATTTGAAGAAGATTCTTCATTATTTTCAGAATGCTTTTTTGTGTCTTCACTTGTATAGACAGTTACAAGTATTTGTTTATTGTGTCTGCCATTTTCTTGTTCCCCATTGTTATTTCACCTATCCCCTTTCTCTACTTGTTATTCTTTTGAGCAGGCATCTGGCAAAGGAAGAACCTGGAGCCTCGCTGTCACCAGTAGATGCTATGGGCAGGATTCTCTGTCCCTCGCACCAGTTTTCTGGTGTGATGCACCCCTGTTGGCAGTGAGTTTCTCCATCCTGCCAGCAGCCAGTGGGATTTTCCATTGTGGGCAGCCCCATGCCATCGGGAAATCCCTGGCCGTGGGTGCGCTGCCAACGCAAAAGAGAATCCTGCCAGTGGAGAATCCAGCCCCGTAGACTTGGTTTTCCAAAAGACATTCAACAAGGTTCTGCACAAAAGTTAAGAAGGGCTCATTGGTGTTGGGGTAGCATATTAGCATGGATAGAGGATCGGTTAATATGTAGAAAATAGAGAGCGGACATAAACAAGGCTTTTTCAAGTTGGTAGGCAGTGAATAGTGGAGTGCCACAAGCATCAGTGCTGATGCCTTGGCTATTTACTATCATAATACAGTATGCACCCATGCACATGAGGTAAAAGCAGACAGTGACAGACACCCAGGTGAGCCAATCAACATACAGGACAGAACACGACCAATCACCAGACAGAACACCAGTGGGGGGCTTCCAACTATAAAACACACGAGGCATCAGCACTCCGTCTCTTTTCCACTGGTGACAACTGTAGTGACAGTCAGGGTGTCCATATCAGTCAGCACCTTCTACACGTGGATCAGAGCTAGCCTGGTCTAGATAGTTAGATTTAGCTTACTTAGAGCAGTAGAGAGTCAACCCACAGGCAGCTGTGTGCATTGTTACAGAAGTTCAATAAATCTTATTGAACCAACGCCTAAGTTTGGTGTATGCTTTATCATCTATCTGCATCGTGTAGCAGTCCGTGTTACCCCAGGGTGAGTAACACGACATTTACAATCTATATTAATGACTTGGATGAAGAGTCAGTGTAGGTTTGCTGATGATACCAAGCTAGGTCACAAGGTAAACTAGGGAGGACATCAAGAGGCTGCAAAGAGATATAGACAGGTTCAGTGAGTGAGTAACAAGATTGCGGTTGAAGTATAAATTTTGGAAATGGGAAGTTTTCTCTTTGGTCATGAGAATAAAAAAGCACAAATAAGCTGAGAAATTTGTAAGTGTTGAAGTTCAAAGAGATTTAGGTATGCTTGTACAAGGAATGCAGAATGTTAGCATGCAGCAAGCAATTGGTAAGGCAAATGGCATGTTGGCCTTTATTGCAAGGGGATTGAGGCACAAGAATAAGGACACCTTGCTACAGTTGTACAGGATTTTGATGAGACTGCATGTGGAGTAGTGCGGGTAGGTTTGGCCTCCACATTTAAGAAAGGGAGGCAATACGGCAAAGGTTCATTAAATTGGTTCCTGGGATGAGCGGAATTGTCCTATGATGAGAGGCTGAGTAAATTGGATTTATATGCTGTGGAGTTTGGAAGAAAGTGAAGCGATCTCATTGGAACTTCTAAAATTCGAAGTGGCTTGATAGGGTGGTCGCTGAGAGATTGTTTCTGCTGGTCAGGGAATATATACGGTCTTCTGGATTCTGGATTTGAATTTTGTTTATTGTCATGCATACTGAGGTATAGTGAAAAGTACCTTTCGGCGAGCAGCTCAACAGATTATTAAATACATGAAAAGAAAATGCATAATAGGGCAACACAAGGTACACAATGTAACACCGGCATCGGGTGAAGCATACCCATCTTAATAAGGAGTTGATCGGCCAGCACCACCTCCACAATATTCCTCAACACTGGAGCCCCGCAAGAATGTGTGCTTAGTCCTCTACTGTACTCACTATACACACATGACTGTGTGGCAAGATTTAACTCCAACTTGATCTGTAAGTTTGCGGATGATACGACTGTGGTGGGCCATATCTCAAACAACGACGAATCTACAACGACAACTACAGGAGGGAGATAAATCACTTGCTTGCATGGTGTACCGAAAATAACCTCCGTCTAAATGTTGAAAAGACCAAGGAACTGATCATCGACTTCAGGAAGTACAGCACGATACACACTCCTGTCTGCATCAATGGCTCCGAAATGGAGATGGTCAATAACTTTAAGTTCCTGGGAGTCACCATCACCAACAGTCTGTCCTGGTCCACTCACGTTGATGCAACAGTCAAGAAAGTCCAGCAATGTTTCTACTTCCTACGGAAGCTGAAGAAATTAGCTATGTCTGCATCGACTCTCTCAAACACAGATGTGTGATAGAGAGTTTACTATCCGGCTGCATCACAGCCTGGTTTGGCAACTGCTCGGTCCAAGATCGCAAGAAACTGCAGACCGGTGAAATCAGCCCAACGCATCACACAAACTTGCCACCCCTACATTGATTCGGTATACACCTCCCTGCTGCCTCAGGAAGGCAGACAGCATTATCAGAGACCCCTCCCACCCAGGCATTGCCTTCTTCCAGACCCTTCCATCAGGCAGAAGGTACAGAAGTCTGAAGACTCTTATCCAGACTAAGGAACAGCTTCTTCCCCACAGCTACAAGACTCCTCAACGACTCCCCCTCGGATTGATCTGTTCCCTGTAAGCACGCTATTCACGATGCCCTATGCTGCTCTTGCTCATGTATTTGCTTTGTTTGCCCCCTTGTTCCGCACTGTAACCAACCACTGTTCTATCAATGTACCATTTGTCAATGTTCTCTGTTGATTATTCTTGTGTCTACTATGTATGTACTGTGTACGTTCCTTGGCTGCAGAAAAATACTTTTCACTGTACTTTGGTACATGTGACATTAAATCAAATCAAGATAAGGAGAAATTACTTCACTCAAAGGATTGTGAATCTTTGGAATTCTTTACCCTAGAGGGTTGTGGATTCTCCAGCATTGAATACATTTAAGTCTGAGAGAGACAGACCTTTGGTCTCAGTGAGTTAAGGGACATGGGGGGCGGGCAGGAAAATGGAGTTGAAGCCATGATTAGCCACATTCTTATTGAATGACGGAGCAATCTCAATGGGCTGTGTAGTCTACTCATGCACCTATTTCTTGTGTGCTCGTGAACATGTTCAGACTAATAATAATCTTTATTAGTGTGACACTGTAATTAAGTTACTTTGAAAATCCCCGAGTCGCACCTGTTCGGGTACAGAGGGAGAATTCACAATTCTCCTAACAGCACGTCTTTCGGGACTTGTGGGAGGAAACAGCAGCACTTGGAGGAAACCCACGCAGACACAGGGAGAACGTGTAGACTCCATAGTGACAGTGACCCAAGCTGGGAATCGAACCTGGGTCCATGGCGCTGTGAAATAACTTTCCACTACCACACAGTTTCTTCCCCACACATGGAAACTGATTCTTTTATATGTGCTTTCCTCAATTAGTATCAGCTACTCTTAATCACAACTAGAGCATGCACTCAATTGTCACAGCATTTGCAACATTAACACTAATGGGCCCATATATACTTTCACCAATCTCTTCCTGTTCACGTATTTGTAGAAATGTTGACGAGCTGTTTTTATATCTCTTGCTAGCCTACTGTTAAATTATTTTTTCTCTTATCCAGTTCTTATTTCTTCTTTGCTGAATTCTAAAATCCTTCCAACCTTGAGGCACTTTTTTCCACATTATAATCCTCTTCCTTTGATTTGATACTATCTTTAATACTCCCCTTGTTCGCCACTGGAGGACCAAATGTTCAACTGAGTACAAATGTGGATTAAAAAGCAACTTTGTTGATCAAATGTTTTCACCCCAAATGAGGAAAGAAGCAGTGCTTGATCGAGTTCTGGAGAATGAAGTGGAGCAAGCGGAACATGTTACAGTGGGAGAGAATATGAGGTCATAATGGCATCAGGTTTATAATATGTCAAAAGGACAAAGAACAATCGCGTATTAAAGTACTTAGCTGTAGGCGAGCTAATGTTAATGGGCTGAAAAGAGTTGGCCCAGCTAGGTTGGAATCCTAATTAGCTGGCAAAACAGTAATTGAACACTGGTAAGTCTTCAAAGATGACATTTTCAGGTACAGAGTAGACACATTCCCATGAAAGGGCATTCAGAGGGGAGCTCCCTGGAAGGTGAACGATGTAGAGACCAAAATAAAATGAAGAGAGAAGGCTTATTATTGTATTATGAATCCTGCATTTGTAGGAAATCAAAAGGAGATAAGAGGGACAAAGAGTATATGAGAATAGACGAGTGGCTTGCAGAAAAGGGAACACAGTAGTCGATAAAAGTAAAAGGGCGAGGAAGAATATTGACTAAAATTAGGTTTTTCTTGTGAAGTTAGAAGGCATGATGAGACTCTAATTCAGTACTTTCCATCCACTTTCACTGGAGAAGAGAATGCTGCCAGTGTAGCAGTAAATGAAGAGGAAGGGGAGATTTAGGATACAACAAAAATGGGTGAAGAGAGGGTCCTAAGAGTTAATGTTATCTGATCCTGATGGGATGCACTTTAGTTTATAGAGGGTAGAAGTTCTAGAGACTTTCTCAATGGGGCGGTGGTGTCAGAGGACTAGAGAATTGCAAATATATGACTGTTCAAAAAAGGGGGGAAAAAACTCAGAAAAGCATGTACTAATAAATATAAACCTGGAAAATATTCGGGCTTGTACTGAGTGACCAGTAACGTTTGTGTCTCACAATTTAAAAGAAAAAAAAATAAATTTAGTGTACCCAATTAATTTTTTCCAATTAAGGGGCAATTTAGCGTGGCCAATCCACCTAGCTTCACATCTTTGGGTTGTGGGGGCGAAATCCTTGCAAACACGGGGAGAATGTGCAAACTCCACACGGACAGTGACCCAGAGCCGGGATCGAACCTGAGACCTCGGCGCCGTGAGGCTGCAGGGCTAACCCACTGTGCCACCGTGCTGCCCCGTGTCTCACATTTGTTGAGGAATGACTCTCTCCAATTACAAAGAGTTCAACCACCTCCCTATTACATACAACCAATATCATGAGGCCCACCATTGAGCAAATACTTAACAGGATAAGTCACATAAATACTGTCATGGCAAGAAAGTCAGAAGCTGGGTGGACTCTGTCAAGAGGCTCATCTGCTGACTCCCCAACGCCTTCTATCATCACAAAATGCAAGTCAGGAGTGTGATTCACTATCTCCACTTAGCTAGACAACTGCACTCCAAACTCCAGAAGCTCCATGCCATCCAGAACAAAGCTGATGCTTGAATGGCACCTCATCCACAGTGTTAAACATTCACAGTATCCATCACAAGCACACTATGACCGCAGTCTGTATCATCTACAAAATTTGCAGCTACTCACCAAAGTCTATTTGGCAGTACTTTCCAAACCTGTGACCTCTACTACCGAGAGTAACATGGACGGCAGGCGCATAGGAAATCATTCCAAGTTTCTTCACATCACTGTAAACAGACAAAAATGAACACCAGACTAAAGGAGAAGATATCAGGAACTGCTGACTTAGCAGGTTTCATCCAGGGTGGTGGTAAGGGATATCAAATTGACCTTTGTCTGTTGAGTTCCCAGGTGAGGGTAGGGTTGAGACAGAGAGAGAAAAAATGGTGTTGGAAGTAGAAAAGCAGCCATGATCTCATTGAATTGGGTTAGGTAGGGCAATTCAAAACTCTGGATCAAGGACTAGAATAAATTTGAATGGAACATCAAAAGGTTACTTTGTAGGTCTTACCTCTTGATTGCACAGTTTTCTGCAATACAAGTAAGTTTTACGGCATTGTTGTAAGATTTTATCCTTCAGTCTCAACCCAATTCCGTGTGGGTAAGGATTCATAGCACAAAACTAGCCTCATTTATTTGCATTAATATTAAAAATAAAAGACATTCTGGATATGTAAAATAAGTGCCAACTGAATATTACACATTAAACCTTTGCTACTCAGGATACGGAAACATGTGCTGTGTCACAGGATTTGTAATCCACAGACCTGCATTAATGATCTGGAGGACTAGAGTTTAAATCCCATCGTGTAGTTGGAGAATTTAAATTCTATGACTTAAATCAGATTAAAATTCTGGAAAGGGTGACCAAAAATGTACTATATTATTGTAAAAACTCACTCGCTTTACTAATGCCTTTAGAGGATGTAATATTTGCATAATAATGTCCAAGAGTGCTCGTGGTGCATTTTGTTCCTTTTTCTCCATGGACAAACAATACAAGGCCGATGTGCAACATGTTTAAATGTCCCTGTGGGGAGGGTAGGAAAATTGCACTGGATGATTGTGTTAAGATGACTGTCAAAAAGTGCAAGTCTGCTCTACCTGATAGAATACTGGGTGCACCTATACCAGATGGATTACAGCAGTTTGAAAAGTTGGCTTGCCACTAGCTTTTTCAAGGGTAATTAGGGATGGGCAATAAATTCTGCCTTTCCTGTGTCAATCCTATCCCATGAAAGAATTTTTAAGCATTGTGCTATTATCAAGATGTCCGAAGGCGACTCCTGGGCAGTACGGTGGCACATTGGTTAGCACTGCTGCCTCACAACGCCGAGGTCCCACGTTCTATCCTGGCCCTGGATCACTGTCCGTGTGGAGTTTGCATATTCTCCCCGTGTTTGCGTGGGTTTCATCCCCACAACGCAAAGATGTGCAGGGTGGGTGGTTTGGCTATGCTAAATTGCCCCTTAATTGGAAAATATGAATTGGGTAGTCTAAATTAAAAAAAAAAAATAGAAGGCGAACCAGATGGGAAACCGTGCCGTCCTTCCTACTCCTGATGAGACGGAGCCAGTGGTTCCATGGTGGGCCCAGAATGTTTGTACATTCTGCATCTCTAATTTGTTTTCACTAATTAACTTTGCAAGGACCAATACAAAACAGTCCCAAACACAAGTGGATTACAATGGCCTGCTTCTGCTTGTTTTTAATTTGTTACCTACCTCTGTTTGTCTGGTTTTTTTTACTTTTAATTTACTTTTTCTTTCCATAAGACCCATGACCATAAGACATAGGAGCAGAATTAGGCCACTCGGCCCATTGAGTCTGCTCCGCCATTCAATGGTGGCTGATATTTTCTCATCCCCATTCTCCTGCCTTCTCCCTCTTTATTTCCCATTGTGTTTCTAATTTGATTTTAATGGGCCTCATTTGCCTCTGTCATTCTGTTTGTTTCTTTATCTCTGTCTTTCATTGGTTAAAGTGATGTAAAGTTGGATATTACATTCATGCGAGCCCAAATGTGATCCTGTACCATTATCACTTTGATACTGCAATTTGTGGTCCAATTTGGATGGTGGGACAAAGTCCAATTTTTAGAAAATTATTTACGGGATGTGGGTGTTGCTGGGTAGACCAGCATTTATTGCCCATCCCTAGTTGCCATTCAGGAGCTTGTGGTGAGCTGCATTCTTGAGCTACTACAGTCCCTGAGGTGAAGGTACACCCACAGTCCTGTTATGGAGGGAATTCTATGATTTTGACCCAGCAACAGTGAAGGAACGGTGATATGTTGGGAATCCCCGGAATCTTCTGTTCTTGTCCTTCTATTGGTTGTGAGTTTGGAAGATGCTGTCGAAGGAACTTTGGTGAGTTTCTGCAGTGCACCTTGTGGATCGTACACACTGCTCCCACAGTTTGTCGGTGGTGGAGGGATTGGATGCTGATGGAAGGGGTAGCAATCAAGCAGGCTGTTTTGTCCTGGATGGTGTCGAGCTTCTTGTGTTGTTGGAATAGGCAGAATTCCCTTGATTCCAATTCTTTTTTTTTTAATAGAATTTCAAAACTGCTCTAATTAGATTTTCCTTCAGTGAAATAATGGTTTATGAAACTCGGTGAGTTCATTTTGTTTCTGGGTCAGTTTAACTTGCACATATGCATTGAGGGAAGTGTAAAAGACCATCTACCATCTACAAAGCACAAGTGCAGGAATACTTTCCACTTGTCTGAGTGTGGCTCCAACATCAATCAAGAACAGTAATGGGTAACCTAGGTTAATGAGTGGGCCACAAGATTGAAATCAGGCATGTTCACTAACTATGATCAATGTGCTGAATATTTCATAAGTTTTAGAAAATGTTTAATAATTCATATATTAAAACTGTCATAAAATTCAAGTGGTTAAAAACAAATGAAATATTTAAGCTTGATTGGATGCAGAGGGAGCATACAGCTCTCACAATCAATGTTATGTGTAATAGCATACACCTCACTTCATGTGCCCTTGCTCCACGTGTTTCACTTCAGTTATACAAATAGGAAAAAAACGAAGTGGATGGAAACCAGCAGGATGTGGTAACTCTGTGTGGGCAAGTCAACAAAATGTCTCGTGGGCTGCACTAAGAACCTTCGATGGGCCTCATGCAGCCCCTGGGCCGCAGGTTGTCCATCATTCCTCAAGAAGCCCGACAACAATTAGGACAAAGCAGCCTGCTTGATTGACATCCCCATCCACGACCTTCAACATTCACTTCCTTCATCACTGATGCACAGTAGCAGCAGTTGACCAACATTACTTCATGATGTGGAGATGCCGGCGTTGGACTGGGGTGAGCACAGTAAGAAGTCTTACAACACCAGGTTAAAGTCCAACAGGTTTGATTCAAACACGAGCTTTCACGAGTAAACACGAACATTACTTCGACAGCACCGTCGAAACCCCATGACCTCCATCACCTAGAAGGACAAAGGCAGCAGAGGCATGGGAACACCACCACCAGCAAGTTCTCCCACTGGTCACATCCCATCCTGACTTGGAATTATATCACCATTCCTTCACTGTCACTGCGTCAAAATCCTGAAACTCCCTTCCAAACAGCACTGTGGGTGTACCTACATCACATGGACTGTAATGGTTCAAGAAGTTGTCAGACCATTACCTTTATCGAGGACAATCGGAAATGGACAAAAAATGCTGGTCTCTGCAGCAGTGCCCATATTCCGTGAAAGAATAGAAAAATTAGTTTAAATGTGGCACCTGTTTTCAGTTATAAATTTACATATTAACTGATTGATATTAACTGCTGTAATTTGTAACCTGACCATTTTACTGATCTGCTTGCCCCCCCCCCCCCCTTCGTAATCATGGAATTTACAGTGCAGAAGGAGGCCATAGCGGAAGTCAGTACAGAAGCTGCAACAGAACCCGTGAATCCTAGACAGCAATCTTTTCCCTGAGTTAATAAAGCAGTTCTTTCACTTCAGCAAGTAGGAGAGCGAGAGAGCCTGACCTCTCACCTCCAAGGTTTAGATACTTCTGCCAAGACCTCTCAAAGCATCACTGACTGTTGTCAGGCAGAACACTGTCACTGGCCAACCCACTGGTTGCCAGTTAACCAATCAAACCGATTCCCTCCAAAACAGGTTCCCAGATCTACCTCGTCATGGAAGAGAGAGAGATATAGGAATCACTTGGAGAATCCCCACCGTGAAGAAGGAAGCCCATTGAGTCTGCACCAACCCTTCGAAAGAACACCCCACCTAACCCTAATCAACCGCTCTATCCCAGTAACCCCACCCAACCTTTGGACACGGAGGGGAAATTTACTAACCTAAACCTAACCTGAACATCTTTGGACTATGGGAGCAAATCGGAGTACCCGGAGGAAATCCGTGCAGATAGTGGGAGAATGTGCAAACTCCACAGATGTCACCCAATGTCAGAATCAAACCTGGGTCCCTGGCACGTTGAGGCAGCAGTGCTAACCACTGTGCTGCTGAGTCTGGCTTCTCCTCTCCTAAACACAAAGCCTGGGAACATAGTGTCCTGGCAAGCAGGCTATTTCAACTTTTGAGTCTTCTGCTTGAAGGCAGATCCTGATTATGGGTCCACGGAGCAAAACAAAGGCAACAAACAGGAAGGACCCTTGCAGTGCTTTGAGAGTGCAAAAGGTTCCTCAGGGTTTCTTGAGTTTTTCCCTTCTAGTCCCAAGGGGTCCAAAGCTCGATTATTTTCTGTCTCCTCTTGGGTCAGTCTCTTCCTTGTTGTTCCAGTTCAGTCATCCTGCAACCTACATTCTGCTCATGCTACTCAAGTACTCCTATTCTGCGGATGATCATGTCCTACGGATGCAGAAGAACCACTCCTGTCTCCAAGACGTCTTCCCTCAGAACCAAGAATACTGTGGGAAATTTATACCACAGGACCATGACTTATGGAGTGGAAGAGTTGCAGTTGGATACAACCTGTAGTTGGAGAAAGTGAATTACAGAGATTAAATGTCAATAGTTAAAGGCGGTTTCATGTTGTTGTGAAAAATAGGATAGTATGTTTGGGTGGAGGGGTGTAGTATAAAGAGTTAACAGATGGGATATGTTAATACATAAGAGGTGATGATGCACAACTGATGTCAGTCATGTGGTAGACTCCCACTTGAGTGAGGTTGAAACCATATCTCGGAGCAACGTGCCTTTTTTGTAACCTGTTCATATGTTGTACGATAAACAAGTTGAAGTAAACGACAAAGGGGAGTCCGAAGAGTTCATAAGTAAGACATTTATTCAGCATCACAACAGTATTGACATAGCACCCAATTACACATCTCCGGGTCCTCACTCCTTTCTGCCTGCTGCTACAGTAGCTGACCTGTTGTACTAATGCTGGTTAACTCACAGCCCAATCAGCACTTAGGATCAATCATCTTCAGCTGGACGAGTCTCGTGCAGGGTTTTCACACAAGTGTTAACTGACAGCAGAGTATGCCTACCAATCAAATCAGACACCTGGAGCTGGATTCTCCATTTTAGGGACTACATTCCCACGCTATCGTGAAAACTATGATCTTTCACGCTGATACGGCCCCCTGCACTTGCGGGTCATAGGCCGCGCATGCGCATGGCGAGTGTCTCCAGGGCCGCGCCGTGCTCCATATCCGACTCAAACCGTGGAAATAGTGCCCCCGATTGTCTGCTCGCCCAACCCGGACCGCCTGCACACATAGCTCCCAGTCCCGAATGAGGCCCTCCCTGCCCTCCGATCGGCCCGCCCCCGACTGTGGTGGCCGCGGACTGAGTCCGCAGCAGCCACTCTGGTATGACGAACAGTGGGACCACATTAGAAATATGCCGTTGGGACTTCGGCTGCTTGGGGGTGTAGAATAACAGGGCGGGGGTCCAGCAATAGCCTCAGGTGATGGTACTCGGCGTGGCGTACTGCCCGAGTACACCGCTTTTCATGGGGAGCGGAGAATCGCGGCACCGGTCCCAATTTCATGCGTAAAACTGGATTCTCCGCCCCATCGCCGAATGCGATTTCGCGTCGGGTTGCGGGGAATCCATCCCCGAGAATCCAAGATCAAAGGACATAGCTCAAAAAACCCACCTGCAGCTACCTATCTGCCACCTCACCCAGCTAACATGCGACCCATTTATCCAATGACCCATGCACTTGATCAGCCATTCACTCTCATTTACATTACCTGTTCACTAACATTCACATTACACTTCAAACTTACCATATGGGCAGCAAGTGCCATAAAAAGGTCAGGGGCGGGATTCTCCGATAATCGGCGCGATCGCCGGAACCCGGCGCCAAAAATGGTGCAGATCACTCTGGGCTTCGCCGCCCCCCCCCCCCCCCCCCCCCCCCCCCGAAACGGTGCAAATTCTCCGGCGATGGCCGTCCACCGCGCAACTGCAAGGTTCCAGGAGCGGGACATCGAGGCGCTCCTGGACGCAGAGGAGGGAGGCCCTGTACCTCGGACACGGCCGTAGGGTCACCCCACGTCTCAGCCGGCGCCTGTGGAGGGAGGTGACCGTCAGCGCTGTGGTTGTAACACCAAGGACGTGCCCAGTGCCAGAAGTAGGTCAATGACCTTGTCAGGGCAGCCAGGGTGAGTGCAAGCATTCCTTATGCCTTCTTGACTACATTCTCCACCTGTGTTGCCCCTTTCAGTGACCTGTGGACCTGTACACCTAGATCTCTCTGACTGTCAATACTCTCGCAGGTTCTACCATTCACTGTATATTCCCTACCTGCATTAGATCTTCCAAAATGCATTACCTCAAATTTGTCCGGATTAAACTCCATCTGCCATCTCTCTGCCCAAGCCTCCAAACTATCTAAATCCTGCTGTATCCTCTGACAGTCCTCATCGCTATCCACAATTCCACCAACCTTTGCGTCGTCTGCAAACTTACTAATCAGACCAGTTACATTTTCCTCCAAATCATTTATATATACTACGAACAGCAAAGGTCCCAGCACTGATCCCTGCGGAACACCACTGGTCACAGCCCTCCAATTAGAAAAGCACCCTTCCATTGCTACTCTTTACCATATCCCCCTTGCCCCCGATCCCCGTCTGCGTGTCTAACCATGCATGCTGTATTGTGTATTGCAGGACGTCGTGGCACCCGTCCCCGTGGATGCTGACCACCCACAGGATAATGCAGGGCGGCCACGGGACAGGGAGCGACCTGGCTCATCAGGCATACCACGCCCCCGGGACGAAGAAGGGTGGCCGGCCACGAGACAGGGAGGAACCCGGCCCCTCAGGACGTCCCAGGGCAGCCACGAGACAGGGACAGACCTGGAGCACCAAGACCACGCCCCCGTCTCGTGCGTGTGCGGCGATGCAGGCAGGCAACACCCAGCGACGCGGGGGGATGCCACAGGCCCCCATTGCAGCTGAGCTAGGACACCCACGACACCGACACCCACGAGACGGGTGGACAGGAACCACCAAACCAGGAGACTATGGACTTTAGGTCGGACGAGGAGTACGCCATTACGCCACTGCTATCTCCTACACCCTCCACCATCGCAGAGATATTAACCTCGGTTGGACACTTTAGCAATCAGGCTTCTGGTTCACTCACTGGTGCGCACAACACAGCCGTACCGGTACAGAAGGTGGAGGTAGGAGCAGCCGAGGGGCCGCGAGGTCGGAGGGCATTCTGGTGCAAGCAACCATCTGCCGCCCAGACGGGTCCCGGGTTCCTGGAGTTGCCACACCGACCCATAGACCCGATGCAGTCACGGAACCAGGGATGATCGAAGGGGGTGACGGCCGGCTTGCGGCGGTTGCAGACGCAGGTGGAGGAGTCCACCCACGTCCAGGAGCTGGGAATGGTGCCGGCCATGCGTGCCACCCAGGCCGAAACCTCACGGGTGGCATCTGCGGTGGAGGCAATGGGGGTGACGGTGTCAGACATGGGGAGCAGTATGCAAGGCCTGGGGCTTTCCGTGCAGGCGGCGTCTGTGGCCCAGGACATGGCTGCCCTCTCACAGGAAGCCATGAGCCAGAGCCAGCGGCAGGTGGCAGAGGCGCTCAACTTCGTGGCCCGGTCTTAGCAGGCCATGTCCCAGTCTCTGCAGGCCATCGCTGAGGGCATCGGCGCCATTGCCCAGGTGCTGTCTGGCGTCGCACAGACACAGACAGTGATGGCCACCTCCTTGTTAATATCAGCATGGGCCTACAGGACTGGCAGCGCCAGGTGTCGGGGGGGGGGGGGGGGCGTCGGATGGTCTGTCCGTTCGCATACCCGACCCATGTAGACTCCCAAGGGCCATCGGGCACTTCGAGAGAGGCGGAGGTGCTGAGGCCCATTCCGGTTCCCCCTGTGGGGGAGGACCCGGAACACCGCGGCACCTCGGACTCTTTCTCCCCCCCCCCCCCCCCCCCCCCCCCCCCCAATCGCTCCCAGGGGCATCTGGTGGGCAGCGGGCAGGACAGGCTGGCAGCTCGCAATCCCAGTCGCCTGAGCCGCAGCCTGGCCCATCTAGGCCGGGCCGCCCCAGGAAATGGCCAAAGGGGTCCCTAGTCACAGGGTAGGAATCACAGGAGTCTACCTCCAGTTCTGTGTACCGTCTGGGGAACCACCTAGACGTAGTCAAAGGGCCTGTAAGGCCAATCAATTAGACACTGAGTAGGTTGGCACAGGTGCAGGGCACAGATGAGTTATAGGGGCTAGGGCATGTGTATGAACTGTTTGTTATTAAAATCACTTTCACACCTCCAGAAGCTGCCTCTGTGCTCTGTCCGAAGCGTGCGGGGGTGTCACGTACGTTGGGCGCCAGTGTGTGTGAGGGGTGGAGGGGTGATAGAACGTCGACCTCAGGTGATTGTGCCCCGCCTACCCCCGGGTCTCTTTCCCCCCCCCATAGTTAGTGAATCGGGCGGCTATCAGCCTGTCCCGTGCCCGCTGGCCCAGCCGGTAATGGTGGGCAGCTTCCCGTCCATGTCCAGCCCGTCTGTCCTGACGAATGCCCTCATCCTCCTCATCTGGGGAGGACTGCGCCTCATCCTGCTGCTCCTCCACTCTCCCCTACTCTCCTTGCAGCACATCGTCCCTCTGCTGAGCTATGTGGTGCTGGACGCAGCACACCACAATGATGTACCCTATCTGGTGGGTACTGGAGGGCCCATCCAGAGCAGTCCAGGCACCTGAAACGCATTTTTAGCAGCCCAAAGCACCTCTCTATCACACCCCTGGTCGCTGCATGGGCATCGTTGTAGCCGGCCTCCGTGTCAGTCTGTGGCCTCCGTATAGGCGTCATCAACCACGACAGCAACGGGTAACCCCTCAGCCGCAGGGGCGTCCCTCGAACATTGCGGGGATGAACGACTGCGCCAATACAAATGAGTCATGTACATTGCCCGGATACCGGGCACAGATGTGCAGGATCATCATGTGGTGGTGGTGCCATGGCGACAGAGACGCCCGATGAGGCCCTGTGTGTACTGGGGTGGGGTTAAAGGAGAGAGAATTCAGGTGCTGAAAACCATGATGTTTGAGCAATTCGGAGAAAACCTGGCACACAGGGGCGCTTAGTAAAAAAACGGGTTTGTCCCTGTAAATCAGAATGTCTGGTCTCCCAAATGGTTATAGTAGATATTAATGTTCCCTTGACAATAGGGGCTGGTTTAGCACAGGACTAAATCTCTGGCTTTGAAAGCAGACCAAGGCAGACCAGCAGCATGGTTCAATTCCCATACTATCCTCTCCGAACAGGTGCTGGAATATGGCGACTAGGGGCTTTTCACAGTAACTTCATTTGAAGTCTACTTGTGACAATAAGCGATTTTCATTTCATTTCATTTCAATATTTTGAGAGGTAGGAAGTTCTTCAGGTAGCCTGATCCTACATCGAAGTCTCTCGTCATTTGTCTTATTGCTCATCCCAATGCAGAAACCTAGATGTTGTATTTTCACCCTATGGGAAAATAGGGGCGAGATGCAATTTCTTCTCTTATTAGATCCCTGTGCCTTGTGCGTTGTTATCTGGTCATTCCGATCAGTGTTTTAGGAGCCTCTGATGATGCTTTGTAACTGTCTTTACTCAGTTCATGAAATTGACTGGGTAACTGATATTCAGCCCTATAACTGTATGTAAGGAAACATCATGGCCCCAGTACGATTTTTATATGTTGCCACGACAAAGGAATCCTGTGGCAAATTGTATTGTGACTATTTTAGAACTATTTATACATAATTGGGTAACTGGTAGTTTTGTGTTGGTTATAGAATACATAATGGAATTTTGTGTTGAGAAATAACTGGAGAGTTAACAGCAGTTCGAGTACCCGGCTGCCCCATGGTACAATCGTACCTTGCCGATAGGCTCTGCAGTGAAATCAATGTAAGGACATAAAGTTGAGGCACTCACAAACTAGGTAACCGTGAACACAACAGAAAAAGTATATGGACTGATGCACTCAAGTGGAAGTGAATTGTCAACCACGATTAGTCAAAACAACCTCACTGATCCTGAAAATTAAATTTTACAAGTCTAGAGTTTCATTTCTGTGGAACAGTGTTGGAAATTTTAAAATATATTTCTTTCTGTCTTTTCTAGTTTTCTCTTTCCCGCTCTGTTTTCATGTGGGAGAGTGTTTAATTCATATGGAGGTGGATTTCCTGTCAGATTAGAGCTACTAGGGGGGTGTGAATGGAGGGAGGGTCAGACAAATTGTGGGACTGATTTACATTCCCCATGGCAACCATCACTAAGACTGCTGGTTGTTGTAAAGCACCTGCTGATTATGCCGAAGCCTTCCCCAGCACCAAAGAAAGCAAGCTGTCACAGGAAAGTCAGAAGCCTGGCAGAGCTGCCCCTCGCTTAATCAATATCAATCTGGATCTAATTTTGGAGGGCGTGAGGGAGAGAAGGGTGGGCGTCATCCCAGAGCATGGCAGGAGGAGTGCTAAGTAGACCACTGGAGTGTTGTCTTGCAGCCTTGTGTTTTCCTGCATTTGGGTTGTGTAAAAATGATGTGTTAAGCCACACATCTGGACATCTGGAGCTCCTTTGATTGCTGATGTGACAGGAAAAGTGGTATGCACGTGTTCGTACAGGCATCTCAGACTCCTTTCCATTCCTTTTCCCTCAACCTGGATCAGAAAGGCTCAAGAGATCCCGGAGTCATTCATGGCATCCTCACCAGCCTTTTTTAATTCTTTTGTGGTTTATGGGTATCATTGGCAAGTCCAGAATTTGTCGGCCATCCCTAATTGACCTTGAGCTGAGTGGCTTACTAGGTAGGAGTCAACAACATTGGGTTTGGAGCCTCAAGGCGGCCAGAATAAGTAAGGACGGCAGATTTCCTTCCCTAAAGGACGTTAGTAAACCAGATGGGTTTTTATGATAGCCAATGATGGTTGTTATGGTCACCATTACTGAGACGAGCTTTCAATTCCAGATTTACTTTAAATATTTTCACTGAAATTTAAATTCCACTAGCTGCCATGGTGAGATTCAAACCTCTATCCCCACAGCATTAACCAGGACCTCTAGCTTACTAGCCCAATGACAAAATTGTTTTGCCACCATTTCCCCACCCACTCTTGCATCCCGAGTAGTGCATGGCTAACTCTTCATGTGGAAGAGGGGCACCTCTATGTCCAATGTCATTTATCTTCACCTCCACTTTCCTTTCCTCTCTCATCTCCAGCTCTTCCCCAATGAGCTGTCTCCAGGACCTTCCCATTCTCAAAAGCCATGCCCTTCTGGAGGGTCATAGGGAGCATGCAAAAAGACATTGTAACCCTTTCAGGAGTGTATTGGAGGGCATCACCCAACTGACCTAGGCATCAAAATTGCATCTTTAGAAACCTGATGGCCTGCTCACTGGCAGTCCTACTGAGTCAGTGGCTTTGGTTGTATCACCTTTGTGTCTCTGTCTGGGCTCCTGTGGAGCTGCATGTCTCTTTGTCTTCAAAGGATATTCCTTTCCCTGGATCCATCCTTGCACTTTGATGGGTGCATGTGAAGATTTGAAGCCTGGAGTGACTGAGGATGAAGGAATCATGGAAGTTGCCATGAAAACGAGCAGACAAAGGAAGCTCTTGTTGTGGCCGCAGACCAGTTGAGGGAGTGGGAAGCTCTTTCTGTTAATGGATCTCACTGACCAGTTACTCAGTTCCTTGGTGGCCATATAGTTGTGAGATGTCAGTAAGGTTTATAACCAATTCTTGGAAGCAGAGAAGTTCAAGGCCACTGTGACTTTGAAGGCCATTGGCAAAGCATGACGACCAGTGCTGTGAGGTATGAGGTCTTCAATGGCAAGGTCACAGATTTCTATGACCATTTACCTGTAGAGTCCTGCAACATTGGGTCTTGGTCATCTGCATTTATCTGTCCTTTGCAGTAAATCTTGCAATGAAGGTATAGTCTACTTGTCCCTCCTAGCCTCTTTTCTCTTCATTGCCTTTCTTGTGGAGGGTATTGCTCCTTGTTGCCTCTGGCTGCAGCCTTCCTTTTGGTCAATTGACTGCTCTCTTGTGATTGGTTGCCTTTTCCTTGCTCACCTGCACTGTCAAACAGGAGGGGTGTGTGGGGAGGCAGATGAATGGACTTTTATTCAGTTCCTGAGAGCTGAGTGCCCACTCTCTCCACCACTAATACAGCGTCAAGGGCACCTTCTTTGATTGCTGAATTCATCTTTGCCCCACTGATCCTCTTAAGGGGCTGGGTGATACCCTGAAGACGCCATGAATTGTTCCTTTTGTATACCCACCTTTATTCAGCTGTTCGGAAACTAGCAACCCCTGAAATCCTTGTGTTCCCTTCAAAATTCCACAATAAGATTGTAATTAACTTTTTAACAACTTTAATTGGCCTCAATGGCAAGTCAAGCAAGAAGGTATCCCTGTTTCTTGCCTTGGTGAACATTGCCGGCACTGTGAATGATATCTTCAAAAAGACATGCTGGACAGCGCCTCTAGTATTGTCACACCCTTGCCATGGTTTCTGACTAATGCCCCGCGTGTCTCTGTTAGGATACATCAATCTGATTGGTTGGAGAGCTTCTCTGTTCTTGCCCTGCTCACAGACCTCCTGTAGTGGGTGTTGTGGTGGACCAGGTTCCCAATGGCAATGTGTCCATGCTTGAAAACCTGCAAAAATTCTCATGGCATCTGTCAGTACAGTCAGTGAATGCAAAATCTGGTTCATTAAGGCCTTTCTAAATACTTTATAAAAATGATCCAGACTTTTCAAGCACTTATAACAAAGGAAGTTACTGTACATAGTGTACTTAAGTGATAATTGTGTTATTGGCAAACATGAAACATTTGTTACAGGAACTTGGCCAGCACGCTGCAAAAATCGTAAAACGCATGTGCCACTGGGGAGAAATGCAGGATGTGTGAAGATGTGCTATCAATTATTCATGTTTAACTAAGTAATTGAAGTATTACAAAAGTATTTCTCTGGAGAAAGCAGCTAATGTGAGTTTTGTGCTTTCATGCATTGCATATAGTATATAATAGGAAAAATATTTGCTGCAGCTAGTATTGAAAATGCTATTTGTGGAAGATGTTGCATGCTGAGTTTGACTTTTGAAATTCCCAAAAGAATATTTCTAAGGATAGATTTATTTTTATATTTTGGATTTATGACATGCTTTTTTAAAAGCAAATTATTTTTCCTTCCCCTTCTCTGGTTAAGAAGTTGAGCAGCCAGCTTGTTCCAATGCCTTCAGCGGTCTGTCACCAGCTACTAGTTGGGACTGTCATTTGTGCCTTCACCGATTTCTGTGAAAGTGTTCTGCCGTGAATTAATCATGTTGCAAAATTGTGGTTACTAGCTCACTTTTTACCACCATGAAGAATGTCATGCTGCATATCCACTATCCTGTGCTTCTACAATCAATTTGTCAATTTCAGAACAGCATTGCAGATTGATGACTAATGATGTCCAAGCACTGGACTTAAAAATTCTGATTTCAGACTATTTTTCTGCATAAAAATTAAAATATATTTAAAAATCAAATATAGTCATTGCAGAAGTTGAAACTGTATATTTTTAAATCATATTATTGGATGGATAATATTCCTGTGCAATTACATATACAAGAGACTAGATGGTGATACAATTGCAAGGTGATATCCTTCAGTTTTTGGTTGTTCATCATGGAATAAAAGAATAGGCTCCATCTGTACTGCAACCATCGTCAGTCTATTGTGCCCCTGCCGGCTCTCTGCAAGAGCAATTCAACATTTCTTTGCTTTTCTGATAATTATCCAATTCCCTTTTGAAAGCCATGATCAAATCTGCCTCCAACATAATCCCAGGCAGTGCATTCTAGATTCTAACCACTTGCTGGGTAAAAAAAGCTTTTCCTGATGTCACCGTTTCTTCATTTGTCAATTAGCTTCAAATCGGTGTCCTGTGGTTCTTAGTCCTTCCACAGGACAGTTTCTACCTATCTGCCTGATCCACCCCTTCATCATTTTGAACACCTGTCAAATTTCATCTCATTCTCTTCAAGGAGAACAGCCCCAGCTTCAATCTGTCTGTACAACTGAGGTCTTCACATCCTTTCTAAAGGGTGCCCAGAACTGGACACAGTACTTAGTTGAGGCTGAACCAAACTTTTACAAAGGTCTATCGTAGCTTTCTTGCCTTTATTCTATATGACCCTGTTTGTAAAGTCCAGCGCTGCCACCTTCAGTGATGTGTGCAGACACCCAGGTTTTGCTGCTCCTTTTATTCCACGGACTGTAACTTTACTCACAAGCCTATTCTGTGGCATTTTGTCATAGTTGTTGGAATTCTGTGTCTGCGTCAGCCATATCATCATAGAACCCCATCAACCCTTTCTGTTATCTCATCAAAAAACTCAAGCAAAAAAGTCAATCATGATTTGAAAAATGAAAATCGCTTATTGTCACGAGTAGGCTTCAATGAAGTTACTGTGAAAAGCCCCTAGTCGCCACATTCCGGCGCCTGTCCGGGGAGGCTGGTACGGGAATCTAACCGTGCTGCTGGCCTGCTTGGTCTGCTTTAAAGGCCAGCGATTTAGCCAAGTGTGCTAAACCAGCCCCTGTTGCCTTTAGGCAACCATCTGTTGCCTTTAACAACAGATTTGTGCTGGCATACCCTTATTAATTCATATTTTTCCAAATGACTGTTAATTTTGTCCTGAATTTTTGTTTCTAAAAGCATTCCTGCTAGCAAGGTGAAACAGACTGGCCTGTAGTTGCTGGGTTTATCCTTCAGGGATTTAACATTTGCTCTTCTCCAGTCTTCAGCATTACTTCTATATCTGAGGAGAAAAGAAAGATTGTGGCTAGTGCCTCTGCAATTTCCATCTTCACTTCTCCCATTATCCTTGAATGCATCTCATCTGGTCCTGGTTACTTGATGACTTGAATTATAGCCAGCCCATTTAAAACCTTTTTTACTTTTGGCCCTAGGACATTACAAATGCGAGTAAGAGGAGGCCATACGGCTCTTTAAGTCTGCTCTACCATACAATAAGATGAAAGCTGATCGACCTTCCCGCCCTATCCCCTCATTCCTTGATTCCGTTTGTGCCCATGTACTTACTAATTTCCTTGAGTAAACAATATCTGAGCATCCACAGTCCCTTGGGGTAGAAACTTCCAAAGAATCACCACCAGTGAAGAAATTTCACAGGTTCACAGAATCTTTACAGTGCAGAAGGAGGCCATTCAGCTCATCAAGACTGCACTGGCTCTCAAAGAGCATTCTACCTAGTCCCACACCTCTGCCTTATCCCGGTAACTTTGCATATTATTTTCAGAAAGCGAGCCCATTCCCTTTTGAATACCTTGATCAAACCTCCCTCCACCACCCTCTCAGGATGTTCGTTCCTGACGCCAACCACCCTCTGGGTAAAAGCCTTTTTCCTCTATGCTTTTACTCCTTTTGCCAATTATTTTGAATCTGTGCTCTCCGGCTCTTGACACTCACTCGAGTGGGAACAGTTTCTCAGTATTTACCTGTCCATACCCCTTAGGATCTTGAATATCTCAATCAAGTTTCTTCTCTGCCTTCTTTTCTCTAAGGAACAAAGTCCTGATCTCATGAATTTATCCTCATGGTTATGGTTCTTTATCCCTCGAATTATTCTTGGGAATCTCCGCTGTACTACCTCCACACCTTCACACCCTTCCTTGAGTATCCAGAGCTGTATGCAGTACACAAGATGAGATCTAACTAGATTTCTCCTCCTCTGAGTCCTTAATGATCCCCCATTTTCCTGCCGCAATGATCCCTAGTTCTAGATTCTCCAGACTCGATGCGTGAATAGGGGCAAGTACCAGTGGACGACCGATTTGTAGAATAATTTCTCAGGAGGCGATGTATTTCAAAATGGAAATGCTTCATGCTGCCATATGGTGTCAATAGGATTTTTGTTTGTCTGTTAGGGTTAAAGGAAGTTGATGGTTTTCCAAACACACTCCTCTGTTTTATGTACCTGCAATTTTATTCATAAATTATACATTTTTGTGCCATGCAGTGTCCAGTTGTTGAATATTTTGAAATAAAATTATGAACGGTTGACGTAAGCACATCTTCCAAAAATCCCACTGTTAAAAAAAAAACATTCAAATAGCATGACAAGCATAGCCATCCCCCAAGCTAAGATTAGAATGATCCAATCGATGTTTCCATCCTCATTTGCTTGGCTTCCTAGAGAAGGATGTAAATCTGCAGAACTATTAACATAACTGATAAGTATAATTACAGCTGCAATTCCTTTGCTTCGTTTTGAAGGGCAAAATGGATACAAAATCTAAGTTCGGAAGGTAACCGTGAAACCTATGCTATGGGACACTAATATACAAATATTTAATTCTTGTATATTATTTTGCCTGCTGTTTTGCCAATGTAATTGATTTAATATGCGGTAACTTCTGATGGGATGGCAATCGAGTTGGGTTGCCACTCTGGTGAAAGTTAGTAACTTAAAATCTGGGCAATCCTATCTTGGGTACCAGGTCAGACCATGGAGGCAAGGATGGGGAGGGCGGAGGAACTGTCGGATTGAGCTGGGGGGGGGGGGGGGGGGGGGGAAAGAGAGAGAGGAGTCTGGATAAGCCTAGGGTGGGAAGAAGGCAAGGGAGGGATAAGGCTGGGTCTTGGGGGGTGGGAAGTGTCAGGCCAGAACCAGGCTTTCGGTTGAGGGGGGCTGCGGTGGCGAGAGTTGAACTTGGTGCTGTTTTGTGGGGGGTGAGTGGGTGAGAATCGGACCTGACAGCAGGGAGGGGATGGGTCCCTAGGGTTATCGGGGGAATTTTTTGGGTTGCTGAGTTCTTATTGGGGCAGGGGGGTGTTGCATTTACTTGGGGATGAGGGGAGTCAGAGAGGTTAGGGAGGAGTATTGGGTTGGAATAGATGTGGGGGAGAGGTGGTCAGGAGACCCTCTGTATTTAGGGGGGAGTCCTGTGTGAGGTTGGTGTGGGTCTGTGCAATAGTTACCCAGATGTTAGAAGCAGGGCATGCCAATGTATATTCCCATGAAGGAGATAGGTAAGACAAACAAATCCAGAGCTCCATGGATGAAAAAGGAGACAACAATTATGAAAGAGGAAAAAGTATGCTAATGATAGATGTCAGGTGGACAATAGAGAACCAAGCTGAATATGGATGGTGCAGAGAGGAATTTAGAAAGCAAGCAGATGCATAGAGGGAATATGAGAACGGACTGACAATTAACATAAAAAGGGAATCAAGAGTTCTTTCGACATATGAATAGTGAATGGAGAAGTGGGGCCAATTAGGGTCCAAAAAGGGAATTTAAGCATGGAGACATGGGGCATAGCTGAGGTATTAAATTAATAGTTTTGGAGACTTCCGGTGGCGGCCATGGTGTGAGTGGTCGCACACAGGGCAGCTCCTGCTTGAAGGCACAGGAAAAAGCTCTTTTTACCCGATATTGGGTGCAACTTCGACAGAAAGATGTGGGTAAAGGTCGGAGGAGTAGTTTCCCCCAGGAGCGGTATGTCCGCTGGTTACCAAACCCGGCAGAAGACGGTGAAAGACCAGGCCAAGGAATTGGAGGAGACTAGTGGCGCAGCACCAAGTGGAAGGTGGCGGAGGGAAAAGGGCTTGTACAGTCGAAAAACCCCAGATGGAGCAGTTGATGGCTTTCATCAAGGATGAGTTTCGCTAGCAGAGGAATGAGATGCAGGAGGATCGATTGAAAGCCATTGAAGCGGCTGTGGCACCCCTGAAGGGCTCGATGGAGAGGGTGGAGAAATGTTTTGAGGTTCAGAGATCGCAGATTCGAGTGACTAAAAGGGTGTTGTCGGATCACAGCGATCGGGTGGTGGCATTGGAGGTAGAGATGGGCTCTCGGGAGACCTTTGCAGGAGACATTGATATTACCCACTTCTAACATCTGGGTAACTATTGCACAGACCCACACCAACCCCACACGGGACTCCCCCCAAACCCCTAAATACAGAGGGTCTCCTGACCACCTCTCCCCCACATCTAACCAACCCAATGAATACTCCCCCCTAACCCCTCTGACTCCCCCCACCCCTAAGTGAATACAACACCCCCTGCCCCAATGAGAACTCACCAACCCAAAGAATTCCCTCGATAACTTAGCAAAGATGGAAGAGCAGGAAAACAATTCGAAAAGGCAGAACCCTGCGGATAGAGGGTCTGCCTGAAGGAGTGAAAAGTGTGAGTACCATCAGGTACGTGTCAAAGATGCTGCGAAGGTCCAGGTTAGACTAAGGAAGGGGTGGGTTGGGCAGGTTTTCCACTTGGGGTTTGATTCAAAGTCGTGGGGAGTGGCAATTATAATGAGTAAGAAAATGGGGTTTGTGAGCACGGAGGAAGTGAGGGGCCTGGGTGGGAGACATGTGATTGTGAGCGGAGTATTAGAACGGACGCCGGTGGTGTTGGTGAATGTGTAGGCACCGAATTGGGATGATGTAGGTTTTATGAGGGGGTTGCTGGCAGCAATCCTGGACTTGGCGAAGCACTAGATAATTATGGGAGGAAATTTTAACTGAGTCCTATAATAATAATAATCTTTATTGTCACAAGCAGGCTTACATTAACACTGCAATGAAGTTGCTGTGAAAATACCTTAGTCACCACGTTCCTGCGCGTGTTCGAGTACACAGAGGGAGAATTCAGAAGGTCAAATTCACCTAACAGTACGTCTCTTGAGACTTATGGGAGGAAACTGGAGCACCCGGAGGAAGCCCACGTAGACACGGGGAGAATGTGCAGACTCCACACAGTGACCCCAGCCAGAAATCTAACCTGGGACCCTGGCACTGTGAAGCTATAGTGCTAATCACTGTGCTACTGTGCTGCCCTAGAGCTGAGGGTGGATAGGTCGAGCCCCAGATCGATGGGTAGGATACGAATGGCAAAGGTGCTGTGTGGGTTTATAGAAACGATGGGTATGGTGGACATATTGTTGTGTTTGAAGCACCCGGGGGAAGGGACCTTCACATGTCTATGGGGTGTATTCCAGAATTGACTGTTTTGTGGTCAGCCGAGAGGTTTTAGTTAGGGTGGAGGGTGCAGAGTACGCGGGGATAGTAATTTCGGACCATGCGCCCCACTGGCTGGAGATTCGGCTTTGATCGGGACGGCAGTAGAGGCCGGGGTGGAGTCTTGATTTGGGGTTGTTGGTAGATGGAGGATTGTAATAAGGTGCGGGCGGCGATTAAAGATTATGTGGAGTTAAACCAGAATGGAAAGGTGTAGGCGGCCACCTTTTGGGAAGCGCTAAAAGCGGTAGCCCGAGGGGAAATTATTTTGTTCAAGGCTCGTGCGGGTAAGAAAAGGAAGGAGGTATATGACCGACTTCTGAACGAGATACTGGAGGTGGGTAGGGAGTACTCAAGGGTGCCCACTGCGGAGGGATTGGCGAGTAGGAAACCATTACAGGGGCAATTTAAAAGGCTGAAAAAGGGGAGGGTGGTAAGGAAAAAGGGGTGCAGTATGAATACGAGGAGAAGGCGAGCCGCATGCTGACGCGCCATCTGCGGAGACAGGCTGCCTCCAGGTAAATGAAATGAAATGAAAATCGCTTATTGTCACGAGTAGGCTTCAATGAAGTTACTGTGAAAAGCCCCTAGTCGCCTCATTCCGGCGCCTGTCCAGGGAGGCTGGTACGGGAATTGTGAGGATGTGGTGTCCAGAGCCGGGGAAGATAAATGAGGCATTTAGGGAGTATTATAAGGAGTTGAACAAGGCGGATCTGGGAGAGAAGAGGGGGACATGGGACGGTTTTTTTGGTGAACTGGAATTTCCTCAGCTGAAGGAAGAGAAGAGGCAGACCCAAGAGGAGCCCCTGGGGCTGAGGGAGATACTGAACAGTATCGGGGTATGAAGTCAGGGAAGGCCCCTGGGTCTTGATGGATATCCGGCGGAATTCTACAAGGTGTTTGCGACGGACCTGGCACCGTATCTCTTGGAGGCATTTAATCAGGCGTTGGATAACGGGGAGCTGTCGGAGTCGATGACGCAGGCAGCGATCACATTATACCCGAAAAAGTGGAAGGAGTGGTGGAATGTGGGTTATATGGACCCATATAAATGTTAAACAGAGACGTGAAAGTGCTGGCCAAGCTATGGCAGGAAGGATGGAAGGTTGTGCCCCCGGGGTGGTTGCGGAGGGCCAAACAGGCTTCGTAAATTCTAGCAATATAAGGAGGCTATTAAACTTAATTACGACCCTGTCGGGTGCCCAGGTACTGGAGGTAGTGGTGTCCATGGACGCGGAGAAGGTATTCAACCGGCTGGAGTGGCGGTACCTGTTTGAGGTCCTGGGAAGGGTTTGGGCTGAGGTTTGTGGCATTAGTTTGCATGCTATATGTGGCACCGAGGGTGAGTGTGCGGACTAATGACATGGGTTCATGAAACTTCGAATTGCATAGGAAAACAAGGCAGGGGTGCCCGCTGTCACTGCTGTTCTTTGCACTGGCTATAAAGCCTGTGGCAATGGCTCTTCGGGGGTCGGCAGAGTGGCAGGGCATTATGAGGGGACGGAGAGAACATCAGGTATCGCTTTATGCTGACGACCTACTGTTATATGTTTCTGACCCGCTGGGGAGGATAGAGATGATTATGGGCCCACTTGGTAGATTTGGGGTGTTCTCGGGGGTATAAGTTGAATGCTGGGAAAGCAAAGTGTTCCCAGTGAATGAGTTGGAATGGCAAGCCAATTTAATGGGGATGCCATTTTAGTTAGCGAGAGACAGGTTCAGAAATCTCGGGATTTGGGTAGCGAGGGAATGGGCAATGCTTCACAAGTGGAACTTAACAAAGCTGGTGGAGGAGGCCAGGGAGGATCTCTAGGTGGGATACACTGAACTTGACTTTGGCGGGTGTGGTGAATGTAACTTGGTAATTCACACTGTATCTTTGTAAGCGCAGTAGCGTTATCCGACCACTAGGGGGAGTAGCTCTGGGAATGCTCGAGTTTGTACAGGGCTCCACCCTTGGCTCCGCCCACAACTCTTCCCCCTTGTGCTGCTGTATAAATACCCTTGTCCAGAGTCAGCCTGCAGTTTACCGAGAGTTCATCAACGGGTAACAAGCTGGCTCTGTAGTAAGTAGATTAAAACCACTGTTCATACCGGAAAGCACGTGTCTGGTGAATTGATGGTTCCATCAGCGGGGGGGGGGGGTCCAAGTGGTAAAGATGAACATTCTGCCAAGGTTCTTGTTCATTTTCCAGACACTCCCGATCTTTGTTCCGAAGGCCTTTTTTTCGGAAACTGGACACAATCATTTCGGACTTTGTATGGGTGGGGAAAGTGCCAAGGGTTAGGAGGACCGTGCTACAGAGGCAGCAGGGAGGTTGGCGTTGCTGAACTTGCTTCATTACTATTGGCGGCAAACACGGAGAATGTGAGACAATGGTGGTAAGGATGGAGGAGGAATCCTTGTAAGGGACCCAGCTTGAGGGCTATGGTGACAGCAGCATTGCCAATGGTGCCGACTGAGCAGGTACTCGGGAAGCCCGGTGGTGCAGGTCTGGAACCAGTTGAGGCATTTTGGGATGGAGGGGATGTCTGTTTTAACGCCGTTGTGTGAGAATCATGGGTTTGAGACGGGGGGTATGGATGGCAGGAGGTGGAGAGAAGTGGGGCTGGTCAAAGTGAGGGATTTGTATCTGGAGGAAGGGTTTGCCAGTCTGGAGGAGCTGAGGGAGAGGGTAGAGCTCCCGAGGGGGAGTGAGTTCAGGTACCTCCAGGTAAGGGACTTTGCGCGGACGGTCTGGAAGGAGTACCCTAGGTTGCTGAGGTAGTTAGACACTGCTAGAGTGACTGTTGTTCCGGATGTGGAAGGAGAGGGTGGAATTGGAAATATATACAGGTGGCTGGGAGAGTAGGGAGGTGAGCGGGTGGTGAAGGAGAAATGGGAGGAGGAGCTGGAAAGGGAGATCAACTGGGAAGTATGGAGTGAGGCACTGCGTAGGGTAAACGCAACCTCCTCGTGCGCACTGATGAGCCTGATGCAGGGCACATATGACTTGGGCAAGGACGAGTGGGTTCGTCCGGGGTGGCAGACGAGGGTGAGAGGTGTGGGCGGGGACCAGCAAATCTCTCGCATGTGAAAATGAAATGAAATGAAAATCGCTTATTGTCAGGCTGGTTTAGCACACTGGGCTAAAGAGCTGGCTTTTAAAGCAGACCAAGGCAGGCCAGCAGCACGGTTCAATTCCCGTACCAGCCTCCCCGAACAGGCGCTGGAATCTGGCGACTAGGGGCTTTTCACAGTAACTTAATTGAAGCCTACTCGTGACAATAAGCGATTTTCATTTCATTTTTCATTTCAATTAATAGTCTCTTGGGCAACTATGAGTTAATTAAGAAATTACATTGTTAATGGAAAATCACTAAAAGTTGGGTGAGGTCAGAATTTGGCGAGAAGATATATTTCTAAAGATTGTTAAGCAAATAATGAATCTTGGGGTGACTCAGTATCATGTATGGATCTGCATTCAAATGTTCATGCCCCGAGCAGAAGAGGATCAGCAAGAGGATTTGTGAGAAAACAATAATAGATTTCCCGTGTTTCTGTGGAAGTCGATGGATGAACACAGTCAAAAGGAAGATTTTTTTCCTTTTTGAAATGAAGCTATCTTGCACATGATTCTCTCCATTGGACTCTGCTTACTGCAAAGAGTTTTGATTCTCATTTTAATAGAACAGTACAGCACAGAACAGGCCCTTCGGCCCTCAATGTTGTGCCGAGCAATGATCACCCCACTCAAACCCATGTATCCACCCTGTACCCGGAACCCAACAACCCCCCCCTTAACCTTGCTTTTTAGGACACTATGGGCAATTTAGCATGGCCAATCCACCTAACCCGCACATCTTTGGACTGTGGGAGGAAACCGGAGCACCCGGAGGAAACCCACGCGCACACGGGGAGGACGTGCAGACTCCACACAGACAGTGACCCAGCTGGGAATCTAACCTGGGACCCTGGAGCTGTGAAGCATTTATGCTAACCACCATGCTACCGTGCTGCCCTAACAAATAAAGCTTCTTGACTTTGAGGACTGGATATGTTGTGCAGAATCAAATGTCTGTCAATTAAAACATGATTTTTTCCATCATGGTTTTCCCACGGTAGATTGCATGATGTGCCAGTTGCACATGGAGGATTGTTTGAAATTGTGCTTTGTCTTGGAAGTGAGTAATTTACCTTTTGGCAAAAATCCCAGTCATGGTTGTAATATTATAATTTTGTCGTACCATTTTATGCCAATTCTAAATTGGACAGATGTATGAACTGCATCAATCTATATTTTCCATAAAATGGATGTTCTGCAATTACTGTGCATCTGTTGATGTGAATTAATTTACATACATTCTGGATTATTTAATCAATTGAGTGCCCAGGCTTTGTCCCTTACATCTTCAAATTGGTAAAATGCATTTATATTCTGTGAAAGACTGATCTTTTAATTCAGACTTGCACAAATCGTTTGGTAGTAAATTAACTTTGTTTTTTTGTTTCTTTGGACCATATAATCCTGAGTGTGTTTAAAAGTTTGCGCACAAAAATACTGCATAACACAGTTTTTATTCACTGTCCTTAGTTTTTAAACTTGAAAATCTTGCAAATAATAATCAGCCCATTATGATTGTCTCAGTTCTTTGAAAGCGCTACCTAGTTCACATTATTCGTATGCTCTTTTTCCATAGTCCTTCAGGCCCTTCCTTTTGAAGTTAATGTCCAAATCACTTCAAAATTTGTGGATGGCACAAAGCTTGGAAATGAAGTAATCAGTGAGGAGGCCAGTAACTGATTTCAAGACATAGAATATAGAATTTACAGTACAGAAGGAGGCCATTCGACCCATCGAGTCTGCACCAGACCTTGGAAAGGGCACCCCATTTAAGCCCACACCTCAACCACGTCCCCGTATCCCAACAACCCACCCAACCCCTTTCGACACCAAGGACAGTTTAGCTTGGCCAATCCACCTAACCTGCACATCTTTGGACAATGGAAGGAAACCGGAGCACCCGGAAGAAACCCATGCAGACACTAGGAGAACGTGCAGACTCCACACAGACAGTGACCCATGCTGGAATCGAACCTAGGACTCTGGAGCTGCGAAGTGTCAGTGCTAACTACTGTGCTACCATGCTGTCCTGTCACAAATGCACTGGTTAATACGAAATGTGTCATGATGCTTTTTGGAAGGAACAATGAGGAGAGGTGCCCTTGCTTCCTTCAACAGCCTCTGATGTATTCCATCAAGACTAGATGACTGTTTGAAGACTTCCAATTTGCCCTCGGAACCTCTTCAGTTTTGGCAGTTTAACCTCTTAGGAAAAAGTAATTTTTTTACTTGTGAAGCACAGCGACATTTAGTCCTTTGTCAACATTTTCACTTGTCTGTGAAGGAAGCTTTGAGAGTACCCTATATGCAACCAACTGGTTTCTCCTTCCTGTGGGTGGGAATAGTTACCTCAGAGGAGATAAGGAATTGTGCCCAATGCTTTTAAAACATTTGTGTCTTTGTATGCTGGCCGCTGGCCATTTCTATAGGTAGATTAAAAAGGATGACTGTGAAGTGTCATGAGAACTATCCCAATGTGGCAGCAAAGGGATTAAGGAGACCATGTAAAGAGGAAAATCTTAAACATAGTTACAAAAAATAATAGAAGAGATGGTAAACAACACCGAACAACAATATCTGTATGGCGCGATTTAACGGGAAATAGAGTCCCATTTTGGGCAAGTCACCAAGAACAATCCCACTACCAAACGGACTTTTTTTTTTGGCCTCCAAGGAACGCTCCGCTGATGCTGCACTTACATTCATTTCCTGCACTGACGAGGTCAGCTAGTCAGTGCAGGAAGAGTTTGGGGCGCAATTTTTAAATGCCACCCTGATCTCTGGACCCCCACTACTGCCTCTGGACACCCCCAATGCCCCAACTTGTGTGTTGGGGGTCCTCAAGCCCCCCTCACTCCACCTCATAAGGGCAGGGCACTTCTGAGCCTGATCCCTGGCAGTGCCAACCTGGCACCTTGGCACAGCCAGCCTGGCACCTGGCAGAGCCACCTGGGCACCCTGACAGTGCCCAGGTGGCAGTGGGAGTGCCAGGGCACCAGAGCGTGGCCACCTAGAGACTTCCAACGGTCTGGGAGATTCCCCCAAGTGCCGCCACGTCTGGTCTATGTTTGTGTGGACCAGTGCTAAACTGCCCCATGGCGAGTTCTCCCAGGCACGGGCATTTGATCCTGAGCCTCGGGAGAATCTGGCACAGACATATTTAAGTGGGCCTAAATGCTGAATACTAAATGTTTGCTCCAACATGCAAATCTGGCTCTCTCAGACTGAGGATGAGATCCAGTTTGCGACGCCTTGTAAGATCTTGTTAGGTCTTGCAAGGTATCCCGAGCGTCGCAGATCTCACGAGTGGGTTTAATGGCCTAGTTGCGTCCCGCATCGGGTGCGATGAGGCCCTTCACCTGTGCCCCTTCACCCGTGCCCCTATCTGTGCTGCCAGGTAAGAGAAACTTTAGATCTGTCCTGGACTTCAGCAGGAAATGCTGCCCGAGTCTGGAATGTTGCTCGTGTGGAGCACAGAATGCGCTGAACATTCTGTTTCTGTCCTTTAAACTCTGATTGTCAATGCAAAACACATATTGGTAGTGTGAATATGCACTTCTGTTGTGTCCAAGAGAATGCAACTGATAGGTTTAAAATTGTAGAGCAAATCTGTGGGGGGATTCTTCCAGCCCCGCGCCAGGCAGGAGAATCCCCGTAACTGCGCCGGCTCCACAGAGCGGAGAATCTGCACCAAACGTGCGGCGCCAGTCACAGGCCGCTCTATGTGGCCGGCCCACCGATTATCTGGCCCAGATGGGCCAAGAGGCTGCTCTAAATAGGGAGAGTCCCGCTGACGCCGTCCACACCTGGGGGAGGGGGCCTCCGATGGGGCCTGGCCCGTGATCAGCGGGTCGGCCTCTGCGGCTGGGGGCCTCCTTTCCTAAGTGCCAGCCCCTGTAGTCCCGCGCCATGTTGCGTCGGGGCCGGTACATTGAAGGAGGCCACTGTGCATGCCCTCATTGGCGCCGGCGCAACTGCGCATGTGTGCATCCCACGGTGCACAGTTCGTGCCGGGAGCTGGAGCGGTGCGAACCGCTCCAGGGCTGTGCTGGCCCCCTGTAGGGGCCAGAATTTGATGTGGCAGCGGCCCGTTCACACCGTCGTAAAACGCGCCGGCGTTTACGACAGCGAGGACACTCTTCTGCGGGATTGGAGAATCCCGCCCCTGATGTTTTGGAGCTTTTACTCCGTGTTTACGTGAGAGAAATTTGACCAATTACAGGATCACACGGTCAGGTGATAATATAACTCCGGGAAAATCCACAGGTCCAATATATATCTTGATGAGTCAAATTGCATCTTTTTTGTGCATTCCAACCTTTCTTTCATCGGAAGAAAGATAGGAACAGGAGTCAGTCATTCAGCCTCTCGAGCCTGCTCTGCCATTCAGCCAGATAATCTTCATTCAGCTAATGTTCTACCCTGAATGGCCCCCTTGGGGCTGGTTTAGCACAGTGGGCTAAACAGCTGGCTTGTAATGCAGAACAAAGCAGCAGCCCGGGTTCAATTCCCGTACCGGCCTCCCCTAACAGGTGCCGGAATGTGGCGACTAGGGGCTTTTCACAGTAACTTCATTTGAAGCCTACTTGTGGCAATAAGCGATTTTCATTTCATTTCATGCTATTTTGCCGCACTATTCCCATATTCTTTGATATCTTCATTATCTGGAAATATATCAATCTCTGTCTTGACATAATCATAGGAACATAGGAAATAGACAGGAACAGGAACTGGAATAGGCCACTGTTACGAATGCTAGATGAGAGACAATTATGATTTAAACTTTCTCCTTTAATTTGAGATAAAACAGAATATCCTGGAATTGGGGATGGCTAATATACTGCTGCCTCATGGCACCAAGGACCTGGGTTTGATCCCAGCCCCAGATCACTGTCTGTGTGAAGTTTGCACATTCTCCCCCTGTCTGTGTGGGTCTCACCCCCACAACCCAATGATGTGCAGGGTAGGTGGATTGCCTACTCTAAATTGTCCGTAAATTGGAAAAAAAATACTGAACCCTGGATGGAGACAGACTTAAATGACATGATTGTCATGGGCATAGAGGCCCACGTCTCAACCTGGAGTAACAGTATTTCCTGTTTTCACACCTTGGTCTTGTTGAATGCAGACTTCTATTAGACGGAGAGATCTGGAGAGTAAGATGAAAATAGTAGCTGTGCCAAGCAGAGGGACAGGCTGTTTTTGTGTTAACCAAGCAGGATGCTGGTGAGAATGGATTCTCTCTTTGAAGAGATATAACTTACAGAAATTTAAAGACTTGGGGGATGTCAGAGGGCACCTTCCTGCTGGAAGTCAGTTTGGTGATGCTTTGAAGAAACTTTAAAAGGAAGACTCTTGATAGGAAGATATTCCAGGGAGAAGGGATCATGTTGACTAGCTGGAAGCAGTTTGGATTGCAAGGAAATGTATCCGCTGAGAATGTGGTATAGCATATTAACATGATGTGGGGTTTCCAGTTGCGTTAATTCAAAGAATCATAGAATTAATTAGGAAAGTACAGATTCGATAGTTTTGTTGTTATGATTTGGGAGAGACCGATACATTTTCTTTTGGAAATCCAAAACTCAGGTATTTATTAACAGAATTTAGCTGTAAGATTTAAAAAATATATTTTTATTACACAAGAATCAAGCACATGAATACTAATAACTACAATCTATTTAAAATAGCCAGTTACATTAAAAATATTAAAAGTATTATTTATACTCTATTTGTTTTCACTCTAAACCAAACTTCTTAACCCAAATTTTCTTCCACACTCATTTGCCTAGCACCCCTAAAAGCCCAAGTCAGATATTTGTCAGAAATTAACCACTTGGTCTGAGTACTGTTTCAGAGATGTGTATAAGGGTTCAGATTTCTTTGGCCTTTCACTTACTTTCGATAAGGTCAAATCTCCTCCAACCTTCCCATGGTTGTAAACTCCAGTTCAACATAGGCGTCACTAGAATCTTAAGCGTAGCTACCTTGCCTGAGGACTCTACTGGTTCTAATGTTCTTTAACTCAAGAGCTTTGCATCTAGGAACTTGCGTTCTCTTCTCAGCTTACTTATCCCAGATGCTAGTTATTCTAACTAATTTGATTAAATTATTTGAGGTAACAGAGAAGGATAATCAAGATGATGCAGTAAATGGTAAGAAGGCAAATAAGAACAGGAATATACCATATGGCCCATCGAGCGTTCAGTAAGATTGTCTACTTCAACTCCACCTTCTCGTCCTATCTCCATATCCCTCAATTCCTTTAGTGTCCAAAATTCTGTCAATCTTAATCTTGAATATACTTAACAATTTAATATCCCGCAGCTCTCTGGGGTGGGGAATTGAAAAGATTTCCAACACTGAGTCAGTCCCAGTCTCCGGATACGAGATGGTCTATTTAGGACTGACAGGGGGCAAATTCCTTTAATTCCGAGTTCTGGACTCTTTATCCAGGGACAGCAGCCTTTCAGAACCTACCTTGTCGATATATATGTTGTAGACATGGAGATTCGGAAAGCATATAACAGTGTCATACAGGAAACTCATTAAGAGGTATTATGACTCCAGACCAGCTCCCAACAGTGGCTAGGATACTGTGATAGAAACTCCAATATTGTGTTTTTATTTTGTAAGACTGTGAGGAAAGGATAATTTGCCCTCGGAGTGATTGCACGAAGAAATAGGGTTATGATATACTAAAACAAATTTTATTACTAACACAGTGTTAAAATCTTTAACATTACACACGAAAATAGCTTACTTACCCCTTAAACAATACAACTCGATACAGTGAATTCTGTATATGCGGCACAGTGGTTAGCACTGCTGTCTCACCACGCCAGCGACCCGGGTTCAATTCCAGCCTCGGGTGACTGTGTGTGGAGTTTGTACTTCCTCCCTGTGTCTGCGTGGTTTTCTTCCGGATGCTCCCGTTTCCTCCCACAGTCCAAAGATGTGCGGGTTACGTGGATTGGCAATGATAAAATTGCCCCTTATTGTCCAAAAGGTTAGATGGGGTTACTCGGTTACAGGGATGGGTTGGGGGCTTGGCCCAGGTAGGGTGCTCTTTCAGAAGATTGTGCAGACTCGATGAGCCAAATGGCCTCCTTCTGCAATGTAGGGATTTTATGAATACCGTTAATTGCTATCTTTGTACCCATTTAAACAACAAACTCCACTCTCGATTCATCTTAACTAGCAATGGCAGAGAGGAATACTTTAAAGAGTTATTCTTTGAGAAAGAGATCTCTTGACATTGCTTTCCAGAAAAGATCTAATTCCAGTCAGACCCATGAAGAAACTCTGGCTGTACGTGTTCAAAAGCTGTTTTAACTGGCTTTTTTCTGCTTCTTCTTGTCCTCAGACAAGTCTGCACAGCTTAAACACTGTTACTCTCTTCTAACTAATGTACAGCGAGAGCAGAACTGAACTGAAAATGCTTTCTCAAAAAGCCTTAGCTTCACTCAGCAATGACATCATCTCACCAAGCTGAAATCTAGTTAACTCTCCAGGGAATCCCCTTAAAACAAAATTGAATTAGCCCAAGTTTTTTTTTACAATGGTTAATTGCAGCACTGGCTTCTAAAAGCTTTGTTGTCTTTCAAACCAAGATTATTTTAAAGCATGACTGCAGCAGTCACTCTAGCCCAGGCTTTTAACCCTTACTTCACCAAATACTTATAATACAATATATCTGAAATTCTTACATTCATCACAGAAGATGGAAACTCATGGAATTAAGGAGAAACTGATGGTGTGAATGCAAAATTGGCTCATTGACAGAAAGCAGACAGGTGATGGCAGATGGATGTTTTTCAGACTCGTTGTGGGTAGGGCACAGATTGGGTGCTGGCTTGTGGTGGTATTCTTATTTTGGAGTCCAGAATTCTTGTTATTTTTTAAAATTACTTCTATTTGGGCATAGGGAGAAGTGTTACAAAGTTTTCAGATGATATGAAACCTGGGCTACAGGGAGCTGATGAGGATGTTACCAGGGGTTCCAGAATGAGGAGTGGTTTAAAAAGTTAGTGTTCTTCTCCTTGGATAGAGAAGTTTATGACTGACCGAATCAAGGTTTTAAAGGTGAAATGTTTTGATAGAATAGATCAGGACAAATTCCATCTGACAGATGGGTCAATAACTGCAAATCACAGAATTAGGTTCAGAGTAATTCTTTCACTTAGAGAGTTGTTGGAATCTGGAAGGCTTTATCTGAAAAAGTGTTGGATGATGATTTCAGAAATGATTTTACAAGTGAGTTAGACAGGTACTTGAATGTGAGGAATTTAGGGGGTTATAGACAAAAAGCAAGCGTGTGGGATTTAGCATGAGTTCTCTTTCAAAGAGCCAGCGGAGGACCTCATCTGCTGGAAGTTTCTGTGATTCTACAGGACATGTACAACTCGATTAAAGAAAAATATCACTGGAAATTGAATTAATTTAAAATGCTTTGCAATATATAATGAGCGATTATGTGACTGTACCATAATAACAAATCTACTGGAACAGTTGAAACAGAAAGAAGAACTTGCTTGATATAAGAGTTATACAATATTATGGCACATCAAAATGCTTGACAGCCCATAAAAATACTTAAAACTGTTATCTTGGTTGTAACTTTTGAAAATGTAGTGGCCAATTTATGCACGGCAACATTCACAGATGAAAACAACATAACACTGCAGATAATCTGTTTCAATTGTACTGGTTGAAAGAGCAGTGTTGGCCAGGACATAATCACTTGCTCTTGCTTGAAGACTGTCACTAGATCATATGTATCTGCAGAAGAGTTGGGGACTCCTGTTCAATATCTCATTCAAAAGACAGCACTTTACTGATTGAGATCATAATTAAAAACAAAGAAGTGTAGAAAATCAAGGCCTTCAGCCCATCGTGTTGTGCCAGCTGAAAAAGAGCTATTGAGCCTAACCCCACTTTCCAGCTGTTGGTCTTTAATCCTTGGTCTTTACAGCGCTTCCAGTTCGTATCCAACTATTTGTTCACTAAAATTATATTTCTGCCTCTGTTACCTTCTCTTGCAGTCAAGTTCAGTTTGACCACCTTCTGGATTAAAGTATTTCTCTGCAACTCCCCTCTAATCTTTCAGTTAATTACTTTGAATCTATGCCTCCAGGCTATTGTCCGTTTTGCTCGGGGGAAATTTATATCCATTCTATCTGTGCCCTTCCTAATTTTATATACCTCAATTATATCTTACCTCACCTTCTATGTTCCAAACGAAACAACCCCAGCCTATCTAATCTTTCCTGGCAACATCCTCATAGATTTCCTTTGTGTCATTTCTAGCCGATCACATCCTTCCTGTAATGTGGTGACCAGAATTCTACTCCGTACTCTAGCTGTGGTAGAATGAGTATTTCATATAGTTCCAGCAAAATCTGTGCATAACATACCCAGCCTCGCGAATATGAGACCGGTAGGAAATTCAGATACTTGGGTATTGGGTCAGTGGCCTGATACGCTCCTGACTTTGGCAATCTTCCCTCATGCGGGTCAGGCATCCAGGCAGTGACATATCGCCAATTTGAGTAATTAATTGCCCATTTGTAGGCTGATTGGAAATGCTGCCGGGATCTATCCCGAATCCACTGTTGCTCCCCACTTGTGACCATATTTTTAAAATGTTTTTTATTTGGTTTTGTACATGATATAAATACAGGTATATACACAGCAAAGCAAAACACAAAGGATTGAGGGAAAAAAACAGGGCAGGAGGTCTTCCCCCCCCCCCCCCCCCCCCCCCCTCCTATTTTCTCTTTTTACAGAACATCAAACTAGGGTAAATGCTATTTACATTCTTCGGTGCAGTTGCCTCTGCATCGGCCATTGCTCGTTTCTCCTTCCCATTTTCTCCCATCGTGCTGTGGTTGTTGCCGCTGTTATCTTCTCCTGTTCTCGCCCCCCTGTTTTTGTTCTCTTATCTCTTCCCCCTTCTTGCTCCCCCTCCCCTCCCCCCCCCCCCCCCCCCCCCCCCCCCCTCCGGGTCCTCCCTCATTTTCCTCTTTCTGTCCTGTCCTGGCTATTTCTCCCTGGCTCCTGGCTATTTATTTATTCATGTGTTGGCCACAAACAGGCCCGGAATAGTCAGGTGTATGGCTCCCATGTTTTGTGGAAGCCCTCTTCCGACCCACGGATGAAAAATTCGATTTTTTTTCCATTTGGAGAAACTCCAACAGGTCGGACAGCCAGTCTGCAGCTATGGGTGGTGCTGCTGACCGCCAGCCGAGCAGGATTCTACGGTGAGCGATCTGGGAGGCAAAGGCAAGTGCGCCCGTCCTCTTCCCCATGAAAAGATCTGGCTGGTCTGATACTAACCTATTTTTGAGACTCTGTCTCTTCCATCTAACAACCCTGCTTTTCAGATCTTTGCTTTCTGAGCCTTTTATAAGACTTTTATAATGCACAGACAAGCTGGCATTGACAGTGTTGGACATGTAATAATTGCAGAACATTGATTTAGCAACATGTCTACTGTGCTTTCTGCATTTTTATCAACCTAGTTTTGAAGGTCATTTCCTTTCTTTCTCCAAGTTCTGCAACGGTTTTGGTGAGCCTTAAACTAATTTACGGTGCCTACCATCAAAAAGAAAGTGGCGATAGAGGCCCAACTCATCAATAGGGAAGGGAAGTGTGGGGCTAGGAACCTTGTGGTATTCTTTTGTTTAACTCTAATTCCTTGTCAGAATCAACCTAATGGATGTTGTATGTTTGTCTTCTGTCGCTTCCTACGATTTGGGGTCTACTTTTCTTGCACTTGCCTCCCATTTAGTTGTACCTACTCGCATCTGGCAACATGTAGCTATATGGCCCAATTGCTTGAAGCTATAACTTCTAACATCCTTATAATCACGTTAGTATGATTGATTACTTTTACCACACCTCCAACATGGTTGAGTGACTGTTCATGTCAGAGCTGAGTGACTGCTCATGCCAGAGCTGTTGGACCCTGGGGCACTAACTCATTATCATGCCTAATAGCTTACTTAAAACTGTTATCTGAAGCATATATTCTGTGTTTGATTCAGGGAATACAAATTGAGTTGTAAAAGTGCAATAATCAACGTTTTAACAAAAGTCAGCATGATGAAATAAAATAATGTATCAAATTCAAAATTCACTGAACCTGCAACGGATTTACTTTCCGTAGCCCCAGTGATTGGAAACTGTGGTCAGAAAAAGCAGTTCATCATCTAAATGATTGATTTTCCTTCACCACTCATTGGTACCCATTGTTCTATTAGGTGAAAGCCTTTCTTGCATATCCAAGAACCTGAAAGATGGTTTAAAGTACTGACAGTTCAGTTAATGACTATGAACATCCAGTAACCATTCTCTACTCCGATGGAATTCTTATTAATCTTAGGAAAAGTAAGGGTCTTTTCTATTACAGCTCTCAAAGGAGCCGGGTTGCTCTATTTAGGTCATAATGGTCAAGTGTGCTCTCAATAATATAACTCTGTATAACAACCCATAAAACAAGAAAAAATATGTTTCTTTTGACACACATCCCTAAAGAAGCAACTATTAAATATTCATGCTGTACTGACTGAGCAGGCCAGCTATATAGATCATAATTAAATATAGGTTTGAGTTTGTTGTGTTGTGGTGGATATTGAGTGCTTTCGTTATAATTAATGAATGATGCTCATGGCATATTAGGAATCAGCCAATTTTATATTCTAACTATCAGCTCGGAGTCGTTGAAGAGTGCCAAAAGACTACTTGCCCTTCTATCGAGCGCTTTCTCCAGGTGACCTGGGAGAGATTAGAACCTGACATGTTGTGATTTGTGACATTAGCTTGGCAATAATAAGCTGGATTATCAATGTAGGTTTCATCTTCTTAGAAAGAGTAAGAGAGTGAGAAATCGGACCTGCTCCAGCTTTCTGGAGTCAATTTTAGAGTAGCAGCATGTCAGTTGCATTTGATGAAAGTAATAACTGAGCAAAATGTGCAGAAGATTTATGTAAAAATGCTCACACTGAATGCAACTGAAAATTGCACAAACTGAACAAAATATAAACATAATCAAGTACAGGTGAGAAAGCCGTTTGTCCCACCTACCTTATCCTTAAAAGTCTAATACACTTGAATGATTCCAAAATATCTCATTAATGGCAAGAGAGCTGCTTATACACAATCCAGAACAAGGTGCTACATTCCTATTTAAACACCTGAAAGAACATGAGAGTGAATGGCTTCAGTTAAAGAGATGGAACATAGACACGGGTACAATTAATTAAATTCATTTCTTTAGTCCCATAATTTCTGATTTAATGAATCACACTTTACACAAGAAACATTTCTAGTGTCACTCCCTTTTCATAATTTTTTTCACAAATAAAAGCTTGGACAGAAAACAGTTCAAACATGGACAGAAGAGCTGAATGCCAGAGGCAAGGTGAGAGTGACTGCCCCTGACATCAAGGCAGCTTTTGACTGTGTGGCATCAAAGAGCCTGAGCTAAACTGGAGTCAATGGGAATCAGGGGGAAGATGGTTGTGGTGATTGGAAGTCAATCATTTCAGATCCAGAACATCACTGCAGGAGTTCCTTAGGTTAGTGTCTGAGGCCGAATCACCTTCAGCTGCTCCATCAGTGACCTTCCTTCCATTTGTGGGCAGCACAGTAGCATAGTGGTTAGCACTGTGGCTTCACAGCACCAGGGTCCCAGGTTCGATTCCCTGCTGGGTCACTGACTGTGCGGAGTCTGCATGTTCTCCCCGTGTCTGCGTGGGTTTCCTCCGGGTGCTCCGGTTTCCTCCCACAGTCCAAAGACATGCAGGTTAGGTGGATTGGCCATGATAAACTGCCCTTAATGACCAAAAAGGTTGGGAGGGATGATTGGGTTACGGGGACAGGGTGGAAGTGAGGGCTTAAGTGGGTCGGTGCAGGCTCGATGGGCCGAATGGCCTCCTTCTGCACTGTATGTTCTTTATATGTTCTATACGGCCAGAAGTGGGAATGTTTGCAGATGACTACACAGTCTTCAACACCATTAACGACTCCTCCGATACTGAAGCAGTTCATGTTCAAATGCAGCAACACTTGAACAATATCCAGGCTTGGGCTGACAAGTGGCAAATAACATTGATGCCACACAAGTGCCAGACAATGATAAGAACAGGTACCAGGTAACACCATTCTTTGAAGGTTCCCCCTCTAATAACCTGCATGAAGCAAATAGAGCTGGGCAAAAAAATTTTCCCCCGTGTGGCTTGAGGAGTATGAGCTCCCCCTCGAACTACGGGGCTGATATCATGTTGTATATAAGGTCAGCCAGAAAGGAACCAACATAAAGAGAGGACCCGGTGAGGTTCAACCAGGCCCCAGACGTATTATAAATAAATGTCCTCTTTGTGTTGCTTTTCTGACTCCCTTCGCCTTTATTAAATCGTTCAAGCCACTTTGCGTCCTCACTTGGAAATCTAGCACTGTACCTTCACTGTTGCTGGGTCACCCCCACCCCCACCCCCATTTTACCCGGGAATTGTCCAGAAGGGCTAACTTCTGCTGGACAATTGCCCTGGACTGGGAACTATCCGACAAAGTGATTTTGTTTGGTAATTTCGAGTAGTTCTTCCAGTTTTACACTCACCATTACTCTGAAAGAATTAGAAGGAAAAAAATACTTGAAACACCCAGGCTGAACCCTGCACCATACACCCCCGACCTCCCAGGGTCTCGCACCCCCTCTGGTCCCCTTACTAGCATGGGATTCCCTGACCTGACCAGAGTATGACTACAGCCTATCTAGTAACAAGTACAACTTCTCGAGTTCACAGATAAGGACGATCTCAGAACTGTCTTCCCTGAGGATTGGTATCAGGACCTTTGTTTTTTGTGATACATATATGTTAATAATTTGAAATTTTGGTTTGCAGGGCTCAAGTTTAAAAGTAAAGTACAGTGAGTAGGATGGCGATGGACTTTAAGAAGACATAGGCTGGTGAAATGGGCAGACTTGTGACAAATGAAATTTAATGCAGAGGAATGTGAAGTGATACATTTTAATTGGTAGAATGAGGAGAGGCAATATAAACTAAAGGGCGCAATTCTTTTTTTTTCAATTTTGAGTACCCAATTCTTTTTTTTCCAATTAAGAGGCAATTTAGCGTGGCCAATCCACCTACCCTGCACATCTTTCTGGGTTGTGGGTGTGAAACTCATGCAGACACGGGGAGAATGTGCAAACTCCACAAGGACAGTGATCCGGGGCCCGGATCGAACCTGGGTCCTCAGCACCGTGAGGCAGCAGTGCTAACCACTGCGCCACCATGCTGCCCTGAAGGCACAATTCTAACTTTATTCTCGGAACAGAGGGGCCTGGAGTATATGTGCGCAAATTGATGAAGAATGGCCGAATAAAAGTTGAGAAAGTGATTCAGCATGCATACAGGATCATGAACTTTTGAAATAGTGGAATAGCGTATGAAAGCAAGGAAATTATGATGAACCTCGAGAAAATACTGGCGGAGTATGGTCTCCAATTCTGAGAACCACACTCTAGCAAGGACCTGAAGGCTTTAGAGTTGGTGCAGAAGTGGTTTAATGCAATAATTCCATAATTTAATGCAATGATTCCATAATTGAGGGACTTCAATTTCATGGATAGATTGTAAACGTTAAAGTTGTTCGCCTTTGAGCAGAGGTGATGGAGAAGTTGTTCAGCATTTTGAGAGGTCTAGACAGAGTAGATAGAGATAAACTGTTCCCATTGGCAGAAAGATGTCAATAACCAGAGGGTGCAGATTTAAGGTGATCGACAAAGTAGCCAAAGACTACTCGAGGAAAATTTTTTACACAGTGAATTGTTTTCTGGGAAACATTGCCTCCTTGAAAGGGTGGAGGATATCATTTCAATTGAGGAATTTATTTCAGGATAAGTGGTGTGTTGCTGGCAGGGCAAGCTCAGTTGCTCCTATGATTCTGTATATGAAAAGTGTTTCTGCAGCTTATATTGAATTCAGATTTCTGTATCACCCTTTGGGAAAGACAACGGGGGGGAATTTTCTGTGCAACCCACCGCGTGTTTTTCAGTGATGGAGGTGACCGCCAGCGGGATCGTCTGGTCCCGCCAATGTCAATGGGATTTCCCGTTGAATGCACTCGTCATTGCCGGGGATCCACGCATGCACAGTGGCTCCCTTCAACGTGCCAGCCCCAACACAACATGGCGCAGGTCTACAGGAGCTGGCGTGGAAGAAGGATGTCCCCCAGCCAGAGAGGCCAGGACACATCGGAGGCCAGGCCACCCCCCCCCCCCCCCCCCCCCCCCCGCATTGACCGCACCCTGACCCTTCCACACCGAGTCTCCGGCTGAGAGCAGGTGTGGATGACGCCGGTGGGACTCGGGTTTTTTTTACAATGGCCGCTCATGCTACCTCAGGTTTTAGAACACTTTGGGGCATAGGTTGTCCAACTATACATCCAGAGAATCAAAAAGTTACCTTTGTTCAATTATAAAAATCACTGTCAAGTATGCGTTTAAATAGGTTTACTGCAGATGCTGGCAATCTGAAATGAAAATGGGTCTTTTTCAGATTGGCAAAGCTGTAAGTGGTGGAGTGCCACATGGATTGGTGCTGGAGCCTCGACTATTTACAATTTATATCAATGAATGTAATGTAAGGGAGCTAAATTTATCGATGACGCCAAAATAGGTAGGAAAGTAAGTTGTCATGGGACAAAGAGTCCACAAAGTGATATAGGTAGGTTAAGTGTGTGGGCAAAAATTTAGCAGATAGAGTGTAAGGTAGACAAATGTGAACTCATCCAATTTGGCAGGAAGAATAGAAAAATACCATATTATTTAACTGGAGAGATTTTACAGAACTCACTGGTAGAGAGGGCCCCGAGTTTCCTGGTACATGAATCAAAAAAGTTTGTATGCAAGTGATTAAAAAGGCAAATGGAATGTTGGTGTTCATTGCAAGAGGAATGGAATATAAATACAGAGACGTTTAACTGTGCCAGTGTAGGGCCTTGGTGAGGCCACATGTGAAGTATTGTGTACTGTTGCAGGGAAAACATACAACTGTTCGATTTTAGTGTACTTTACTCTCCGCACGAGAAACTAGGCAAAGACTCTTGGGAGTTATAATAAGGCTTTTATTACAATGCCACAGCACAGGCTAATGGCATTACAAGTTGGGATGCCAGAGAGCAGTGATTCAAGACTTGTACTGACCGAAGATTCGGTTACAAGAAATTAGCACATACCAATCGTTTTGTTACTCGTCATCCATGCCCAATAATGATGCATGTTTACATCATGAGTAGTATATGAGAATGACTAACCAATTACCAATGGTGCATGCCTATTTAATTATAATATTCAGTTGTACAAAGACGTGCATGCTGTCTCCTAATATTTATCACCGACTCCCCATTATCAAGAATGTGGCTATCAATCACTTATCTTACCTAAGGATAATGTTCTTCCCAAGGTAAACAGCCAATTGTAATAACAATCCTGGATGATTGTCTTTTCCCCAGACAACTTGACACCAATACAAAAACGGTCAAAAATTCCAACCTTTTTCCTTGTTATTCTTGATGATGACGACCTGTGGCTTATCTTCTTCCTGGGGCCCCGCCACCAGCGAGATGTGTCCTTGTGCAGGATTCCTGCAGCTAATAACTTCAGCTAAACAGCTTCTATGTGTAATACAGATTGATACAGAAGAGTTTTAACCCCTTAAGCACTTATTGGATAACTAAAGATTTAGAAATGAATTTCAAGGGGCTGGTTTAGCTCACTGGGCTAAATCGCTGGCTTTTAAAGCAGACCAAGCAGGCCAGCAGCACGGTTCGATTCCCGTACCAGCCTCCCCGGACAGGCGCCGGAATGTGGCAACTAGGGGCTTTTCACAGTAACTTCATTGAAGCCTACTCGTGACAATAAGCGATTTTCATTTCATTGTTCATTTTCAATACAAGATTTAAAAACAACACCCTTTCATGTACAGTTTTGGTTTCCTTATTTTTAAAGGATATAATTGCATTAGAAGCAGTTCAGAGAAGATTCAGTCGACTCATTCCTGGGATGATGATAGGTCTCCCAAAGAAAGGTTGAACAGATTGGGCATGTATCCATTGGAGTTTAGTAGAATGAAAGGTCATCTGATTGAAACATAAAATTCTGAGGGGACTTGATAGGGTGGATACCAGGCAGGTGTTTCCTCTTGTGGGAGAGACCAGAACTAGGGGACACAATTTAAAAATAAGTAGTGTCCTTTTCAAGATAGAGATTAATTTGTTTTACTCTGAGGATCATTTTATTCTTTGGAATTCTCTTCTACAGAAAGCAGTGGTGGCTGGGTCATTGAGTAGATTCAAGCTTTTTGATAGACAACATTATGGGGGGAACAGTTAGACTATGGTATGAGGGGGAAGGCAGAAGTGTACAGATGAGACCACAGTGGGATCAGCCAGAGTCCTATTGAAGATGGAGCAGGTAGAAAGTGCCGAATGGCCTACTCCTGCTCTATGTAAACATAAAATTCTGGAAGCACTGCAGGCCTGGCTGCAGCTGTGGAGCAAGAAATAAAGTTAGCATTTTAGGCCAGTCATTGCATGATCTTGTGCCATGACTTGCCTGTTGAAGGGCCGATTTGGTCTCTAATAATAATAATAATAATAATAATTAATAATTGCTTATTGTCACAAGTAGGCTTCAATGAAGTTACTGTGAAAAGGCCCGAGTGGCCACATTCGGCACCTGTTCAGGGAGGCCGGTACGGGAATTGAACCCGCGCTGCAGGCCTTGTTCTGCATTACAAGCCAGCTGTTTAGCCCACTGTGCTAAACCAGCCCCATATAATCGGTTTTAACTTTAGTTTTCATTATGAGATTATTCTTTGAAAACTAATTTGTATCACTGTGGCTTAAAGTTTATTTACAGGAACAGTCACTCAAGGTTATTGATTTGTTCATGCCTTTGCTGCTATTGGTCCTTATTTACACTGGATTACAATTGCTGTGCTCTGTGCATCATGAGGTCCTCCACATCACACATGCTCTACGAAGTAAATATTGTGGAAGTTTTACATGTGCCAAATAAAAATATTCTTCACTACTCAACTGGAGTACAAAGTTAGAAGAAAAATACTGATTTGACCTTGACATATTCTGAGAAAACCGAAAGTACAAAGCTCTATGTGTATCAGGCTTGTGCTCTCAACAACCTCCTTTATAGTATCGAGACATGGGAACCTGGACAAGTCAAGAAAGGCTGCTGAACAGGCTTATACCTCTACTGTGTCAAACAAATATGGGGTATCTCCTGGACTGATGGAGAATCAAGCTTGGAAATATACATGTTTGCCCCTTGAACCAGGGGTAACCCTGTTGGCTGGGTATGTGATGATAGCCATACGGACATATGAATTAAGAAAAGGAGTAGGCCTCTCAGCCTCTCAAGCCTGTTCCCCATACAACAGGATCATGGCTGATCTGATTGTAACTTCAACCCCACATTCCTACCGATCCCCGATAACCTTTCACTCCCTTGTTAATCAAGAATCTATCTTGCTCTGCTTCCACTGCTGTTTGGGGAAGACAGTTCCAAAGACTCTGAGAATTTTTTTTTCCTAATCTGAATCTTAAATAGGCAACCCCTTATTTTTAAACCCCTAGTTCTAGATCCTCCGACAATAGGAAACATCCTCCACATTCACCCTGTCAATACCCCTCAGGATGTTAAAGGTGTCGGTCAAGCCACCTCTTACTCTTCTAAACTCGAGTAGATACAAACCTAACCTCTCCAACCTTTCCTCATAAAACTACCCACCCATTCCTGATGTTAGTCTCGACACCCTTCTTTGAATTGCTTCTAAAGCACATCCCCAAAGATGTGCTCTAAGCCGTGCTTGCTATCAGCACAAGACCAGCACGTTGCCCACATCTGTGATACATGGATGTCTGCAAATGAGACTTTTAAGTTGACGAGTATCAAAGGCAATCATGGAAAATTCTTGCTTCTATCTGAAGGACCTGGACAGGTCAGAAAGAGCATGGAAAAAGTTGAGGGCAAAAGAAATGATCAGATGTAGGAAAGGAGAGCCCCTGGAAGGAAAGACCTTCAGGCGACCTTGGGCCAACTCTTCATCTGTGCCAGCTGTGGAAGGGAATCTGCCTCTACAACCACAACAAACGACATTCAGTTCAGAAGTGACAAACATCCTGGGCGGAGTCCATCATCTTCCGAGATGGACGGATGCCTAACTAATATTCCAAGAAACTCATTAATGTCCTTTTGTTTATTACAGTACTGTCCCTATCGTAGCCCAATTTCATTAGCAGCACTTCTAATGCTAATGAACAAAGACTCATTGCAGGTTTCCAAAACTCCACCAACAATGTCCTATGTCCTTTTTTGGCTTTGGGCAGGGTGAGTTTGTAGTCTGCCTGTGGCCCTGACTGTGGTTTCCATATTACTGGCTTGTGCATTCTTTCCCAGCTATCAGAGATGGATCAAGTTAACAACTGTTGAATTTTAAACAACTAAACATGTTTTGAGTTTTCCATTCTATACTGATGCTCTGCATACTGATATGTATCGTAATAAAGAATTTCTGCAAATACACCTAATCTCATCCGGTGTGCATGACGTCACCGGTAGTTTGAAATCAGCATTGGTTCTTTCTGCTACTCAAACAAACTGAGTGTGATTGTTGGTATGTTTCTGTATGCTTTGTATGTTGAATTAAACCTCTGGTCGCTATCTTTCCCACTGGCATTGTGAGTAGGCAGTTCTCAGTATTTTGTTAAATTTATTAATGCTAACCATTCCACTGTAGCCATCTCAGATGGCCACCTGCAAAGGACCATGGGAATTATGGCTAACCCAGGACTCAGACAGACTCCGAGCTTGTGTGTGTATTTGCAACCCAGATAGCTAGACGCGATCGAAACCCCCCACTCGTTTGCATTCTAATGGCCCATTTCCCCAGAACAAAAGAATTGTACTCGGGTAACCAATACAGATACAGACTAATCGGCGCCACTCCCTTTACTCAGGCAGCCCAAACAGCCAAGGTCAATGACCGCTAAGGACACGCCCAGCCATCAAGGCACCCGCCCCTTTATTGGCCAAAATCGAAGACAGTGATCGAAGCCTGTCAAATTATTGGGTCCAAGTTAAGGACTGCCTCAAAGAGCGTGAAACCCCAGAGGGATAAGAAGAGAGTCAGCCATGTGCTCGGTCTCTCTTGGATCCGGCCTATTCCAACCCAAGTGCAGTATAACGACCAGACAGACAAGTTCAAGACCAACGATTGCTCCCAGACGGATGAGCCCAGCAGAAACGGAGCCACTTCTTCCACCCAGCCATGCAAGATCCGGACAAAGGCCTTGTCCATCTGCATAGAGCCAGTTGCCCTGAAGTTAAGTATAGGTTATTGTAGTTGTTCGATGTAGTGTTTTGTGTTGCATGTCGAAGTCATCCTTGTGTGTAAATAAACCATCTTTGAACTTGAACTGACTAACTGGTCGTGTGGTCCTTTGATCGATATCTGGTGAAGCCTTGTGGTGGTATCATTTGATACCTGGCGACTCTAAAGAGCATCATTATTAATTGGCAACATTACTCTGGTGCCGATTGGCAACACCAGGGGCTGTTTAGCACACTGGGCTAAATCACTGGCTTTGAAAGCAGACCAAGGCAGGCCAGCAGCACGGTTTGATTCCCGTAACAGCCTCCCCGAACAGGCGCCGGAATGTGGCGATTAGGGGATTTTCACAGTAACTTTATTGAAGCCTACTCGTGACAATAAGTGATTTTCATTTCATTTTTCAAAAGCATCTGAAGACAGCTGTTCATATCTGGAGATTGTTATTTCCAATTAAGGGGTAATTCTAGTGTGGCCAATCTACCTAACCTGCACATTTTTGGGTTTCTGGGGGTAAGACCCATGTAGACGGGGAGAATGTACAAACTCCACACGGACAGTGACCTGGAACCAGGATCATACCCGAACCTTGGCACCATGAGGCAGCAGTGCTAACCACTGGGCCACCATGCTGCCCTGCAGTGATTGTATTAATAATTACGTTTTCTTCATGTTGTGGCATGGATATATATATGGTGTGAACCGGCCATGAGAGCAAGGAAACCCATGTGTAAAAAAAAACCTGACCATGTTTTCTGCTATTTGACATCCTCACACCTAATAACATGATGACTGAATTTGAAAGTCAGTTTGTTATGTGCAGGATTGTATTAGCTTGAGCTTAGTCAAAACTGAGCTGTCCATATCCTAACTCGCATCAAGTGATATATATCACCTCCATAAACTCCTTCAGCTACATAACTCTCCAAAGATCTGCGCTCCTTCAATTTGGTCTCTTGCACATTCTTGATTTTCATCCCGCCACCATTGGCTGTGCCTTCATTTACTAAGGCTCTCAACTCTAGAATTTTCTCCCTGAACTTCTCTGCCTCTCTATTTCTTTTTCAAACACTTTTTTTAAACCTGCCCTTTAGACCAAGCTTTTGTCCCCCTTTTTTCGCATAGTGTGAAATTGTGTTTGATCTTGCTCCTGTGAAATGTCTTTACTGTGTTAAAAGGAACACATAAATGCAAGTTGTTGTTGATTAACTGTGGTTTAATCTGATGCTCATAATGATATAATCGTCTGAAATGGGCAATAAATTACTTGGCTGTTGTTGAGATTTACTGGAAACCTTGTTGCTCTGAAAATAAGTAGGAAGTGAATGACCTTTTTATGTGATTGGAGTGGATTAGAAAGCATCAGAAACAGCAGTAAATTGTGATCTTTTTCATCCTGAATATTTAAGGACATACACAGATGCCAGCCAGCAGTTTTGCATTTGTGTTCAATTTTGGTGCTTTGAATTTTCAAGTGTACAGTATAGAATGGAACATTTGACACTGGTGCTGACTGAGAAGCAACTCTGTACGCATTGCTGTTTAAAACTGTGACTGGGTTTGAATCAGCTAAACATTTTGTAATGTCACTTAACGTTTTTAACTTGGGTTTCCTCCGGGTGCTCCGGTTTCCTCCCACAGTCCAAAGATGTGCGGGTTAGGTGGATTGGCCATGCTAAATTGCCCGTAGTGTCCTAATAAAAGTAAGGTTAAGGGGGGGGGGGGGGTTGTTGGGTTGCGGGTATAGGGTGGATACGTGGGTTTGGGTAGGGTGATCATGGCTCGGCACAACATTGAGGGCCGATGTTCTATGTTCTAATGGTCCCTAATGCTGGTGAATCATAGAATGTTATAGCACAAAAGGATTCATTCAGCCTGTGGTGTCTGTAATTACTCTTTGAAAATCGCACTCATCAGTTTTTTTTCCTGTAGCCAAGTAAAGTTTCCCCCTTCCAGAATTTATCCAGTTCCCTTTTGAAAGTTTTTATTGACTTTGATTTCACCCCAAGGCAATATTTGACTGACCATTGTTGCTCGTTCTGGGTGAGTGTGCTTTACATTCAATTTGGCTCTGTTTCGTTCCTTAGCTCTGGAGTCGCTATGTATCGTTAAGATACCGCCACAAGTTTCAAGTTCAAGTTCAGACCAATAACTCAATACACCAGTTAGTAAGTTCAAACAAGACACATTTATTATAATAGTTATCTACTAATTATGCGTATAAAACTACAAGACTAGGCTAATCCTACCACTAAGAGGCCAATATTTATCTGGAATAGGGGAACTGCTGGACCAGGGGACAATGGCCTCTTGCTTTGTCCTGGATCCGCAGGCTTCCAGTCGGTGTGGACTAAAGGGGTCAGGAGTGTCTACTCTCGTAGCGTGCATTGTATGACACTTAATTGATGGCGGCTGCTGACCAGGCCTCTCCTTCTCAAGGTCTTCTGCTGCAACGGTGTTCTGCTGGGAGGACTGGCAGGTCAAGGAGAGGCTGGCTAAGAGAGCTGGTCAAGAGAGTAAATCAGTTCTGGGACCTGTCTTTTATAGGTCCCAGGGGCTTTGCTTCCTTCTGGGTGGACCCTCTATAAACCTGCAATCGATTGGGTCTCTTCCCAGTCGATTGATTTGAATTTCCCCAATAACGGGGCTGTCCCTCGATCACCGGCGGTTCCTTATGTCTTAGACTCCACTGGCGCCGGAATGTCTGGCCTTCCATAGAATGTTTAATTGTTGTGTCCATTGTGCCTGGGAATCACCGTAAATCGCTTCATTAATATGCGCAGCTTGTTAATTACAATTCTGTCGGGTTTCTGTGGCAGCTAGAATACAGGGGATTCTGCAGACTGCTGGTTTCTTTGCCAATGTCCATTTTACCCTGCAATCTTTGCGTTCTTCCATTTTGTGTGAGAAAGTGGCTAACCCAGGTGGCTACACCGTGATATTAAGGGGCCTGAGCAAAATTGAAGACAGTGGAAGTCAGGTGAAAACTCTCCACTAGCTGGAGTCATACAGGAAAATGGTTGTGGTTGTAGGAGTATCATCTCAGTCCCAGAAAATCACGGCACGAGTTTCTTACGATATGTGTGCTAGGCCCAACCATCTTCACGTTCATCAATTACCTTCCCTCTATCATTAAGTCAGAAATATGGATGAACACTGATGTGACTGCTTAGTGTTGGTATGATTAAGGACTCATCAGATACTTGAGCAGTCCTTGTTCATGTGCAGCAATACCCGGACAACATTCAAGTTTGTGCTGATATCTGCAAGCAGCATTCAGACCACAAGTGCCAGGCAATGACAACCTCCAACAGGAAAGACTCAACCATCTCCCCACTATATTCAGTGGTCATATCACAAAATGAATAATGTGCTGTGGACACAGGCTCAAATCCACCACAGCAGCTCATGGAATTTAAATTCAATTCAAATCTGGAATTAAAAGTTAGTCTCAGTAATAGTGATCAAGAAACTATATCAATCATTGTAAAAAGCCATCTGGTTCACTAATGTCCTTTAGGGAAGGAAATCTGCCAATCTTACCTGGTCTTGCGACTCCAGACCCACAGCAATGTGGTTCACTATTAACTGCCTTTTGAAACTGTCTTGCAAACCATTCAGTTTGCGGCTAATTACAAGACGGGCAACAGATGGCCTTGCCAGTGGCACCCACATCTCTTGAATAGAATAAGTAAGAAATAAATAAATGTCATTGCAAAATCTCCCACTATCAACATCCTGGGGTTTACCATTGATCAGGCTGAACTGGACTAACCATATAAATATTGTGTCTACAAGGACAGGTCAGAGGTTGGGAATTCTATGCCTCCTGACTTTGAAAAGCCTGTCCCATGTGGTCGAATACTCAATTATAATAATCTTTATTGTCACAAAAAAAGCTTACATTAACACTGGAGTTACTGTGGAAAAACCCCTCGTCGCCATATTCCGGCGCCTGTTCGGATACATAGAGGGAGAATTCAGAATGTCCAATTCACTTAACAGTACATCTTTCGGGACCTGTTGGAGGAAACTGGAGCACCCGCAGGAAACCCACGCAGACACCAGGCAAACGTGCAGACTCCACACAGACAGTGACCCAAGCCAGGAATCGAATCTGGGACCCTGGCGCTGTGAAGCAACAGTGCTAACCACTGTGCTAACGTGTCGCCCACTGTCTGGATGAGTGCATATGCAATGACGGTTAAGAAGCTCGACAACATCCTGCTTGTTAACAAGCTCAATTGACTCGTAATTATTTATTTACATATGGCAGATGGGCTGATGAGTTTGGTGCCTGCCATTTACCATGTTGGAGGGGTGAGCTAGTCACCCACTTTTTTTCTGTGCCCGGTGAGGGCACATAAAATCCTACCTAGCCCTTGGTTACTGTGCACAGTTCTGTTCTCCATATTATTAAAGTATACAGAGGCACTGAAGTAGGTGGGAAAAAAATTCATAATTCATAAAAAATAACATCAGAACTGTGAGCACCTACTTATCAGGAAAGGCGTAACAGTTTGAGGCTCTTTGCTGTAAAAGAGAAAGAGTATGAGGCTCTCTAATTGACGTCTTATGACAGGATATTTTGCGACTTACTTTGAATAAGGGGCCTGAATGGGGAACGCGAGGCCAAGGCCGCACATAGCCACATTTTCTACAATGGTGAACTCTGCCCCCAACCCCCCCTTCCCCACCCAGCCCAAGTGCAACATGGAAGAGTCCCCTGGTCTGATTGCGCATGCACAAAAAATGCCTGCTTGGCACCTTGGAAGTGGAAACCTGGCATTGCCTATGCCAGCTGGTAGTGCCACCTGGGCACCATGACAGTGCCAGGCTGGCACACAGGTGGCATTGCAAGGGTACCATGATGGCACTGGCAGGGTACCAAGGTGGCACCCAGCCCAAGGAGCATGCAGCTGGGGGCCTCCGATCCCCATGGAGACTCCCACTAGTGCTGTTCCGTCTGGTCCACGTGTGGGGGCCAAAGAACAAAGAACAGTTCCGCACAGGAACAGGCCCTTCAGCCCGCCAAGCCTGCGCTGACCATGGTACCTGCCATAAAACCCTATGCACTTACAGAGTCCGTATCCTTCCATTCCCACTGTATTCATATATTTGTCTAGATGCCCCTTAAATGCCGCTATCAAACCTGCTCCCACCACCTCCCCAGACAGCGCGTTCCATATATTTACCACTGTCTGTGTAAAAAAACTTGCCTCGCACGTCTGTTCTGAACTTTTCCCCACACACTTTAAACCTATGTCCCCTTGTTCTTGACTCTCCTAACGAGGACCATACGGCGCTCGTCCAAGGTCCGAGGATTGAATCCCAAAGCCCTAAGTGCCTCGGGGATCTGCTTACTGCCTTGCTCTAATATGCAGAGTTGCGAAAAATTGGGATTCCCCTTGCAACACTTTGCGAGATTGCAAGCTGGCTAGATCCGGGGAGTGGCATCGCCCGGCTTTCAACGGCCATGCAGGGCCGTGGAAAGCTGCTTTTCTGGCGCAGCATGGCCGGAGGATCCGCGCCCCTTAACTTTTATGTTTTGTCTAGAGTTGTGGATGAACAGAATCGCTGGACAGCCAATTAAATTTTAGCAAAAGAATAAAACATTTATTAAACATGATGAGATTGACTATAACACAATACTCCTTCACCTTAGCTATATGTTCGTAGATGTACACTGATTTTTAAGGATGGCAGAAGTTGCAAATATCTCATTCTCTAAGTACACAGTACTTGTAAACCAACTGTGGTCAGGCATACCACACTCCGAAACCAACTGGTAGCTGCCACCCAATACAAATTCTGTGGATTTCTCATCAAATTCTCCCAGATGCTTACAACACTGTGAGCAAACTGGTCTCATTTGAACTCTGACTTTCACACAAGTGCTTCCAAACTCCATTCTCAAAACACGCCTTGGAATCTTCTCCCAAACAACGCTTTCTCTCATATCTTCACCAAGGATACACTTCCAGGATTTCAAGCTCTCCTTTCATTATTCCTCTGTTTTGGATTGCCACATGCATTCAAGCTGCCACACTATCTCTCAGATACATAGCCATGTGGACAGAACAGTACTGCTTCAAAAGCCAGACTTTCGATTTACCTCTGATGTCTGATTTCTCACTTTAACATCTGGATCTTTAACTTGGAGCACTTTTTCTGCTTTTTACTTTCATTTCAGCAAACAAGATTTAGTTCAACCTCTTGTTCTTGTTTCCTTTGACTCCAATGCCTTCCTGAGACATAGGGCACAATTTATCGGTTGCCTCCCGCCTGAATCTGGCCTCTCCCAGGATTCTCAACAATTGTTATGCTTTGCAATATCTCGTTAGATTTCGAGAGATCTCATGATCTGGATCCTACCTACAATGGGTGGGACCCAGACTTGCATAGTGAAAAGAGCTGAAAAGCTCACTTAGCACTTCCGGTGGCGACTATGGAGTGAACGGTCGCACATTTAACAGCTCCGCTCTTAGTGGTTTTTTAACGGCTTTTAAGCTGGATTTCTGTGGGAATTTTGCAACAAAAATGAATAAAAGCGGGAGGAGAAGAAGGCGACCCCCAATTTTATGGAGCAGCGCCCAAGAAACAATCATAAAAGAAGAAATCAAAAGTTGGTTGGAAGTGAAGTTCAGAGTTTGGTGGATGCAGCGGCAGAGAAGCAAAGTTCAACCACACCAGCTCAATGGATGATGGATCAGTGGGTTAAATACAACTAAAGTTCGCCCGGCATCGTAAGGAGTATGCGGAGGACCTGACCCAGGTGGTGGCCTCGATTAAGGAGGTGGTGGACCGGGTGGAGGAGAAAGTGACGACCCAGGGACAGGCAATCCAAAAGTTGCAGGAGCTGGCGGCGGAACAAGAGGAGCAGTCCATTGCAATGGCATTGGAAATTAATATTTTACAGGATCAGCAGAAATGGTTGTTGGAGAAGGTGGAGGACCTGGAGAATCGTTCTTGCAGACAATATCCGGATCGTTGGGCTGTCAGAGGGAAAGGAGGGTTTGGATGCCGGTGCGTATGTGGGGAAGATGCGTTTGACCGGTCGTTAGAGGTGGACCGAGCTCACGGGGTGCCAGGCATACGCCCCGGGATCGTGAGCCCCCGAGGGCGATGGTGGTGAGGCTGCATCAGTTCCTGGACAAGGAACACATTGCGAGGTGGGCCAGGCAGACAAAACGGTTCATGTGGGAAGAGGCAGAGATCCGGGTGTATCAAGACTTGGGACATAAAATTCGAACTGCTCTACCCGGCCCGTCTTTGGCGCCACATTGGATAGACCTACGGGAAAGTCCCAGCGCCGCAGTGGAGATTAGATGTGGGGCAGTTAGCGGACGATGAGATCTGTGAGCGAGTGAGGGAGGCCACTCGGGGGTATATAAAGAACAACGACACGGGAGAGACCGCGGATGGGGTGGTGTGGGAGGCATTGAAGTCGGTTATTAAAGGGGAATGTATTTTGATTCAGGCCCATTGTGAGAAGACCGAATGGGCGGAGCTGGACAGTTTGGTTGGAGAAATCTTACAGGTGGACAGGAGATATGCGGAGTTTCCGAAGGACGAGCTCCTAAAGGAGCGTCAGAGACTCCAAATGGAATTTGGGCTCCTTTCCACAGGTAAGGCGGAGGGGCAACGGAGGAGAGTAAAAGAGGCAATACATGAATTTGGGGAGGAAGCTCGCAGCATGCTGGCACATCGGCTGAGGAAGCAGGAGGCAGCGAGAGAAATAGGGAAAATAAAGGATGAGGAGGAATGTAGTGATGGACCCGGGGGCAGTTAATGATGTGTTTTGTGAATTCTATAGTCGACTATATGAGTTGGAGCCCTCGGTCGGGGAGGAGGGTATGAATCAATTCCTGGAGAGGCTAGAGTTCCCAAAGGTAGATGAGGAGCTGGTGGAAGTTCTGGGGGACCAATTGGGCTCAGGGAGGTGATAGACGGATTGGGGGGGCGATACAATCGGGTAAGGCCCCGGAACCTGACGGATTCCCAGTGGAATTTTATAAAACGTTTTCTGGGTTACTGTGGCCGCTTCTGGTCAAGGTTTTAATGAGTCCAAGATGCTGGGAGTGCTTCCCCCAATACTATCACAGGCATCAATTTCTCTCATTCTGAAGCGAGACAAGGACCCGGAGAGCTGTGGATCGTACAGACCAATTTCCCTTTTGAACGTAGATGCTAAATTGCTGGCAAAGATCTTGGCTACTCGAACAGAGGATTGTGTCCCGGAGATAATCGGGGAGGATCAGACAGGATTTGTGAGGGACAGGCACCTGACGTCCAATATTAGATGGCTTCTTAATGTTATAATGACACCAGCGGAGGGGCGCGAGGTTGAGGTGGTAATAGTCATGGAAGCGGAGAAGGCTTTCGACCTGGTTGAGTGGAAGTATCTCTGGGATATTTCAGGCGGGTTTGGGTTCGGGCAGGGATTTGTGGATTGGGTCTCGCTGTTATATCAGGCACCGGTGGCAAATGTAAGAACCAACCGAGTCCGGTCAGAATACTTCAGTCTCTGTAGGGGGACAAGGCAGGCATGCTGCTCTCTCCATTGCTGTTTGCCCTGGCCATAGAGACCTTAGCGATGGCCCTTAGATCATCGAATGCCTGGCGGGGATAGGGGGGGGGGGGGTTGCGGTGGAGCACAGAGTCTCTCTATATGCGGATGATTTGCTGCTCTATGTCACAAACCCCAATTGGGGGAGGGAATGGCCGAAATCATGGTACAAGGAGAATTTGGGCGATTTTCAGGCTACAAGTTAAATATGGGAAAGAGCGAGATGTTCGTGATCCAGGCACGGGGGCAGGAAAGGAGACTGAAAGAGTTGAGAGGAGTTTTAGATATCTGGGGATTCAAGTGGCTAAGGATTGGGGCAGCTTCACAAGTTAAATCTGGGCAAAGTGGTCGATGAAATGAAAAGGGATTTTCACAGATGGGACATGCCCACGCTGGCGGGGAGGGCCCAGACGGTAAAGATGACAGTCCTCCCAAGACTGCTCTTCTTTTTTTTCAAACACATTTTATTCAAACTTGTATCAAAGTAGGTTACAGCAAATAAATATCCCGGGAAACATTCTTCCCAACAATCAACTATACAGTTTGTACAGATTTTTCTCCTTTATCAACCCCCCCTGTGCTCCACCGCAACCCCCCCCCCCCGCGATGAACAGCTCCTCAAACACGGTCACAAACATCCCCCATCTTTTCGCAAACTCCCCTGCTGAGCCCCTTAACTCATACTTTATCTTCTCTAACTGCAGGAAGTCATACAGGTCACCCTGCCATGCTGCTGCCCCCGATGGTGATGCCGACCGCCACTCCAGCAAAATTCGTCACCATGCAATCAGAGAGGCAAAGGCCAAGACATCGGCCTTCCTCCTCTCCATGAGCTCCGGCTTCTCTCAAACCCCAAATATCGCCACCAAAGGGTTCGGGTCCACCTCCTCCTCCACCTATCCTGGCTAAGTCCGTTTCTGGTTAAGGCTTATAATGAGTCCAAGGAGCTGGGATTGCTTCCCCCAATACTATCACAGGCATCGATGTCTCTCATCCTGAAGCGGGACAAGGACAAGCTGTGGATCGTACAGGCCAATTTCCTTTTTGAATGTAGACACTAAATTGCTGGCAAAGATCTTTGCCACTCGAATAGAGGATTGTGTCCCAGAGATAGTCGGAGAGCCCAGAATCTTCCCAATGTTTCACAACCCCAAAACATGTGCGCATGATTCGCTGGCCCTCGCCCACACCTCTCACACTCATCTGCTACCCCCTGAAAGAACCCATTAATTCTTGCCCGAGTCATATGCACCATGTGCACCACCTTAAACTGTATCAGGCTCATCCTTGCACAAGAGGAGGTCCCGTTTACCCTTCGCAGAGCCTCACTCCATACTCCCCAATTGATCTCCATTCCCAACTCCGCTTCCGATTTTCTCCTTGATCTTCTCCACTCGCTTGCCTCCCTGCTCCCCCAGCCACTTGTATATGTCCTTAATTCTTCCCTTCCGCATCCGGAAGCAGCAGTTGCTCCGGCGGGGGAGTATCCCGGCAATCTAGGGAACCCCTTCCAGACTTTTCGTGCAAAGTTCCTTACCTATAGATACCTGAACTCACCACCCCTCGGTAGCTGTACCCTCTCCCATAGCTCCTCCAGACTGGCAAACTTTTCCTCCAAATACAAATCCCTCGCCTTGACCAGCCCCACTTCCCTCCACCTCCTGTATACACTATCCACCCCCCCCCCCCCCCCCCCCCCCCCCCCCCGGCTCAAACCCATGATTCTCGCACAGTGGCATTAGCACTGACATCCCTTCCACCCTAAAATGCCTCCTCAGCTGATTCCATATCTTCACCGTTGGATGACTTGGAGCCATTGGCAATGCTGCCGTCACCATAGCCCTTAAACAAGATTCCTCCTCCATCCTAACCCACTCTACCCCTTCTCCTTCCCACCACCGACACACCTTGTCCACATTCGCCGCCCAATAATAATGAAGCAAGTTTGGCAACTCCAACCCCCCTGCTGCCTCTGCCTCTGTAGGGTCCTCCCCACCCTTGGCACTTTCCCTGGCCATACAAAGTCAGAGATGATTGTGTCCACTTTCCGAAAAAAGGCCTTTGGTATAAAGATCGGAAGATGCAATTCTTTTTTCAATGTCTCACGATTTCCGTCCCAAAGGCTTTTTTCAGGAAAATGAACGTGGTGATATTGGGTTTTGTGCGGGCGTGGAAAACCCCGAGAGTAAAGAGGGCACTTATGGAATGGGGTTGGGGAGAGGGGGACTTGGCCCTCCTGAGATTTATTAACTATTACTGGGTGGCCAACATATCGATGGTCAGGAAGTGGGCAGTGGGGGAGGGGTGGGTTTCGGAGCGAGTGGAAGCAGTATCCTGCAAGGTTACGAGCTTGGAGGCTTTATTGAGGGCACCCCTACCGTTCTCGCCGGCTCGGTACTCTGCAAGGCCCTGTGGTGGTGGCAGCCCTAAGGGTGTGGGGGCAATGGAGGCAGCACATGGGACTGGAGGGGGCATCATTGTGGTCACTGATCTGTGGACAACCACTGGTTTCCCCGGGGGGGCTGGATGGAGGCTTTAAGAGATGGCAGCGAGCGATTTGGGGACCTATTCATCCAGGAGGGATTTCTGACCTTGGAGGCATTAGAGGAGGAGTTCGAGCTGCCGGGTGGGAACGGGTTTCAATATCTTCAGGTGCGGGACTTTGTACGGAGGCAGGTTCCAAGCTTTCCTCGCCTCCCCCTGAGGGGACTATAGGATAAGGTGATGTCAAAAACAGGGGTTGGAGAGGGGAGGGTTTTGGTGATATACAAGAAATCGATGGAGTGGGAAGGGGTCCCTATCAGGGAGGTGAAGAGGAAGTGGGAAGAGCAGCTGGGAGGAGAGCTGGAAATTGATCTGGGGGAAAATGCCTTGAAGAGAGTCAATTCATCCTTGTGGTGGTGCCAGACTTAGCTTGATCCAGTTCAAGGTGGTCCACAGGGCTCACGTAACGGTAGCCTGGATGAGCAGGTTCTTTGAGGAGGTGGAGGTCAGATGTGGGGGTAGTCCGGCTAAACATGTACATACGTTCTGGGCATGTGCGAAACTGAGGGGATTCTGGCAGGGAGGGTAACTCTGAGTCCATAACTGGCAATATTTGGGGTATCGGAAGATCCGGGGGGCGGGGGGAGGCGCGGAAGGGAGGCCGATGTCCTGGCCTTCTCCACCCCTGGTGGCCTGGAAACAGATTTTGCTGGGATGGAGGGACTCTGAACCCCCAAAGTCAGGAGAGAGGGTCAGTGATATGTCCGTGTTTCTCAGTCTGGAAAAAAAATCAAGCTCTCTTTGAGAGGATCAATTCAGGGGTTCGCCCGGAGATGGCAGCCATTCATCGATTTCTTCAAGGAAAATTGCACATGAGCAGTAAGGGGGAGGGGGGGGGGGGGGGAGGGTGGGGGGAGGAAAACAGGAGGCATGGCAATGTTGGGTAAGGACAGGGAACTTAGTATATGGGTAATTAAGGGATAGGGCGGGGGTAGTAGGGGATGTTGTTTACTGTTTTTTTTTTTAGGTATTTTGCGTGTGTCAGCACGTGCGGTTGTTTAAGAAATGTTAATGTGTTAAACTGAAAATTACAAATGCTTCAATAAAATATTTTCTTTAAAAAAAGCTCACTTAGTGATGATGCCGCTAGATCTAACCAACACCTGGCATCTATCGGTCTCGACGAGGAGAGTCCAGCCAGGTGCCGTTTAGCACTGATCCCCACAAACGGGGATGAGGCGAAACAACACTTGAGGGGGTCTCCCAGGCAATCGGAGGCTCCCTGGTGGTTGGCCTTTAGCCAGCCTGCCCCCCTTGCACTACATCAGTCACCTGGGCACCCTTGCTCTGCCACATAGGTGACACCATTGCACTGAGGGTCCCAAGCTGGCATTTTGCCGTGGGGTGTCCTGCCGGTATCTGTTGGGGTGCCGGGAAGACGATGCACAGACTTCCCAAAAGGTGAGTTGGGCGTAGGGGAGTCCGGGAGTCACGGCGGGGTCATAAGATTGGGGTGCCATTTAAAAATGGTGCCCCGAGCTCTTCCTGCATTGAGGAGCTCCAGTCACCAGAGCTCCTTAGTGCAGGAAATGACACTAAAGTGTGGCTGGGGGCAGTGGGGGTGTTCCCCGCTGGGGCCCTGAAACAAAACAGTGTTGTTCGATCTTCAGGAACAACCCCGTTAATCCCGCCCAGAGTGGGCTGTGTATCTAAGTTCTTTCTGACCTAGGGCGGCCTCATGTTATTGAACAAACCAACATTTCAACCCTTTCTGACACCAGAAACACAAAATTAAACTTACTTAAAACTACACCTTATTTCTAATTCCCACAAATACAAATATAGATTCCTTAAAGCTACCATTGTCCCCTACACTGACCTTGCCCTTGCCCCAATCCTCTCTCAGTTTCTTCATGAGCTGTTGTGGCGGAAGAGAGTGAGTGACCTGGTTTGGGGGGTTTCATAAACTTCTTGTGTAATCCTTATAAGAAACTCGTATTCCTACATTGACACTGACCGGGGCGACATTATGGAGCTTCACCTGGTGCTATATTATTGGTGACGACGTGCAGCAGGGTGTACGTGTAGCCACCATCTTTATTGATGGGGGATAGTGTGCAGCAGGACAAATATGAGACTATCCTGGGCCAGAAAGAGAGCGCCTACACTGATTTTTCTGTCACTTGGGTTATGACTGAAACCTAAATAAATGCATAAATTAACATTTTTACAAAGTACTTTAACACATATTTTCATATTTTATATGTTGAGTTATAAACATAAATGTTAACTATATACTAAATGTTACTAAAAATGCAACTTTATTGCTTTTTTTTGTTGGCATCTGGGGTCTCAATTCTCAAGTGTTAAAATAGGGTCACGTTGGAAAGTAGTTTGAGAAGCATTGGGTTAGATGAAGAAATTGTGAGGGCACTCATATAGAGCATAAATACCAGAATGGACTAATTAGCCTGTTTCTGTCATAGGCTCCATGTAATTCTTTCCTTGCTGGGAGAAAGTATAATTGGAAACATGTCACTTGCACTTTGGCGATATATGAGCTCTATACACATTTTGTGGAATTAAATAGTCCTGAAAAATAGATCATCCCCTGATACTATATCCTGGATTTCGTGCCACAATACCTTCATCTGGATTAAAAATGGTATCTTAATTTCTATTTCCTGCTGTTTAAAGTAGTGCAGCTGACTGCACCCTCCATGCTTATTAATGTATCTGGCAAAGACTGTGAATATGCTTTTCTGTTTGTTGGGAAACTTAAGTGAAGAAATGTAATTCTTTGTTGCCATTTATCAAGCTGCACAAATGTTGAAATAACTAAAGCTTTATTAACATGAGTGGCAAAGTGGGGTGGTACAGTGGTTAGCACTGTTGTCTCACAGCGCCATCTTCCCACGTTCGATTCTGACCTCAGTCTGTGTAGAGTCTGCATGCCCTTCCCGTGTCTGCGTGGGTTTCCTTCCACACACCAAAGATGTGCCGGTTAGGTGGATTGGCCATGCTAAATTGCCCAATAGTTAGGTGGGTTTACGGGTCTAGGAGTGGGGGATTGGGCCTACAGACTCGATGGGCCGAATGGCCTCCTTCTGTACTGCAGGGATTTTATGATTCTGAGTTCCTGTAAATCTGGGCTCTCCAAACATTGGTCCTGAAGTCCTGGTAATGCAGTTTGCAAAATGCTGGTGAATCAATTTCTAATTGTACTGTCTTGTTCCTTTAATTTAATCTTGCACCCTGATTTCTTAAGCTGTTGGTTTGATGTGTATTAAGCTTTCTGGGCCTTGGGGTTAGCAAATCGTATTCGGCAGTATAGCAGTGGAAGCAGATTGTCAGGTGACAAAATTTAATAGCCTTGCATTGAGCAATGTGCCATATTTTTTATTTGAATTTTTGTTTCACGTGAACAAAACTGTCCCATAACTCAGATTTGGAGTGGAAAGTAGTGTTTTTCTGTATAAATAATTATACAAAATTAATAGTTTGGGAGAAATGTTCAGTGCAGCGCAATATTTTGTAAAGGTAAAGTTCTGCAGACAGGCAGTTTAAGAAAAACAAAATTGTAATCGTTGTTTTATTTTAGCACGTCTTGATTGTCCCCAAACTACAGCTGCATATTCAGTTTGAAACTGTTTAATTTTTTACTCATGCAGTCGTTATGGTGTAATTGCAGCCAGAACCAGGTATCAATTTGAGACCTGACACCCGACTTGGCACTACACAAGATTAGAATTGGTGTGAAACTAAAACAAGTTTGCTGAGTGCTAAATTCATTGTGTAAATGTCCCCTCAACGAGTGACTAAAATAGCAGCATCATTTAACTCTTGCATTTAGTGTCCTGTACTATAATTGCATATTTGTGACCTGCAGAATGCCTTGGTGTGTGGAGCTAGATGGTTGAGGAAGAGACTAGATTTTGAAACACTGTCCTATATTGTGAAAAATATCAATTTCTTAACTTGTAAAAAAAAAATCAAGCTTTGTAGCCGGAAAATAAACCTTGGGCTGGATTCTCTGCCCCGCCGTGCCACATTTCTGCCCTGACCCGCCAGCGGGAGGAAGGATTCTCTGTTACACTGGCTGGTCAATGGGGTTTCCCCATTGTGGGGCAGCCCCACGCAGTCGGGAAACCCCCAGGCGTCAGCAAAACGGTGAATCCCACCCCTTTTTTCTCAAAGGGGGTACATTTTTATTTGATATGATCGTGTCAAAGGGGTGATTGCTGCAATGGGAATAGAAATTGAGGGGGATGTAAAATGGGTTCTCAACATGCTATCACCCGACTTACAATTTCACACAGCAAGATCTACCCAGTTTCATTTTAATAGTAACCCATAATTGTGTCTTCAGGTTAAGATTTAATAAAGGAACACATATTTAGGAAACCTGGGGCTGGATTTTCGATTGCCCATGAGGTTAGGTGCAGGCGCACTTTGAAAGTGACACTCATGGATGGCTTGTCAATTTCCTGACACTTCCTTGGCATGCTGCGATTGTCAAAGGGAGAGGGATGGGGGGAAGCTGGCGACCCAATTAACTTGCTGTTGTTAAGCTTGTTGAAGAGTTTAAGAGCTGGAGAGAGACAAAATCAAGTTTTCAAAGGTAATAACAGAAGGAGAATGGCCTGGAGCACATTAATGCACAGTTGTTCGGAGCACAGCATGGAACCATTATTTAGTGTAGCTGCTGATTTAAAATCTTGTGGGAGGGGTGGCAATTGAGGTGCTCATGTGGTAGCATAACGTACGTACTCAATGAGTGAACTACTGAACACTTGTTTGGACCATGTGGCTACTGGTCCTCTGCTCACCTGCTTGCTCCATTTGTCCATATGACAGCAAATCCATTCATGGCTGTCATCTGCCATTGCAAATTGCCTTCCAGAGCTAGTTCTTGCATTCAGGCAGTGCCCAGTTCCACTAATTGGGCTCCAAACTCAACTCTAGCCCAATTAGGGACTTTGCATATAGAAAGCTCCTTACAGCACTGATGTTGATGCAGCATGGGCTTGGGACCCGGAAGTGATCCAGTGACCCCCAGATTGAAAATCCAGCCTGAAGTGTACTCCAGACATAGTTAATTCCTAATGGCGAGTAATCCATGCGTACTAAACTTCAGTACATATTGAAGACACTATAGTTCCCTCTCTGTAGCTACTTCTGTTATTTTTTACGGATGTGCAGGTGGGAAACCCATATATATGCACACTATATGAATTTGACTAACCAAGTTATTTTTAGTATATGGTCGAGAGTTTGAATTGAAATTTGCAAATTGAACTGAATCTAAAGTTGGATTACGTGGTTATGCAGCATAAATTTTCTAGATTCTGTTCATGTCTGCTTCAGCAGTTCTGAGTTTGTGGTCAAGCTTGATTATTAATCGTCATGATGCGCTGCACATGATCGATTTTTGCTTGAGAAATCCATGCTGGCTCTTCCTAATCAACCCACCTTTTTCCATCTGACTATTAAATCTATCCCAAATAATTGTTTCTTAAAGCTTCCCCATCACCGAAGTTAAACTGACTGTAATTGCTGGGCTTAGACTTAGAACCTTTTTTGGACAAAGGCCACCATACCAAAATTATTCTGATTTGTTGTCTCAGATGATTTCATAAATTCCCATTTGAACTCCATCTATTATAGTAATGCCCACTCGCTTATTCTGTTCATATCCCTTGTAACATCTTGCTCCCATCTACCCAATTTAGTATGCCTCCTAACCCAGTATGATCTGCAAACTTGGATATTCAGTTGTTTATCCCTTCATCCAAGTCATCAGTATATATAATTAGCCAGTGTTCCCTTTATTCCTACACTGTCTACTACCAGCCAACTAATTGCCAACTTATGTCAGTGTTATTTCCAATTCAGTTTTCTTCTATTTTTGCAAATAATCCCTTGGGTGAAACCTATCAAATGGCTTTTAGAGGTTCAACTGGACAGAATCCACAAATACTTTCCCATCGACCACACCAGGGACCTCCTTAAAAAAAATTGATGCTGACTTTATTTGACCAGTTTATATTTGTCACACTCTGATAGATTCTGGTAACTTCCCCACAACTGATGGTATGCTGACACATTTGAATTCTGTCTTTTCCCCCTCTCTTTTTTAATGGAGTTACATTTTAATGGAATTATCTTTGCATTTTTCTCACCACAATGCACAATTCTAGATCAGGTAAATTAAGATTAGTGCATCAGCAGTTTCTCATCTATTTGTTTCAATACTCTGGCGTGGAACCATCAGGTTCTGTACAGTTATTTATCTTAATTCCTATTAATTTCTCTGTTGCCATTTATTTACTTATACTAAATCCATGAAGTTGAGCTATTTGACTAATTTTTAACTCCTTTGCACTGTTGGTGTTTTCAAAATGGATACAAAGTATTCATTTAGCAAGTTTGTTATTTACTTGTTTTCCATGATAATGCATACATTTATCTTTAATCATCCCAAATCCTCCTTTAATACTCTGTTTTTTTTCATGATGTATAAAAAATGTTTGCTGTTAGCTTTGACATCCGTTGCACATTTTTTAGTCTGAGCGTCTGTATTCCCTCATCTATGTCTTTGTTACCTCCAAACTTGACAGTTTCAGTGCTCTCCTGGCAGAGGCAGACTTTCAAGAAACATGCAGTGCTGCAGCGCAGGGCCCCAGCCAATGGGAGCGGAGGGGTGGGGGGGCATTCGAAGAGGCGATCGTTGTGGTGGGGGCACCATGGGAATTCTAATCAGAGCCTTGGTAGCTTGAAATTTGCTGATAAGCTCAAGAAATTCGAATGAGCCGATCAGTAGGTATTACTGACCAACATCAGGCTCTGATTGGTGGGCTCCCCTCTAGAGTGGGAAAACAGTTTGCCAGATGTTGAGAGGTGGTGGAGACTTAGAGCAGTTCAGACACGGACCTCCTGAATTGGTGTGAATTTTCTGAGTTTTAATTGAGTGAAGGTGCAAAACAGAAGCCGTATTTCTAGCATTCAGTCTGGTGGGCAGCCTGAAGCAAAAGACCTAACATCGGGGTGCGAACCTGCAAAGCCTTCAGCGAGGCAAGGAGGAGATGCTGACCAACAGCCATCAAAGGCAGGAGTGGGACGACTCTCGACTTCTAGGCCAGGGCAACCAAACTAAAACGATAGAGATTACCAGGCAAGATAGCCAGCAGCCAGCCAGGAACACATGCAGTCGTCAAGGGTGCAAAGAAGACCAGGCAAATGCCTGTGTCTTGTCTCAGTGGATCAGGAAACAGCGTGAGCAGGGCAACTCAACCATGGCCAGAGACCAGCTAGGCAGAGCTAAGAATGAGGGTTGGGCTGGGCAGCAACTGGATCGGTCAGCTCGGGTGAGAGAGAGCAGAGGCTAGGCCAGTTACCCAGCAGCAACAACCAGGTAGCCAGCCAGGAGCATACGTAGCCATCAAGGCTGGAGGCCCGGCCACCCGAGCGAGAGCTGAGAGGTGAGCAGAGCAGCATTTGGGAGGTGCTAAGAAGGCCAGGCAAGTGCATGGGTTTCTGTGCCGTGCATTATGTGAGCTGAGGGTGGGCAGGGTCAGGAGGGAATTGGCGCCATTTGGGGTGGGGCTCAACATAATTAGGAATGGCTGCCATGTTACCGGGGGTAAAGAGAACAAAGAAAATTACAGCACAGGAACAGGGGGTGGGGCATGACGTGGGCCCCTCGCAATGAGGGAGAGTGCAGGGACCCCAAAAGTCTAAGTCTGAGTGTGTCTCCTAGCCTTCCTCCAGTCTTCCACCCTCTGTAATCTTGAGCTCATCCAAAAGTTCTGCTGCTCATATCCCAACTCACTCAAAGGGTCAAATCTTCCAGTTCCACCACCAGGGGAGCATGGTGGAGGTTGAGATGAATTTTTGTGACACTCTTTTGCATGCATTAGCATATCATACATGCTCATTAAAAGGCCACTTTGCCGGAATTAAGTTCCTCCAGCAAATATAAGTTAAGAACGTTCAGTTTTATGACTATAAAATTGGTTTGCACCAGGCGAGCTTCACCTTTTCCATGATTTTAAGGTCAATGAACATGCTTTCGCCTTTCTGGGGATGGCATATAACTTCACTCATATTGGATGCCGGTAATCTTTGTTAAGGCTGGAAGTGGGGATGGGTGGAGAGGGTAAGATGGAAGGATGGAGCGGAAGCTTGTCCTTGGAGGTAGGCTAAGGGGGAAGGGAGAGAGACTGTCTAGATTTCCTTTATATATGGCACCCAGATCTTCAAGCCCACAAAGGCATGCAGGTGAGGGCAACGTCCTGCTCTGTAGAAATTGTGAGACTAGCTAAGAGGAAAAAGGAAGCATACATAAGGTCTAGGCGACTGAAGACAGACAAAGCTTTGGAAGAATATCAGGAATGCAGGACCAATCTGAAACGAGGAATCAAGAGGGCTAAAAGGGGTCATGGAATATATTTAGCAAACAGGGTTTTTTTTTTATAAATGTTTTTATTCAGTTTTCATATTTTATATTGAACAAATTACAAATTGTTAGGAGAGAAAAAGAACAAAAAAAACAAACAAACACGCAAAAATTAACATACATATTTACAGGTAAGCATCTTCGTAGTAGTAACTGCGCCCGCCCCCCCCCCCCCCCCTCAACATGTTTATTTAGTTTGGTTTTGGGCCTTAGCTAGCCATCGAACCCCCGTACCGAACCTGTAGCCCCCCCCCCCTCCCGCTACCTTCCCCCGACTATTCTTCCTCTTGTACATTGGCCACAAATAGGTCCCGGAACAGTTGCATGAATGGCTCCCACGTTCTGTGGAAGCCGTCGTCCGACCCTCGGATGGCAAATTTGATTTTCTCCATTTGGAGAGATTCCGAGAGGTCGGACAGCCAGTCCGCAGCTCTGGGCGGTGCTGCTGACCGCCAGCCAAACAGGATTCTACGGCGGGCGATCAGGGAGGCAAAGGCAAGGGCGTCCGCCCTCCTCCCCAGGAATAGATCTGGCTGTTCTGAAACCCCGAAGACCGCCACTATCGGGCATGGCTCCACCCTCACTCCCACCACTTTGGACATAACCTCGAAGAAGGCTGTCCAGTACTCCACGAGTCTGGGGCAAGACCAGAACATGTGGGCGTGGTTGGCCGGGCCTCTTTGGCACCGTTCACATCTGTCTTCCACCTCCGGGAAGAACCTACTCATACGGGTTCTTGTTAAGTGGGCTCTATGTACCACTTTTAGTTGCGTCAGGCTGAGCCTTGCGCACGTGGAGGTGGAGTTGACCCTATGCAGTGCTTCGCTCCAGAGTCCCCACCCTATCTCCATCCCCAGGTCGTCCTCCCATTTCCTTCTTGTTGCGTCCAGTACGGTGTCGTCCCTATCTACCAGTCGGTCATACATGTCACTACAGTTCCCTTTCTCTAGGATACTTGCGTCCAGTAGGTCTTCCAGTAGTGTCTGTCGTGGCGGTTGTGGGTACGTCCTTGTCTCCTTTCGTAGGAAGTTTTTGAGCTGCAGGTACCGTAGCTCGTTCCCCCCAGCTAGCTGAAATTTCTCTGTCAGTTCGTCCAGTGTTGCGATCCTGTCGTCCGTGTATAGGTCCCTGACTGTCAGTGTCCCCCCGTCCTGCCTCCACCTTTTGAAGGTGGCGTCAGTCAGTGCTGGTGTGAACCTATGGTTGTTGCAGATGGGAGCCCTGTTCGACATTTTGGTCAGGCCAAGTTGCTGCCGCAGTTGGTTCCAGGATTGGAGGGTGGCTGTCACCACTGGGCTGCTGGAGTGTTTTTTGGGTGGGGATGGGAGTGCTGCCGTGGCGAGGGCCCGGAGGGAGGTTCCCATGCAGGAGGCCTCCTCCGCACGCACCCACTCAGCCTCTGGCTCCTGGATCCATCCCCTTACTCGCTCGGCTGTTGCTGCCCAGTGGTAGAATTGTAGATTCGGGAGGGCTAGCCCTCCCCTGGTTTTTGTTTTTTGTAAGACCTTCTTTGGGATCCTAGCATTTTTACCCCCCCCATACGAACGCCATGATGAGTTTGTCCAGCGCTTTGAAAAAGACCTTGGGGATGTAGATCGGAATGGATCTAAACAGGAAGAGGAACCTGGGCAGTACGTTCATTTTGATCGTCTGAACTCTCCCCGCGAGGGAGAGCGGGAGTGTGTTCCATCTTTGCAGGTCCTTTTTAACTTCCTCCGTCAGGCTGGTGAGGTTCCATTTGTGGATCCCTTTCCAGTCATGGGCTATTTGGATCCCCAGGTAGCGGAATTTATGTCGGGCTTGATTGAACGGCAGCCCCTTTAGTGCTGCCCCCCCCCCCCCCCCCCCCCCCCCCCCCCCCCCCCCTTGCGGGTGTACTGGGAAGATCTCACTTTTGCTCATGTTGAGTTTGTAGCCCGAGAAGGCTCCAAACTCTTTCAGGAGCGCGATGATTCCGTCCATGCTGCTTTGTGGGTCCGAGATATAGAGGAGCAGATCATCCGCATAGAGTGAGACTCTGTGCTCTCTACCTCCCCTTCGGATCCCCCTCCAATTTTTTGCTGCCCTGAGCGCGATTGCTAGCGGTTCAATTGCTAGTGCGAACAGCAGCGGGGACAGTGGGCATCCTTGTCTGGTGCCCCTGTGCAGCTGGAAGTATTGGGAGTTGGTATTGTTGGTCTGTACACTCGCCATGGGAGCGTTGTACAGGAGCTTTACCCAAGCGGTGAACCCTGTTCCAAGCCCGAACCGCTCCAGTACCTCTATGAGGTATTTCCACTCGACTCTGTCGAAGGCCTTTTCTGCGTCCAGGGAGACGATCACCTCTTGTGTTCTCTCCCCGGAGGGGGTCATTATCACGTTCAGCAGGCGCCTGATGTTCGCGGTAAGCTGTCTACCTTTGACAAAGCCCGTCTGGTCCTCTGTGACCACCTCAGGTACACAGTCTTCTAGCCTCTTGGCTAGGATTTTGGCCAGTATTTTGGCGTCTGCATTCAGCAGAGATATGGGTCTGTATGACCCACATTCCGTTGGGTCTTTGTCTTTCTTAGGTATCAGCGAGATTGAGGCCTGTGCTAACGTGGGTGGCAATGTGCCCCTAGCTAGCGAGTCTGTGAACATCTCCCGCAGGTGCGGGGCCAGCGCTGTCGCAAATTTTTTGTAGAAGTCCGCCGGGAATCCGTCCGGTCCCGGCGCCTTCCCCGCCTGCATGGAGCTAATGCTGTCCATGATCTCTCCCAGTGCTAGTGGTGCTTCCAGATCCCGTTTTCTGCCCTCTCCCACAACTGGTATGTCCAGTCCGTCAAGAAACCGGTTCATCCCAGCCTTCCCCGTTGGGGGCTCTGAGGTGTACAGCTCTTGGTAGAAGGCCTTGAAGGTTTTGTTAATCCTCTCTGGTTCTGTTTCCAACGTGCCTCTGGTATCTCTGATTTGCGCAATTTCTCTGCTGGCTGCCTGCTTTCTCAGCTGGTGGGCCAACAGGCGGCTGGCTTTGTCTCCGTGTTCGTATAGGGCCCCGCGTGCCTGGCGGAGTTGGTGTACTGCTTTCCTGGTGGAGAGCAGGTCAAAGTTCCTTTGTAATTCTTTCCTCTCCGCCAGGAGTTCTACGGTCGGGGCCTCGGAGTATTTATGGTCTACCTCCAGTATGGAGTCGACCAGCTTCTGCCTAGCCACCCTTTCCTCCCTATCTCTTTGCGCTTTGTAGGCTATGATTTCCCCTCTTAGTACGGCCTTAAGCGTTTCCCAGAACGTGGAGGGTGAGACCTCCCCGTTTTGGTTGATCTCAGTGTACTCCGCTATGGCCCGCGCTATCCTTTCGCTGAAGGCCTTGTCAGCTAGTAAGGCACCGTCCAACCTCCATTTGGGGCGCTGGGCCCTTCCCGTCTCTAGCCGCACATCCATGTAGTGTGGAGCGTGGTCTGATATCACAATTGCGGAGTATTCCACCTTGTCTATCTCTGGAAGCACCGTTTTCCCCACCACAAAGAAGTCAATTCTGGTGTACACGTTGTGTACTGGGGAGAAGAAAGAGAATTCTTTCTCCCCTGGGTGGGCGAATCTCCAGGGGTCTACTGCTCCCATCTGCTCCATATAGTGACTGAGTTCCCTTGCCATGTTTGAGGTTTTCCCCGTTCTGGGGTTTGATCTGTCCGTCGTTGGGTCCTGTACACAGTTGAAGTCCCCCCCCATGATTAGTCGGTGCGTCGCTATGTCCGGGATTTCTGCCATGGTCTTTTGGATGAAGCTCGTGTCGTCCCAGTTGGGCGCATACACGTTAACTAGGACTACCGGCGCCCCATCCAGGGCCCCGCTGACCATGACATACTGTCCCCCTGGGTCCGTAACCGTCTTTGTCGCCCTAAACATTGTCCTCTTGCCAATCAGGATCGCCACCCCCCTGGCCCTTGCCCCATAACAGGAATGATAGGTTTGTCCCACCCAGCCCTTTCTTACCCGCAGTTGGTCCTGCTCCCTCAAGTGCGTCTCTTGGAGGAAGACTATGTCGGCCCTCATGTTTCTAAGGTGGGTGAGGACTCTAGATCTCTTCACTGGGCCATTAAGTCCCCTTACGTTCCAGGTGACTATTCTGGTGGGGGGCTTCTGCCCCCTTGCTCCTGTGGGGTTAACCATATTTGTCCGGTGGACGCGCCCCTGCCCTCTGGGGTTTCCCTTTGTTAGGGGACCGTCCAGGATGTCCACTATCACTGCTCTCCCCATGCGGTCGGGTCCCTGCGCTCCGGGGTTCCCCCTTGTCCCGGGGACACCCGCCATGGCCGTCCACTGTGTGTCCGCCACGCGGGTAGTCCCCTGCACTCCGGGGGGCCCCTTCACCCACAGACCGTACTGGGTGGGTGTTTGCAGCAGTTCCCTGTTTCGAGCCCTTGTCTGTGGCACTTTGTGGCCCTATTCCCTTTCTGGCCTCTTTTGTCCCTTCGTCCCTGCATTTCCCCTCCCTGGTCTCTCGCCCCCCTGAGTGCCCCCCCCCCCCCGCTCTATCCCTTTCGGGGATACCCCTGTGTACCCCTCCATTGCCCCTCTCTCCCCCATTCCTGTCCCCATTTGCTCTCCCACCTTTGATGGGTGATCCCCCCCCTCCCCTGCCTGGCGCCTTCCCCCCTGTTGGGGGTGCGCTGCGGCCCTGCTCTGTTGCGCGCCCCCTTCGCTAGCTTTCCCGCTAGCACGGTGGCTCCCCGCTCGGAGGTTGCTGTCCCCCTTCCCCTCTCCCCTCTCCAGTACTCCCGTTCCCTCGTGCCGGGGCCTGGCCTCCCACCTGGAGCGGGCCCTTGGGCATTGGGTTGTTTTTCCTGGGTGTTCCTGCCAGGGGGGAGGGGGCTGGCTTTGCCTCGCCCCTCCCCACCCCCCCGTCGGCATGACGTATCTCCTTGCCATGGGCCCCTCGTCCCTACTTCCCATGGCGTTTTTCCAGCCCGTGCTCCTCAACGAATCTATTCGCCTCGGCAGGGGCTGTAAAGAAATATTCCTTGTGTTGGTATGTGACCCAGAGTTTTGCTGGGTACAGCATACCAAAACGTACTTTGTTCTTATAGAGAGCTGCTTTCGCTCTGTTGAACTCCGCCCGTCTCTTAGCTATGTCCGCTCCAAAATCCTCGTAGATTCGGATGGCGTGCCCGTCCCAATTGCAGGCTCTATTCTCCTTGGCCCAGCGCAGGATTGTCTCCCTATCCCGGTACCGGTGCAGTCTGGCTATAACTGCTCTCGGTTTTTCCCCTTCCTTGGGCTTCGGGCGCAGTGACCGATGAGCTCTGTCCATTTCCGGTGGGGTGGGAAAAGTTTCCCGCCCCACTAAGGAGCCCAGCATCGCAGCCACGAATGTTGTGGGATTTCTACCCTCTATCCCCTCTGGCAGGCCCACTATCTTAATGTTTTGCCTTCTCGAGCTGATCTCCTGGTCGTCTACCCTGCCCTTCAGGCTCCCCTGTGTTGCACTCAGTTTCGCCATTTCCCTCTCCAGGGACATGACCCGGTCGCTCACGTCAGTCGCTGCCTTCTCCAGCTCTTTAATGGTTGCCCCTTGGGCTTCCAGTATCTTCCCTTGGGCATCCACTTTCTCCTCCATTCTGGTCAGAGCCTGCTGCACCCCTGACATGGCCCTGGTCACTGCTGCCTGTGCTGCGGCCTCTGTGTCTGCTTTTAACTCCGCCTTGATTGCCTGCAGCTGCTCCCTCACCACCTCGGCAATGGCTTCCTTCCAATTCACGCCCCCCTCTAACCCCAGGGGAGAGGTTGCCCGCCCGTCCAGCTCTTTTGGATGCGGCGATACATTCTTCCCGCTGCTTCGCGTGTTGACTCGTTCGCCCAAGCTGGTTTGCCCTTTGCCCCGTCTACCTCCGGTGCCCCCTTTCTCTTGGGTCCCTTCTGGCATTTTTTTCTCCCCCTTCCCCTTCATCGTTTCTTCTCTCCTTGTTCTTCTTTTCCCCCTTTTCCGCACCCTATTTTAATTTTATTTATTAATATATATATATATATATATAAAAATATATGTATATATTTTTTTTTAAATGAAAAATTTATTTCCCCCCTTCTTTCCTTTACCCCTTTATTTCACCCCTTTTCTCTTTACCAGTTTTCTTTTGGGTTTTTATTTTAAAAAAGAACAGAAATATAAGTCTCTTTTTTCTTTTGTTTTCTCTCTCCACTCGCCCAGGAGAGAGAGAGAGAGTCCCTTTGTCCTTGCCACGTGGTGGTCACTGCAGTTGGGGGGAGGGGGAGGGGCGAGTGGGCCGGGGCCCGCTGCTGGTTGGGGGGGGGGGGGTGGTGTCCCCGCTGCTGGTTGGGGGGGGGGTGGTGTCCCCGCTGCTGGTTGGGGGGGGGGGGGGGTGTCCCCGCTGCTGGTTGGGGGGGGGGGGGTGGTGTCCCCGCTTGTGGTTGGGGGGGGGGGGGGTTGGTGTCCCCGCTGCTGGTTGGGGGGGGGGGGTTGGTGTCCCCGCTGCTGGTTGGGGGGGGGGGGGGTTGGTGTCCCCACTGCTGGTTGGGGGGGGTTGGTGTCCCCGCTGCTGGTTGGGGGGGGGGGGGGGTTGGTGTCCCCGCTGCTGGTTGGGGGGGGTTGGTGTCCCCGCTGCTGGTTGGGGGGGGTTGGTGTCCCCGCTGCTGGTTGGGGGGGGGGGTGGTGTCCCCGCTGCTGGTTGGGGGGGGGGGTGGTGTCCCGCTGCTGGTTGGGGGGTGGGTCCCCGCTGCTGGTTTGGGGGGGGGGGGAAAGAGGGCCCGCCGCTGCCGCACCGTTCCCGGCCCGCGTGGGGGGGGGGGGGAGAGGGGTTGGACCTGCCGCTGCTGGGCCTCCCTGTCGCCGTTGCTCCTCGCCTCCGCCTTCCGCCGCCGCCCGCTCCTCCTCAGCTGCCGCCCGCTCCTCCTCCGCTTCTCCTCCGCTGCCGCCCGCCGCTGCCGCCCGCTCCTCCTCCGTTGTCGCCCGCTCCTCCGCCGTTGCCGCCCGCTCCTCCTCCGCCGTTGCCGCCCGCTCCTCCTCCGCCGTCCGGCCTGTCGGGGGGGTTCCTTCCTGGCGCTTGCGGGAGCCCCTCTCCCTGCGACCTCCTCGCTCGCCGCCCGGAAGTCGAGTCTAGCAAACAGGGTTAAGGAAAATCCCAAAGCCTTTTATTCATATATAAGGAGCAAGAGGGCAACTAGAGAAAGGGTTGGCCCACTCGAGGACAAAGGAGGAAAGTTATGCGCGGAGTCAGAGAAAATGTTTGAGATTCTTAACAAGTACTTTGCATCGGTATTCACCAAGGTGAGGGACATGACAGATGTTGAGGTTAGGGATAGATGTTTGGTTACTCGTGGTCAAGTCGGCATTAGGAGGGAAGATGTGTTGGTATTCTAAAAGGCATTAAGGTGGACAAGTCCCCATGTCCGGATGGGATCTATCCCAGGTTACTGAGAGAAGTGAGAGAGGAAGTAGCTGGGGCCCAGCAGATATCTTTGCAGCATCCTTGAATTTGGGTGAGGTACCGGAGGACTGAAGAATTGCTAATGTTGTACCCTTGTTTAAGAAGGATAGTAGGGATAATCCAGGTAATACTAGACTGGTGAGCCTGACATCATTGGTAGGGAAGCTGCTGGAGAAGATACTGAGGAATAAGATCTATTCCCATTTGGAAGAAAAAGGGCTTATCAGTGATGGGCAACATGGTTTTGTGCAGGGAAGGTCATGTCTTACCAACTTAATAGAATTCTTTGAGGACGTGACAAAGTTGAGTGATGAGGGAAGGGCTGTAGATGTCATATACATGGACTTCAGTAAGGCATTTGATAAGTTTCCCCATGGTAGGCCGATGGAGAAAGTGAAGTGTCATGGGGTCCAGGGTGTACTAGCTAGATGGATAAAGAACTGGCTGGGCAATAGGAGACAGAGTAGTGGTGGAAGGGAGTGTCTCAAAATGGAGAAAGGTGACTCGTGGTGTTCCACATGGATCCGTGCTCAGACCACTGTTGTTTGTGATATACATAAATGAACTGGAGGAAGGTATAGGTGGTCTGATTAGCAAGTTTGCAGATGACACTAAGATTGGTGGAGTAGCAGATAGTGAGGGGGACTATCAGAGAATATAACAGAATATAGATAGATTGGAGAGTTGGGAGGAGAAATAGCAGATAGAGTTCAATCTGGGCAAATGTGAGGTGATGCATTTTGGAAGATCCAATTCAAGAGCGAACTATACGGTAAATGAAAAAGCCCTGGATAAAATTGATGTACAGAGAGATCTGGGTGTTCTGGCCCATTGTACCCTGAAGGTGGCTGCGCAGGTCGATAGAGTGGTCAAGAAGGCTTGCTTTCCTTCATCGGAAGGGGTATTGCGTACAAGAGTTGGCAGGTCATGTTACAGTTGTATAAGACTTTGGTTTGGCCACATTTGGAATACTGCATACAGTTCTGGTCGCCACATTACCAAAAGGATGTGGATGCTTTGGACAGGGTGCAGAGGAGGTTCACCAGGATGTTGCCTGGTATGGAGGGTGCTAGCTATGAAGAGAGGTTGAGTAGATTAGGATTATTTTCATTAGAAAGATGGAGGTGGGGGGGGGACCTCATTGAGGTCTACAAAATCATGAGAGGTAGAGACAGGGTGGATAGCAAGAAGCTTTTTCCCAGAGTGGGGGACCCAATTACTAGGGGTCACGACTTCAAGGTGAGAGGGGGAAAAGTTTAAGGGAGATATGCGTGGAAAGTTCTTTACGCAGAGGGTGATGGGTGCCTGGAACGCATTGATGGCGGAGGTGGTAGAGGCGACACAATAGCGTCATTTAAGATGTATCTAGACGAGAGGAAAATTCTGCCCAAAAATGATTTCTGCAATTACTCCTGTGCTTGCTGACTTACACTGGCAATGCCTCTATTTTCTAAATCTTACCCTTTTGTTTATATACCTCCATGGCCTTGCCCAGTACGTCCCCTAAATTTTCTTTATATAGGCTAGAAATTCTTCTGAGCATTACTTTGTTGTCCATGGTAAACTTACATTTTCAAGGTCACTAGTGCATCACAAAGTTGTGACCCATTTTATTTCAGTGCATGGTCTGTTACAGATTTCTGTATGGCCATCTATGCATGCTCTTTGAAGCTCACCCTCCTCCCACTGGACATATTCGCCTATCCTCGCCCCATTCCAACTTTAGTCTCAAAAATCCCCTTTGAACTTGCTGGTTGCATTCTCACTCTCCTCACACATCCCATTCTACTCTTCTTCATTTTCATATCCATTCCATTTTACCGCTCCTCACACTCCACATACCTGGACAGTTAGCTCCTCTTTCCCAATGCAGAAGATTACACTTTCAGCAAAGAAGATGAAGGGCAAAGTAAGTCAGGAGCATGCACACAGCTTGGAAGTCTGGGCCTAGATCTTCGTGAACCTTAAAAGCCAAACAGTGAAACATGTTTCATAAAATCTGTTCTCTCGTCCATTAATAGATAGTTTCAATTAACCTGCAGTTTCCAGGTTGGTATATGTGACTCAGTAAATGCTGAAGGCAGCTGTTCACTGGCTATAGCCAAAAAGAACCAATGACTTAATCTGTCTCATAAAGCTACCTGGCAGAAATAATCACGTGCTGAGTGAAACTCAATACATTCATCAACTTCACTCCAGACTCTGGTCATGAAGGGCTCTGCCCACTGGACTTGTAACCTTTAGTTGCTGTAGGCCTTTCTTGGCCAGTCAGATACGGCTGGAGTCTGGGTTCATTGAAAGCCACTGAAAAGGAAGCACCCCCAAGGCTCATTATTAATCTTGGGCTGATTTATCAGTTTCATCTGGCTTAGCCGTTCCTCTCACAGTTTGACCAGTTTATAGAGAATTTTCCTGAGTCTCTTCGTCCTTCCCAATGAATTCAGAGCTCCCTCACCGTCCGAAGTTCACAGGGACTGAGCGACCTGGCCCATGTCCTTGTCTCCTGCTCTTCTCACAGTGTGTTGTTCACTTATGGGCACACTCCACTCTCCAACCTAGGACTTGCCTCCTCACTCTGCAACTGGATCCTCGACTTTCTAACCCACAGACCACAATCAGTAAGAATAAACAACAACGCCTCCTCCACAATAGTACTCAACACCAGGGCCCTGCTAGACTGTGCTCCCTGTACACACACGACTGCGTGGCAAAATTTGGTTCCAACTCCATCTACAGATTTGCTGACGATACGACCAGAGTGGGCTGGATCTCGAATAATGACGAGTCAGAATACAGGAGGGAGATTGAGAACCTAGTGGAGTGGTTCGACAGCGACAACAATCTATCCCTCAATGCCAGCAAAACTAAAGAGCTGGTCGTTGACTTCAGAAAGCAAAGTACTGTACACACCCCTGTCAGCATCAACGGGGCCGAGGTGGAGATGGTTAGCAGTTTCAAATTCCTGGGGGCACACATCTCCAAAAATCTGTCCTGATCCACCAATGTCGACGTATCACCAAGAAAGCACAACAGCGCCTATACTTCCTCAGGAAACTAAGGAAATTTGGCATGTCCACATGAACTCATACCAACTTTTACAAGTGCACCAGAGAAGGCATCCCATCTGGCTGCATCACAGCCTGGTATGGCAACTGCTTGGCCCAGAACCGCAAGAAACTTCAGAGTCCAGTCCATCACACAAACCTGTCTCCCATCCATTGACTCCATCTACACCCCCACTGCCTGGGGAAGGCGGGCAGCATAATCAAAGACCCCTCCCACCCGGCTTACTCACTCTTCCATTTCTTCCATCGGGCAGGAGATACAAAATCCTGAGAACACGCACGGACAGACTCAAAAACAGCTTCTACCCCGCTTTTACCAGACTCCGAAACGACGCTCTTATGGACTGACCTCATTAACACTACACTCTGTACGCTTTATCCAATGTCAGTGTTATGTAGTTACATTGTGTACCTTGTGTTGCTCTTTTATGTATTTTCTTTTATTTCCTTTACTTTTCATGTACTTAATGATCTGTTGAGCTCCTCACAGAAAAATACTTTTCACTGTACCTTGGTACACGTGACAATAAAGAAATTCAATCTACTTGAGTTCACTGCTCCCTCATTCACAGCTTCCCTTCGTCCTGCTCTCTTTCCAGCCACTTACAATATTGTGGTTGGGACTTGATGCTCAGTCCTGCTTCCTTGCTTGAGCTCGCTGCTGTAAGAGATCTGCTTATTACCATGTGCAGTAGTTTACAGATTGCTGCTTGTACATGTGCATCTTAGAGGAAGCATTGGCTTCACTTCTCCCTGTCTCTAATCTCATCCATTATTACAGCTTTCTGAAAAATGAAAAATGAAATGAAAATGAAAATTGGTGGAACATATATCTGACTCCCACTCAGATTAAAAGGCCTTTTTATTCTTTGAGACCCCTGCACTTTTCTATTTCTGACTCTTTCACATTCCTGACTTTAATCATTCCTGTATTGGTGGCTGAGTCTTCAACTTTGTAGGCCCTAAACTCTGGATTTCCACCTTCAACTCTCTCCTTATTCCTATCTATCTCTCCTTTGTCACTAATAGAATCAGAGAATCCTTACAGTGCAGAAGGAGGCTATTCGACCCATTGAATCTGTACCAAATCTCCGAAAGAACACCCCACCTAGGCCCATTCCCCCACCCTATTCCTGTAACCCCTTACATTGATCGTGGCCAACCAACCTAACTTGCACATGTTTGGACAGTGGGAGGAAACCAGAGCACCCGGAGAAAACACAAGCAGACACAGGGAAAATGTGTGAGCTCCACCCGGACAGTCACCCAAGGCATGAATCGAACTTTGGTCCCTGACGGCAGTGCTAACCACTGTGCCACCCTCCTTGAAACTTTTAGTTTAAAAAAAAATCTCTATGTAGCTCGATGTCAACATTTTGTATGAAAACGGTCCTGTACGATGCTTTGTGATGTTTTTACTGTGTTATCGGTGGTATGTAAATTCAAGTTGTTGCTAACCCCTGCACAGGCAGCTGCTGGTTGTTTAAGTTAAAAAGCGAACTGGTGGAACATATATCTGACTCCCACTCAAATTAAAAGGCCTTTTTCTTCTTTGACAGATAAATTTAACACTTACGTGACGCTGAAAGTACAGAATGTAAAAAGCACCACAATAGCAGTACGAGGGGATCAGCCTTGTTGGGAGCAAGACTTCATGTTGTAAGTACTAATTTAACAAACAGCTGTTCCAGACAAGGGTCCAAAAGGGGGATTGTGTACGGTATCTTCTACATTACATGGATATAAGTAAAAGGATAACAAAAAAATCGTATGAAAACCAATGTGACAAATTATTTCTAGGATTCTTCAAAAAGAATTAATTATGCAAAAAATGCCTTGAAATGTGTGTCACTGATAAATTTAGATCCTCATATTTGCTTGCCAGATGGTAGACTTAGAAGATTACTTGCCCACTAATCTGGTGCTTGGTTTTATGAACTGAGAATCATGTTCTGAATTCTGACAGAAACAATTAACATTTTTCTATTAAAATTAATTGGGAGTGTTCCAGTCTAATGGTAAAGTTTTCTACGTGTGCCTTTTATTGAAAAATAATTCTATTTCTTATGGTTTTTGGTCCAATAATTGGCCCAGTGTGGGTCCTGCTTCATGGAGTGACATATGTGGTAGTGAGCCTATTGCATTACGTCACAGTGTCATGTGTTGTTTTGGAAACGAGGTTTGGAGCAAAACTTTGAAAACTGGCAGTTTTACCATGTTGATTTGTGCTTGATCACCTTTTACATCTTTCCGAGCACTTAAATTAGAAGTTTTATCAAACTTTCTGGATGAAATCTCTTAACTGGCTGTGCAATGCAATGTTCTCCACCTAAGTTTTGCTTCTCATGCTCAGATGACACAGTTGAGAATGGGAACTTGGTCTGTGATGAAGAGTGACCATGCCATCAAAATACTTGAGTGAAATTCTCCGCTTCGCACTGCTGGTACCAGAGTTAGCGAGGAGGTGGTGAATTCAGCATCGTGAAGAAAACTGGTTCGGCGCCAGATGCCGATCTGTTTCCGGTACTCCGACCCCCCCCCCCCCCCCCCCCATATAAAAATATTTAAAAAAAGAGTAATCCCCTTGGCACACTGTGAGGTCCGTCGTGTCAGGGCCACGCTTGTCAAGACCTGTAGTGATTTTCACCCACGTGATTCCCAGCCCAGAGGACTGGAGAGTCACATGGGCCTGGATAATAATAATAATAAAAAAACACAGTGGACCTCACAGTAGGCCAAGGAGATTACTCTTTCTAAAAAATATTTTTATTGTCTTCCTTTTTCATACTTCCAAATTTATATTCACCAACAGATAATCAACGGTAACAAATACAATGCCAATCCCCTGGCCAACAATTCTTTCCTCTAACCAACCCCCAACATTTTAAATACAAACATCAAAGAAAAGGAATCTTGAATCCACCATCCACCCATACATAGCCACCAACGACATACACAGTCCAAACCCCCCCCCCCCCCCCCCCCCCCCCCCCCATAATGTTAGATGTCATCCAATTCTTGGAAGTGCATAATTAAACAGCCCATGAATTGTAGAACCCTTCCCCTCAACTCAAACCTTCACATTGTCGAATGTTTAAAAACACCAACAGAACCCCCTGCTATGCCAGGGCACAGGGTGGAGAGACTGACCACCACCCCAACAGGATCCAAGGGGATTACTCTTGAAGATAGTTGCCCCAAAATCCATCTGAGGCCCACTCTCCCTCTCACAATGCAAGACCTGCCGACCCTACCACCCCCCCATCAGAGACCCAAATAACGAGACACTCTAAAAAAGAGACTCCCTTAATAAATAGACTCCTCCAGAGACCCCTAAATAAGGAGACCCCCAGAAGACGGACCAAGTCAGAAAGCCCCCAGAAAAGAGACCCCTGCCACCTGAAGAGAGATCCCTGTCTGCTAGAGAGCAGTCCAGGCAGGCAGTGAAAAAAATGACCGTTTTAACTCTCACCTGGGCAATACACCTGCTAACTCAGACACAGGAAGCAACACCAGTCAATTCCTGGAAAGAGAAATCAGTCAGCTGTCTATAAGTCCCCTCAGATCTTTGATCTGCAAGCCATTCATTCGTTTCTCTTTATATCGATTTTACTGAGCTGTGATTGACAGCTTCCACACACCTGAGCTGTCAGCATTGTTCCATTCACTGTCCTTCACGGTTAAGTAACTCTGAGGTGCTCCAACTGCAATGTTTATAAACATCAAGCTTTGATTGACAGCTCCTTGGCCACATGTTGGGGTGATATTGATGAGTTACTTGGACATTGTCAAGCTAAATTTACACCACTGCTAATTAATCCATGGCGTGATTCAACAGAAACATTTCTAAGTTCATTTTGTCGGGTTTAGGAGTTCCCCACTGCTATCCAATGACACTTAGTCATTTATTTGAGCCCTGGGGAGTTTCTCGCTTGATTAACCCACACTTCAAATTTTTTTCAGCACTGGGGAGCTGAACTCAGAGATCGGGCTGCCAGTTTGAAAGGGTGCCCCAACCTTTAAGTGAGGTCACCCCCCACCCATTGGACATGTCACTTCCCCACTCACATGGCCACTTCCCCAAACCCCACAAGTGAGGACACCCCACTATGGGGTCCTTGCCCCCCACCCCCCCCCCCTTTCAGGCCCCCCAAAGCTCCCCGACAGCACCCCATCCCTTTCAGGAACTCCACCCACAGAATCATAGAATTTACAGTGCAGAAGGAGCCATTCGGCCCATCGAGTCTGCACCAGCTCTTGGAAAGAGCACCCTATTAAAGCCCACACCTCCACCCTATCCCCGTGACGCCAGGTAATCTTTTTTTGGACACTAAGGGCAATTTATCAAGGCCAGTCCACTAAATCAGCACATCTTTGGACTGTGGGAGGAAACCAGAGCACCCGGAGGAAACCCACGCAGGCATGGGCAGAACGTACAGATTCCGCACAGACAGTGACCCAAGCTGGGAATCGAACCTGGGACCCTGGAGCTGTGGTGCAACTGTGTTAACCACTGTGCTACCGTGCTGCCCACCACCACCCAACATCCCAAAGACCCCTAATTTCCTGCCCTGCACACCCCCACCCTTCAAACTCCCCTTCCACCCTCCTTTCATGGGCATGGCCCTCCTGGGCCCCTGAGCATTGGCAGTGCCACCCTGACAGACAAGCTTGCACTGACACCCTGACATTCCTCCTGCCAGCTTAGCAGTGCCAGAGTGGCAGTGCCAAGATGCCAGCTGGGAAGTGCCAAGGTGCCCATGTTCTCGGGGGAGGGGTGGGTGAGACCCTGCACTGAACTGACCACCAAAGGGTCTCCAATAGCCTGGGAGACTCCCCAGGTGCCGTTCTGCCTGGTCCACATTGGCACCTGGCTGCAGCCTCCCTGGGGAGGCTGGTGAATCAAGGGAGGCCGGTGTAACCCAGGTAAGTAGGCCTTTAGTAAGTTTACAACCTACTTTAGCGAATGCTGTTTGGTCCCGCCCCTTTTTGGCAGAGTTCCGATCCCGATGCCTCGCAGGACTTGGGTGAATCCAACTAGGCGCGGAGGCTGCAGGAAAACCGTGGGAGGCCCCTCGCGGGATTCTCCAGCCACGGTGTGCTCTCGTTCGACTGCAACGCAACCAGAGAATCACGCCCTTTGGGTGCGATTCTCCGAAAAATTTCTAAGTATGGAAGCCAGCGCTCGGTCAGCGAGGCTGGCAACGCTAATCAACTTTAATTAGTCCACTTAATGAGGCCCCACGGGCTTTACTCTGCAAATGAAGGCTCGCCAGCCAATTTGCTGGGACCGTGCTTGCCAGCCCCTCGCCACTAACTAGGTCAAGCAGCACTTAAATAGCACTTGTGCAGCCAATGTCACTCAGCTCGCAGCCATGGCGCCGAGACGACCGGCCCCACGATTCGGGAATGTAGACCTAGGGAGGGTCCTAGATGCAGTGGAGGCCATGAAGGATGTCCTGTTCCCCCAAGGGTCCTGGAGGGTGAACCACAAGGCGGCCAGTGCTATCCGGGGTGATGTGACAGTGGCCGTCGGCTTGGGCAGCATGACCAGGAGGACTGGCTCACGTGAGTTTGTTATTGCATACAGACTGACCCATCCCGCCCACTGACCACAGGTTCGTTCCCCCGCAGGTCCTCCAGCCGACGCCGCAGGCCCATCCGGGATGGCCTCGCACTCTTGCCTCCTGTGAGACATCTCGGAGGAGAGCACTGACGATGCCGCAGTCGATGCATCACAGCTGTCATCCCCACCCTCCACTAGCGCAGATACATGCACCTCAGTGGGAAATGTTAGTGGCCAGACTTCGGGGGCACAATCTGGTGAGCACCACACAGCTGCTAATTCATGTCAGGTGGAGGCAGGAACCTCCAGGGAAGACAGCAGTCGGAGGGCTGCTTTATTCCAACCCAGCTGGATCTCAGTCAGATGCTGAACCTCTGGAACAGGTTTATCCTGAGCTCATGGTGACGTTAGGGAGCGGCAGGACATTCAGAGGGAGATGCCAGCGATACTCCAGCAGGTCCATAGCCAATTGAGGGAGTCCCAGAGGTTGCGGACACAGGCAATGTCGCCGCCAATGCATGGCACTGAGGCCAACATTGGAGAGTCTAGTGCAAGACATCAGCAGCATGAGTGAACGTGTTCAAGGCGTGGCACAGTTGGTGACGATCATGGCTGACGGCCTCGGCAGAATGTCTGACTTGCTGGGAGACGTGACTCAGTACCAGGTGGACCTTGATGAGGCTCTTCGGGACATGTTCCGCTCTCAAATGGGAATAGCCAAGGCGCTGCAGAGCTGCTCCCAGGTGGGCATTGCTGAGTCCCTGCAAAACATGGCCCAATCACTGAGGAGCATTGCCGAGGGCGTCAACACCAATCTCTAAGTGAGTTGTAGGTCCCCCACATGTACCACCCATGGGAAATGTCACTCCCCACACACGGGCACCCCGCAATGGGGTCCCCCTCTTCAGGCCGCCCCAAGCCCCCTTACAGCAGCCCCCCTTCCAGGACCCCTTTACAGTATAAGGGTTGGCATGGCAGACCCTCGCATGTCCACACCCCCACCATGGCGGCCCACTCCCAACCGGAGCTGCACCCCCTTGTTGCGCCCCACCCTGAGCACAGGGGCAGCATGCCCAGTCCCCTGGGACATTGCCTGTGAGTAAACATGGCTGCTCACTTTCTCATCTCCCCACAGCAGCCTATCCGCCAGGTTCATGTTTTTCAAAAGGAGTACTAATCGGTGCTAGCGTGACCACTTGCTGGGGAAGCCGCTGAATCATGGATTCTGTTGTATTTGGGGTGGGTCCTGTTAATTGTATGGAAATAGAGCTTAAGCAAACGGTTTGGCTCCCGGCACAGTTCTCATTTCCATCTTTCCCACTATTCACCGGCCTCGACTAGCTCAGGCAAGAGTGCAATGAGGCCAAAGAATCGCACCCTTAGTTACCTTTTTAAACCCTGACGGATTTCTCACCGGTTCAGCCCACACTTAGAATTTTTTTCAGCACTGGGGAGCTGAACTCCGAGATTGGGCTGCCATTTTGAAAGGGTGCCCCGATCTCTAAGTGAGCCCCCCACATGTACCACCCATGGGAAATGTCACTCCCCACACACAGGCAGGGCCGGCTCAAGGCACCGGCAACTCGGGCAGTCGCCCGGGGCGCCATGTGCTAGGGGGCGCCAGAGACTCGGGTCCCGCGCATGCGCAGTTGGGCCGGTGCCAACCAGCGCATGCGCGGTGGCCGCACTCCCCCAGGGCGGCCCCCCCCCCCTCTGTCTGCCCCCTCGCTTGGTCCGCCCCCCCCCCCCCCCTCGGGTCCGCTCCCCCCTCGGGTCCCCACCCTCTCGGCCCCGCCCCCTCCCTCTCGGCCCCGGCCCCCCTCCCTCTCGGGCCCCCCCCCCCCCTCAAGGGCGCCGAAGTTCAGCTTGCCCGGGGCGCCAGCAACCCTAGGGCCGGCGCTGCACACAGGAACCCTGCAATGGGGTCCCTGGGGGGCCCCCCTCTTCAGGCCCCCCCCAAGCCCCCTTACAGGAGCCCCGCCTTCTTTGTTCCCATTTCTTTTATGTTATTTTATTAATTTGGTCTGTGGACCCTTAACTGGAATGTGCCTTTAAGCGGAAACTCAACATTGAAGCAGACTGCTCATCAGGGCACTGTGTTCCCAGATTTTCTTTTTAGAAAGGAAAATTCAGACTATTTGTGTGGTTCTTCAGAACCAGGTTTGCAGGGATTTGGATCAATTGGTTGGCTAGAAACCGGTGGGTTGCTCTTGGACAGTGTACTGCCTGACAAGTCAGCGATTAGTTCTTGCGTGATGCTTTCTGAGAGAATTGGCAGAAGCCTTTCGACCTTGGAAGCGAAAGGAACTCTCTCTCTCTCTCTCTCTCTCTCTCTCTCTCCTGCTTACTGAAATGAAAGAACTGCTTCATTGTTCTGAAAGCAGTGAATGCCTGGCACATCCTTTGATGTGAATTTGGAATGATACTGAGTCTGCAGAGATGATAGGACCACCTTGCCAGAGAAACCCCCTGAAACCTCTTAAGGAAGAAGTATCAAATCAAAAGCTGAACTTCGGAGAGATACTTAACTGGAAATCATCCCAATGCATCAAAGATCTTTATCCTTTTATTTTATTTATCCCGCTCGAGCAAAACGAGGCTGGTGAATAGCGGGAGAGGCTAGAAACGAGAACTGCGCCAGGCGCCAAACAGTTTGTGATGCAACCAGCCCGCTCCCATAGGCAAAATCGGGATCTCGCCATAGGGTGGCCAGAAACCAATTATTACCACTTAAACCCTATTTCCATACAATTAACGGGAACCACCCCATATCCAATGGCCTCCTGTCATTATCGACCTCTCCAGAAAGTGGTGACACTGGCTCCGATTAGTACTCCTTTTGAAAAACATGAATGAACCGGCAGAAGAGCTTCCGTGGGGAGCCAAGGAGGTGAGTAGCCATCTTTGCTCGCAGATAAAGAGCCCGAGGGCGCTGGGCTTGCCACCTCAGTGCTTGGTGGGGGCCCCTTGGTTGGGAGGGATGGGGACCCACTGCATGGGTGGGTCATCATGTGAGGGTGGGGGGGAGGTGCTGGAGTGCACCCGGGGGTTAACCGCTCGAAGCACCATCACACCAGCTCCTAGACCGTGTGTACCTGTCTCGGGGGCAACTCTTGTCCCTGTCCATCTGCCCCACTGACCACCCATAAGCCGCACCAACTGCTGAGGCCTCTGGCCCCTGGCACCACGTGGAGGAGGAGGACACCTGCTCCCACTGGCCTTCAAGGCCACTGCAGCTCTGAACTTTGATGCCTCAGGATCATTCCCCAGCTCGAACGGGGATCTGTGTGGCATCTCACAGATCACGTTTGCCTGGGTGGTGAACTACATCCTCTTTGACATTGACTAAGCCCAGCAAGATGCCCGTGCAGGTTTCTCCGCCATCGCGGGGATGCCCCTGGTCCGGGGTAATAGATGCTACGCATGTAGCCCTGCGCTCACCGGGCATCTAGCAATGTCCTACATTAGCGAAAAGGAGTTCCACTCCCTCAACATGCAGCTCGCGTGCGACTACCAGATGAGGATCATGCACCTGTGTGCACACTTCCTGGGCAGTCAGCCGTCCACAGTTCCTTCAAGGCCACCCCAGGATGGGTGGCTGGCTCTTTGGGTATAAGGGGTACCTGCTGAGGACCTGGCACCAGTACGGAGGCTAGATACCGAAGCGGAGACCTGTTACAATGAGGCTAATCTGCCCACCCAGGCTGTTACTGAGCAGTGCATCGGCCTGCTCAAGATTCGGTTCCGATGCCTCGACTGCTCTGGTGGTGCACTCCAGTACACATCCCGGAGGGTTGCCCACTTTGTGGTGGTCTGCTGTGCCCCCTGCACAGCAGCGGGCGACGAGCTGGAGGTTGGTGATGAGCAACATGTGGCGCAAGAAGGAGGACGAGGATGATGAGGCGACGGCTGGAGGAGGAACCAAGGGAGGAATCTGAGGACCAGCCAGAGGCTGCAGCACAGGCAGCAGCTAGGAGGGTCAGGGAGGCCCTCATACTCGCCCAATTTACTGAGGATGTGGCCTGGTCTATCACCCCACCCCCCACTCCCATTTCCCAGGGTAGGTGTCGCACCACTCCAGGGTGCTGGGACTGTGTCTGCACCGTCTGTGGGTCATGTGCGAGGGCAGGGGGGGTGATGATAACCTGCTGTGCGCAATGCTCCTCCATCTATGCCATAGTCTGACCCCTGCTTGCCTGCTGAGTGCTTGCTCACATCCATCACCTGCACACGGTGGGCGGGGTTAGTGGTGGTGGCTGGAGAGATGGGTCGAGGGTTCATAAGTCAGCCCGCATTGCAGAAGATAGTGACAAAGGCATCATGCTGGTTGTGCAGAAGGGTGTTTATTGTGTGTAGCAGTTCCCAACTCTCCTGATGGTGCTGCCCCCTCCCACTGGTTCCCTCCGTGATCATCAATGTGCTTTCCCTTCCTAGCTCTACCTTACATCTCGGTGTGTCCCCTGGATGCACATCAGAGATGGAAGCAGCCAGCTGCTTACCATGTCCCGTGGCCTTCTATGCCCCTAGTGGGCATTCTCTGGGGCCGGAGGGCCCTGGCTCACTTGGCGGCGGCACATGCACAGCCATGCCGCCCTGTTCTGGGTGCTGGCTGCGAGACGCGGCCTCATCAGAGGGATGGAACTCGGGGAGCTGGTGGCCACCATGGCTACTCCATGGGACAGGTCCGGGTTCGTGCCCCCTCCTCCCAGTCAGTGTCCATGGGGCCCTGGGGTTCACCATGGCACAGAGCTGGTTCAAGCACCACGCTCTTCACTACGGTCGCCACCCTAGCACTGGTGGCCTCGGTGCCACGCTTTGCCAGCAACATCTCCTGAATCTGGAGCCTCTGGGACTCCTCCAATCGGCCATGGATCGGCTGGAGTGTCACTAACATCTCCCTCTGAATGTCCTGACCATTCCCTATCATCTCCATCAGCTCCGGGAATATCTCTCCCTCTGGCTCGGTATCAGGCTGGAACCCAGCTGGGTCCTGGAACCCAGCAGATCTTTGACTGCTGCCTCGTCTGGGGGTACCTGCCTGCAGCCGTCTGGTGCTCAGATGGTTCTCCAGAAGCCTGACCACTAACATTTCCCACCGAGGTGTGTGTATCTGCGCTGGTGGAGGATGTGGATGATAGCTGTGATGCCTCGATCGTGTCTTCCTTGGAGCTCCCCTCTGAGGTGTTCTGGGAAGCTGGACATGGGGGTCACCCAGGATCGGCCGACGCGGTCGGCTGGATGGGTGAATGGGCATGTGATCAGTGGGAGGGCTTGGTCGGTCAGTATGGCAATAACAACTTGCGTTTAACAGGTCCTCCGGGTGGAGCCTGGTGGTTCCTCACCTCTGCGGCGTCCGCAAGCCTCCATGTTGGTGACCACCCTGTCCTCGGCCACCCCAGTCACCTCCAGGGCCTGTTCCTTGTAGGAGATGAGGAAGTTGATGTCTGGAACCTCGCCCCAAGTCTGGGCCCTCTCCTGACGATTGTGGGAAAGCTTTTCCTGAGGAGACACCGAGAGGGCATTGGTAGCCACACGCGTGGTTCACAGTGGTGGGGGGGATGAAGGAAGGATTGGAGGGGTTGGGGGGTAGTGTGGAGTGGTGTGAGGGGAGTTGAGGGAGGGTTGGGGTCGCAAGGAAAGTTGGGGGGGTGGATGCTCATTTGGGGCAGAAAAGACTCGGGGGTGGAGGGACATTGACATTGGTGCTGGTGGTGACTTGCTGGTGCTGCCTGGTGTATGTTGTTGACCTTTATTTGGCACTGGAGGCCAGTCCCCCTGGTCATACACTCGGCACTCTCAGCTGCCACCACCTCATCCCAGGCAGCACTGGTTGCCCTGTGGCAGACCCTCTGGGACCCTCGGGGAAACAGGACATTCCTCTTGGCCTCCACTGCCTCTTGGAGCCTGGCCACATCTGCATCTCCGAATCTTGGGGCCGGTCTCCTGGGCATCATTGTTGTGAGCTGGCTGGAGTTGGTTGAACAAATGCTGTGTAAGTGCTATTCAACCTTGTTAGCGAGCGAGGTGCCGGCAAATTGGCTGGCGAGCATTGATTTGCGGCATGAAGCCCGTGGGGCCTCGTTAAGTGGACCAATTAATGTTGAATAGCGTTGCTGGCCGAGTACCAGGAAGCTTGCGGCAGTTCCCGCTCGCTACCACACTTAGAAATCTTTCCGGAGAATCATGCCATTTACCTTTCCACAACCCTTTCCCCTCTCAGTTGTTTGTTTGTGTTCATAGAGAGTGCGGGTAGTTTGGAAGCGGAGTTGGGAAAGGGGTATTAGATAGTAAGTTACATTTAATGTCTGTTGAATTATAATTCTGTACATGATAAAAGGTTACATGTGTAACCTGGCGACTAATTTGTTGAGCTCAGCCAAAGACCTCCGGTATTCTCTTGCGACTCCGGGTCAAGTGGGACTGGAATTAACCACGCACTAGCACAGGGTGTTGTGATGGTCTCTTTGAGGTTTAGTGAATGAGAGCTTTGAAAAGGAGAAGTAACTGCTAATCTTTAATGGTGCTGTTTTCATAATATAGTAGGAATTGGCTAAAGTATGGAAGTAATTTTATATTTGCTGCAGAGAAGACAAGGAGCAGTATCTTAACTTTACTAATTGAAGTTTATGAGTTGGTATTGCTGTATTGAGGCAATTTTTAATTAATGAAACACATTGAATGATTCACTTGTTCTGAAACTCAGCTTCCCCAGAATCACAGTATATTATATACAGATCTTTAAAGATCATAAAATAATTACAGTTGAGGAAGGTCATTCTAATTCATCCATCATAGAAATCTTTTATTTCCCAAATCTCTCCTTATGTGCCTCTCCAAGCTGTTGATGCAAAGTCTTTCTTCATAACTCATTCCTCTGACACTGGGGATCAACCACATGTCACATCTCTATGCCATTTCCCGAGTTTCTCTCTCTTGTTTCTTGGTGACCAGAACTGGACACGGTGCATGATTTAATCATGCCATCCTCTGACTTACAGCCTACGTACTGCGTTACCATATTTGACTTGCTTTCCAGGGACATTAAATTGATTTAGTAATAGACAAAATAAAAGATTGTTGAATATTGGTGAGTGACCTGGTCCAGATCAAATGCATCCTTGGATGCTGGAAGAAGCAAAGGGAAAAATAAGAAGAGGTTTTAATAGAACAGAGAGGAACTATTCCCACTGGACAGTGGGTCAAATATTAAGGGATATGGAATTAAAACCATTGACAAAAGGTCTGGTGGAGAGATGAGAAGAAATTGTTTGCTCAGAATTTAATGGGATTTGGAACACTCTACTTGAAAAGAATGATGGAAAGCTTGTTGCATAAACAGTTTTAAAAGGCAGCTGAACAGCTGTTTGAGGATGGGAAACTTGCAGGAAGCCAGCCAAAAAGCTTAGGCATGGGATGCTACTCTTTTAAAGAACCAGCACAGCTAGTTTGAAAAGAAGAACATAAGAAATTACGGGAGGAGTAGGCCATTTCCCCCCCCAGAACCTTCAACGCCAGTAGATCAAAAATCTGTTGAAATCTGCCTTGAATATATTCAATGACCTAGCCTCCACTGTTCCCAAGGGCAGAGTGTTTTGCCTCCTTTTGTGCTTTAATATCTGATTTTCCATTTGTTGCTCTTTTCGACCCCAAGAGCGTCGCCAATACTGTTGCTAATATTAATGATAATGTTGGTGAACCACAATTCCCTTTTATCGATCAAATGACCACACAACCAGTTAGTTAGTTCAAAAGATGGTTTATTTACATACACAAGAGTTACCTCGACATGCAAACACAATATCTACTACGAGTTACACCTATCAGCTACAATAACCTATACTTAACTTCAGGGTGACTGGCACTGTGCAAATGGATAAGGCCTTTATCTGGATTTCACTTGGCTGGTTCGAAGAAAGTGGCTCTGTCTCTGCTGGGCTCATCCGTCAGGTAGCGATCGTTGGTCTTGAACTTGGCTGGCTGTTCCTGCTCCAGTTCGCTGGCACAGGCCGGATCCAAAAGAGACAGAACACATGGCTGTGCTCTCATTTATCCCTCTGGGATTTTCCGCTCTTTGGGGCGATCCTTAACCTTGGACCCAATAGTTCGACAGGGCTCTGATCACTTTCTTCGATTTTGGCCAATAAAGGGGCGGGTGCCTTGGTGGCTGAGTGGGTCCTTAGCGGTCATTGACCTTGGCAGTTGGGCTTTCTGAGTTAAGGGAGTGGCGCCGATCAGTCTGTGGCTGTACTGGTTTCTTGATTGGAGTTCTAATGTCCTGGGAAAATGGGCCATTAAAATGCAAATGAGGGGGGGGGGGGGGGGGGGGGGGGTTGTTTGATCCGGTGGGGGTGGGGGGGGTTTGATCCGGTCCAGTTACCTGTGTTTCAAATACACATAGGCTCTGTATCTGTCTGAGTCCTGGGTTGGCCATAATTCCCATGGCCCTTTGCAGGTGGCCATCTTAGATGGCTACACATTCATGGAGCAAATGTGTTTTCCTTCCTTGTGCAGCATGTTTAATTCTGAGAGGAGTAAAGTATACTGCAGGTTCCTGAACTGTAATGGGTCCTAAGAATGGCCTTTGAGGGAAGTTTTCTCCATCTTTTCCGATTGCCTTATCAAGGAATAATGATTCCTTCATTAATGTTAGTCTCCTTTTAGGAAAAGCAATAGTTACAATCATGAAATTTTTTTTATTTTAGCAATCTTTCCTTTCCCCACTATTCCAAATAAAGTACAATAGCTCACCTTCCAGGAGAATGCAGGAGTCTTTTGTTGCATTCTTCCCTATTATGGATTGAGAGTTTAGTGGAACATTCAAAAACCATAGCTTACCTTTGAGGCACACCACATATTTCAATTTACTGTCTCTCCTACTAAAAGGAGGGCAGAACCGTGGCGCTGTGGATAGTACTGCTGCCTCACGGCGCTGAGGTCCCAGGTTCAATCCCAGCTCCGGGTCACTGTCCGTGTGGGGTTTACACATTCTCCCCGTGCTTGGGTGGGTTTCACCCCCACAACCCAAAGATGTGCAGGGTAGGTGGATTGGCCATGCTAAATTTCCCCCTTAATTGGAAAAAAATAATTGGGTACTCTAAATTTTTTTTTAAAAACTCCTACTAAAAGGAATTTTAAACATTTCAGCTGTTTTTTTTTGGCAATTTAAACAGTAGCGGTTCCTAAGTTCCATCATTAGTTTCATGATACACAGCATTCCATCAAAACAACATTCAGAAACGATTTGAATAAGCCTTGGATGAATCAGATGGTACAATGTCTCTGACAATTATTTCAATCAGTCCCTATAGTCTCGTCATTTATAGTTGCATTTAGGAACCTCTTGAAATGATGAATCAGTCCTCACAAATCTGCAACTCTGTCATCAAATTTGGCGTGGACCTCTCCCCCCCCCGGCCTTGTTACTGTTACTGAAATCCAGCATGTCCTCTAACAGTCCAGCACTTTGGCTGCTGCTACACAACCCTGTGGCGAGGCAGGATCCAATGACTTGGCTGTAGCCGTGCTTCACTCGAGTGAAAGTGCTGGAGGTAATATTTAATTGAGAAAAAAGTTAATAGTAGCATTCATGTGGTGTTCAGAACCAACGTATGTATTTTTAAAGTTCAGCCAATGTGCCAGAAGGCAGACTGATGTATCTTTCGAAATAATTGGCCATAGTCTCAGCTCGGAGTGTCCTTCGGTGTTTGTTTTTCCATTGAAAAATCTTGGCTGCTAACAGAGGTGGTCTGGTCGACAATTTGTGTGTAACTTCAACGGAACCTCAGTAATATACTACTGTGCAGCAGCCATCATCGAGAATAAATGTAGTTGTGGTAAGACAGCACCTGGAGTATTGTGCACAGTTTTGGTCCCATTATTTGAGAAAAGATGTAGCGGCATTGGAGGCAGTTCAGAGGAGGTTCACGAGATTTATTTCAGAGATGAGGGGTTTGTCGTATGAGGAGAGATTGAACAGTTTAGTCCTATACACACTCTCCAGTTTAGACGGGTGAGGGGAGCAGGGCCGGCTCAAGGCACCGGCAACTCGGGCTGTTGCCCGGGGCGCCATGTGCTAGGGGGCGCCAGACTCGGGTCCCGCGCATGCGCAGTGGGGCCGGCGCCAACCAGCGCATGCGCGGTGGCCGCACTCCCCCAGTGTGGCCGCACTCCCCCAGGGCGGCCCCCGCCCCCGGTCCGTCTCCCCCCCCCCCCCCCCCCCCCGTCCGTCCGTCCGTCCCCTCGGTCCGCTCGCCCGCCCCCCCCGCCTCGGGTCCGCCCGCCCCGCCCCCCCGCCTCGGGTCCGCCCGCCCCGCCCCCCCGCCTCGGGTCCGCCCCCCCGCCCCCTCGCCTCGGGCCCTCGCCCCCGCCCTCGCCCTCGCCCTCGGGTCCGCCCCCCCCGCCCCCGCCTCGGGTCCGCCCCCCCGCCTCGGGTCCGCCCGCCCCCCCCCGCCCCCGCCTCGGGTCCGCCCCCCCCGCCCCCGCCTCGGGTCCGCCCCCCCGGGTCCGCCCCCCTCTCGGCCCCGCCCCCTCTCGGCCCCGCCCCCCCTCGGCCCCGCGGCCCCCCTCGGCCCCGCCGCCCCTCTCGGCCCCGCCCCCCTCCCGGCCCCCCCCCCCCAAGGGCACCGAAGTTCAGCTTGCCCGGGGCGCCAGCAACCCTAGGGCCGGCGCTGGAGGGGAGATCTAATTGAGGTATACAAGATGCTAAAAGGTATGGGTAAAGTAGACATGGAGCTGACACTTCCTCTTGTGGGGCATTCTAAAATGAGAGGTCATAATCTTAGAATAAGAGATAACAAATTTAAAACAGATTTGAGGAAAAACGACTTCTCCCAAAGGGTTGTGAATCTGAGAGTAAATTTAAGGAGGAGTTAGACAGATTTTTAATTGGTAATGGGTTGAAGGGTTATGGAGAACGGGCAGGAGAGTGGAGTTGAGGCCATGATCACATTGAGTATGTTTAGGCTCGGGAGGCTAATTTCTCTTCTCCTGTCCCTAGGTCATGTGTTCTAGGGAGGAGATGCTCTGGCTGATTTTGCAATCCAGCTCTTTGTAACATTATGGGCAGCAGATGAGGAACATATCAGCCATGGTAGAATGGCAGTACAAACTTGATGGGCCAAATGTCCTAATTCTACTCCGATATCGTATGAACTTATGTGATAGATCACTCAGGAAGGCTGAGTTGCAATGGCAACATGCACTTTTACATTCATGCTGTAGTCTAAAGTGTTTTGAGTAGTTATGGTTGAGGTATCAACTTACTTTCTGTCACATGGCTAACCAGGGATCCCTCCCACTCTTACTGCCTGCCATTGGCATGGGTTGGAAAGGTTTGCAGGTTGGTCATCAACTTATTTGCCATCAAATCCCAGAGTGTAAATCAAACCCAGAGCTTCTGTCTCTGAGGCAGTGACGCTGTGTATTATGCCACAATACCTCCCCAAGAAGAAATCTACTAGCAAATGACTGGATTTATTCCGTAAGATATCAAAAATGAAGTAAAGCAGGACCCCTAAAATTCTATCAAAATACTGCGGTTGCTGGAAATCTGAATTAAAAATAGAGATGAAACATTGGGTGTAATTCTCCCAATTTGAGACTAAGTACTGTGGTGGGGGTGGGAAGGTGGAGTGTTTCCACTGTGGTGGCTGGCGGGAAATCATGCCAAATCTTCTGGCCCCAACCTTAGTAATTATGCATCCGAGTGTTTCACGCTGTATTCAGTAGTGGGGCATGCCTGGAAGGTGTGTACTGCATTGTCATCTCCAGGTGACTCATTGAAAAGTTGGCAACAGCACTGATCCACTATTGAAGAAAGAAGGTGGACCTCCTGAAAATGAAGATAGATCTCCAGGAGCACTCTGAGACTGGAAGATTGACCTCCTCAGAACCAAGATGGATCTCCAAGAACATTCTGAAGCTGCAAGATATACCCCTTCCAGGACACCTGATATGGAAGGTCGATCTGCAAATGCCACTCCATCCCACTGCTGTAGCTTTCCAGGGTTCCGGGCTATCTTTATCCTGAACTTCGGAGGCAGCCGAATGGGATGCAAATGAGGTTCATGCCGTCCACTGATCTGGTTTTCCGACCCGCTATGGTGGGCACCAACAGAAGGTCCTCCTGTAAATTCACACCAGCGTGAAACCGATTCCATGCCCTCCTGCAGAATTAGGCCACTCGGCCCATTGAGTCTGTTCCGCCATTCAATCATGGCTGATATTTTATTTGATATATGATATTAAAGTTCCTTTAATAAATATAAACATTAATACAGTTGATCATAAATCCCGCAGTTGAACGTCACCAACGTTGTATATTTAAGTCAGAGGCAGTTAATGGAAGGTATAACGTCCTACAATATGCTGCAAGATAACATAATACACAAGGGGCGGGATACTCCCATTCGGCGGCAGTGTGTCCACGCCGTCGCGTTTCACGACGGCGTGAATGGGCCACTGGGTGTACCGATTCTGGTCCCTACAGGGGGTCAGCACGGTGCTGGAGCGGTTCACGCCGCTCCAGCCTCCCATTCCGGCTGGAAGAATCCCGCCCAAGATTTTCATTCTCAATTATATTGCATGTACCCCAAATTGTAAATGTACAAAGGAAGTTTAATCAAATTCCATTACGGTTTGGAAGGAACGTTTACTGCCATGGAACATAGAACATTACAGCGCAGTACAGGCCCTTCGGCCCTCGATGTTGCGCCAACCTGTGAAACTACTCTAAAGCCCATCTACACTATTCCCTTATCATCCATATGTTTATCCAATGACCATTTGAATGCCCTTAATGTTGGTGAGTCCACTACTGTTGCATTCCACGCCCTTTCTACTCTGAGTAAAGAACCTACCTCTGACATCTGTCCTATATCTATCTCCCCTCAAGTTAAAGCTATGTCTCCTTGTGCTAGACATCACCATCCGAGGAAATATTTGTTAGTTCTGATCATTTATAGCAAAAGTCAGAATTCTGTTCTAAGCAACAAGGTCCAGACATCTACCCCTATGGCACTGTTGATGTTCCAAAGGCTTTTCGTAGAATCCCTACAGTACAGAAGGAGGCCATTCAACCCATCAGGTCTAAACTGACCCTCTGAAAGAGCACCCTACCACGCTCACTCCCCCGCCCTATCCCTGTAACCCCACCTAACCTTTTGGACACCGAGGACAATTTAGCAGGACCAATCCACCGAACCTGCACATCTTTGGACTGTGGGAGGAAAGTGGAGCACCCGGAAGAAACTCACGCAGACACTGGGAGAACGTACAACATACAAACTCCACATAGTCACCCGAGGCCGGAAATGAACCTGGGTCCCTGGCGCTGTGAGGCAGTGTATGAAATTGATACACCATCAGTAACACACGACGAGTGATGAACGTGACTGAGGCTTTAATACACTAAACAGCACGCCTCCTGCCTCTGGACCCGAATTGGGTCCGGAGGCGGAGACTTACCACTTTTATACAGAAGCCCGAGGGGAGGAGCCACAGGCGGAGCCAACCTGGACAAACCCAGGCATGCACAATACAATACAATCCAATACAATACAATAACGTGGTTTACCACATTAGTTGATGTGGTGCGAAAAATAGACCCCCAAAAACCCACCAGCTGAAGGCAGAACCAGACAATGTCAGTGTGGTGAGCAGACCCTCTCTAGCTTACTCACACTTATCGTTGACCCCTTCAAAAAAATTGACTCCTCCTAGCCTCAGCGTGGTGCGCCCTAAACATCATCTTTAGCTGAATCAATCTCAACCTCGCGCAGGATGATGTAGCATTCATCCTGCGGAGGGATTCACTCCACACCACCTCCTCCAAAATAGGTCCCAGCTCCTCCTCCCACCTGGCCGTCATTTCTTCTGCCAAAACCTGCTCTTCTCCCATGATCTGGCCAAATATCCTGCCGTGCTTTCCTCCTCCAACCCCACACAAGAGAGTATCCTTTCCAGCAAGGGAGACGGCAGTGCCCCCGGAAATGACGGAAACGCCCACAAAACAAAATCCCAAATTCTGAAAATACCTGAATGCATGCAGTCCTCCTTCTCCTTCAACTCTTCCCAGCTGGCAAACTGCCCCTCCAGAAACAGGTCCCTCACTCTCTACAGCCTTTCCACGTCCCCAATAGAGCGTCCAATTTTGCAGGCTCAGATGGTTCCTAGTTCAGTGATATCATTAAAAGGGAACTGTGAAATTTGTGAACTATCTGCAATATTTTGATTTAACTACAGCTTTTACAGTAATTTTTATTCATTGGTAAGATTGTTTCTTTTATTGATCGTACTCATTTTCTCAAACGATGCTGTTTTCTGTATTGCTGTTAAAACCTTCCAAAGATTATGAGACCTTATCCCCCCTCAAGTGTAGAAATAGATGAAAGATGAGTGCTGGTTTAATCATTGATTGTTCCTTCTGAATGCAAATCAGTTGTAAATATAACTCAGCAGCATGGAGAAAATTTCACACTGCTACAGAGGGGCTTCTGACTGTGGAAACCGAATGATAAATGGAAGCAATCGGATGTGTTTTGTCACTTGCATCCATTTTGAGTGAGAAGAAATTCAGTATGGAAGCTTTTGTGTGAAGACTCAATGACAGTTTAGATATTTACACACTATTGGTACAGGAATTAAATGGTTGGAGGGAGAGTAATGTTCTATTTCTGCATTCTGCAATATCAAATCGTCACTGAAGGATGAAATCTGGATCAGAAGTGTGCCAAGCAAATCTCGACTGATGCAAGGAAATGAAAAGGAGGCACTCGCGATACAGGAAAGAAAGGCATAAGGAGTTCATGTCTATAATTATGTCTCCGATGACGTTATGAGAGGATTGGGGTGCAGAAGATTTTTCAGATGTAATTAAATTCTCTGCATTTTTCAGCCGGTTTGAAAATTGCACTTATGTCAAAATTTCAATGTGTTGAAAGTTTCTGAAAGTTTGAATCATGGGGGGGATTCTTCGTCCTGGGACACTTGGAATCGTTCACCGATGGGACGTAGAATCGGGCATCGGGGATAATCAAAATCGCCGCCCAACGCGATGCTCCGACTCCCTGCTGACTGTATAATGAAGGTCTACAATGCATGCCGGCTTGGGGATGTAAATAATTACAAATGATCCGCGGCAGGGTGCGGATCACTTGTGATCTCAGCAATCGTGAACCTGACGTGGGCAACCCGCCCATGGACTCCCAAACGGAGAATCCCGCACCCTATATTAAGTAGAAGGAGGACCCTGCACATCTCATTTGGTAGTTAATCGCATTAGTTGACATAGCCCTGATAACTTTCACTGTTCACCATGACTAACACTTAATATTTATTCCCACAAAACCACTGACCACCCAACTTCTCCTCTTGGTCCCCCAGTCAGCTGATATTGTTAACGGGTCTCAGTTCAAGTACTGTTCCCCTGTTTTTTAAATCTGTTATTATGGTTTTGTTCCTTAAAGAAAATCCTTGCAAACAATTACCCACTTCCAAGTACTGCCTCTTCCTCTCTAAAGTTCTTGAACATTATGCTTCCAATTCTGTGCCCATCTTTCCCAGAACTCCATGTTTGAATTCCTGCAATTCGATTTCTGCCCCTACCATGTTACCAAAACGGCTCTTAGAAAGCCACAAATGACATCCTATGTGAATATGACAAATTAAGCTGTCACTTCTCATCCTGGAGAATAGATAGATGCTTGATGGCCAGCGCAGGCACGAGGCTAAAGGGCTTCTTTCTGTGCTGAAAAACCCAATGACTGAGTCTAACCCTTCTGCAACCCTTGGCACAATTGACCATTTTGGTCTCCTCCAACGCCTCCCCGCTGTCATCCAGCTGAATGCCTGGTTGCATTCTTATCTATCTAATCATAGTCAGACTATCATGGCTTCATTTCCTGAAACCACACCATTACCTCTGGTGAAAGCACAAGGATCGATCATTGTCCCCCTCCTATTTCTCATCTACATACTTTCCCTTGGTGACACCATCTGAAAGTACAGTATTAGTTTTCACAGGTATGCTGACGACACCCAGCCCCCCCCCCCCCCCCAGAGAATCCAGAGCCAGAAAATTTCCTGATTCTAAACACTTGACCTGGCACGAAAATCTGGACATTCACCTGTGTCTAGATTTCAGTTACCACCATTTTCAAAATCACTGTAGATAGAATATAAATGAACGGAAGAATTTTGTAGTTGGGGATTTCTTTTGACTTCTGTGATCAGATTTATTCCAAGAAATATAATTTAACTGAAAAAGTTGTTTCAAGTCCGCACTGTTGAAGTATGGTACATAAAATAATGACACTAACTAAATTAACTGGGAGTATAGAAATCCGACACTGCAGAAGGAGGCCATCCGGCCCATCAAGTCTGCACCGACCCTCTGAAAGAGAACCCAACCTAGGCCCGCTCCCCCGCCCTATCCTCGTAGCCCCACCTAATCTGCACATTTTTGGACTGGGAGGAAACCAGAGAACCCAGAGAAAACCCGTGCAGACACGGGGATAAAGTGCAAACTCCACACAGTCATCCAAGTCAAGAATTGAACCGAGGAGCTGTGAGGCAGCAGTGCTAACCACTGTGCCATCCCATAGGACCATCAAGGCCTCGTAACCTTTAATGTCAGTTGCATGGTGATATTTGTGTACAAGAGTCAGTGACATATTAAAAGACTAAGAATATGCTATTGATTGCTGTAAACTGTTTTAATGAAACTGCACCACATTATATTGAAAGGCATGTATCCCACTTTCAATTTGATCAGCATTTTGATGACCTTGAACTCTGATGAAAGATCATTTACCTGAAAAGTTAACTCTGCCCATCTCTACACAGATGCACCCTGACCAGTTGAGTATTTCCAGCATTTTCGGTTTTTAGTTCAGATTTCCAGTCTCTACATTATTTTTCTTTTGTTGACTTATGGCTTCAATAAGAATAGGACATTGTTGTTTGCAGTGATTGATTTCTGTACAACGTACAGGTTTGACAGAGGAAACTCTGTAGGTATTTAGAGCATGTTTTACGAATTTAATCCTATTTGATTTGATATAATTGAGAGCCATCCCACAGTGCATGATCGATTTGCCCCAAGGTCCTCTTGCATCCTTCAAGGTTCCATGAGTTTGGGCATAACCAACAATGTCAGTTAGTATAGAAGCATAGAATCCCTACAGTGCAGATGGAGGACATTCAGCACATCAAGTCTGCATTGACCCTCTGAAAGAGCACCCTACCGAAGCCCAATCCCTCACCCTATCCCTGTAACCCCACTGAGGGGAAAATAGCACAGCCAATCCACCTACTCGGCACATCTTTGGACTTTAGTAAAATATGTTCTTCTGAATTTAGAGCCAGGATGGGCAGGAACACTCCATTCAATCGCACATTAATAAAACGAGGGATTGCTACTTTGACCATCAGTTTAATGCGGGTCACCAATGAACATCACATGCCTAATTGGTCACCGGGGAATTTGGTGCCCCCCACTTCCCCAACCCTCTGCAAACCCTACCTTCCTCAATGTATTCCTTCAAACACTTTTACGTTTTGCTGGGTTAATGATAGCGCAAGATTTTGACATGCTGGGGCCCAAAGCTATGTCAAGCTTACAGGCCCCCTAGCATTATCAAAAAACTGATAGCATCATTGGCTGGTACAATGTCATGTATTATGCAATTAAAAATCAGTGTTTTTGTGGAGTTCACCATTGTACCACGTTTGAACAGCTTCTTGTAATTAAACTATGTCATACAAACTTGACGTGTGTCATCTCTGATTCTTTCTTTTTGTGGCTACAACAAAGAACATAACAAAAGAGAAATGGGTGAAATCTGGGCCATAAACAAGATCGGGAGAAAAACAACTTTCAACATGATTTTGTGAGCTAGAAAGGAATCATCGACGGAGATCCAGACCCACGCACCATTGGGACTGAGGTGGTTGGAAATATCATTGACTTCCAAGACGGAATCATCATTGTGACAAGAAAAACAGCTCTCCGGTAAATACCATGGCTGAATTCTCCGATTTTGAGACTATGTCTGGAGCATGTGTCTAGTCTTACCCCCAAAAAGTAGGTGTTGCCTCCGCACCAATGCTCTGCCCAGTGGGGGGGGGGGGGGGGCTAGCAGCCGCGCCACGTAAAGCCCCCGGCTTCACCTGCAGATACAGATGGAGAATTGCCAGGTCCATGGCCGCTCATACGCACGGCGGTGACCTGTAGCGGCTGCGCCATACAACATGGCGGCGACTGTGCGCAGACCTGGCCTGCCAGATAGTGCCCACCCTGTAACCTCCAGTACCACCCCCACCAGTCACCCCAGCCCCACCGAAGCCCCCGGCCAGCGGAACGGCTCCACCCCCCGACAGTAGCAGTGCTGGACACAGTCCGCAGCTGCCACCCAATGTCCCCGAAAACTGCGAGCACATGCAACCAACGCCGTCGGGAAGTCGGCCCATCGGAGGTGGAGCATCGGGGGAGGGCTTCAGATGATGTCCTGAGGTCGTCCCAACAGCGTGTGTTGTACTCAGCGATTACTCCGTTTTTGAGGGGGCGGAGCGTCTGGAAAATGGCACCGCCTCCGATTTCGATGTAAAAATGGATTCTGCGGCCAATCGCTGTGCGTGATTTTGACATTGGCAATCGGAGAAATCTGCCCATGTATTTTCTGCATCCAAGTGGGACATATGGCTGGAGATTGTTGGAGCAAGGAGAACAAATGCAAAAATTGTGGTAAAGTTAGTCACATTGCCAAGGCATGTTGGTCATGCCAACCTTCATCAGAACAAAAGAAGTATACCAAGAAAAATACTACAAAGTCTACAGGACAATTTTACCAGTTAATTAATCCAACTGAAGACTACAGAGTACCAAAGAGTCAAGTCAGCTTAAAGAATTTAAGCTTGCTGTTCTAACAGTGCAATAAATCAGCAATTATTTTGGGTCTATTGAAAATTAAATGTGAACTCTATGAAGATGGAAGTGGGTAAGGGCGCTGCAGTATCACGTACACCTGAATCGATATATTGTAAGGGATTGAAGGATCTGCCAGTGCAACCATCTGATATGATCTTGAGGACGTATATGAGAAGGCTGTGCTGCTGAAGGGCTTCATCAAGGTGACTGGAAATTAATGAGCAGAAAATGGAGTTACCTCTTCACATTGTTCAAGGAAACCTTCCAACATGATTTGCAAGATCTTGGTTAAGGAACAGTAAGAAGTCTTATAACTGTTATGTTTCTTAAAAGAATGTTAGAAGTCGTTCAGCAGTTGAAAGATGGTTTATTGTGCTCCGCAATAAATTACTTCGTTAGCTTTTACTTGCAGAATGGCACTTGTAAAGAAACTGCTTTTCTATGCTCTGCAACTAGGCCTAACCACTTGCAGCCCTGAGCTCAACTTCCGTCCTGTCCTGCTCCCCTGTCTCTCCAGCCAAAGTGAGCGAGGGCGGGCCTTCGGCGTCACTCTTATATGTCCCCGTGCTGCCCCCTGGTGGTACTTCCATTTCCCATCAGCCCCTTCTGTACACACTCAGGCGAGGATCACTACAATAACACCAGGTTAAAGTCCAACAGGTTTGTTTCAAATCATCAGCTTTCAGAGAACTGCTCCTTCCTCGGGTGAATGGAGAGGTAGGTTCCAGAAACATTTATAAACAAAGTCAAAGATGCAAGACAATACTTTGAATGTGAGCATTTGCAGGTAATTAAGTCTTTACAGAGCCAGAGATAGGGTTAACCCCAGGTTAAAAAGGCGTGAATTGTCTCAAGCCAGGACAGTTAGTAGGATTTTGCAAGCCCAGGCCAGATGGTGGGGGGTGAATGTAATGCAACGTGAATCCAAGGTCCTGGTTGAGGCCGTTCTCATGTGTGCGGAACTTGGCTGTATGTTTCTGCTCTGTGATTCTGCGTTGTTGCGTTTGGAAAACATGGGACACAACCGACAGAGTACCCTTCGTCGTCCAGTACTTCCCCAGAGCGAAGAAACTACGACATCTTCTTTGCAGCCTTCACGTCATTGATGAAGACGAACAGATTGCCAAGGCCATCCCCACACCCCCACTACTTGCCTTCAAACAACCGCACAACCTCAAACAAACCATTGTTTGCAGCAAACTACCCAGCCTTCAGAACAGCGACCACGTCACCACAGAACCCTGCCATAGCAATCTCTGCAAGACGTGCCAGATCATCGACTTGGGTACCACCATTACATGTGAGAACACCACCCACCAGGTAAGCGGGACATACTCGTGCGACTCGGCCAACGTTGTCTACCTCATACTCTGCAGGAAAGGATGTCCTGAAGCGTGGTACATTGGCGAGACCATGCAGACGTTGCGACAACGAATGAACGGACATTGCGCGACAATCACCAGGCAGGAATGTTCCCTTCCAGTCGGGGAACGCTTAAGCAGTCAAGGGCATTCAGCCTCTGATCTCCGTGTAAGCATTCTCCAAGGCGGCCTTCAGGACGCGCAACAACGCACAATCACAGAGCAGAAAATTATAGCCAAGTTCCGTACACATGAGTACGGCCTCAAGCGGGACCTGGGATTCATGTCGCATTACATTCATCCCCCCAACCATCTGGCCTGGGCTTGCGAAATACTACCAACTGTCCTGGCTTGAGACAATTCACACCTCTTTAACCTGGGGTTACCCTTCCCTCTGACTCTGTAAAGACTAAATTACCTGCAAATGCTCGCATTCAAAGTATTGTCTTGCATCTCTGACTTTGTCTATATAAATGTTTCTGGAACATACCTCTCCATTCACCTGAGGAAGGAGCAGTGCTCTGAAAGCTAGTGATTTGAAACAAACCTGTTGGACTTTAACCTAGTGTTGTAAGACTTCTTACTGTGCTCAGCCCAGTCCAACGCCGGCATCTCCACATCCTTGTTAAGAAAGATTAAGCTAAACTAGGCCATTGTGAACCAACTTGTTCACTCTGCAAACAATCTTCAGCCACTTCTGAGAAAGTATGTGAAGGTATTTAAGGAGTCAGTTGGTTTCATGACTGGGACAGAAGTGAAACTCAAGTTAAAGGCAGACGTTGTGCCCAAATGTTTGAAAGTGCGTATCGTGCCCTGTGCTATTTGACCTAAAGTGGAAGAAGAGCTTGAGAGGTTACTGAAGACTGGAGTCACTGAGCCTCTTCCCACCAGCGATTGGGCACGCTCAATCGCCCCAATCTTAAAAAAGGATGGTTCATGACGAATATATGGGGATTTGAAAATGTCAGTCAACCCTGTATTATGTGCTAATCAGCACCCTCTACCACATATCGCGAATCTTTGTGCAGGCCCCTCAGGGGGACACAAATTCAGCAAAATTGATCTCTCGCAAGCCTATCTGCAAATGAACGTAGCTATTGAGTGTGAACCGTTACTGACCATAGTAACACACAAGGGTCTGTTTCAGCATCAGAGGCTTCAATTTGGGATGACGTCAGCACCGGCTTTATTCCAGCGATCTATGGATCAGATCTTCATTGGGCTATTGGATGTGCAATGATACCTGGACAACATTTGGATTACACGTTTGAACAACAAAGAGCATGTAAAGAACCTAGAAGCTACATAATCACAGGGTCAAGAAAGAGAAATGTGAATTTTTAAAATCTTCTATTCATTGTCATGGACACATCACAAAGAACCTTAGAAAATGTTGGAGATCCTGGATGCTCCATGACCGCAGAACGAGACTCAGTTAAGGTCGTTTCTAGGATTATTAAATTACTACCGCACAAGGCTAAAGCATTTACATATATTGCTTTTTTACAAACAAGCTTGGCTCTGGACGAACGATTGTGAGGATGCTTATCAAAATGTCAAAACAATGACAGGAATCGGAGTTATTAGTCCGTTGTAATGCAAAACTGAAGCTGCTGCTTCCTTGCGACACGTTACCCTATCAGGTTGGAGCAGGTATCGCCCATATAATGCCTTCCAGTGAAGATTGACCAATAGCATTTGCTTCCAGGACGTTGACTACTCCAACTATGCTCAATAGTCGAAGATTCCACCATTATTTCTTTGGCCGTCAATTTACTCTACTGACCAATAATCATCATTGCTTAACAAATTTTGGGCCACAGAAGGTACTTTCACTTGCTGCTGGTCGATTACAATGTTGTACATTGATCCTGTTAGCACACGGTTATGTCATTGAATATCATAGGTCTGAACAGCATGCAAATGCAGACGCTTTGTCTGGACTGCCGCTGCAAGATCGACAAGATAAGCACGAAGCTGATGAACACTTCAACAACCAATCTATCTGTCTCATGTGAAAAATGTTCCGGTAACGTCTTCTCGGGTGCAATATTTAAGAGGTCCATAGCATTACCAAAAAAAATTATTATTCCAATAGAAAAGACAATGAAAATAGAAATATTAAAGCTTTATAGTTACACACATAGTCAATGGTGCAATGGAAAACTAATAATACAACTAAAACATGTATTTTGTAGCAAGCCTATTTGTATTATAAAATACTTACAGAATTCTTCATTGGCGTGTATGAAACATTTAAACTGTCAGCATTTACGAAATGGAAGCAGCAATACATCCTGCATAAAACTTAAGCGTTTTTCGGTGATTTTTGGCAGCAGTCACTGATGCCCTCCAATGATAAGCTACTAATTTTATTAATTTCTATGCACATAGTTCTGAATGCAGACAGTTTTTCTTGCAGCATTGTTGTCCGCAGTTCAATCTTGATCATTTTCATGGTTGAAAAACATCTTTGTCCTGAGCTTTTTTTTTTACCATTATACTTAAAAAGAACTGCAATATTACTTCTATATTAGTGACAGGGTTTAACTTGGATGAAAGTTTGATATAGATCCTGGTGGCATAAAATTCCTTTGTTTGAATAATGTTTCTTGATAAAAGGTTGGAAGTGCTTTATTTCTCCAACAAGGTTAATATTAACATTATCAGGATAATTTTTCATCAGAAGCTTTATACTTTCACACAGCTGTTTTTCTGAGGCATCTAAATTAACCAAAAATGAAAAATTATTTGCAGTATTTTCTCACATGGTGCTCTGTTCTTTATGTTGATTTCATTGTCCATCCATTGTCGGAATAAAGTATTTCACTCAACAATTGTCACTTGGAGGAAGTGTTTCATTCGCATTTAATGCATCATCAGTATTTCTTATTGTTTTCCTCTTTAAAAATGTTTTTATCGAGTCTTTTATTGACCCTGGCAAACCCCTCCACAGTCGCTTTCAAGGCGAACTTGATATTTTCCAACCTGAGGAATTCAGTGAGGTATCTCACCCACACCCCCCGTTTTAGTGGCCCTGAGTCCCTCCGTTCCAGCAAGATCCATATCCGGGCCACCAGGGAGGCAAAAGCCAGCATATCTCGCTCTCTGGACTCCCGGGTCTTCTGACACTCCAAGGATTGCCACTTCTGGACTCGGGACCACCTTCGCCCTCAACACCTCAGACGTAACTTCAGAATCCCTCCAACTTCGGACAGGCCCAAATCATGTGGACATGATTTGTGGGCCCACCCGCGCACACCTATCCTCCAACCCCTCAAAAAATCTCCTCATCCTGGCCACTTTCAAATGTGCCCTGTGGACTACCTTGAATTGAATAAGGCTAAGCCTCGCACACAAAGAGAATGCATTCACTCTCCTCTCAGCCTGACCCCACAGCCCAGCCTCCAACTCTCTCTCCAGTTCTACCTCCCACTTGCTCTTGACTTCACCTATCAGGGTGTCCCCCGAGTCAATTAGTTCTTTTCAAATCACCGACACTGCCCTCACCCACCCCTGTTTTCGACACCACCTTGTCCTGCAACCCCGAGGGCAGCAGGTTGGGACAGGACAGCACCTGCTTCCTCACATAGTCCCTCACCGCAAGGACTGAAACCCACTTCCGCTGGGCAGCTCATATTCCTGTACCAGCCCCATCAAGCTCGAAAAGCTGCTTCAACAAATAGGTCCGTAAACCGCTCAATCTCTGCCTGCCGCTACCCCTGGAACCCACGCCTAGTCCATCTGGAGCTTGAGTACTGTCAAGCATTTTGAAGAGATAGAGAAGAATGTATAACTGTTGCACAACAGAAAAAAATAATTGCATCTAGGCACCAATCAACTGCAACATGGCTAACGAGATCCAGTTAGTGTTCAGCACATTGGAATAAATATAGCATACTTGCTTTTCTCCAGACATTTTTGCTGCATGCCATTACACCTTCCTGCCATGTTAGCTATGTCATATGACTGTCTTCTGCACATACTGAAGTCAACTGTTGCCTTAATAATCCAGCACCGTATTGGTCATATTTTCACCACTCTGGAATTTTAACTCGAGGAAAGTTAGAAAGCATTTGATTGGAAAACCATCTTTGGGTTCTTGACTCTGCACAGCTCTTGAAAAGAGCACCCTACTTTATCCCACACGCCCACTCTATCCCTGTAACCCCACCTAACATTTTGGACACGAATGGGCAATTTATCAGGGCCAATACACCTAACTGGCACCATCTTTGGTTGACACCTATCTTACAATAATAGTTAGTTGGCCAACATGGTGAGAGTCAACAGACAAACTGAAGTATCCTGCTCTCTCAAGGCATCCAAAATAGATCCTCTTACCTATTCAGTGATAACCTGGATGAGTTCATCACATGTTTTAGACAAATATGAAGGCTTCCCAGATCCAATGCTTCCATAATGATTTAAGTGGTTGCCAAGAAATGGGTGAAACTTGCCAATGAGTTCTACCAAGCCAAGGAAGTTCCCATTATGGTATGCCAAACTTTCCATTGCCTCCCTTGAAAGTGAGTCCATGTTCTGCTAATATGCATAAAACTGCAATGACGGTGGCACAGTGGTTAGCACTGCTGCTTCACAGCTCCAGGGACATGGGTTCAATTCCGGCCTCGGGTGACTGTCTATGTGGAGTTTGCACTTTCTCCCCATGTCTGCGTGGGTTTCCTCTGGGTGCTCTAGTTTCCTCCCACAGTCTAAAGATATGAAGGTTTGGTGGATTGGCCGTGACAAATTGCCCCTTAGTGTCCAAAAGGTTAGGTGGGGTTACTTGGGTACAGGGATAGGGTGGGGACGTGGGATTAAGTAGGGTGCTCTTTCCAAGGGCTGATGCAGTCAATGGGCCAAATGGCCTCTTTCTGCACAGTAAATTCTATGATTCTATGACATGTTCAAGTAAATGCCCCTAGTGCCCCGATCCTTTTTTATCTGTTCCTTCAGATGTAAATCCAAGGTTAACTGACAAGTTGCCTTGTCAGATATGTAAGCAAAGCTTTTCTGTGATCTTCCAAGTTCACGATTTTGAATTCCAACAGGGTTTTTGCCAGTCATGAAACCCATCTCTAGCCAGTGCTGTTGATCATGTTTAGAAGGGTTTGCAGACAAAACAGTAAACAGAAACGGTTGACAGAGAGAATACAAGAAACTCTCAGTTGTATTGTCCACCATTAACTTTTGTTCAATGAAATAAACTCCTTACGCAAAAGCTAATTTGGTTTTTGAATGACCACTTCGATTTTTTAAATGGGTTGTTTCAGTGTTGAGACACTGATGAGTCCAAAGTAAAATATCAACCTCCGTCAAGATACCCCAGAGACTAAGATGATTGGACTTTGTGTATCTATTTCCTTCAGCTGGGATGTCAGGCTCTGAAACATTCTTGGGTGTCATTCACATTCACATCTGCATCATCTGTCTTTGTTGAAGAGGTGAATGTTCCTGGACCAGACTAACTCGGGACTTTTACATTTATTATTGTCTTGAAAAAGCCATATAAGGCCCTTGAAGTGTCTAAATTGATCATGTGATTGCCTGAGCTCAGGGAAAAGTGCGGCACCACAGATATAATCAAAAGTTATTTCTGCACAGATTTATAAACACAATATTACAAATAATTGTGTAGCCATATTAATATACTTATATGATATCAGAACCAAAATATTGGCTTTGGGGTGTGCGTGTGTGTCCCGAATCCTTTATTTTCAACTGATTATGTAAAACTTGAAATTTAGTTTTTTTTTGTGTTTGGTTACCCTTCATAATATGACGGCCTAATTTACTTCGCTTAAGTGAAAATCCAACACTGTCTAGCTGCCTCTTACTCTCTGTACCTCTCCTGCTTCATGGAAGCTGAGTTCTGATGGACTATCTTACACCTCATCATTTGGATACAGCAATTATAAACTGCCCCCCTTTCCCAACCACTGCTATGGGCGGAATTTTCCCAACCTCCCCATGGCAGGTTTGGTAGCAGGCAAAAATAGAGGGCATCATTCTTCCAAAAGGGAACAAAGTCCACTAACGAACACGTTTAGCCATGTGTTTTCCGGCGCTCGCAGTGCAAAGAAACACATGGCTATTCAACACGACTTGCGTTGAATAAGGAGCCTGAATGGGGAACGCGTGGCTGAGACGTTTTGTACAGTTTTGTACAGTGGGGAGCTCCGTCGCTGGAACTTCCCAGAGTAGCGTGAGATTGGGATGCAACTTTTAAATGATATCCCGATCTCCGAGTCCCTCGAAAAGATCCCTGACCTCCCCACCCAGCCCAAACGCATTATGGGAGGGTCCCCAGCCCGACCTCGAACCCCCCCACACAATACCCATGCCGGGCACCCCCAGACTGATTGCGCATGTGCAAAAAATGCCAGCTTGGCTGTGCCAACCTGACACCCTAGCAGTGCCAGGCTGGTACTGCCAAGGTGCCAGGGTGGCACCAGCAGAGCTATGGCACCACGCTGCCAAAGGGCATGCGGCTGGAGGCCTCCAATCCTTCGAGGCGAAGGGGTTGAATCCCAAAGCCTCAGGTGCCTCGGGAATCTGCACATTAGTACTTCCTCGCTCTAATATGCAGATTTGCCAAAAAGAAATCCCGAATGACCATCATGGGTGGGATTTACATTGCAACACGAAGCAAACCGGGTAGATCCTGAGAGCGGGTTTCCTGGCTTCCATCGGCCACTGTGCCGCAGCAAGCTGCTTCCCAGTGCAGCGTAGTCGTTAGATCGCCCCCAAAGACTCCAGTAGGTGCCGAAAAATTGGAAACCCACCGGCATAAAACCGTTTGAAATTCTCCCAACGGTGGGCTGCTTCTCCCGCTGCATGGTGGCGTGAACACCATTTGCATTAATTTGCATCTCATGAATGCCGAAAGGTTTCCTTCTGCACTGTAGGAATTCTATGCCATGCTGCAGGACGCACAGATCTTCCATTCCAACTGATCAAAATTTGACTGGATTAGAGGGTGAGGTGACTTTGGGGATCTGCGGGTAGTTCTGGGGGATGGGCTGACAAAGGGAAAGAAGAAATGTGGAAAGAGAGTTATGCAAGCGTTAGGTGAGGGGGAAGCCGAGGGTGCATGGTCATAGGAAGAGCTGCAATCAGGTGCATGAAGATGATGACCCGCTATAAAGTCGCCAAAAGCACTGGGAAATCAGAAGATTGGGAAGGCTACAAAAACAAACAGAGGTTAACAAAGAGACAAATAAGGAAGGAGAGGATCAAATATGAAGGCAGGCTAGCCAGTAATATAAGAAATGATAGTAAAAGTTTCTTTCAATACATAAGAAACAAACGACAGGCCAAAGTAGACATTGGGCCAATTCAAACTGATTCCAGAAGGCTAGTGATGGGAGACGAGGAAATGGCTGGAGAACTTAATAAGTACTTTGCGTCTGTCTTCACAGTGGAAGACGTGAGTAATATCCCAAAAATTATAGAGGGTCAGGGGGCTGAGTTGAGTATGGTTGACATTACAAAAGCGATGGTGCTAAAAAAGCTAAAAGGTCTTAAAATTGACAAATCTCCTGGCCCCGATGGGCTACACCCTAGAGTTCTGAGGGAGGTGGCTGATGAAATAGCGGAAGCGTTGGTTGAGATCTTTCAAAAATCACTGGAGTCAGGGAAAGTCCCGAACGATTGGAAGATCGCTGTTGTAACCCCCTTGTTCAAGAAAGGATCAAGACAAAAGATGGAAAATTATAGGCCAATTAGCCTAACCTCGGTTGTTGGTAAAATTCTAGAATCGATCGTTAAGGATGAGATTTCTAAATTCTTGGAAGAGCAGGGTCGGATTAGAACAAGTCAACATGGATTTAGTAAGGGGAGGTCGTGCCTGACGAACCTGTTAGAATTCTTTGAGGAGGTGACAAGTAGGTTAGACCAGGGAAACCCAGTGGATGTGGTCTATCTGGTTTTCCAAAAGGTCTTTGATAAGGTGCCACACAGGAGGCTGCTGAGTAAGGTGAGGGCCCATGGTGTTCGAGGTGAGCTACTGGCATGGGTTGAGGATTGGCTGTCTGACAGAAGGCAGAGAGTTGGGATAAAAGGTTCTTTTTCGGAATGGCAGCCGGTGACCAGCGGTGTCCCACAGGGTTCAGTGTTGGGGCCGCAGCTGTTCACCATATATATTAATGATCTGGATGAAGGGACTGGGGGCATTCTAGCAAAGTTTGCCGATGATACGAAGTTAGGTGGTCAGGCAGGTAGTGCTGAGGAAGTGGGGAGGCTGCAGAAGGATCTAGACAGTTTGGGAGAGTGGTGCAGGAAATGGCTGATGCAATTCAACGTGAGAAAATGTGAGGTCTTTCACTTTGGAAAAAAGAATCCAAGCATAGACTACTTTCTAAACGGTGAGAAAATTCATAATGCCAAAGTACAAAGGGATCTGGGAGTGCTAGTCGAGGATTCCCTAAAGGTAAACATGCAGGTTGAATCTGTGATTAAGAAAGCGAATGCAATGTTGTCATTTATCTCAAGAGGGTTGGAATATAAAAGCAGCAATGTGCTACTGAGCCTTTATAAGGCTCTGGTTAGGCCCCATTTGGAGTACTGTGTCCAGTTTTGGGCCCCACATCTCAGGAAGGACATACTGGCACTGGAGCGTGTCCAGCGGAGATTCACACGGATGATCCCTGGAATGGCGGGTCTAACATATGATGAACGGCTGAGGATCCTGGGATTGTATTCATTGGAGTTTAGAAGGTTAAGGGGAGATCTAATAGAAACTTACAAGATAATACATGGCTTAGAAAGGGTGGACGCAAAGAAACTGTTTCCGTTAGGCGAGGAGACGAGGACCCGTGGGCACAGCCTTAGAATTAGAGGGGGTAAATTCAGAACAGAAATGCGGAGACATTTCTTCAGCCAGAGAGTGGTGGGCCTGTGGAATTCATTGCCGCGGAGTGCAGTGGAGGCCGGGACGCTAAATGGCTTCAAGGCAGAGATAGATAAATTCTTGATGTCGCGAGGAATTAAGGGCTACGGGGAGAATGCTGGTAGGTGGAGTTGAAATGCCCATCAGCCATGATTGAATGGCGGAGTGGACTCGATGGGCCAAATGGCCTTACTTCCACTCCTATGTCTTATGGTCTTATGAAGTGTAAAAGACAGATGGAAGAACAAGGAGAGGAAAGTTGAACCCTGGCAAGGGGGCATGAAATGCCCACAAACAAGGCAGTCAAAGTGATCACATCATTGGAAGAGAATGCATGCACACTCCAAATGAGGTCAGTAGAGGTCCATGTGGGGCTTGGGCGCCTTGGTGGTGGTGGTGGGCTCAAACAGTAGCTGATGACTCCAGTGCTTTGCCATCAGACCCATGCCGAAGAGAGTGACAAAGCTGCTCACAGTTCCACATGCTCGTATGTAGAGCAAATCATAGGACTTCTGCAGGTGCAATTATGGCTCCTGGACCGCTCAGGTGGATCACTGCAATACACACCAGAGAGATTTCCTGCATGATTACAGTTTTCTGAGCATTCCCAATCTGGCTGTGCAAACAGAAGAACCAGAGGATGGAGTGTGATGCTGGTGTGAAAGTGTTTATGAGAGACTGTGTCCCCTACCAGTGGGTGCATGAGAGCATGTCTTTGTGCCCAGACTTTGGAATGAAGGCTTTGAGAGCATGGTGGTTGAGTCGGGGTACAGACTTATTCCTGAGCCTTTTGCTTCTGCGTTCTGAACATCTTGCTCAATCTCATGAAAACTCATTTGCTGGACTGGCATTTACATTCTTCCCCACTGTCACCAGACTCCTAAATTACCCTCTTATGGACTGACCTCGTTAACACTACACCCTGTATGCTTCATCCGATGCCGGTGCTTATGTAGTTACATTGTATATCTTGTGTTGCCCTATTATGTATTTTCTTTTATTCCCTTTTCTTCCCATGTACTTAATGATCTGTTGAGCTGCTTGCAGAAAAATACTTTTCACTGTACCTCGGTACACGTGACAATAAACAAATCCAATCCAATCCAACGTATGGTTCCCGGACCTTCAAACCCGTTAGCTGATGGCAGCTAGACAAATCAGCTCCCAACCCGCCACGTGATTCGGAGAGATGCTCCTTTGTGCATAATTAATGAGGCTGCAATTGGGTGCAGGATCACGCTATTCCAGCCAGTGGGAACAACGGCAGCGGATGTGCCCACCACCAGACCTCCAAAGAAAATGGAGAATTCTGGCATGTGAGTCTGTAAAAAGGCTGAGCTGAACTTGTGCAAGAATATTGTAATTGTGGCTGAAGCCATGACTTGTATAATTTTAGGATAATCTGTTTATTTTCTGTTTATGTTTATAAACTAGTGGTCTTGAAGTAAATGCACCACATTTACTTTATAAATATACCTGGTTTCCTCAAAGAACTCTGTTGTCAGAGTTTTTTGAACAAGGGCGTAACATTTGCAATTCTCCAGTTATTTGGTACCACCCTGTATCTGAGGAGAATTTAAAGATAATGGCTGCTTCCTCTGAAATTTCCACTTCGGGAATCTAATATGGTTTCTAAATTTGCAGATGACACCAGATCAGGCAATGGAGTAATAATAAGTGTAAGTAAAAATATAGGAATTAATAAGCTTCCCTAATGGGAGTGTAATTGGCAAATGAATTTTGTTAGCAACGCAAGTTAATAAGCCCCAGTGAAAAGATAATCAAGCACTGGGGTTTCATTTCCAGAAGGATAGAATTGAAAGGTAAGGAAGTCACGTTAAACTGGGTGTGATGAGAGATGTACATTTTATATTATTATGGCTATGTTTTCTGTGTAGTTAAAGAAAACTGTGCTGTGTGTGTGAGAGAAAGAGAGACCGGGGTTAATTCAACAGGGGGCAGATTACTAGAGACATGTTGTCTGTGAGGTCTAAGGGTGAAAGGTTAAAGGTGTTAAGTTTGGGTATTTATAATGAGAGGTTGTGGTGGTTTTGATTTACAAGTAAATAGGTCGGATCTGAAATTTGCATTGAGAGATACGTAAGGAGGTGTTGTGGCATCACAGACATGGAAACATAGAAAATAGGAGCAGGGGGAGGTCATTCGGCCCTTCGAGCCGACTCTGCCATTCATTATGATCATGGCTGATCATCTAATTCAATAGCCTGATCCTGCCTTACCCCCATAACATAGAATTTACAATGCAGAAGGAGGTCATTCGGCCCATCGAGTCTGCACCGGCTCCTGGAAAGAGCACCCTACCCAAGGTCAAGACCTCCACCCTATCCCCATAACCCAGTAACCCCACCCAACACTAATGGCAATTTATCATGGCCAATCCACCTAACCTGCACATCTTTGGACTGTGGGAGGAAACTGGAGCACCCGGAGGAAACCCACGCGCACACGGGGAGGATGTGCCGACTCCGCGCAGACAGTGACCCAAACCAGAATCGAACCTGGAACCCTGGAGCTGTGAAGCAATTGTGCTATCCACAACGCTACCGTGCTGCCACTTTGATCTCCTTTGATCCCCTTTGCTCCAAGTGCTATATCAAACTGCTTCTTGAAAACATACAATGTTTTGGCTTCAACTACTTCCTGTGGTAACAAAATTCACAGGCCAGCCACCCTCTGGGTTAAAAGTTTCTCCTCATCTCTGTTCTAAATGGTCTACCGCATATCCTCAAGCTGTGGCCTCTGGTTATGGCCACCCCCACCATTGGGAACATCCTAACTGCATGTGCCATATCTTGTCCTGTTAGAATTTGATCGGTTTCTGTGAGATTCTCTGAACTTCAGTGAATACAATTTAAAAAAAATATTTTTATTGTACTCTTTAACTTTTTATTTCAAAAATATACAACCAAAACAATACCAACACCCATATCAAAGTTACAATTAGCAGCAGTAACAGTAACCCCCCCTCAAAAACAGAAATACAACCCAAGCAATCTCCCACCCCCCCACCCAGCTCCCTGCCACACCCACCCCCATCCTCCACTAACAGCTAACAGTGACCAATTCCTTAAAGTGAAAAATGAAAGGCTGCCATCCAGATAAAACCTTCAATTGACACCCTTCACTGTAAATTTGACCTTCTCAAGGTGCAGAAACTACATCAAGTCACCTAACCACGTTGAGGCACGAGGTGGCGGGCCTGTCTCCAACTCAGCAGAATTTGCCTCCAAGCAAGTAATGGGGCAAATTCCAGGGCATCTGCCCCAGCACCCATCCTCCCCTCTGGCCGATCCGAGACCCCAATATTTTGAATTGCCGGTGTGCTAAAGAAAGATACCCAAAAACCCATCAATTTAGGGCCGGATCAGAACATGTGCATGTGATTTGTGGGCCCTCTCGAACACCACTCACACCTATCCTCATTCCGCTCAAAAATCGACTCATTCTGCACTTGGTGAGCTGTGCCCTTAACACCACCTTAAGCTGAATCAAACTCGACCTCTCACAGGAGGAATTAGCATTCACCCTGCAGATGGATCCACTCCACACCTCCTCCTCCAAAATGGACCCCAGCTCCTCCTCCCACCCCTCAATTGGGGCCTGCTCCTCACCCAAGATCTGTCCATATAGCCCGGATGGGCTGCCCTCTTCTGACCCTGCGCGTGGAAGAATCCTCTCCAGTAAAGTGGACGGTGGCGCCACCAGGAATGCCGGGAATGTCCTCCGAACAAAATCCCGTACCTGGAAATACCTAAACGTATCTGCCCCCACTAATTCTGCTATCTCCTTCAACTCCTCTAAGCTTACAAACTGTGATACTCCGCCCCCTCAAAAACAGCACACTTACACGCCGTGTGGACGGCCTCAGGACGTCACCTGAGACCCTTCCCCGATGCTCTGCCCCCGATGGGCTAAGCCCCGACGGCGTAACTCGCACCGTTCGGGAACTCGCGTAGCGGCTGCAGACTGTGTCTAGCGCCGCCACAGTAGGTGGGGAAGCTGTTCCGCTGGCAGGGGGGGCTTCGGCGGGAGCTGGGGGGACTGGTGCTGGGTGGTCAGGCGGTAGCGAAGCTGGTTACAGGTGGCCGGTTTTTGACAGGCCGGATCCGCTCGCAGCCGGCGTCATGTTGCACTATTTCGGGCCTCTTGTGTTTCTCCGGCCTCTTGTGTTTCTCCGATATTGTGTTTCTCCGATATTGTATGAGCCAGTTCTGTGAAGCACCATGGAACATTCGATTACATTAACGGTGATGTATAAATATGAGTTGTTTTGTAAATTGTAAAGAAATTGTTTAGTTGTATGAACCAAAAACATTAATTCTTCAGTGTTTAATGTTTAGGCATGTTTACTCCAATTACACTGACTAATTAAATTAACTAAGGAAATGTTGACTTTATCTCAAGACTTCTGGAATTCAAAAGAGAAAATATTTTTTTCTAAATTTAAAGTACCCAATTCATTGTTTTTCAAATAAGGGCCAATTCAGCATGGTGCAGAGATCTACCACGCGGATCCAGTGAAGTCTCACAATACTAAAACTCAGTAGAAATTTGAGTTAAACTTCTCGGATGCAAATAAGAATCTTTTATTGCCTCTACTTGGTTACAATTGAGAGAAACTTAAATCTATTCTCAATAAAGCCGTGCCAGCAAAGGACTTAAAGAGAAGTAATTTATAAAACAATTTAACTTTCAAAATAATACAGAAATGGTTTCTTGCTACGGCAAAACAGCTTGCACGAACATCAAGAGTTCGAGTGGAAAAGTGAAAATATGAAAATAAGGATAGCGAGTAGCTAGATCAAAGTATAGAGTGATCCCAGAATAAAATGGCTGTGCGGACCCTCATGTTTAAGGAGAATGTTATCAGTCTGAAGCTATCTGTCTACACCTCTATGTCGTCCTAATATGGAATGCAATTTTGTGCTGTAATCAGGACTGGTTTTTACGTGTTTTCTGCTGACTTTACTTCATCCATATTCCGAACAATAGTGGCTTCATATTGCTATGGTGCTTATTTCGACCTTGATCTTGATTACCGGTACAGTTCATTTCTTAATATGAAACTAACTTTGAAATCTGTCCATCAGACCAATAGTTTGTTCATATTGTCAGCCAAAATGTTGTTTTTATCTCCAATTAGTTTGTGGATGTGTCAGGCTTTGTGCTTCTGTCTTCTGTTTAAGTTATGTGTTTTGACATGACCTAAGGTTATGAATACTGAAATCCTTATTTTAAAATGTATATCAAAAACTGGGCTTTAATATTTGCATGAAAATAACCTTTTACCTATCTGAAAATAGTGGATTAACTTCACATGGCCAATCCACCTACCCTGCATAACTTTGGGTTGTGGGGGTGAGACCCACGCAGACACGGGGAGAATGTGCAAACTCCACACGGACAGTGACCTCAGGCTGACAGCGAACCTGGATCCTCTTTTCTTTTTAAATGTATTTTATTCCAAACTTGTACAAAAGGTTACAAAACATAAACAATTTGTTGAACAAAACTCCCCAGCCCACAACTATAAAGTTTGTACAAAGTTTTTCCCTTTTTCGCCCCCCCCTCCCGCGCAATGTACAGCTCCTCAAACACGGCCACAGTCATCCCCCACCTTGCCTCGAAGCCCTCCACTGAATCCCTTAATTCGTACTTGATCTTCTTCAGCCGAAGAAAGCCATACAAGTCACCCAGCCAGGCCGTTACCCTTGGAGAATTGCCGATCGCCATTCCAACAGAATAATGTCGCCGGGCAATCAGAGGCGAACGCCACAACATCGCCCCCGTCTCCTTCCCACCACCGCTTCACCTTCTTCTCCACATTCGCTATCCTGTAATAATGTAGCAGATTCGGCAACGCCAGTCCTCCCTTATGCCTCTGTCTTTGTAATAGGGTCCTCTTAACCCTGGGCACCTTCCCTGTCTACACAAAGTCCAAGATAATCATATCCAATTTTCGAAAGAAGATCTTCGGTACAAAGATCGGAATATGAAAGTGTCTGGAATATGAACAGGAACCTCGGCAGAACGTTCATCTTCCCCACTTTGACCCTCCCTGCCAGAGTCCGGTGCAGCGTTTCTCACCTCTTCAGATCTTCCCTAACCTCCTTCACCAGCTTTGTTAGATTCCATTTATGTAGCATCACCCATTCCCTCGCTACCTGAATGCCCAAGTATCTAAACCTCTCTCTGGCCATCTTAAATGGCATCCCCCCCCAAGATTGGCTCACCAATCCAACTTGTTCACTGGGAACCATTTGCTTTTCCCTGCATTTAACCAACATCCTGAGAATGGCACAAACTTCCCCAACAGGCCCGTGATCTTCTCCATGCTCTCCAGCGGGTCCAAAACATACGATAGTAGATCGTCCGTATAATAATCTTCATTAGTGTCACAAGTAGGCTTACATTAACAATGCAATGAAGATACTGTGAAAAGCCCCTAGTTGCCACACACCGGCACCTGTTCAGGTAAACTGAGGAGAATTCAGAATGTCCAATTTACCTAACAGCATGTCTTTCAGAACTTGTGGGAAGAAACCGGAGCACCCGGAGGAAACGCATGCAGTCACAGGGAGAACATGCAGACTCCGCACAGACAGTGGTCAAGGCAGGAATCGAACCCAGGTCCCCAGTGCTGTGAAGCAGCAGTGCTAATCACTATGCTATTTTGCCGCCCACGACACCTGATGCTCCTCGGAATCCCTTGCACTCTGTCAACCTTCTAAGAGCCATTGCCAGAGGCTCTATCACTAGCGCAAACAACAGCAGCGAAAACGGGCACCCTTCCCTTGTTTTCCTATTCGGCTCAAAGTTCCATGAACCCATGTGATTGGTCGCTATCAGTGCCACATATGACAGGTGTACCGTTGCCACAAACTTTGTCCCAAACCCGAACCTTCCCAGGACCTCAAACAGACACAGCTACTCCATCTGGTCAAATGCCTTCTCTGCGTCTATTGTCACCACTACCTCCGGTACCTAGGCTCTTGACGGGATCATGATCACGTTTAACAACCTCCTTGTATTACTAGAGAGCTGCCTGCCCTTTACAAAAGCTGTTTGGTCCTCCGCAACCACCCCAGGGACACAACCTTCCATCCTTCCTGCCACCAACTTAGCCAGTACTTTCACATCTGTATTTAACAACAATATGGGCCTATACAACCCACATTACAACGGGTCCTTCCCCTTCTTTGGTATCAATTTGATCGTTTCCTGCGTCATCGTTTCCGGCAGCTCCCCCTTCTTCTGTGCCTCATTAAACACCCCCAAAAGATTTGGTGCCAGGACTGTCGCAAACTCCTTATAGAATTCCGCTGGGTTACCATCAGGCCCATCTTCCCCGACTTCATATCGCTTTTTCTGTCCAGTATCTCCCTCAGCCCCAGGGGCTCATTCTAGCGCCTGCCTCTTCTCGTCCTCCAACTGTGGAAACTCCAGTTTGTCTGGGAACCGTACCGTGTCCCCATCTTCACTCCCTGGGTCCACCCTGCACAGCTCCTTTATAGCAATCCCTAAACACCCTCATTATGCTCCCCAGCTCCGACACCACATACCCTGCCCCAGACCGTATCTTCAATATTTCCCTGGAAGCGGCCTGCTTCCATAGCTGATGCGCTAACATTCGACTCACCTCCCCGTATTCGTACTGCACCCCTCTTGCCCTACGCAGCTGTCCTACCACCGTCCCTGTCTTCAGCCTATCAAATTGCCCCTGTAATGTTTTCTTCTTTGCTAATCCCTCCAGTACCCTCGAGTACTCCCAATCTACCTCCACTATCTCATTCATTAACCATTCATATTCCCCCCTCCTTTCCCTATCCTCATGTGCCTTGAACAACATAATCTCCCCTCAGACCACTGCTTTTAGTGCTTCCCAAAATGTGGCCACTGACACCGCCACGTTTTGGTTCAATTCTACATAATGTTTAATCACAGCCCACACCTTATCACAAAACCCTCTATCTGTCACTAACCCTAAATTAAGCCTCCATCCTGGCCTCTGCTCCTATAAGACCATAAGAAATAGGAGCAGAATTAGGCCACTCGGCCCATCGAGTCTGCTCCGCCATTCAATCATGGCTGATATTTTTCTCATCCCCATTTTCCTGTCTTCTCCCCAGAACCCCTGATCCCCTTATTGATCAAAAACCTATCGATCTCTGTCTCTGTGTAGGGATGTAGCTCAGTGGTAGAGTGCATGCTTTGCATGTATGAGACCCTGGGTTCAATCCCTGGTATCTCCACTATAGAGCTGGTTCAGCTCAGTGGGCTAGACAGTTGGTTTGTAATGCAGAACAAGGCCAGCAGTGCGGGTTCAATTCCCGTACCAGCTTATCGGAATGTGGCGACTAGGGGCTTTTCACAGTAACTTCATACTTTTTAAAAAAAAATAATTTTTATTGAAATGTTTTACAGAAAATATAACAACAAACAATGAAAAGCAACAATAAAACACCATAATAACTGTAACACCCCCAAGACCGTATCAACGCATGTATCTCACCCCCCCCCCCACCCCCTCAAAACCAGTAAACAACAAAAGAACTTAAAAATAAATTAAATTAGAATTAAATAAGCAAACATAGTTAATGTCCCTGTCCCCCCCCCCCCCCCCCCCCCCCCCCCCCTTTTCCCCCCCGGGTTGCTGCTGCTGCTGACCCAGTACCCTATCGCTGAGCCAGAAAGTCGAGGAAAGGTTGCCACCGCCTAAAGAACCCTTGTACCGATCCTCTCGGGGCAAATTTGACCTTCTCCAGCTTGATAAAACCCGCCATGTCATTGATCCAGGTCTCCACGCTTGGGGATCTCACATCCTTCCACTGTAGCAAGATCCTCCGCCGGGCTACTAGGGACACAAAGGCCAGAACACCGGCCTCTTTCGCCTCCTGCACTCCCGGCTCCACCCCAACCCCAAAAATCGTGAGTCCCCAGCCTGGCTTGACCCTGGAACCTACCACCCTCGACACCGTCCTCGCCACCCCCTTCCAGAACTCCTCCAGTGCCGGGCATGCCTAGAACATATGGGCATGGTTCGCTGGACTCCCTGAACACCTGACACACCTGTCTTCGCCCCCAAAGAACCTACTCATCCTAGACCCAGACATGTGGGCCCGGTGCAGCACCTTGAATTGGATGAGGCTAAGCCGCGCACACGAGGAGGAAGAGTTAACCCTCTCCAGGGCATCAGCCCATGTCCCATCTTCGATCTGTTCCCCCAGTTCCCCCTCCCACTTAGCCTTTAGCTCCTCTACTGACGCCTCCTCCACCTCCTGCATTACCTTGTAGATATCAGATATCTTCCCATCCCCGACCCAGACCCCCGAAAGCACCCTGTCACTCACCCACCTCGCGGGAAGCAAAGGGAATCCCTCCACCTGCCGCCTAGCAAACGCCTTTACCTGCAGATACCTGAACATGTTCCCCGAGGGTAGCCAAAATTTCTCCTCCAACTCCCCCAGGCTCGCAAACCTCCCATCAATGAACAGGTCCCTCAGCTGTCTGATGCCCGCTCTGTGCCAACCCTGGAACCCCCCCATCAATGTTCCCCGGGAGGAACCGATGGTTCCCCCTTAACGGAGCCTCCATCGAGCTCCCCACTTCCCCTCCCATGTCGCCTCCACTGCCCCCAAATCTTGAGGGTAGCCGCCACCACCGGACTCGTGGTATACCTCGTAGGAGGGAGCGGCCACGGCACCGTTGCCAGGGCCCCCAGGCTTGTGCCTCCACAGGACGCCATCTCCAACAGTTTCCAAGCTGCCCCTCCCCCTCCATCACCCACTTGCGCACCATCGACACATTGGCCGCCCAATAATACCCCGAGAGATTGGGTAACGCCAGCCCCCCACCATCTCTACCCCGCTCCAAGAAGACCCTCTTCACCCTCTGGGTCCCATGCGTCCAAACAAAGCTCATGATGCTGCTAGTCACCCTCCTAAAAAAGACCCTAGGGATAAAGATGGGCAAACAGTGAAAAAGGAACAAGAACCTCGGGAGAACCGTCATTTTGACGGACTGCACTCTACCCGCCAGCGATAGCGGCACCATGTCCCACCTTTTGAATTCCTCCTCCATCTGCTCCACAAGCCTGGTAAAATTAAGCCTATGGAGAGTCCCCCAACTCCTGGCCACCTGCATCCCCAGGTATCTGAAACTCTTCACTGCCCTCTTAAACGGGAGCCTCCCAATTCCCTCCTCCTGATCACCCGGGTGTACTACATATACCTCACTCTTGCCCAGATTTAACTTATAGCCCGAGAAGCTCCCAAACTCAGCCAACAGCTCCATCACCCCCGGCATTCCCCCTCTGGGTCCGCCACACACAACAGCAGGTCGTCCGCATACAACGATACCCTATGTTCTTCCCCACCCCGCACCAGGCCCCACCACCTCCCCGACTCCCTCAGCGCCAAAGCCAAAGTTTCTATCGGCAGTGCAAAAAGCAAGGGGGACAGGGGGCACCCCTGCCTGGTCCCACGGTAGAGCCTGAAGTACTCTGATCTCCTTCCATTGGTAACTGCACTCGCCATCGGGGCCTCGTAGAACAGCCTCACCCATTTGATGAACCCCTCCCCGAATCCGAACCGCTCCAGCACCTCCCACAGGTACACCCACTCAACTCTATCAAACGCCTTCTCTGCATCCAGCGCCACTACTATCTCCACCTCCCCCTCCACCGCCGGCATCATAATAACATTTAACAATCTCCGCACATTCGTGTTAAGCTGTCTTCCCTTGACAAATCCTGTCTGATCCTCGTGTATCACCCCTGGCACACAGTCCTCTATCCTGCTGGCCAGGATCTTCGCCAGCAACTTTGCATCAACATTGAGGAGCGAGATTGGCCTGTATGATCCACACTGCAAGGGGTCCTTATCCCGCTTCAGGATCAGAGAGATCAGCGCCCGTGACATCGGTCGGGGGCAAAGCCCCCCCCCCCCCAATGCCTCATTGAATGCTCGCACCAACAGGGGGCCCACCAGATCCGCATACTTTTTATAAAATTCCATCGGGTACCCATCCGGCCCCGGCGCTTTATCTGACTGCATTTGACCAATCCCCCTGACTAGCTCCTCCAACTCTATCGGCGCCCCCAGCCCCTCCTGCACCTTTGGGAAACGTAGCCTGTTCATGAAGCTCTCCATCCCCCCCCCCCCCCACCAGTGGCTCCGACCGGTATAGTTCCTCGTAAAGGTCCCTAAAGACCCCGTTCACTTCTGCACTACATTCCCACCCTTATCCGCCACTCCACCAATTTCCCTAGCCGCATCTCGCCTGCGGATCTGATGCGCCAACATCCTGCTCGCCTTCTCCCCAGACTCATATACCGCGCCCTGCGCCCTCCTCCACTGTGTCTCCGCCTTTCTGGTGGTCAACAAGTCGAACTTGGCCTGCAAACTACGCCGTTCCCCCAGCAATCCCTTCTCCGGTGCCTCCGCGTACCTCCTATCCACGTCCAGGAGCTCCCCCACCAGTCTCTCCCTCTCCCTCCTCTCCCTATGGGCCCGGATGGAAATCAGCTCCCCCCGGATCACTGCTTTCAGAGCCTCCCAGACCATCCCCACCCGGACCTCCCCCGTGTCGTTGGTCTCAAGATACCCCTCAATACTTCCCCGGACCCTCCTACACACCACCTCATCAGCCAGCATCCCCACATCCAGTAGCCAGAGCGGGCGCTGGTCCCGCACCTCCCCCATCTCCAGATCGACCCAGTGCGGAGCATGGTCTGAAATTGCTATGGCCGAATACTCGGCATCCTGCACCTTCGGGATCAATCCCCTGCTCAGGATGAAAAAATCTATTCGGGAGTAAACCCTATGCACATGGGAGAAAAAGGAATACTGTAACTTCATACTTAAAGACACTGTGATTTGGCCTCCACAGCCTTCTGCGGCAAAGAGTTCCATAGATTCACCTCCCTCTGGCTGAAGAAATTCCTCCTCATCTCTGTTTTAAAGGATCGTCCCTTTAGTCTGAGATTGTGTCCTCTGATTCTAGTTTTTCTTACAAGTGGAAACATTCTTTCCATGTCCACTCTATCCAGGCCTTGCAGTATCCTGCAAGTTTCAATACGATCCCCCCCTCATCATTCTAAACTCCAATTCCATCCTTTTAAACTCAACCGTTCCTCATACAACAAGCTCTTTATTCCAGGGATCATTCTTGTGAACCTCCTCTGGACCCTTTCCAAGGCTAGCACATCTTTCCTTAGATACGGGGCCCAAAACTGCTCACAATACTCCAAATGGGGTCTGACCAGAACCTGATACAGCCTCAGAAGTACATCCCTGGTCTTGTATTCTACCCCTCTCAACATGAATGCTAACATTGCATTTTCCTTCCAAATTGATGACTGAACCTGCATGTTAATCTTAAGAGAATCGTGAACAAGGACTCCCAAGTCCCTTTGTGCTTCGGATTTCCGAAGCATCTTCCCATTTAGAAAATAGTCTATGCCTCAATTTCCCTTTCCAGAGTGCACAACCTCACACTTTTCCACATTGTATTCCATCTGCCATTTCCTTACCCAATCTCCTAGCCTATCCAAGTCCTTCTGCAGCCCGCCTGCTTCCTCAATACTACCTGACCCTCTACACATCTTTGTACCATCTGCAAACTTGGCAATAGTGTCTTGTTATGCTCTAGGTGTGGCATAAGCGGCTTCCTTGACAAACAAAGGTTCAGACATGGAGATAACTTCAACATGTTTATTAAACTATTTACACTTCTATTACTCGGGTTTGACACTACTACTAATCCTACTATAGCTACCCAGACTGACTAACCAGTCTGCTACAATCCACATGGTGGGAGTGATATTGAATCAACCCTGTGTCTCTACCCACTGACTGTCTCCACTGGAAAGAGGCAGATCATGTGTGTGCTGTCCTTTATATATGGGTTGGCGTAATCCCCTCCTGTGGTCGTGTCACCTCTGTGTTGTCTTGAATGCCCATTGGCCGTGTCCTATCTAACTGTTCTATTGGATGAGTGTATGTGTGTCATGTCTCTGGCGCTCCCTCTAGTGTCTAGCTAGTCTACATGTATTTACATTAACCCCTTGTGTATTTACAGTGATGCACATCACCACAAATGGTGCCTTCAGTTCCTTCCTCCAGATCATTAATGTATATTGTGAAAAGTTGTGGTCCCAGCACTGACTCCTGAGGTACACCACTAATCACCGACTGGCTGCCACCCTGAAAAAGACCTCTTTAAAAGAACTCTCTGCCTTCAGCCAGTCGGCCAATCCTCTATCCAAGCCAGGATCTTGCCCTTAACAATTGCCTATGTGGCACCCTGTCAAAGGCCTTCTGGAAATCTAAATAAATCACATTACTTCCTCAAAGAATTGAAACAGATTTGGCAGACATGACCTCCCCTTGACGAAGCCGTGCTGACTCCATCCTATTTTATCATGCACATTCAAGTACTCCGTGATCTCATCTTTAACAATGGACTCTAAAATCTTACCAATGACCGAAGTCAGGCTAACCGGCCTATAATTTTCTGTCTTCTGCCTCCGTCCCATCTTAAGTAAGGGTGTTACATTAGCCACTTTCCAGTCCTCTGGGACCCTTCCAGCCTCCAGTGATTCCTGAAAGATCACCACCAATGCCTCCACAATCTCCTCAGCTATCTCTTTTAGAACTCTGGGGTGTCATCCATCTGGTCCAGATGATTTATCCACCTTCAGACCTTTCAGTTTCCCCAGAACCTTCTCCTTGGTAATGGTCATTGCACTCACCTCTGCCCCCTGGTTGTCTGGAGCTCTGGCATTCCACTGGTGTCTTCCACCATGCAGACTGATGCAAAGTAACTATTCAGTTCGTCTGCCATTTCTTTGTTTACTATTATTACTTCTTCCTATCCTGTCCCTATCTAAACCAAATCTCTAGCCAGTGGGGCGCAGGGTCCGAGATTACTATCCCCACATACTGTGCCCCTCCGCCCCAACCAAAACCTCCTGGCTCACCACATAAAAGGTGATTATTGAATACATCCTATGTCATGAAACGCCACGAGTCCACCATCCCCATCTTTTCCAAAATCCGCCCACCTACTTTGCCATTCGTATTCTACCCATTGACCCGGGGCTCAACCTATCTACCCTCTGCTCAAGGACACAATTAAAATCTCCTCCCATAATCAACTGATGCGTGGCCATGTCCCGGATCGCTGACAGCAACCCCCTCATAAAATCTACATCTTCCCAATTCGGTGCATAAACATTCACCAGTACCACCGGCGTCCCTACTAATATCCCACTCGCCATCACATATCTCCCACCCGGGTCTCTCACTTCATTTGCGCTCAAAAACCCCATTTTATTGCTCATCAAAATTGCCACCCCCACGACTTTGAATCAAACCCCGAGTGGAAAATCTGACCCACCCATCCCTTCCTTAGCCTAACCTGGTCCTTCATGCGGAGGTGCGTCTCCTGCAGAAAGACCACCTCCGCTTTTAAACTCCTTGGGTTCGCAAAGACCCGAGATCTCTTCACTGGTCCATTGAGCCCTCGCGTGTTTCATGTCATCAGCTGTACTGGGGGTTTACGCCTCCATTACCCCCTACCATCTAGCATCCTTCCCTTTCGGCTCTACCCCCCGTTAATGTCACCCTATACCTCTCACATCCACGATGGCCCCTTTCTCTGTCCCTGACCATGTTTCTTCTCCAACCTCGCCGCGTCCCCTCCCCACCTCACTCGGCCTTCTACCTCACCTCACTTCTGTTCACCAGCGTTACCTGCCACCGTGCCAACTCCTGCCCCAAGGCTCCTACTACTGACTTCTCCCACCTTCACTTCTGTATTCTGTGAAGATGGCTCCCTGCAGTCGGCACCCTCCCTCACCCAAACAAAGACTCATATCAAACCACAGGTCACCTCCCCAAAGACAAACAAAAAGAAAAAGCACAGCCATAGGCAGCAGGAGGAGGGTGGGGGCAGTTATCCTCTGACAAACTTTTCACCCTGTTACCCTGTCGACCCAACAGAAAAAAAAGAAAAAAACCCTCCACATCGGAGGAAAAGAAATCCCAACCCTCACTCTACCCGCATTCTCCATTACCTCAAGTGCCAGCACCTCCGCCTCCCAAAATTGTTTAGTTCTCCCCAGCTTATACTCCTTGATAAAGTCATTCGGTGCTTCTGGGGTCTCAAAGTAGTATTCCCAACCTTCCTAAGTCACCCATAGTTTCGCTGGGTACAGAACCCATACCCATTTTCCTGCTCCTCCACCTTTGCCCTCAACATCTTGAAAAGGTCTCCTAAGAGCCCCACCTCCGCCTCCAGTGCCACCACCCGATCGCTGTGGCCTAACATCACCCTCTGGATCTCTCAGATCTGCGACTTCCAAGCATTTCTCCACTCTCTTGATGGATCCCTTCAGGGGTGCCATAGCCCCTTCGATGGCCTTCGACCAATCCTCCTGCATCTCCTTCCTCTACTGGCGGGAACTCTTCCTTGATGAAGGCCATCAACTGTTCCATCTGAGGCTTTGCTACTTGCACTGACCCTTCCCCCTCAGCCATCTTTCCACTAGTTGCTGCGCCACAGATCCCTTCCAACTCCTTGGCCAAGTCCTTCACCTCCCGCCGGGTTTGCTAACCAGCAGACATCCAACTCTCAGGGGGAACTTCTCCTCTGACCTTCAGTTACACTTTTCCGTCTAAATTACACCCGATTAGGGATAAAAAGAGTTCTTCGCTACGCCTTCCAGCAGGAGCTGCCCTGTCTGCGACCAGTCACACCATTGAAGCCACCGGATTTTGAACCCGGGCCCTCGGCGCTGTGAGGCAGCAGTGCCAACTAGTGCTGCCCCAAAAGAGAAAATATTATGCTTCAATTGTGCAGAGCCATGGTCAGACTCTACCTGCAACAGTGTGTTTGGTTTTTGGTACTGTACTGAAGTAGGATATATTTATCTTGGATTAGTTGCAGTACAGATTGACCATAATGATACATGGGCCTAAAAGGTTTAATTGACAGGTTGCAAAAATGTGGCTTATACGTCCTTGAATTTAGAAGGTAGGTAGTTGATCTAATTGAAATGTTTAAAATGATGGAAGGATTTAATAGAGTTGATGCAGACATAATATTTACTTTGGTGGGAAAATTCAGATGGTGGCCGGGGGGGGGGGGGGGGGGGGGGGGGGGGGGGTACAATCTTAAAATTAGAAGTAATCCACACAGGAATGTTATCAGGTAGCACATTTTCATACAACGGGTAGTGGAAATCTGGAATTGGCTCCCCCAAAAAAGTCAATTGATACTTGCAAGACTGGGACTTACATTTTTATTACATAAAGATATCAAGGAATCTGGAGCAAAGATGGGTAAATGAGGTTGGGGGTAAAGATCAGCTATGATCAAAAAGAATCACCCAATAGGTTTGAGGGGTTGAATGGCCTACTTCTGTTCCAATTCCAGTTTTTGAAAGTGTGTGTTCAATGTAAAATGAAACCAGGTTTAATCCAGTAAGCAGATTACTTCAAGTAGTATAAATTTTAATCCTGACAATCATGTAACTCTGCAAAGGAAATTGCAGAAAAGGTACAGCTTTCGGATGATACACGCACGATCCCTTTATGAAATGGCTGAATAACTGTGGAGTAAGGAAATGCTTCTCACGAATAATAATATTATGTGCTGCAGACCCGATGTGCCGTGTTTTTTTTGGGGAGGGCGGGGACTAGGCAGTTAAGACAATAAATGGAAAGTTGCCTCTAATATCCATGTCAGTTTGTCTGCCAAACCTTGAATTCTGATAGTTCCATCTGAGCTCAGACGTACAAAATTGTCATGTATCACACATCTTTGAATACCTTAATGTTGTTTGAGCACAGAGCTGTTTAAATCTAAAGCTGAATCAAATGTAATTTATTTCTGAAATATAAGGATAATGATTTACTGCATTAAGCTGCAAAGGCTTCTTTTTGGGAAAGGGTATTCTGGTGGATAATATCTACTGAGTATGAAAACAATTTTTTTCAGCTAGCACCGACGCAATGAACCAAATGGCTTCCTTCTGTGCCGTGAAATTGTGTGATTCCATAATTCAATCATCTAGGTATTTCCTTGTGCTATACTAGTAGACAGTAGTTGAATGTATCATTCTAAATTTTACAGCAAATAAATTACAATGAACAATGGAGTGACATAAAATGTAATTTTAAAAAGTTTTCCAAATTGCCTCTTATTGAATGTCAGCTTACATATTCAACACTGAGGTGAGTCAGTTCAAGTTTGCAGTATTTTAAAGGGCATTGGTCAGACTTATACTGTCAAACTCTTCATTAAAATGAATGTCTCTCATTTCAGGGAATTAAAATTATAAATGAGGAAGTTGGAATAAATGGAAGCAACATTTTTATCTGAAGGATAATGAGCTTAAAGTATATTTCCAGCAATATATTTAAAATGAACTGCATGAATTGATTCAATAAATTAATACATTTCTGGAGCAAGAAGGAATTCGGAGGCATGCTGGGTTGATCTTTGCAAAGGGGATGCATTTGTTGGGCTGTATGGTCCTTTCCTATGGTAAAATATTGTGTACCGTATATATTTTAAAACCCTGGTGAAATTATACCTTTCAAATGAAATAATAAATGGATTGTAGATATCTTTGGAAATGTGATCAGTCATGAATCATCTGTATGTTTGTACCGACTACCTATCTTGCTGATTATTGATAGTAATTCATGAATAGAAAGGCAGGAGTCAGATTCAGTGAAGATTTACAGGCTAATGTTCTTATCTAACAGCTTGCGCTTCCTGTGTTTATTCAGAGAAACTCCATGAAACCGAGAGCAGCTTGTTTAAATGCGCTTTTGCATAAATTAGTTAAAATCAGTTGCTAGTGTAGGTGTTCTAAAATATCAGTACAGATGGTCCAGTTAATGAAGGCCAGCAGGAAGATTGCTGCCACTGCAGAATGCTTAGGATTGCATTTCTTTATCAATGTCATCATGCAGAGCTCATGGTAGTCACTGTTGGCCATTTGACTCTTCAAATGTTTCACAATCTAGATGGTAATCCTGATGAAGGATAGTGGGTGCGATTCTCCCAAAAGCGAACAAAGTCCCTTGGCGAGCGTGTTTAGCCATTTGTTCCCCATCACTTGCAGTGCCCCCCCCACACACATGGCAAACACCCCAGCCCGATCATGCACACAAAAATTGCCAGCCTGGCACCTTAGCAGTGACCATGCCAGATGGCAGTGCCACCTGAGCATCTTGGCAGTACCAGGCTGGCACCCAAGTAACACTGGCAAGGTGCCAGGCTGGCAGTGCCAGGGTGCCCAGGTGCCAGAGCACCACCCTCCCAAAGGGCATGCAGCTGGGGGCCTGTGATCCCCTGGGGCACCCCTACAAGTGCAATTCCGTCCAGTCCCTGTTTGTGGGGACCAGTGCTGAACGTCACTCATCCAAAGTCTCTAAGGCAAAGGAATGAATCCCAAAGCCTCAGGTACCTTGGGAATCTGCACATTAGAGTGAGGCTTACTGCCTCACTAGAATATGCAGATTTGCCAGAAAGTGATCCCGCCTACAATGAATGGGATTTACATTGCAATATCTCGCGAGATCACGTTGGATCGCGCAAGGCATGGTGAGCTGGGTAGATCCCGGGAGCGGCAAACTACTTTTCCAGCACAGCATGGCCCTTGGATCGCGTCCAGTGTCACCATGTTAAATTGTCTTGAACAAGGCTGTTTCAAGCATTTACAATAATGCCTAAAGAGCTAATATTAATTTATAACATTGCACTTACACTTGCATTTCTCAAGTTCATATTTTTGATTTGGCTATCCCAGTGATGCTTACATCTGGAAATTGTGAAGCGAGAGAGAAAGCTGTTTTGTGGTGAAAGCTGCTTTACTGGACTAGTGATCCAGAGATAGAAACTAATAATCTAGAGGCATTAGTTCAAATCCCACCTTGGCAGCTGTGGAATTTAAATTCAATTGATTAAATAAATCTACAATTTAAAAAAAAAACTCCTATCAGCAAAGATAATCTTGAAGCCACTCGCTAATATTTGTCCAAGTGGCATCAAGGAGTCTTGTATTGTAGCTTGACATCTTGACATCTTGGCCTGAATTTTTAAGATGGCAGGGGAACACATCCAAATTTCTGCCATCTCCCATTGTAGGAACCTAGATCCCCATCCAATGGCAACATCACTAGGCTTCACTTGGGAAGAAGTCCCACCTTGGACAGCAGGACTGGGGGAGGCAGTGGCATAGTGGTATTGTTGCTGGACTAGTAATCCAGGCACCCAGGGTAATGCTCTGGGGACCCAGGTTCGAATCCCACCATGGCAGATCAGGAAATTGAATTCAATAAAAAATCTGGAATTAAAAGTTGAATGATGACAATGGAACCATTGTTGATTGTTGTAAAAAACCATCTGGTTCATTAGTGCCCTTTAGGGAAGGAAATCTGTCATCCTTACCTGGTCTGGCCTATATGTGACTCCAGACCCACAGCAATGCGGTTGACTCTTAAATTACCACAGGGATGGGCAATAAATGCTGGCCCAGCCAGCGACACCCACGTCCTATGAATGAATTTTAAAACTGCTACCCGGCAATCAGATTGGCCGGCAACTCTCCAAACGTAGCACTGCAGTGGCCAAAAGAGGCACTAAGCCCCGGGACCTGGAGGACAGGTAAGTGGCAGGGTCATTCAGGAACATCCTGTTCGTTCTTTAATTGTTTACCACCTTTCTTGACTGGATGTGGCAGGGCTGTAAGGTTTTGATCTGATCCATTACTTGTGGAATCACTTAGCTCTGCCTATTGCATGCTGCTTATGCTGTTAGCATGGGCTCAGTTGGCTGGACAGCTGGTTCATGATGCATAGCGAGGCCAACACATGGGTTAATTTCCCGTGTCAGCTGAGGTTATTCATGGAGTCTCGCCTTCTCAACCTTGCCCTTCGCCTGAGGTATGATGATCCTCAGGTTAAATCACCACCAGTCAGTTCTCCCCCTCAAAGGGAAAAGCAGCCTCTGGTCATCTGGGACATGGCAACTTTACTGTCACTTCATTCCTGTGTTGTAGCTTCACCAGATTGACACCTGGGTTTTAGCTATGTTTGGTTCTGCTTCTGACATGCTCTCCAGCACCTTTCATTGAACCAGGGTTGACAACCCCTCCCCCATGGCAGAGTGGGGGATATGCCAGGTCATGACATTACAGAAATTGGTTGAATATGATTCTGCTGCGGATAGCTCACAGTACCTCATGGATACTTTGAGTTACTAGATCTGTGCGAAACCTATTCCATTTAGCTTGGTTGTGCTACCATGTAACACAATGGACGCCGTCTTCAACAGAAAGATAGACTTCATCTACAAAACGACTGTGCCGTGGTCACTTGTACCAATAATTTCATGGACAGATGAATCTGTGACAGGTAATTCTGTTTTTCTCTCTAATTGGTACCCCCACCACCTGTTACAGATCTAATTTCACAACTATGTCCTTTTGCATTTGGCCAGTTTGCTTAGTAGAAGTTGTACCATACATACGAACATACGAATTAGGAGCAGAAATAGGCTACTCGATCCCTCGAGTCTGCTCCATCAGTTAATTAGAACATGGCGGATCTGATTGTCACCTCAACCTCACAATGCTGCCTACCCCTGATAACCTTTCACCCTCGTGCCAATCACAAATCTAACGAGCTCTGCCTTAAAAATATTCAAAGACTGTTTCCACTGCCTTTTGAGGAAGAGAGTTCTAGAGACTTGCAATCCTCTTGAGAGAAAAACATTCTCATCTCCGCCTTAAATGAGTGACCCCTTATTTTCAAACATGACACCCTAGTTCTAGATTCAAGACAAGAGGAAACAACCTCTCCACGTCCACTCTGTGGATACCCTTCAGGATTTTAAAGGTTTCGATCAAGTCACCTCTTGCTCTTCTATACAATACTTGATACATACCTAATCTTTCCAACCTTTCCTCGTAAGACAACCTGCCTCGTCCTGGTTTAAGTCTGGCAAACCTTCTCTGAACTGCTAATGTAGGGGCTGGTTTAGCACACTGGGCTAAATCACTGGCTTTTAAAGCAGGCCAGCAGCACGGTTCGATTCCCGTACCAGCCTCCCTGGACAGGCGCCGGAATGTGGCGACTAGGGGCTTTTCACAGTAATTTCATTGAAGCCTACTTGTGACAATAAGCGATTTTCATTTCATTTCATTTTTCATTTCATGTATTTGCATCTTTCTTTAAATAAGGATACCAATACTGTACACAGTACTCCAAATGTGGTCTCACAGTTCCCTGTACAACTGAAGCATAACCTCCCTACTTCTGTAATCTATTCCCCTCACAATAAACAATAACATTATATTAATCTTCCTAATGACTTGCTGTACCTGCATAATGGCCATTTGTGATTCATACATGAGGACACTCCGACACTCATACATGAGCACCTCAGAGCTCTGCAATCACTCACCATTTAGATAACAAGCTTTTTTTGATTCTTCTTGCCAAAATGGACAATTTCATATTTGTCCACATTATACTCCATTTGCCAGATATTTATCCACTCATTTAACATGTATGCCGCTTTGTATCCTCCTCTTGTCCTCGTCACAATTTACCTTTCTACCTATCTTTGTCTTGTCAACAAATTTAACACCCATAGAATCGTAGATTACCTACAGTGCAGAGGAAGGCCATTCAGCTCATTTGAGTCTGCACCAACCCTCTGAAAGAGCACCCTACCCAAGCCCACCCCCACCCTATCCCTGTAACCCCATCTAAATTTGGACACTAAGGGACAATTTTAGCATGGCCAAATCCACCTAGCTTGCATATATTTAGACTTTTGGAAGAAACCAGAGCACCCGGAGGAAACCCATGCAGACAAGGGGAGAATGTGCAAACTCCACAGAGACAGACTCCCAAGGTCGGAATCGAACATGGGGTCCCTGGTGCTGTGTGTAGCCAGTGCTAACTACTATGCCACCCTACCGCCCTTCAGTTCCTTCAGCTCAGTCATTTATATCAATTGTATAAAGTTGAGACCCCAGAACTGATCACTGTGGCACACCACTCTTCCCATTCTGCCAACCAAAAAAACACCCATTTATACCAACTCTGTTTCCTGTTAGCTAACCAATCTTCAATTCATGCTGATATGTTACACCTTATACCATGAGCTTTTACTCATGTGGTTGTGGCAGTTGGGAGGCCAATCAACTCAGCTGTTTTGATTGCAGTTGGAGATGGGTAGTGAGAGAGAAGGCAGCTCTCACAGTTCTGCAAGACGCAGTTGATTTTAGAATGTTAGAGGGGGAACATCTCTCTCAGATTTGCTAGAGGAAAACACATGCCATGGTGCAAAGATCTGAAGAGCAGCTAGTTAAGGAAACTAGAGAAATAAAAAGAGGTTTCCAAAACGTCTGAGGATAAAAGGGTACTAGGACAGACTTCCGGTGGCGGCCATGAAGGAGTAGATCGCACATTTGGTGGCTCGGATCAAACCTTTGGACCTTTTACCCAATTTTTTCTCGGATTTTACTTGGAAAATTGATAGTGGACATGACTGTAAGGAGGAGTCCCACACCAGTGCATGGATAGGCGGACCAGGAGTGCTCGCAAAGGAAGAAATAGGCGAACAAAGATGGCATGGGCTGAAGCTGCAGCGGGAAAAAGCATGGCGGACGACCGGAGTCCTGGATCAACAACCTAGTGGTCGACAGAGCAGTTGATGAAGCTTATTCAAGAGGGCTTTGCCAAGCAAAAACAGGAATGCTTGGACCCAATTAGAGAATTGATTGCTCAGCTGGAACAGACTCGATGCTCCAGATCGGGCAATCCAGAAAGTGGAGAAGGCACTGACTGAGCACGAGGAACACCAAACAGCAATGGAGGTGGAGATGGGGATGCTGAGAGACCAGCAGAAAAGACTCCAGGAGGAGGTGGAGGACCTAGAGAATGGGTCTGCCGGCAGAACTTGAGCATCGTTGGTCTCCCCAAGGGGTCTGAAGGAGCGGATGCAGGAACATATATAGCGGGTGTGCTCGAGAAGCTAATGGGGATAGGAAGTTCACCCAACCCTTGGAGGTGGACAGGGTGCACCGAGCATTAGGAAGAAGCCGCGTGTAGGTGACCCTTGAGGGCGATGCTGGTGAGATTGCACAGGTACCTGGATAAGGAGCGTATTTTACGGTGGGCCAGGCAGAAACAGAACAGCATCCTGTACATTTACCGAGACCTGAGCGTGGACGTAGCCAGGAGAAGAGCGGGGTTCAACCAAGTAAAGTTGACCCTTTTCAAGAAGAAGGTGAAGTTTGGACTGTTGTATCCGGTCCGTCTTTGGGTCACCTATGAGGAGCAACACTTCTATTTTGAGTCGCCCGAGGAAGCGATGGACTTTACCAGAAGGAAAGGGCTGGCAGGGACTGAGGTGTTTGAACTTTGCTGCAGTGTTCACGTTAAAAATGCTTTTGTTTTTGCACTATATTTGTGATGCCTACTGTATCGATCCTGGAACTGCCGCGTATTTTTGCAAGTTAAAGTTTGCATTTGTACTTGTGGTGATTGCAGGTGCGAATTTTTGATGTGGGTTTTTCTTTTCTTTTCCTTTCTTTTGATTAACTGGGCTGGGAATGTTTTCTCTTGAATATGTGGCCGAGCGGGGGAGGGGGGGAAACAATAGGTGCGAAAATGTTTGGCTTCATGGGCGGGGGCCACCAAGCTAGCTGGGCAGGTTGGTTCATGGAAGCACAGTGGGGGGTGAGGAGATGTTATATTTGTTGAAGGGGGACTGTTTATACTGTGCTGTAATTGGGGAGAGGGGAGGGAATTGCTCTTCTGACGGGGGAGGGACTGTTGCTGGGGGACAAAAGTGAGGTCGGGGACGGAGGCTGCGGTAGCCCAGAGATGGATACTATTAGCTTGGAGGTACTCCAAGCCCCCAAAGTCAGGGACCTGGCTCACTGACATAGCTAGCTTTCTGTCTGGAGAAAATCAAGTTTGCCCTGAGAGGGTTAATGTCGGGGTTCGTCCGGAGGTGGCAGCCTTTCATCGACTTCTTTAGAGAACATTAACCATTAGCGGGGAAGGGGGGGTAGCTTAGATTAATGTGTAAGAAAGGTAGGACCTGTAAGGGAGGAAGACGGCCGTTGCACTGTGTTTATATTTGTATGTACACTTTCTTCTGTTGTTGTTACAAAATCACTAATACCTCAATAAATTTGTCAAAAAAAAGTACTAGAATAGAGAACATAGAACATACAGTGCAGAAGAAGTCCATTCGGCCCATCAAGTCTGCACTGATCCACTTAAGCCCTTACTTCCACCTTATCCCCGTAACCCAATAACCCCTCCTAACCTTTTTGGTCACTAAGGGCAATTTATCATGGCCAATCCACCTGACCTGCACATCTTTGGACTGTGGGAGGAAACCGGAGCATCCGGAGGAAACCCACACAGACACAGGGAGAACGTGCAGACTGCGCACAGACAGTGACCCAGCAGGGAATCAAACCTGGGACCCTGGCGCTTTGAAACCACAGTGCTAATCACTTGTGCTACCGTGCTGCCCTCGAACTGTTCAATAAAGACAGTACGAGCTGAAAAGAAGGCTGAGATGCCAGAAAGATATCTGAAGTGATTTTCAGGTTGTGAGAATTTACTACAGCCTGTGGAACTTGAGTTGAACTAACTATGGAAATCGGGGCTAGATCTCTGAATTTGTATGAAGGCAGTTGAACCAAAGGAAACCTAAATGGGTGTGGTGTAAAATCCTTGACTGGGTACGCTGTTAAAAGTGGAACAGTTAGTTAGGTTTTTAAAAGTCATTACAAAATACAAACTACTGAGGGAAAGCATTAGTATTAGAGAAGATTTTAAAGCACACTTTTGTGAGTGAAGTTTGGAAACTCTCATGTGATCATCATTTGGCGGGGTTATGTGGCTAAATCCAGAAACATTAACTTGGATTCAGAGCAGAATGCGTGTATTTGACCACAGTCATCTTGTGTGCTTAAAAGGGACTTTTTGTGTTTGAGTCCATTGTAGCTTAAGACGTCATTTGTAATCCATATTAATCTTTAAATCTAAGTTAAGTCGGGAGTAAAGGAGTACTGCATATTAATTAAATTTTTCCTTGTTTAATAGATGTTATTTTCTTGTTGAAACTAATTAACAATCCTGTGAGTCTGTCCCTCCACATTTTATAAGAAAATAAAGAAGTTAGTCTTTTGAGCCAAAGTCCTGTTCTGGAATCTCCCTGTCCATGTATACAATATCAACTGGGATCATAACAATACCATCTACAAGATGCCAGTAACCTACCAAGGTTCCTTAGGCAGCGCCTTCCAAACCAGTGATCGCTATAGAACATAGAACATAGAACAGTACAGCACAGAACAGGCCCTTCGGCCCTCAATGTTGTGCCGAGCAATGATCACCCTACTCAACCCACGTATCCACCCTAATACCCGTAACCCAACAACCCCCCCTTAACCTTACTTTTTAGGACACTACGGGCAATTTAGCATGGCCAATCCACCTAACCCGCACATCTTTGGACTGTGGGAGGAAACCGGAGCACCCGGAGGAAACCCACGCACACACGGGGAGGACGTGCAGACTCCGCACAGACAGTGACTCAGCCGGGAATCGAACCTGGGACCCTGGAGCTGTGAAGCATTTATGCTAACCACGATGCTACCGTGCTGCCCCATCTAGAAGGACATCTATCATCTAGAAGGACAAGGGAAGCCGATATCTGGAAGCATCACCACCTGGAGTTTCCACTCCAAGTTGCTTACGATCCTGACTTGGAAATATATCACTGCTCTCTCCCTGTCGCTGGGTCAGAATCCCAGAATTCCCTCCTCAACAGCACTAAAAAGGGAAGAAAACAGAAAGCAGGAAACAACAGGGCAGTTATCATAACATCTGTCATGGGAAAATGTTAGAAGTCATTATTAAAGATATTAAAACAAGGCAACTCACCACCACCTACTCAACGGTAATTAGGATGGGCAACAAACGCTGTCCCATATCTTGTAAATGAATTTTAAAATGTTTTTTAAAATAACCTTGGTGTGGCACCTAATCAAATGTCTTCTGGACATCTGTATCCGCCAGTTCCCCTTTACCACAGCATATGTGACTCCTTCAAAGAACTCCAATAAATTTTTAAACATGATTTCCCATTCATAAAACTTTGTTGACTCTGTTTGATTTCACTGAATTTTTCAAAGTGCCTTGTTTTAATATCTTTAATAATGACTTCTAACATTTTCCTATGACAGATGTTATGATAACTGGCCTGTTGTTTCCTGCTTCCTGTTTTCTTCCCTTTTTGAATAAAGGAGTTATATTTGTTATCTTCCAATTTAATGGAACCTTCCCCAAATCTAGGGACATTTTGGAAAATTAAAACCAATGCATCAACTGTCTCATAAGCCACTTCTTTCAAGATTTTCAGGTGAAGTCATTTTGAACTCGGCGATTTGTCAGCCTGCAGATACAACAATTTGCTCAATCCCACTTCCCTCTTGTATCTTGGACAATGAAGTACCCCACTCAGAGTACATTCTGTGTCCCACCCACCCTCAGTGCTTCCTCCAAGTGGTGTTTAACATGGAAGAATACTGATTCATCCGCTGGGGGTGAGAGAGATGGTTGGTGGTAATCAGCAGCAGGTTTCCTTGCCTATTTTCGACTTGATGCCATTAGAGTTCATGGGGTCCGGAGTCAATGTTAAAATCTCCCAGGGCAGCTTCCACCTGACTTTATACCACTATGTGTCTGCCCTCAGTGTGGGATAGGATGTACCCAGAAATTGTGATGGTGGTGTCTGGGGGATGATTGTCAGGTATGATTCAGTATGTTTGACTATGTCAGGCTATTGCTTGTCTAGCCTGTGGGCCAGCCTATTTTGGCACAAGCCCCTAGTGTGCCATTTTAATATCACTTGTGGCTGTGGTGATTACAAGTTAACTAGATGCAATACAACTGAGCAAACACTAGAGGGGGCACGGGAGAGCCATATAAATAGACGGGGACAGGAAGTGAAGACACACTTCACGGAGGGCAGAACTTGGAGCAGGACACAGATACACACCAGCAAATAGCACTGAAGGTAGCCGTAGGTAAGAGCTCTGAAGAGAGAACGAATTCACAATAAAGCATCTTCTCCACATTTGAGACTACGAGCTTTATTAAGACACGAGTAACAACACAGTGGCGATGCTGGGTGATCCATCTGGTTTCATTCCTTTTTGACCTTTCTGTGGCCTTTTGATTCTGTAGTGGCTTGCTAGAGAATTTTAGAGGGCTTTTATAAGAGTCAACCACATTGCTGTTGGCCTGGAGTAATGTGTTGGGCAGACAGGGTAAGGATGGAATCTTCTTCTGAAGCACATTAGTGAACCAGATGGGTTTTTGTGACAATTTACAATGGTTTAATTGTTACCATTATCACAATGGTCGCCATTGCCTATCCAGTAACACCCACCCTCTGAAAAATTAAAACAAATTACTGAGAATTTAAAAAAATTCTGGATTGATTAATTGAATTGAAATTCCACTGACTATCATGGTGGGATTTGTGTCTTTGTTCCCTGAGTATTACCCTAGACCTCCAGATTCCTAGTCCAGTGACATTGCTTCCCTTGGACTGTAATAAAATTAGCATTGGAAAAGTTGAAACCTATGGCACAGAACTTGAAAGATTATCATAGATGATCATAGAATTTACAGTGCAGAAGGAGGCCATTCGGCCCATCGAGACTGCACCGGCTCTTGGAATGAGCACCCTACCCGAGGTCAACATCACCTTCCTATCCCCATAACCCAGTAACCCCACCCAACACTAAGGGCAATTTTGGACACTAAGGGCAGTTTATCATGGCCAATCCACCTACCCTGCATATCTTTGGACTGTGGGAGGAAACCAGAGCACCCGGAGGAAACCCACGCGCACACGGGGAGGATGTGCAGACTCCGCACAGGCAGTGACCCAAGCCGGGAATCGAACCTGGGACCCTGGAGCTGTGAAGCATTTGTGCTATCCACAATGCTACCGATCTTTGTGGCAGTTTTCTTCGAGGTCAGTGGCAAGCACTAGCACTTTGTTGCTAACCACAAAATCCAGGCTAATGTGTTATCTCAAACAAGGCAGCTCCAGCAATGTCGAGCATGGAGGTCAATGACATCCTCCAGTGATGAATTAATTCAGTGATATGAGGATCATTTTCTATTGTAAATCAATGTATAGTTCATAAATTTTATTTGTGAGTAAATATTTTGATTGATCAATTAATAACCTTTCTTCTTATAATTTAAGTACATTAAATTACAGTTATGTACAAGAGCCCTTTATTTGAGCTGTACTAAGAATATCGTTTCGTGAAGTTAAATGCAATTCTCAGTGTTGTTCACTATTGGTGTCCATGTGGATTCATGCTTTTTACTGTTATTCATAGCATTGGATCCAAAACACTTAAATAAGGCACACAATGCCTGTGAATAAAACAACGTTATCTGTAGTGGTAGAACAAGCAGAAGCTATATGTCAAAAGCCTGTTTTCTCTTCTGACAATGATATTTTCAAAAATAGTCACTGTAGTAAAAAATAAAAATACATGCAGGAATATATTTTCCCTAAAATATTCCTCAAATAGGAAAAATCCAACAGTTTATTGGCTAAACTGAAATTGGTCAGAAGTTGGCTTATAACACCTTTGGTTGCACTAAAATAGTGTATACTTTACTGAACACAAAATGGTTGAGTATGAAGTACAATGTGATTAACCCCAGTTTAGTCTGAGTGTTAGTGATCCCCAGAGGATTCCTGAGTCCAGTCTAGAGGCAGACTCTTGATCAGGAGGGTTATTGATCAATGCGATGCATTGCTGTTGAACATTTTAAGTGCAATCGTGACTGGAGGTAATTGAATCCAGGAGGTTATCTAAACACCAGCACAGGACTCTGCAAGCAAACACCATTTGGGGCTGGTTTAGCACAGTGGGCTAAATCGCTGGCTTTGAAAGCAGACCAAGGCAGGCCAGCAGCGCGGGGTCAATTCCCATACCACCTTCCCCGAATAGGCGCTGGAATGTGGCGACTAGGGGCTTTTCACAGTAACTTCATTTGAAGTCTACTTGTGACAATAAGCGATTTTCATTCCATTTAAATTTTCCTCTCCACTTATCCCTCCAATCTCTCTTCCTTCCATCCTTTCCTCCCCAATTTTCTCCACCCCTTTCTTCTCCTCTCTTCTACTTATCCCCTTCCCCCACCCGCTCCCTTTCTCACCCCTCACTACTTCTGCACAATTCTGTCATAATATCTACATCTATATTATCCATGAGCTATATGATTTAAGACAGCATCTGTTCATCATATCCAAATATCTTCTTAATTGCCATTGTACAGCAATCTCTTACAGCAGAATATCTCTGTTGAGTTTATTTAATTCTAGGCTTTCACAGGATATCAAAAATTCATACTTCCTGTCAGATGTTGAAAAAATACATAAATGCATTCATCTTATGAAAACGTAAACAAAATTGCAGAATGACTTTTGTTCAGTTTTCACTCGTTCAAATAATCACGATCTTGTTCTATTTTAATATTTGTTGTGCGATGCTAATACAGTCCTCTGAGAGTTTAGACCTACTACCTTCAGGATTAACAAATTGTAATTTGAATTTAATTAATTCATTTCACTACAGTTTTGTTTTGCATGAAATGTAATTTGAAAGAATTGATCCTTAGTTAGATACTGGAATCAATAGTTGCTTTCAAACTAATTTTTCTTTGATCAGGGGCCTCACGGTAGCATGGGGCCTCACGGTAGCATGGTGGTTAGCATCAATGCTTCACAGCTCCAGGGTCCCAGGTTTGATTCCCGGCTAGGTCACTGTCTGTGTGGAGTCTGCACGTCCTCCCTGTGTGTGCGTGGGTTTCCTCCGGGTGCTCCGGTTTCCTCCCACAGTCCAAAGATGTGCGGGTTAGGTGGATTGGCCATGCTAAATTGCCCATAGTGTAAGGTTAATGGGGGGATTGTTGGGATACGGGTTACGTGGGTTTAAGTAGGGTGATCATTGCTCGGCACAACATCGAGGGCCGAAGGGCCTGCTCTGTGCTGTACTGTTCTATGTTCTATGTTCTATATATAAAATCATTATTCTATGTTTGGCAGTTTAAACAGGTGTATGCAAATTCTCTCCAGAAACGTGTATGCATCCATTATGATTGAGGTGACCTACTTTTAACTCATACCAGTGGGTTGGTCCAGAGTTTTTGTAACATTTTTATTGCACAAAATCTCCCAATTAAGGTGTAATTGTTTAAAGATCTATTGCTTGTCTTTAATTTGCTCTATTCTGAACCTTCAAATATTGCGATCATTTATCTGAGTAAATAAATGATGTACATTCAGCATATCCAGTTGCTGTTTCATATACCTTTCTGTAACTTATAATTTTCAAAACATAATGTAACACTGCAGATCAGCGTTTAGTATAAATTGCTGACTTGCTATTTGTGTGGATATTCTGTGATGGTGACAATCATAGAAGAAAATGCCCTCACACATTTACACAGGTAAATGTACTTCACATATGTATGTAAACATCTACATCCATTTAGTCACAAGAATTAAAATATTCACAATGATTGCAAAACACGAGCACCATTATATTCTATCTTGCATTTTCTCAATAAATGAGTAAAAATATTAAAAATACATATATGCCATGCACAAATCAGTACCTGTATTGCGATTACGTGCCCAGTGATGGTCTATTTATCATTTTTTGATTTTACTAATCAGAATGAAATTAGCTATCTCTGGATTCCTAATTAACCACGTGTGGCTAACATATTGGACAACACTGCTGTGGATGTGCTTTACTTTCCGATAAGCCAGCGGCATGATAGGAAGTAAATCATACTTCTTTCAGCTAACGGGCTTAGTATCACTCCAAATATGCCTGCAGTGTAACAGTTTCTGAGTCAGATCTAAAAGGCTTTGTTTAATTTCAAAATATTTTATTCAGGTTTTACAACACTTATTTGAACCTTTCATGATAGATCCTAACTTTTTAAACAATATAATTGAACTGTTCAATTCAGATTGTTGTACATTTGTGCTTCATATTTGCACTTGTCCTTCCTTTGCAATTTTTATGGCAGGGCTTCCACTATTTTAACAGCAGGACTGTTGTGAAAATTATGTGCGGCTGGTCACCTTGTGCTGCCGGATCCCTGCCCATTTTCAGGTCTCTTCAGGTTTTCTGGCATTGTTTCGACAAGATGTTAGGAGCACCTGCTCAGATAAAGGTGGGTGCATTCAGAGACCAACACAGCGGATTGACATCATGTATTACCTTTCCTGTCATTATCACCTCAGCATTAATCGAATGAAGGAAATTTTACTTCTTGTCCAATTTGCTGAAGAGGGGGGAGCGACCAGAGGCAATGAAGGACTGACAATATAATTTCAAGTCAGGGTGATGTTGACTTGGGTGGGAATTTGTAGGTGGTGGTCTTTCTGTCCATTTCTGGCCCTTGCCCTTCTAGGTGGCAGAGATCATGGTTTTGGATGGTGCTATCGAAGAAGCTTTGGCGATTTGCTGCAGTGCATCTTCTACTTGGTACACACTGCTGCCACTGCTTTGTGGTGGAGGAAATGAATATCTAAGGTGGTGAATCAGGTACATATCAAGCAGACTACTTTGCGCTGCAGGGTGGCCTGAGGCCCTCTCATAGTGAGTTGGATCTTTGGGGTATGGGGGTTGCTTCGGGAGCTCCAGAGACCGGGACCCCACTGGGGAGCGGAACTCCTCAGTCCCGAAAACAGGGCTAGGTGTGGCCTTGGCCATGCAACCTCCGCTGAGGACTCCTATCTAACCTGAGTGACGTTAGATAGCGTTGTGTTTCTTGGTGCTGAGAGCACCGGGAACGCTCACTTTGGTACTTTGTTCCAATTTAGTTATATTGTGCCCTCGAATTGAAGAATAAATCGGTTTTAAACCAGGGATTAAAACTATAATATGAGTTGTCCACAGGTTTGATGGCCACTTTATTGCTGCTATCAGTTAAGAGCTGCACTTTTCAAAATAGAGTATATCCAGGGGACTAGGAAAGATGCAAAGAACAACAAAGTGACACAATTAAAGATAATAGCTACGAAGATAATACAAAAGAAAACCTGTGAGTGATATCAAAGTTAATATAAAAGTTTTAATAATGGTTCGAGTCACTAAATTTACTGTAAGCAAGAAAACAATATTCAGAAAAAATAATGACACTGAAGACGAACAGACCCCCCAGATTTGATAGTCCCCAGGCTCTTAAGGGTAGTCAGTGCCTTTTTTTTTTGCCTATTTTAAAAACATTCTTTCGTGAGATGAGTACATCACTGGGTGGGCCAGTATTTATTGCCCATCCAGAATTTCCCTTGAGGGGATAGTTACGAGTCTTTGTTTTGGATGTGGAGTCACTTGTAGGCCAGACCAGGTAAGGTGGCAGATTTTCTCTGGGACAATAGTAAACACGATTGTTTTTACAGCACTCAGCATTGGCTTCATGATCATCACTGGACTTTGAATTCCAGATTTTTATTCAATTCACATTTCACCATCTGCCATGGTGGGATTGGAACCTGGGTCCCCAGAACATCATCCTGGGTGTCTGGAATACTAATCCAGTGACAATACCACTACAGGTGTTTTATCTACTGAAATGCTCTCAATTCAGGAATTGTACTTTCGGTTTTGTAAATTTCAAATATAAGAATAGTGTTAGAAAAAAGGACCAATTAAAATTTGGGATGCACAAGAAGCCAAAATTAGAGACAAGCAGATATTTGAGAGATTATGGCGCTGGAGGAGATTACAGAGATAGGGAGGGGCAAGGCCATGAAGGGAATTGAAAACCAGGATGAAATTGTTTAAAATAAAGTGTTGCTTGACTCGGAAGTAATGTAGGTCCACAGCAGTGAGGTGTAATAGTGTAATAGGTCTTGTGCGAGTTAAGACACGGTCAGCAGAGATTGTGATTACCCCAAATTTACGGAAAGTAGGATATTGGAAATTAGTCATGAGTGTATTGGAATAGTTGAGTCCAGAGGCAGATTTTTTTTTATCAAAAAAGGATAAATTTGAATATTATTTCAATGGAGTAAAGACAGGAACAATTGAGGTCCAAAGAGGTTTGGGGGGCCATGTATGCAGATCACTGGGGCCAGGCCAAAAAATATTAAAAGATTAATTGAATGTTAGTCCTGAAAACAATAGCGCTATAAGGGAAGGAGGTTTTACTGGAGCTGTAAAAAAACATTGTTAGACCATACCTGGAATATTATGTATAGTTCTGGGCACTGCACCTCAAATGTAAGGTAAAATCACCAGAGTCTGATTAGTAAGTTTACGGATGACACAAAGGTTGGTGGAATTGCGGATAGCGATGAGGCCTGCCAGAGGATGCTTGGGCGGAGAGATGGCAGATGGAGTTTAATCCGGACATAAGAACATAAGAACATAAGAACTAGGAGCAGGAGTAGGCCATCTGGCCCCTCGAGCCTGCTCCGCCATTCAATTAGATCATGGCTGATCTTTTGTGGACTCAGCTCCACTTTCCGGCCCGAACACCATAACCCTTAATCCCTTTATTCTTCAAAAAACTATCTATCTTTACCTTAAAAACATGTAATGAAGGAGCCTCAACTGCTTCACTGGACAAGGAATTCCATAGATTCACAACCCTTTGGGTGAAGAAGTTCCTCCTAAACTCAGTCCTAAATCTACTTCCCCTTATTTTGAGGCTATGCCCCCTAGTTCTGCTGTCACCCGCCAGTGGAAACAATCTGCCCGCATCTATCCTATCTATTCCCTTCATAATTTTAAATGTTTCTATAAGATCCCCCCTCATCCTTCTAAATTCCAACGAGTACAGTCCCAGTCTACTCAACCTCTCCTCATAATCCAACCCCTTCAACTCTGGGATTAACCTAGTGAATCTCCTCTGCACACCCTCCAGCGCCAGTACGTCCTTTCTCAAGTAAGGAGACCAAAACTGAACACAATACTCCAGGTGTGGCCGCGCTAACACCTTATACAATTGCAACATAACCTCCCTAGTCTTAAAATCCATCCCTCTAGCAATGAAGGTCAACATTCCATTTGCCTTCTTAATCACCTGTTGCACTTGTAAACCAACCTTCTGTGACTCATGCACTAGCACACCCAAGTCTCTCTGAACAGCGGCATGCTTTAATATTTTATCGTTTAAATAATAATCCCGTTTGCTGTTGTTCCTACCAAAATGGATAACCTCACATTTGTCAACATTGTATTCCATCTGCCAGACCCGAGCCCATTCACTTAACCTATCCAAATCCCTCTGCAGACTTCCAGTATCCTCTGCACTTTTCGCTTTACCACTCATCTTAGTGTCATCTGCAAACTTGGACACATTGCCCTTGGTCCCCAACTCCAAATCATCAATGTAAATTGTGAACAATTGTGGGCCCAACACGGATCCCTGAGGGACACCACTAGCTACTGATTGCCAACCAGAGAAACACCCATTTATCCCAACTCTTTGCTTTCTATTAATTAACCAATCCTCTATCCATGCTACTACTTTACCCTTAATGCCATGCATCTTTATCTTATGCAGCAACCTTTTGTGTGGCACCTTGTCAAAGGCTTTCTGGAAATCCAAATATACCACATCCATAGGCTCCCCGTTATCTACTGCACTGGTAATGTCCTCAAAAAATTCCACTAAATTAGTTAGGCATGACCTGCCTTTAACGAACCCATGCTGCGTCTGCCCAATGGGACAATTTCTATCCAGATGCCTCGGACAAATGTGAAGTAATGCATTTTGGAAGGTCTAATACAGGTAGGGAATATACAGTGAATGGTAGAATGCACAAGGGTATTGACAGTCAGAGATCTAGGTGTACAGGTCCACAGGTCACTGAAAGGGGCAACACAGGTGGAGAAGGTAGTCACGAAGGCATATGGCATGCTTGCCTTCATTGGCCGGGCATTGAGTATAATAATTGGCAAGACATGTTGCAGCTGTATAGAACCTTAGTTTGGCCACACTTGGAGTATAGTGTTCAATTCTGGTCGTCATACTACCAGAAGGATGTGGAGGCTTTAGAAAGGGTGCAGAAGAGATTTACCAGGATGTTGCCTGGTATGGAGGGCATTAGCTATGAGGAGAGGTTGCATAAACTTGGTTTGTTCTCACTGGAACAACGGAGGTCGAGGGGTGACCTGATAGAAGTCTCCAAAATTATGAGGGGCATAGACAGAGTGGATGGTCGGAGACTTTTTCCCAGGGTAGAGGGGTCATTTTCTAGGGAGCATAGATTTAAGGTTCAAGGGACAATGTTTAGAGGAGATATACGAGGCACGTTTTTTTACACAGAGGATAGTGGATGCCTGGAACTCGCTGCCAGAGGAGGTGGTGGAAGCAGGGACAATAGTGACGTTTAAGGGGCATCTTGACAAATACATGAAAGGATGGGAATAGAGGGATACAGACCCCGGAAGTGTAGAAGATTTTAGTTTAGACGGGCAGCATGGTCGGCGTAAGCTTGGAGGGCCGAAGGGCCTGTTCCTGGGCTATATTTTTCTTTGTTCTTTGAGTCCCAGATGACCATAGGTTTCTTTCCCCTTTGAGGGGGAGTGCTGACTGCCGGTGATTTAACCTGAGGATCACCACACCCTAGTCGAGGGGTAAAGTTGAGAAGGCAGGCCTTCATGAACAAGGTATGTTGGTCTTCATAGCGGGACGATTCGAACACGCCAGCAGGGTTATCTTGCTGCAATCATACAGGGCCTTGGTGAGGCCAGACCTGGAATATTGTGTGCAGTTTTGGTCTCCTTATCTGAGGAAGGAAGTGCTTGCTGTGGAGGGAGTTTAGCGAAGGTTTAGCAGACTGATTCCTGGGATGGCGGGACTCACGTATGAGGATAGATTGAACCAGTTAGGATATGCTGGAGTTCAGTAGAATGAGTGGGGATCTCATGGAAACCTCTAAAATTCGAGGACTAGGCAGGGTAGATGCAGGAAGGATGTTCCCGATGGTGGATGTGTCCAGAACCAGGTGTCACAGTCTGAGGATACAGGGTAGACCATTTAGGAGAGAGATGAGCAGGTTTATTCACCCAGAGAGTGGTCGGCCTGTGGAATTCGTTACCACAGGAAGTAGTTGAGGCCAAAACTTTGCATGTTTTCAAGAAACAGCTAGATATAATATTTAGGGCGAAGGGGGGGTCAAAGGATATGGGAGGAAAGTGGGATTCGACTATTGAGTTGGATGATCATAATGAATGGAGGAGCAGGCTTGAAGGCCGGAATGGGCTCCTATTGCTCCTATTTTTTTAATGAGAAGCGATTGCATGGACTCGGTCTATGTTCTCTGGGTTGAAGTAGGTTAAAGGATGATTCAATTGAAGTTTTTAAGATTCTGAAAATAATTGATAGCATTAATCTTTCCGTAGGATATGTGAATGTAATGTTAAGTTTCGAGCCAGATCATTAAGGAGAGAAGTTAGAAAACATGTCTTTTTGCAAAGGGTGGTGGAACTAGCTCCCACAAAGATCTGAAGATCTAGCCCATTTTAAGCCTGATGATGATAGATTTTTGTGACCCAAGGATATGAAGCCAAAGTAAGTTGAGGTTGATGATAATGGGGCTGGTTTAGCTCACCAGGCTAAATCGCTGGCTTTTAAAGCAGACCAAGCAGGCCAGCAGCACGGTTCAATTCCCGTACCAGCCTCCCCGGACAGGTGCCGGAATGTGGCGACTAGGGGCTTTTCACAGTAACTTCATTGAAGCCTACTCGTGACAATAAGCGATTTTCATTTCATTTTCATTTCATAATTAAAATAATCTTTATTAGTGTCACAAGTAGGCTGAAATAATAACAATTTCTTATTGTCACAAGTAGGCTTCAATGAAGTTACTGTGAAAAGCCCCTAGTCGCCACATTCCAGCGTCTGTACAGGAAGGCCGGTACGGGAATTGAACCCGCGCTGCTGGCCTTGTTCTACATTATAAGCGAGTTGTTTAGTCCACTGTACTAAACCAGCCCCTGCAATTAACACTGCAATGAAGTTACTGTGAAAATCCTCTAGTCGCCACACTCTGGTGCCTGTTCGGGTGCTCTGAGGGAGAATTCAGAATGTAAATTCACCTTTCAAGCACGTCTTTCGGGACTTGTGGGAGGAAATGGGAGTGTCTGGAAGAAACTCGCGCAGACAAGAGGAGAACGTGCAGACTCCGCACAGACAGTGAACCAAGCTGGGAATCGAACCCAGGTCCCTGGCACTGTGAAGCAACAGTGCTAACCACTGTGCTATCGTGGTTCTTTAAGTTAAGATACAGATCAGCCATAATTTAATTGAAAAACAGAATAAGCTTGAAGGGCTGAATGGCCGTCTCCTATACCAATGTTCTGCACTGGTTTATTGTTTTAATACAATTGATTAATATTATTTTAGTAATATTGTATAAATATGAAATACATAGTCATTCACTGTACAGTATTACTTGGGCATAGATTGCATGCATGATGGTTGCATGTATTACACACTTTTAGACCAACATCTGATTATAATTAAAAAATATACCCTGATCCTCAAGCCTTTTCTTCCTTAATTGAATAATTGTGGTTTCTTTAAATCATTTTTCATTCCACTCTGTTAAACAAGTAATTAACTGATTGCTGGTAGAGCACTGAACAGGATTTATTTCGGTTTTTGTTAGTGTTTAGCTTTATAGTGGATTTATGTGGATTATTGTGCCATCTAATGTACAGTAAATAAATTATATTTCTGACATGCTGAAAGAACAGTATCAATGTACCCCATCACTTGCATAGTTTTTGATCATCTTCTGATTTACGACGCACAATATCATTTAGGTACTTTCTGTCCTGATGATCACTTCTGCAAAAGAAACCAACACAAATCATTTCCTCTGGGATAAATTATACATGGCTCTATATTGATTGACAGTTTGATACTGAAAAATCTGCTGCTGATATTTTCAGACCTAATTATGTTTGTGTACTAAATCTATTATGCCAAGATAGGGAAACCTATTTACAAATTGTTCTGTCAGTTTCTGACATACTGTGAAATGATTGATTGGTTTGCATGAGTTAGAAAGTCCTCAGAAGGATTTTATCTTGTTACACTTACTACACTTACAGTCCTGAATAAAAGCTCAGCCTACCCAGATGCTATAATTAATTCCATGTTAGCTTTTTAAATTGAATGTAACACTTCAAAATCATAAGTATCTTAAAAACTAATTAACGTGTCAATATGTCAGTCATAGCCTAGGGGCCCAATTTTTTCTGTAAATAAGGAAAATAACTCAGAATTCCCTTTTTGTCTGTTTTATATATGCATTTTACCTACTTCTATGGCCCAAGCTTGATAATTCTTTCCATCTCTCTTGCCTCTTCTTGAGCACCGTACATTGCTTTCCTCCTAATGCCCTTACCCAGATGTTTACTTTTTAATCTCTCTCTTCCCCCATCGTGGCTATTTTGATCCCTGATCTTCCCCACCCCTCAACACATTGTTACCTTTCAGTCCTGCTGCCATCTTGGGGTGAATCCCTTTTGAATCAGCCCATAGTTACACTTAGTGCCTCTCTTGGACTTGATGGAGATCTCCATTATGACCATTGTTGCCATCTTTTTAAAGTAATAATTTCAACTCTGCATCCTGTGCTCTCACTAAATTTCCATAACTTCTTAGTGACTAACCTCACCAACCAACTTCCTATTCCATTCAGCCCCCCCCCCCCCCCCCCCCAACCATGTGAGTAGACTCTGCCAGTGGATTAACTATCATCATCCATTCACCTATTCGTTCTTGCATTTCTGCCAGAATGTCCGCTCACTTGTGAACGAAACCCTTTCCATCCAGGTGTCCTGTTTTATTGTATTAGACAACAAAATATCAAAAGCGAAAACATCCAACAGGAAGAGAGGCAATTTCAGTGCTTAAAGATGGAATGTAGCAGAATTGTAAGCAATGATTCACCAAAAAAGAACAATGAGCACCTCATTGGCAGAGCTGGTTTGGGTTCAAATAAAGCATATTCCCATAAAGAGCAAAGATTGGACATTCTTAGTCAGAGATCCCTGGAGAACAAATGGAATAGAAGTTGAAATAAAACCGAGAAAGGAGGTTTATGACGTGTCAGGGGAGAATACAGTAGAAAATTAGGGACAACATAGAGATGCAGGTGAAGATTGAAAAGGATATAAGGGCAAAGAGAGACTATGAGATTAATTTATGGGTAATATGATGGAAGAAGGAGCAAGGAATAGAGATATTGGATGAGATAAAAAGAAATGAGGTGCTAAATAGATTAGCATTACTTGAAGTTAACAAGTTACCTGGTCCAGAAAGATGGAACCTGGATTACTGAGAAAAGCTAAGTGATAGCAAAAATCAAAATGGGAAATGCTGGAAATACTTGGCAGGTCAAGCTGGGGAGACAAAAGCAGAGTTGACGTTTCAGGTCGATAACCTTTCATCAGAACTGGGAAGAGTTGGAAATGTAACATGTTTTAAGCAAATGAAAGGAGAGAGTGTTGGGAAAAGAACAAAATTAAGTTTTGTGATTCGGTGGAAGACAAGAGAGATTAAATGACAAAAGAATTGGGGGTGCAAGGCCAAAGGGAAGGGTGATAGACAAGTGAAGAATCAAAACACATGTTTGGAGGAGGTGTGAATGGCTGAATGATGAACAGCTGCCATCCAAAATTAAAAAGAATAGAAAAACCAGGGTAAAACCAAAACCTGTAAGGGAAAATAAAATAATTGGGGGCAGAGATTATGATCTGTGTTGAGTTCAGATGTCTGTAGTGTGTCGAATTGTAATATGAGCTGCCGTTGAGCTTCAATTGTAATGATGCAAGAGGCCAAGGACTCAGCATGAGAACAGGAAGGAGAATTAAAATGACAGGCAACAGAAGCTCAATGTCACGCTTGTGGACTGAAGAGAGATTCTGTAACGCAGTCATCTCATCTGCATTTGGTCTCCCCAATATAGAGCAGACCACATATCAGCAGCAATTGCAGTATACAAAATTGAAAAAAGTACACAAATTGTTATTTTACCTGGAATATTGTGTGCAGTGAGAAGAGAGGAGGTAATAGGGCAGATACTTTATCTCCACAAGGAAAGGTTCCATGGAAAGGGGAGGATCATTGGGGATTATTGAGGAGTGGACCAGCCTGTCTCAGAGAATAATTGATGTCTGACCACAATCTTCCAAGCTTCTTTGGATGTGTGAGTGCCACAGGTTGCAAATATTAAATTCCTGTTCAGAAATGGGATCATTATGAATCTGGTAACTATAGGCTGATGGATTCCGTCTAATGTCAATGGAGGAAAATTATTATAGTCCATTTGAACCATTTCCAGTTCCTGGCACTTCGCAGCTTCTTTTCACCATGGACGTCCAAACCTGCTACAACAGGATGGTCTGTGGGCTCTCCTCTTCTTCCTTAAAGAGACCCAACCAGTCTTGCAGCATTATGGAGTCATAGAAATTTCCAGAATTTCGGCCTCTCCCACACTATCAGGCAGTGAGTTTCAGATTTCCATCATCCTCTGGGTAAAAAGACATTATTCATCTGAAATCCCCTCTAAACCTTCTAAATCTTGTGCTAAATCTATGGAGGATTTTATTAAGGAGAAATTGTTTCCTCTGGAAATTGAGTCAGTAACCAGAGATCATAAATTCAAAATGATTCACAAAAACGAGAGGGGAAAAGAAGAGAAATGTTTTCACACAGGAGGTTAAGATCTGGAGCACGTTACCTGAAAGGGTGGTGCAATCACATCCTTAAGAACTTCCAAAACGCAATTGGGTATGGACTTGAAGAGAATGAACTTGAGAAAATGCTGGGGTGTGGGACTAAATTGTACAGCTCTTTCAAAAAGCTACCACCGACATGATTTGCTGCCTCCTGTGCTGTAAGGTTCTAGATCCTGGAGATTAAAATAACTGCTTCCTCCTGCTCTCTACCATAATCACTTCTTTCAATCCCTTCCTCCTGATATCTCTATTCTCACTACTAGGTGCAAGTAATTCACAGAATAATTTGCCACAAGATGGATCTTATTTGTTCAGCTATCTCTATTGCATGTCCCATTGCTCACTGTGCCAATTTTGTTTCTCCTCCCTTTTTATTTTTGCTCTGAACTCCATCTCAGCTAAGTACCTCTTTATCTCTCCCTCATCCTCCTCCAGCCCCCCACCTTCTCGGTCTGATACCCTTCCCTCCTCCTCGTCTGGCACCCTCCCTCTCAGACTGAGCCCTGTCCTGGACTGACCTCCCCCTCTCCCTCCCTCCCAGATCGACCGACCCCTCACTCCCAAAGCCAGGTGTCCCACCCCATGAAGCTTTGTGTTTGCATCCTATTTAAATACAAATTCCACTCACCCATCATACTGAACCTCACCGGGATACATTATTTCTTAATTCCTCAGTGCCTCAAATTTCCATCCTTGTGTTTAATTCCCTCCTTGACCTTACCTCTCCCTAACTCAGTAACCTCCCACACCAAACCCCCAATATCTTCGTACCAAACTTTCTCTGTGTTTGTGGGCTATAGTTTTTTTAAATGTATTTTATTACAGACATGTATCAAAACCGGTTACAACCTATAAACAACTCGGGATACATACTCCCCAGCAATCAATTATACAGTCGGTACAAATTTTTTCCCCCTTTTTCAGATACCTAACCTGCAGATACCTGAACACAGTCCCCTTTGGCAGCTCTACCCTCTCCCTTAGCTCCTCCAGACTGGTAAACCCTTCCTCCAAATACAAATCCCTCACCTTGGCCCTCCCCACGTTCCCCCACCTCCTGTATACGCTATCCATCCCCCCCAGCTCAATCCCATGATTCTCGCATAGCGGTGTTAGCACTGACATCCCTTCCACCCTAAAATGCCTCCTCAACTGATTCCATATCTTCAATGTGGACTGCACCACCGGGCTCCCTGAATACCTACTCAGAGCCATGGCAACGCTGCCATCACAATAGCCCTCAAACTACAGCCATTACAAGATTCTTCCTCCATCCTAACCTACTCCACCCCTTCTCCTTCCCACCGTCACCGCACCTTACCCACATTCGCCGCCCAATAATACTGAATCACGTTCGGCAACGCCAACCCCCCGCTGCCTCTTCCTCTGTAACAGGGTCCTCCTGGCCCTCGGTGCCTTCCCTGCCCAAACAAAGTCCGAAATGATCATGTCCAATTTCCGAAATACGCCATTTGGTATAAAGATCGGGAGAGCCTGAAAAATAAACAAGAAACTCGGCAAAATATTCATTTTCACCACTTGGACCCTCCCGGCCAACATCAAGTGCAGTGTATTTTGTGGGCTATAGTGATATAAAAGAAAGTTTTTTCTTTGTCAACCTAGCTGTATTAAATTGATCAATATTTAAATATCAAAAAGCACACCTTTCCTTTTGGTGAACAATTATATTTTCAAAAGATTAGAATTCATCAGTATACCGCTGAGATTTTACGGTGACGTATCATATGTTCTGGGGAACTTAGCACAGCTAGTGGTTAAACACTGGGTCTAAAATATGCACATGCACCACAGTGCTAAGCAGACAAAGCTCCTTAGATGTACAGCAACCTGGAGTGTTACGATGACAATAGGTTTTGGGGATTGAGAATAGCTGGTAGTCATTGAGTAGCTATGTATAAAATATTTATGCACACGACAGGGCTAAGCTGTCAAAATATCTCAATTGAATACTTTTTTAAAAAATGTTTTCCATTTTACACAACACCAAAACAACACAACACCTCCAATCACCAACCCCTCCCTCCCATAGAAAAAAACCCAAAAGAACTAACCCCCCTAACTTCACTGCCCCCAGCAACTAATGGTAACCAGCTCTTTGAATTACAAGATATACAGTTGCTACCTTTGGTAGAGCTCCTTCAATTGCTCTCTTCAGGTGTACTTGACTTTTTAGAGGTATGAAAACTCCATCAGATCCCCCAGCCATATTGAGGCACTGGGTGGAGAAGCAGACCTCCATCCCATCAGCACTCGCCTCTGAGTAATCACCTAGGCGAAGGCCAGGACACTGTCCCCACCCCCATCTGCAGCTCCGGCAAGTCTGACATCCCAAATATGGCCCCTAAGGGACAGAGCTCCAGTTCAATTTTCAGAATCGGCGACATGGTGCTAACGAAGGAGACCCAGAACCCCATGAGCGGAGGACATGACCAGAACATGTGCACATGGTTAGCTGGACCTCTCCCACAACGCTCGCCCACTCCTGCAAGAAAACCTACTCATCCTGGACTTAGTCAAATGAGCCCGATGCACTACCTTAAGCTGCATTAAGCCAAGCCTCGCACACGATGACGTGGCATTCACCCTCCGCAGGGCCTCACTTCGCACCCCATCCTCTAACACCAGCCCCAGCTCCTCCCACTTGGCCTTCGCCCCTTCTATCGACACTCCGTCTTCAGCCATAATCCTTCCATAGATACCTGAGGTACTCTACTCCTCCGACTCTGCGAGTGAAAGAACCCTCTCCATTAACGAGGTTGGTGGTGCCACAGGGAACGTCGGAAAGATCTGTTTTGCAAAATTGCGAACTTGTAGGTTTCTGAACGTGTCAGACACGAGAGCCCAAATTTCTCCGGCAACTCCTCCAAACTTGCAAACTGTCCCTTCAAAAACAAATCCCCCATTCCTTCCAACCCCTTCTCTTCCTACCCTTGTACGTGGCATCACCCTTGCGGGCTCAAACATATGATTCACACAGATCAGCGCCAACTAAAATACCGCCACTAATTTAAAGTGTTGCCAAATTGTTTCCATATCTTCAGGAAACGAGCACCGGATTTGCTGAATATTTCAACGGTGAGAATGGGAGCAAAGCCACCGCTCGCGCCCTCAACCCCGACTCCCTACATGATTTTGACTCCATTTGTACCCATGTAGCCTCGGATCCCTATACTACCCCAACACCTTCTCCACATTCACCACCCAGCCATAGTATATTAAGCTTGACAACTTTAAGCCCCCTGACTGCCAGTCCCTCTGAAGTACAGTCTTTTGAATCCTCGCCACTTTGCTCACCAAATGAAGGACAAAATCAATTTCCCGACTCTCCCAAAAAAGGACTTCGGTAGAAAAACTCACGAATGTTGGAACAGGAACAGAAATTTTGGTAAAATATTCATCTTAACCAACTGAATTCTGCCTGCCAAGGACAGAGGGAGACTATCCCACCTTTGCAAGTCCGTCTTGACCCTTCCCACCAAATTCATATAGTTAAACTAATGGAGCTGATCCAAATCCTGAGCCATCTGAACCCCCAGGTGTCTGAAATGAGAACCCGCTATGCGGAATGACAACACCCTCAGATTTGCTCCCCTTTCTAGGGGAATGGGAGATTTGTTTTTGAAGTGACCGGGAAACACTCACTTTTCCCCAGGTTCAGTTTGTACCCTGAAAAAGTGACAAAACGCTTCAACAGCGCCACTATATTGCCCATTTTGGGGATTGGGTCTGTGACATACAGAGAAGATCAGTGTACAAGGGCACCCTATGTTCCACCGGCCCCACCCTCCAGCCCCCTCATTATCCCCCTCCACCCATCTGAAAACCTTGGGGCAATGGCCAAAGTTTATATCGCCAACACAAACAGTAGGGGGACATGGGCACCCCTGTTTCGTTCCCCTGTTCAACAAAAAATACCACAAACTTACTGTTTGTGAAGACACTAGCCTTTGGTGCTTTTTTAACAGCCATACCCACATCCCAAATTTAGGCCCAAACTTTGTCTCTATTGAATACTGACAATAGCACCATGATATAACTTGTTATGGATGATTAACTTTGGCATTTCCTGGTTAATTCCCCACAAAGCAGAAATGACCTCTTCCACAATGTAAACAATTTAATTTTCTATATTCTAGTTCACAGAAATAGTCACCAAATGAAGATGAAGGTAATAATAAAAGCAAAATGTTGGTGAGCAAAGTGTCGTGCCCCTGTTCAAAAAAGGGAATAGGGATAACCCTGGGAATTACAGGCCAGTTAGTCTTACTTCGGTGGTAGGCAAAGTAATGGAAAAGGTACTGAGGGATAGGATTTCTGAGCATCTGGAAAAACACTGCTTGATTAGGGATAGTCAGCACGGATTTGTGAGGGGTAGGTCTTGCCTTACAAGTCTTATTGAATTCTTTGAGGAGATGACCAAGCATGTGGATGACGGTAAAGCAGGGGATGTAGTGTACATGGATTTTAGCAAGGCATTTGATAATGTTCCCCATGGCAGGCTTATGCAGAAAGTAAGGAGGCATGGGATAATGGGAAATTTGGCCAGTTGGATAATGAACTGGCTAACCAATAGAAGTCAGAGAGTGGTGGAGAATGGCAAATATTCAGCCTGGAGCCCAGTTACCAGTGGCGCAGGGATCAGTTCTGGGTCCTCTGCTGTTTGTGATTTTCATTAATGACTTGGTTGAGGGAGTTGAAAGGTGGGTCAGTAAATTTGTAGATGATACGAAGATTGGTTGTGGATAGTGAGGAGGGCTGTTGTCGGCTGCAAAGAGACATAGATAGGATGCAGAGCTGGGCTGAGAAGTGGCAGATAGAGTTTAACCCTGACAAGTGTGAGGTTGTCCATTTTGGAAGGACAAATATGAATGCGGAATACAGGGTTAACGGTAGGGTTCTTGGCAATGTAGAGGAGCAGAGAGATCTTGGGGTCTATGTTCATAGATCTTTGAAAGTTGCCACTCAAGTGGATAGAGTTGTGAAGAAGGCCTATTGTGTGCTAGCGTTCATTAGCAGAGGGATTGAATTTAAGAGTCGTGAGGTGATGATGCAGCTGTACAAAACCTTGGTAAGGCCACATTTGGAGTACTGTGTGCAGTTCTGGTCACCTCATTTTAGGAAGGAAGTGGAAGCTTTGGAAAAGGTGAAAAGGACATTTGCCAGGATGTTGCCTGGAATGGAGAGTAGGTCTTACAAGGAAAGGTTGAGGGTGCGCGGCCTTTTCTCATTAGAATGGAGGATGAGGGGCGACTTGATAAAGGTTTATAAGATGATCAGGGGAATAGATAGAGTAGACAGTCAGAGACTTTTTCCCTGGGTGGAACAAACCATTACAAGGGGACATAAATTTAAGGTGAACGGTGGAAGATATAGAGGGGATGTCAGAGGTAGGTTCTTTACCCAGAGAGTAGTGGGGGCATGGAATGCACTGCCTGTGGAAGTAGTTGAGTCGGAAACATTAGGGACCTTCAAGCGGCTATTGGATAGGTACATGGATTATGGTAGAATAAAGGAGTGTAGATTAATTTGTTCTTGAGGGCAGCACGGTAGAATTGTGGATAGCGCAATCGCTTCACAGCTCCAGGGTCCCAGGTTCGATTCCGGCTTGAGTCACTGTCTGTGCGGAGTCCACACATCCTCCCCGTGTGTGCGTGGGTTTCCTCCGGGTGCTCAGGTTTCCTCCCACAGTCCAAAGATGTGCAGGTTAGGTGGATTGGCCATGATAAATTGCCCTTCACGTTGGGTGGGGTTACTGGGTTATGGGGATAGGGTGGAGGTGTTGACCTCGGGTAGGGTGCTCTTTCCAAGAGCTGGTGCAGACTCGATGGGCCGAGTGGCCTCCTGCACTGTAAATTCTATGATAATCTATGATTAATCTAGGACAAATGTTCGGCACAACATTGTGGGCCGGAGGGCCTGTTCTGTGCTGTATTTTTCTATGCAAGAAGTCTTACAACACCAGGTTAAAGTCCAACAGGTTTGTTTCAAACACGAGCTTTTGGAGCACTACTCCTTCCTCAGGTGAACGGAGAGGTATATTCCAGAAACATTTATATAGACAAAGTCAGAGATGCCAGACAATGCTTGGAATGCGAGCATTTGCGGGTAATCAAATCATTACAGATCCAGAGATAGGGGGTAATCCCAGGTTAAAGAGGTGTGAATTGTCTCAAGCCTGGACAGTTGGTAGGATTTTGAAAATCCAGGCCAGATGGTGGAGGGTGAATGTAATGCGACATGAATCCAAGATTACGGTTGAGGCCGCACTCATGCGTACGGAACTTAGCTATAGGTTTTTGCTCAGCAATTCTGCGTTGTCGCGTATCCTGAAGACCGCCTTGGAGAACACTTACCCGGAGATCAGAGGCTGAATGCCCTTGACTACTGAAGTGTTCCCCGACTGGAAGGGAACATTCCTGCCTGGTGATTGGCGCACGATGCCCGTTCATTCGTTGTCGCAGTGTCTGCATGGTCTCGCCAATGTACCACGTTTCGGGACATCCTTTCCTGCAGCGTATGAGGTAGACTACATTGGTCGAGTTGCACGAGTATGTGCCGTGTACCTGGTGGATGGTATTTCCACGTGTAATGGTGGTATCCATGTCCATGATCTGGCATGTCTTGCAGAGATTGCCCTGGCAGGGTTGTGTGGTGTCGTGGTCGCTGTTCTAAAGGCTGGGTAATTTGCTGTAAACAATGGTTTGTTTGAGGTCGCGCGGTTGTAAGACTTATTACTGGCCTCACCCCAGTCCAACGCCGGCATCTCCACATCACGGTATTTTTCTATGTTCCATGTTGTACTACGAATGCCGGAAATCAGAAATAAAAACAGAAAATGCTGGAAAACCTGAACAGGTCTGGCAGCATCCGTGGAAAGAGAAACCTCGTTAATGGCTTGAATCCGAATGAGGAAGAAGATCCAGATGAAGTGTTTTCTTCTCTGTCTAGGGCTATTATTGTCTGGATATTAATTGATAGAAAAACTTTCAGTAAAAGATAAAACATCATATGGCCATTTTAAACCACAATTGTTCCTGCACTGTTAGAAAACAAAGATGGTTTTAAGGGGTTTATATTTGTATTGTTAAACATTAGAAATAAGGTACAGTTTTAAGTGGATTTAATTTATTGTTTCTCTGCATGGAAGGGTAAAACCGAAAGTTAGATTCATGCTGAACTAAGGTGTTTTATTCGTGGGGATTGGTTAAGTTCCAACTATGTCTCTATTGTACTTAGAAAGGGTTACAGCATGAAGAGTAAATAAAAACCGAGAGAAGGATAAGTCATTGCTTTGCAACAGGGGACCACCTTCTGGAGGGAAGGGATTTCCTTTTCTTTTTAGTTTTAGCTGAATTTGTTGGAAATTGGAGACAGGTCACTGGGGAGTGAGCATCTCTCAACTCTGCTCGGCGAAGCTGGATAGGACGGGAGCTGCAAAAAACAGGCTTTCCAAGGAACTGTTATTACCCTGAGAACCAGCGAACTGAGACAGAAAGAATGTCTTAAGACAACTTAAGTTAAGAGAACATAGACCAAGGTATTGTTCAGATGAATTCAAGGAAGAGCAAACAAGGTGTTCTGAGTTAAAGATACAACTGTAGGATTTCTGGTGGAGGCCTTGAGCTGATCAATTATTCACAAGGTGGCTGCTGCTTGGAGGCTTCAGTTTTGGCCCTTGCTACCTAATTAATGGGCACTTTGTTTGTAAAAAGTGCAAAATAATTAGAGGGAGTTGGTTTCTCCTCCGATGTAGAATGTTGGCGGGTTACAACACCTGACAAAAGTAAAATCGAGTAAAGCCTTTCCTCCATAGGTGGAGGATCCATGTGGCACAGTAACTGAGAGCATGGCGGAGTCGGAGCATCATTATCACCTACCCTACTGCCTGTGCAGCAGTTGATGGAATTTATTAAGGGGACGTTTAGGCATCATCAGCAAGAGATACAAGAGGACTGGTCCAAGGCAATTGAGGGAGCGGGAGTTTGGAACAGGTGAAGAGGCAGTTGGAGTAACAAGGTGCGGCGATCCGAGAGGTGGAAAGGGCGGTATCTGTCCACAGTGACTAGATTGTTTCGTTTGAGGTGGAGGCGGCGATGTTGGGAGAGGCCTGCAAGGTGTTGAAAGCAAAGGTGGATGATCAGGACAATCAGTCCAGGCAGCAGAACTTATGAATCGTGGGACTGCCGGAGGGGTGAAGGGAATGAGTGTCACAGACTATGTGTTGAAGATGTTCGCAAAGTTGGTCGAGGAAGGGCACTTCGACACTGCACCGGAGATGGATTGGGGCCACTGCTCACTGTGACAGAGGCTGAGAGCTGGGGAGCTGCTGGGCAGTGTTAGTCCGGATGCACAAATTTCAGGGAAAGGAGAGAAAGATTCTGAGGTGGGCAAAGTTGACCGTGACTGTAACTGGGAGTGTCAGCGGCTTCAAATCTACCAGGTCATTGGGGCCGATCTGGCCAAATGGCGGGCAGTGTTAACAAGGCGACGGCGGTGTTCTTTTGCAGCAAGGTCCAGCTTGGGGTTTTGTACCCGGCGAAACTCTGGGTGACTTTCAAGGGAAAAGAAAATTATTTTACGATGTCGAAGGAGGCAAATTACTTTCTCAAGGCGCATGGGTTGAGGAGGGCCTAATGGTGGAATTTTGTTGGTTTTGATATGCATTTGCAATTTTTGTAAGTGTTATGTTTTTTTGTACATGTTGATCTTGCTTTTTTTTGAGTTGATGTGGTGATGTTTCTGAATCCTAGATTTTTTCTTCTGCTGGGGAGAGAGGGAAGGGATGCTGGCTGGTGTGGTGGGGCCTGGGTAGCCCTTTCCGAAGGGCGAAGGTTGGAGAAGCAGAGTGGGGGCAGGGGTGGTTTGGGCAGTATGGATGGGGCTCTTTGTGTAGATCTCCAGGTGGGAGTTGCCAGGCAAGCAGAGATGCTAGCAAACAGAAGCACTGTACGGGAGCGGGATGCGGCAGGTAGCCAGGGAGGGCGAGGGAGGAGCGGCTAGGTAAGAGGTGGGAGGGGGATTGGTCAGAGGAGTGGTGCTGAGGGAAGAGGAAGAAGGGATTTGGGGTGTGGAAGGGGGAGGGGAATGTGCTGGGGATGCAGGTGACTTTGTAGGAGGGTGTAGGAGAGAATGGAGGGGCGCCCATTTTGGGTGGGTCCAAATACAGGAGAGCTTGGAGGTGGGAGAGTTTTAAGTCAAGTTAGGATGGTGGACCTTGATAAAGTGGGGGGTTCAGAAACTCCTGGTGAGGAAACTAACGTGGAATGTGCTGAACTGTCCGGTTAAATGGTCTCGGGTCTTCGGACATTTGAAAGATTTAAAGGCAGGAGATACACCGGCAGGTGAAGGATCAAATGCGATTAAGAAAAAGATGGGTGGGATTTTCCATTTGGGGTTTTACTCAAATTGGGAGGGGTGGGGGTCACGGTTCTGATCAGTAAAAGGATGGTATTTATGGCGGCCAGTGAGATGTGGGACCAGGGAAGGAGGTATGTGATGATTGGCAGGGTTTAGTGTATGTCTATGTGCCCAATTGGGATAATGTGGATTCTGTTAAGAACATGTCGGTTTCCATCCCAGACTTGTATTCACATTAGTTGATAATGGGGGGTTACTTAAATTGCGTGTTAGATCCCAGGATGGATAGGTTGAACCCCAAGTCATTGGCCAAGTCGGGTATGGCAAAGGAGCTGGGGGTATTTGGGAACAGATGGGGGAGGGGGGGATCCATGGAGGTTTAGGCACCCGGGAGAGAGGGATTTCCCCCCTTTCTCCCATCTACATCTGCTATACACCAGGAAGACACTTTGTGGTTTGGAAGTCAATATTCCCGCGGATTGTGGGGGCAGTGTACACAGCGATTGTGATTTCAGACCATGCGTCACACTACGTGGATGTGAAGTTTGAAACAGGCTGAGCACAGAATCCGCGGGGAAGTTCGATTCGGCAGTCCGGGTGGACGCTATGTTCTGCAAGAGGGTGCCCTCGATGATAAAGGACAATGTAGAGTTCAACCAAAACATTTTGGGAGACGTTGAAGGTGGTGGTTCAGGGGGACAAGTTTGAGAGGGCAGAGAGACAGAGGTTGTTGGATGCCACTGTGGAAGTGGACTGTCGATACCCAGTGGCCCCGACCAGCGGGTTGTTAGCAGAATGGAAGAAGCTACAGGGAGTGTTTAATCTAATGACGACAGGGAAGGTGGTGAGGCAGTTTCGTTGCTCAAGGGGAATGTTTTATGAGTATGGGAAGAAGGCCAGCGACTGCTGGCCCATTAGTTGAGGCGACTAGCAGTCACGAAAGAAATAGCGGAATTTAGGGATGGGGGAGCAAGGGTTGGTAATGTAGTCTGATTCGTCGTTGTTCGGGATACGACCCGCCACAGTCGTATCATCCGCAAACTTGTAGATTAGAATCATAGAATTTACAGTGGAGAAGGAGGCTATTTGGCCCATCTAGTCTGCACCGGCCCTTGGAAAGAGTACTCTACCCAAACCCACATCTCTAACCTATTCCCGTAACCCAGTAACCCCACCCCACCTTTTGGACAGTGCAATTTAGCATGGCCAATCCACCTAACCTGCACATCTTTGGACTATGGTAGGAAACCCACGCAGACACTGGGAGAACGTGCAGACTCCACACAGACAGTGACCCAAGCCGGGTATGGAACCTGGGACCCTGGAGCTGCGAAGCCACTGTGCTACCATGCTGCCCACTGAGATTGAGTTGGAGTTAAATCTTGCCACACAGTCGTGTGTATAGGGAGTACAGTAGAGGACTGAGCACACATCCTTGCACGGCTCCGGTGTTGAGGACTATTGTGGAGGAGAGGCTGTTGCCTATCCTGACAGATTGAGGTCTGTGGTGAGGAAGTCATGGATCCAACTGCACAGGGGGAGGAGTCAAGTTTAAGATTGCAGAGTTTAGTTATAAGTTTTGTTGGGATAATGGTGTTGAAGGCGGAGCAGTCTATGCCTATGAACAGCAGTCTCACGTTCCTTGTTGTCGAGCTGTTTGAGTGTTGATTGTAGAGCCAGGAAGATAGCATCTGCTGTGACCAGTTGCGGTGATAGGCAAACTACAATGGATCGAGACTGTCTGGAAGGTCGGCGTTGATCCGTCCCATGACTAACCGCGCAAAGCATTTCATGACAACAGACTTCGGGGCCACTGGTCGGTAGTCATTGAGGCAGGCTGCCTTGTTCTTCTTTGGTACTGGTATCATGATGGTCTACTTGAAAGAAGTGGAGGAGTGAGGTGTTGAAAATGTCTGCGAATCCACTCACCAGTTGGTCTGCGCAGGCTCTGAGTACTTGCCCAGGGACTCTGGGGATTCACTTTGAAGAAGGCAGCTCTTACCTCTGAGGCTATAATAGTGGGTTTGGGTGTGTCCAGGGCTTTTGGAGTGGGTGGCACTGATGTATTGGTTGATTGTTCAAAGTGGACACAGAACTCTTTCAGTTCATCGGGGAGTGTGCTCCAGCACCAGAAATTCTATCTGGTCTTGCTTTGTATCCCATAATCTAGTGTAAGCCCTGCCATAGACATTGTGGGTTTGTGCCGTTGGCCTGGGACTCTAGTTTGATGCGGTATTGTCTTTTGGCATCCCTGGTGGCTTTCCGTACGTAGTACCTGTATTTCTTATATAGGTCAGGGTTGTCAGACTTGAACACCATCGTCCCGAGCTTCAGCAGGGAGTGAACCCTTTGGTTGAGGCAGTGTTTCCAATTGGGGAACACATTTATTGTCTTCTTTGGTACACAGTCCTTGACACACTTACTGATGAAGTCTGTGACAGTGGTTGCGTACTCGTCCAGGTTAGCTGCCATGGCCTTGAATCTGGACCAGTCTAATTTTTAGATGGGTTGGTGTTCCCGGAAGTTTAGGGGGTGGTTGCCAACCATGCTGGCACAGGCAGTGATCTCTTTGATCATGAAGAAGGATAAGGATCCAGTGGGGTGATGGTCTTATAGGCCTATCTAACTGTTAAATACTGTTGTGAAACAGCTGGCTAAAGTCCTGGTGGTGAGGTGGCTGGAGGGGTGTGTGCCCGAGGTGTTCTCTGAGGACCAGGTGGGTTTTGTTAAGGTGGCAGTTGTCGAGCAATGTTTGGAGACTGCTGAATGTGGTAGTGACTCTGTCTAGGGGTAAAGTGCCAGAAGCTATTATATCAGTGGTCGCGGAGAAGGATTTTCATCGGGTACAATGGAAGTACCTGTTTGAGATCCTGGTGCGGTTTGGGCCAATGTTCATTTTTTGCGTCCGATTGCTGTATGCAGTCTCCACAGCAAGTGTGAGGACAAATACGATGGGTTTGGGATATTGTAGTCTACATTGAGGCACGAGACAGGGATGCCCGCTGTCCCTGCTGTTGTTTGCATTGGCTATTGAGCCTTTGGGTATTGCGCTCATGGTGTTGAGAGGGGAGATAGGGATCATAGGGTATCATTGTATGCAGGTGATCTGTTGTCTGGAGTGCATAGGGAAAATAATGGACCAATAAGAGACGTTTGCCGCCTTTTCTGGGTATAAATTGAGTGTTGCAAAGAGTGAGGTATTCATGGTGAAAGCCCAGGGAAGGAGTGATAATTTGGGTGCCCTGCCATTTAGCTGGCCAAAACAAGGTTTTGCTGTCTGGGAATTCAGGTGGACCATTGTTGGGCCACATTGCACAAGTGGAACTTGGCTGGTTTGGTAGAGGGGGAGGGGGGGGGGGATTTGAAGAGGTGGGATTCCCTACCACTGCCCTTAGCAGGGATGGTGCAGACCATGAAGATGAACATTCTCCTGAGGTTTTTATTTGTTTTCCAGTCCCATCCGATAGTCCTTCCAAAGGCGTTCTTTCAGAGAGGTAGATAAGCTAATCTCTGAATTTGTATGGGCAGGTAAGATGATCGGGATCTGGAGGGCCTCTTTGCAGAGAGGACAGTGGGTAGGGAGGATGGCGCACCCAAACCTGCTATATTATTATTGGGTGGAAAATGTGGAGAAGGTGCGACGGTGGTGGGGGAGCGGGGGGTCGGAATGGGGTACAGGTGGAGGGGGCCTCCTGTTTGGGTGTGTGCTTAGGGGCCCTGGTGATGGTCCCCTCCCTTTCTCACTGAGTAGGTAGAACAATAGCCTGGTCATGGAATCGTCCCTCAAGGTATGGAAACGGCTGAGGCGGCACTTTGAAGTGGGCAGTATGTTGGTACTGGCCCCAATATGTGGGAATCAGAAGTTCATTACTGCAGGGATCAGGATGACGTACAGGAGTTAGCATAGAGAGGGACTAGAGCAGGTAAGGCATCTGTTCATAGAAGGGAGGTTCGCAAGGCTGGAAGAATTGCAGGAAAAGGTCCAGTGGCCAAGGGGGAGTGAATTTAGGTGCATTCAGGTGTGGGATTTCGTATGTAAGGAGCTGGATAAATTAACAAGCCAGGATGAGCTGGGGGAAGGGAGGATTTCGGATATTTATGGGTGGTTGTTGGAAACTGAGAACAATACTTTTCACTGTACCTCGGTACACATAACAATAAATCTAAGTCTAAAATATAAATCTTGTGGTACATGTGCATTAACAGGAAACTGTCTTTGAACGCAACATGATGGATAATAAATGCCACATAGAACCAAACATTCCATGGATTTCTCAACAATCCACCCAACCGTCAATAACACTGACTAAAACAATCTCATAGAAACTCTGCTCTGTCTCTGTCACAAAGGTTTTCAATTTTCACCTTCAAAGATTTCACCTTGGAATTCTCCCCAAAGGTCACTCCAACCCGAAAGGCTCATTGCTGAGGGTTTGAATTTCATCCTTTGAGATTCCTTTCCGCTGGATTTCTGAGCATGCACTCAAGCACGAGCTCACAAGCACAACTTCAGCTCTTCAGCCATGCAGAGCAATACACTACTGCTCCAAAGGGACATCTTTGCTGCTTTAGAGCACTGTTGAAGACCCCTTCAATCACATTACTGATGGTCAAAATTGGACTGATGGGCGGTAATTGGCCAGGTCGGATTTGTCCTTTTTGATTTGAGGACATATCTGGGAAATTTTCCTTTGCTGGGTAAATGACAGCATTGCAGCTGTAATGGAACATCATGGATAAGGGCGTGATAAGTTCTGGAGCGCATACCTTCAGTACTCTTGCCGGAATATTGTCAGGGTCCAGTGTCTTCAGCCATTTCTTGATATCACATGGAACAAATTGAATTGGCTAAAGAACAGCACCTGTGATTCTAGGGATCTCCAGAGAAGGCCAAGATGTCTCATCCATTTGGCACTTTTGGCTGAAGCCTTATCTTTTCCACTGTTATGCTTGCCTCCTTCAATTGGATGGGGGTATTTGTGGAGCCGCCTCCTCCAGTGAGTTTAATTGTCCACCATCATTTGTGACTAGATTTGGCAGACTGCAGGGCTTTGTACTGATCCATTGGTTGTTAGCCATTTAGCTCTGTGTATTGCTTAATGTTTATGATGTTTGGCAGATAAGTAGTCCTGTTGCAGAGTTACCAGGTTGACACCTCATTTTAAGGTATGCCCAGTGCTGCTCCTGGCATATCCCCTGCACTCTTCATTGAACCAGTGTTGATGCCCTGGCTCAATTGTAATGGTCGAGTGGAGGATACGCTGGTCCATGAGGTTATACATTTCGGTTGAGTGCAATTCTGCTGCTGCTGATGGCCCAGAGCGCATGCAATATGGTTGCCAGGTCTTGAGTTTCGAGACCTGTTCGAAATCTATCCCAATCAGCACGGTGGTAGTGCCACACAACACGCTGGAGGGTAAATTAATGTGGAGATCAGTAAATTTCACCGTAAATACTCACATTCTCCTCCTGTAATATAATATGTATCATTCCTGCAAACTGTTGTGATATACTTCAGAATTTTTTAATGACAATGCAAATGAAAAAACATTGGGTGTGACCTTTCCATTTTCCAGTGCACTGTTGGTTTTGTGAACCACAAGCTGTATATTCAGGGCTGGATTTCAGCGGTCAGCATGACTGAGGCTGCCTCTAATTTTGTGAAGTTCTTGGTGATTCACAACTTTCCCAAAACTACCTCATGCAGATAAAGATGTATTTTACACACTGAAAGGTATAGCTGGCTTCTGACAGTAGTTTGTCTTTGCAAAGAGCATGATGTAATTGTGATTTAACAATGCATTAATTTTGTTTTCTACAGTGAGATCAGCCGATTGGAACTTGGTTTGATTGTGGAAGTTTGGAACAAAGGGCTAATCTGGGATACAATGGTGGGCAATGTATGGATACCACTGAAGTGTATTAGGCAATCTGATGAGGTAAGATGGCTTGCATGTGATTCAAAATACCTTTTCAGCTAGCATCTTGCAGAAATATCTTAGAAAAAAATTACTTTGCAAACTGTTCCTTTGGTCTTCTAAATCATTGAATAATGCCTCCTTTAACAGCTTTTCCTGCTAACCTACCAACACTTTTATTAAATGCAACACTGTACCCATAATGGGGAACAAAGGAATGGCTGAGGAACTAAATTTGTACTTTGCATCTGTCTTCACAATGGAAGACATGAATAATGTACCGGTAATTCTGAGAAACACATATTTCAGTGGGGTGCTGAAGGAAATTAGTATTCGTAGAGAAATGGTGTGGGGAAATTAGTGGGATTGAATCAGGGCGTGATAATCTTCATCCCAGAGTATTTAAGGAGGTGGCCCTGGAAATAGTAGACCCATTAGTAGTCATTTTCCAAAATTCTTTGGACTCTGGAATGGTTCCTGCAGATTGGAGGGTAGCTAATATAACCCCGCTATTCAAAAGTGGAGTTAGAGAAAAAACAGGGTACGGCAGCACGGTGGCACAGTAGTTAGCACTGCTGCCTCACAGTGCCAGGGACCCGGGTTTAATTCCGGTCTTGGGTAACTGTGTGGAATTTGCACTTTCACCCCGTGTTTGCGAGGTTCGAGTGCTCCGGTTTTCTCCCACAGTCCAAAGATGTGCAGGTTAGATGGATTGGCCATGTTAAATTGCACCTTAGTGTCCAAAAGGTTGGGTTGGGTTACAGGCAGAGGGTGAGTGCTCTTTCAGAGGGTCAGTGCAGACGTGATGGGCCGAATAGCCTCCTTCTGCACTGTACAGATTCTATCATTTTATAGACCAGTGATTTTATAGACCACTAACATCGGTAGTAGGGAAGTTGCTAGAGTCCATTATCAAGGATTTCACAGCACAGCAGTTGGAAAACAGGAGGTATATTCAGACAAAGTGAGCATGGATTTATGAAAGGGAAACCATGCTGGACAAATCTACTTGAATTCTTTGAAATGTAACTAGTAGAGTTGATCAGGGAGAACCGATGGATGTGATTTATTTAGACTTTCAGAAGGCTTTCGACAAGGTTTCACACAGCAGATTAATGTGTAAAATTAAAGCGCACTGAATTGCGAATAGTGTCTTGAGATGGGTGGAAAGCTGGTTAGCTGACAGGAAACAAAAAGTTTGAATAAACGGGTCTATTTCCAATTGGCAGGCAGTGACTCGTGGGGTACTGCAAGGATTTGTGCCAGGACCCCAACTGTTGACGCCAAATTTGCAGATGATACAAAGTTGGGTGGGAGGGTGAGCCGTGAGGAGGATGCAGAGATGCTTCTGCCGGATTTAGACAGGCTGAATGGGTGGGCATATGCATGACAGATACAGTATAATGCGGATAAATATGAGGTTATCCCCTTTGGTATCAAAAATAGGAAGGCAGATTATTATTTGAATGGGTGTAAATTGAGAGAGGTGAATACTCAGCAAGACCTTGGTGTCCTCATGCATCAGTCTCTGAAAGTAAGTGGCCAATAAAGAAGGAAAATGTTGTCCTTTATAGTGAGAGGATTTGAGTTTCGGAATAGAGATGTTTTACTGCAATTGTACAGGGCTTTGGTGAAGCCACACCTGGAGTATTGTGTGCAGTTTTGGTGTCCTTATCTGAGGAAGGATGTTCTTGCTATAGAGAGAATGCAGCAAAGGTTTACCAGGCTGATTCTTGGGATGGCGGGACTGTCATATGAGGAGAGACTAAGTCGGTTCGGAATATATTAGTTTGAGTTTAGAAGAGTGAGAGAGGATCTCATTGAAACTTAGAAAGTTCTAAGAGGATTAGACAGGGTAGATTCAGAAAGACTGTTCCCGATGGTGAGGGAATCCAGAACTAGGAGTCATAGTTTGTGGATTAGGGAATAAACCTTTTGGGACTGAGGTGAGGAGAATTTCTTCACCCAGAGAGTGGTGAACCTGTGGAATTCACTGCCACAGAAAGTAGTTGAGGCCAAAACATTGTGCAATTTCAACAAGTAATTAGATATAGCTCTTGGGGCGAAAGAGATCAAGTGATATGGGGGGAAGGTGGGATCAGGGTATTGAACTTGATGATCAGCCATAGTCATAATGAATGGCGGAGCAGGCTCAAAGGGCCAATTGGCCTTCTGCTTCTATTTTCTATGTATATTTTTATGTAATTCTATTTTCCAGCAGTGGAGAGCTGTATTATTGTTTCCTACCTTTGTGCAATGCAGCTCAAGATCATGGATTCTCCCGCAATTGGCGAGGCGGCCCGTACCGGCACCAAGAGCGGCATGAACCACTCCGGCGCAGGCCACCCGGAAGTTGCGGAATCCTCCACATTTCCGGGGGCTAGGCTGGCGCTGGAGGGGATGGCGCCGCGCCAACCGGCTCTGAAGGGCCACCACCGGCTGGCTCGGGTTGGCGCATGCGCAGGACTGCCAGTGTGTTCTGGCGCATGCGCTGAACCGCCAGTGTGTTCTGGCGCATGCGCAGAGGGTTTATTCTCTGCGCCAGCCATGGCGGAGCCCTACAGAGGCCGGCGCGGAGGGAAAGAGTGCCCCATGGCACAGGCCCGCCCGCAGATTGGTGGGCCCCGACCGTGGGCCAGACCACCGTGGGGGGGCCCCCCACGTCCGGATCCCCCCGCACCCTCCTCTCTTCCCCCAGCCCACCCCGAGGACCCCGCTAGACAGCCGACAAGCCAGATCCCGCCGGGATGGACCATGTCCATTTCACGCCGGCGGGACTGGCCGCAAATGGGTGGCCGGTCGGCCAATCGAGGCCCAGTGAATTGCCGGGGGGGTGGGCAATGGCCCCCGACCGGCGGGGTGTGATCCCCTCCCCCATCTGAAAACCGGTGACGGAGAATTCGGCAGCCGGTGTCGGAGTGGCGGGGCGGGATTCACGCCGCCCCTCGCCGATTCTCCATCCTGGCGGGGGGTCGGAGAATCCCGCCCATAATGTTTTATTTAACACACGTTTCCTTTTTTTTACCTTCTCCGTTGCTTTAATATGGCTGCAGTGTTTTGCATTTGAATTGAGTTCTAATTATCCTTCCTTATCATTTGGTTTCTGTTTGGAACATCTTCAATTTTTTTTCCTGCTATGCTTTTGTCCTTGGCAATAATTCTGCATAATAAATGGAATTCTATGTGATTGTGACAAAGGTAAACTTTCTCTCCTTGTCTTTCTCGATCTGTCTGTAGCCTTTGACATGGTGACCACAACATCTCTCTGCTGTCATCCAGCTGGGTGGGATTGCTCTCTTATGGTTTCATTCTTATCTATCTGAGCATATCCAGAGTATCACTTGTAATGAATCCTCTTTCCCCATCTGCACCATTTGAACTGCAAGTTCAAACAATTGCTCACTGAATTGATTGCCTTTCAAGCTGGTTTTAGTCTTCACTTGTACTTTTGGTGTATATATAGCTGGATAAATATCTATCACGTTGTTGCTCGTTATGCTCTCTCCTTAATTGGCTCTGTTGATGGCGGTTAATATGGTCGCCGTCCTTAATTCTAATTATGTTTGCTCAAGAGTCGTCAGGTATCTTTTCGATACCACCACAATGTTCAAAATCGAATACTGATCAAAGACTCGATACACCAGTTAGTAAGTTCAAAATCAAGACTCATTTATTTACACACAGTCAATTATACTCATGAACAAACTCTACTAACTAAACTATCACTGCTACTAAAAGCCTATACTTAGCTTCGGGCGCCCACTCAGTCAGAGGAACAATGGCCATTGTCCGGTTCTGAGGCGGCTGACATCGAACTTGTATAGAATAGTAGCTAGGAGCGTCTGTCTCGTAGCGTGCGTTGACTTTGGACTTACTTGTCTGGTGCAGCTGCTAGGCAGGTCTCTCGCTGCTGAGAGCCAAGGCCAAGAAGAACGATTCTTGCTTGCGGGCTTCTTTTTATACCCCAAAGGGGCTTCGCTTTTGGGCGGGCCTTGAACTTGGCCCCAATTAATTGGGCCATATCCTAATCATCGGTATTGATTTTCTCCAATAACGGGGTGGCTGCCTGATCGCTGGGCGGGCCCTAGGTGACCGTTGGCCTGCTTTTGTTTTAGTCTCCTCTGGCGCCGGGGTGTCTGCTTTGGTATCATTTGCTTAAATGTTTCTCTTTTGTCCCCGGAGATAGCGCATTAGTATGCTAATGGCTTTGCAGTATCGGTCTTGTCTGGGAGCTGCAAACTTCAATCCACAGACAAACCTTGCACCTGCTTGCTTTCTTAGCATTGTCCAATTTTCTCTTAATTCTCTGCAAGTGTCCATTTTGTAATCGGGACGTGGCCACTCCAGGTGGCTACAACATAACTAGCAGGTGTTGCTTATTGATAACCCAGGATATGGATAACACAGACAATGGAAAATCATTTCAAAGGTTCACCATATTTCCAGGCTAAGAGTATTTCACAAACCAGTAAACTTGCTGAAGCAAAATATTACATTACTCGGGCAAGCTAAAAATATCACATAGCTTCCAACTCCTGGAAGACATTTATCACAGATAAAGGGCAGTATTTTCCGGACATAAATTATACCGATGGTTGAAAATATTCTATGGTCTTGTAATCCAGGCCCGAATAGCATGATTTCCAGGTCCGTTTTCAAGAAAACAACCAATTATCACGCCATTTCTAAGTTTTTGATGTTCAATTAAGCTCAACAGATGGGTCGGGAATGAAGAAGTATTACAACTTGGTGTTACTAGGCATCATGGTGGCGCAGTGAGCTAGCCCTGTTGCCTCACGTCACCGGTGTCCCAGGTTCAATCCCGGCTCTGGGTCACTGCCCGTGTGGAGTTTGCACATTCTCCCCATGTCTGCGTGGGTTTCGCCCTCACAACCCAAAGATGTGCAGGCTAGGTGGATTGGCCACACTAAATTGCCCCTTAATTTGAAAAAATGAATTGGGTACTCTAAAATTTAAAATAAAGCAAGGAAAAAAAAAACAAAACAAAAAAAAAACTTGGTGGTGTTACTAAGTGCAGCCCTGGCACGGCATTCCTTGCCCAGGCCCATAGATGAAGCAGAGTCCATTTAATAGCAGGGTCAGTCTTGACGCTACCAGTGCTGAGAAGCACCCGGCTAAATGTGCTCAACATGGGACTCTGTTTCATTTTTGTTCAATCGTGCCCGATACCTCTCATAAAATCATATGACATAGCAGCAGGAGTGGGCTATTTAGCACATCAAGCCTGCTCCGCCATTCAGTAAGACCATAGCTGTTCTGATTGTGGCCGTAACTCCACTTTCCTGCCTGCCTCCCATAATCCTTGAGTCCCTTGTAGCTTAAAATGTTGCCTAACTCAGCCTTGAATATGTTCAATGACCCAACCTCTCTGCTCTCTGTGGAAGAGAACTTGGAAAAGTAACAACCTTCTCAGAGCAGAAATTCCTCCTCCTCTGCATCTTAAATGGGAGACCATTTATTTTGAAACTGTGCACCCTAGTTCTGGATTTCATCATGAGGGGCAACATCATCTCAGCATCTCCCTGTCAAACCCCTTCAGGATCTTCTACGTTTGAACAAAAGCACCTCTTATTTTTCTAAATTCCAATGAGTCCAATGAATTGCTCAAGCTTTCCTCAGAAGGCAACTCTTTCATCCCTGAACCAGCTGAGTGAACCTTCTCTGAACTGCTTCCAATGCAGGTATGTCCTTCCGTAGAAAAGGAGACCAAAACTGTTCACAGCTCTTTAGGTTTGGTGCCAACAATTACCTGTGCAGTTGTAGCAAGATTTTTCTCCTTTTATGCTGTATCCCTCTTGCAATAATGACCGACATGCCATTGCCTTTTCAATTAGTTGCTGCATACTAACTTTTTATGATTCGTATACAAGATACCTAGAACTTTCTGTATCACAGTATTTTGAAGTCTCCCCATTTAAATAATATTCTGCCCAACTATAATTCTTGTCAATGTGGAAAACATCATGCTTTCCTACTTTATATTTCATCTGTCAAATTGTTACCTATTCACTTAACCTATTTATATCCCGTTGTAGATTATTTGTATCCTCCTCTCAACTTGCTTTCTTACCTACCTTTGTATCATCAACAAATTTGGCTAAAATACAGTCAGTCCCTTCATTTTTTGTATGTTTGAACTCAGCATTATTTTAAAATGGCCCCACAAATTGTGTATCACACCTGGACAATTCACTACCCACCCCATTTCAGCAAAATTGTTTTGGTCAGAATTGAGCAGGACTTTTGTACACATGTCCCACCTGCCATTTTAAAGGTCTCCTGAGACATCCCTACTCTGAAAATCTGGCACCATGCCCTTCCTCTTCAACTGAGCAAATCTCACTCAAGTGAAACCTCACTTCTCTTCCGCCCCACTGTTTAAAGTTCTTCTACAGCCCTAGTTATACGATTTACCGTGAGACTGGTTCCAGCATGGTTCAGATAAAGGCCATCCCAACAGTACAACTCTTTCTTTCCCCAGTACTGTGCCCAAAGAGTTGAAACCCATTTCTAACACTTTGAGCTAATTTGCTCGTGTCCGAGGTGTCATTTATTTTTTATTCTTTTACAGGACATGGGTGTCACTGGGTAGGCCAGCATTTTTATTGCCCAATTATTTGACAAAAAGCTTTGGTAACAAGCTAGACGAACTTAAAGCCAGACTCACTTTTCAAAGAGAACTAAGGGACTGCTGTGTGGTCTGTTTCACGAACACATGGCTCGCTGCTTCACCGGACTCTGCCCTTCAACCAGAGGGCTTCTCAATCCACCGAATGGACCGTACAGCGGCCGCAGGTAAGGCTAGGGAGGGCAGCACGGTGGCGCAGTGGTTTAGCCCTGCAACCTCACTGCGCCGAGGTCTCAGGTTCGAACCCGGCTCTGGATCACTGTCCATGTGGAGTTTGCACATTCTCCCCGTGTGTGCGTGGATGTCGCTCCCACAACCCAAATATATGCAGGGTAGGTGGATTGGCCACACTAAATTGCCCCTTAATTGGAAAAAAATTAATTGAGTACTCTAAATTTATTTTTTTTAAAAGATAAGGCTAGGGGAGGTGGGGTCTGCCTCCTAATCAACACTTCCTGGTGCCTAGAGGGTGCAACACTGGCGGGTTTCTGCTCCCCAAACCTAGAATACCTGACGCTAAAATGCCGCCCCTACTACCTTCCGCCGGAGTTCAGCTCCATTATCCTGACGGCAGTTTACATCCCACCCCATGCAGACATGAAAATTGCGCTGGACTAAATATACACCACCACATATAGCCTTGAAACGAAACATCTCAAGGCCTTATTCATCGTGGCCGGGGACTTCAATCAAGCCAAGCTCAAGAGCGTATTATCAAGTTACCACCAACACGTCACCTGTTCCACCAGAGGCCCAAACATCCTGGACCACTGCTACACAAATATCAAACATGCCTACCACTCTATCACCCGCCCACACTTTGGCAAATCTGACCACAAGGCTGAGCTCCTGCTGCCAGCTTATAAACAAAAACTGAAGCGGGAGAATCAGTCAAAGAAAGTCGTGCAATGTTGGTCTGAAGAATCAGATGATCTCCTTTGTGAGTGCTGAGAGTCAGTGGACTGGTCGGTATTTAAAAACTCTACGGCCAGCCTGAACGAGTACGTCACTACAGTAACTGACTTCATTAGTAAGTGTGCAGAAGACTGTGTGCCAAAGAAGGAAATCCGTGTGTTTCCCAACTGGAAACCCTGGATGAACAGGGATATCCACTGCTTGCTGAAGTCTAGGTCTGAGGCCTTCAAGTCAGGCGACCCTGACCTCTACAAGAAAGCCAGATATGATCTAAGGAGATCCATCAAAGATGCCAAAAGACAGTACCAGACCAAACTCGAGTCCCAGGCTAGCCACACGGACCCCTGCCGACTATGGCAAGGTCTGCAAGACATAACGTGCTACAAGATGAAGGCATGTAAAATCGCTGGCTCCAACGTAACCCTCCCTGATGAGCTCAACGCATTCTGTGCCCGTTTTGAGCAAGAGGTCAGCAAGAGCGTGCCCTCCACCCTGGAAGCCTCGGATGAACTTGTATCCAAGGTCACCATTGCAGATGTCAGAGCAGCCTTCTCGAAATCAACCCATGGAAAGCCACTGGCCCGGATGGGGTACCCAAACGAGCACTCAGGTCTTGCGCGAATCAACTGGCAGGGGTATTCGCAGACATCTTCAACCTCTCTTTACAACGACCTGAGGTCCCTATCTGCTTCAAGGAGACAACCATCATCCCTGTACCAAAGAAAAGTCAAGCAGCGTGCCTTAATGACTATAGTCCAGTGGCTCTGACATCCATCATTATGAAGTGCTTTGAAAGGTTAGTCATGACACGAATCAACTCCAGCCTCCCGGATTGCATTGAGCCACTGCAGTTCACCTCCCGCTGCAACAGGTCCACAGCAGACGCCATCTCCCTGGCCCTGCACTCAACACTGGAACACCTAGATAACAAAGACACCTGTGTCAGACTCCTATTTATTGAATACAGCTCAGTCTTCAACACCATTTTTCCGACGAAATTCATCTCCAAATTCCGTGGCCTGGGCCTCAGCTCCTCCCTCTGTGACTGGATCCTGAGCTTCCTAACCCACTGACCACAATCAGTAAGGATAGGCAACAACACTTCCTCCATGATCATCCTCAACACTGGTGCCCCACAAGGCTGTGTTCTCAGCCCCCTACTATACTCCTTATACACCTATGACTGTGTGGCTAAATTCCCCTCCAACTCGATTCTCAAATTTGCTGATTACACCACCGAAATGGGTCGGATTTCAAACAACGACGAGACAGAGTACAGGAATGAGATGAAGAATCTCGTGAACTGGGGCGACGACAATAATCTCTCCCTCAATGTCAACAAAACGAAGGAGATTGTCGTTGACTTCAGGAAGCACAGAGGAGAACATGCCCCAGTCTACATCAATGGGAATGAAGTAGAAAGGGTCGAGAGCTTCAAGCTTTTAGGTGTCCAGATTACCAACAACCTGTCCTGGTCTCCCCATGCCGACAATATAGTTAACAAAGCCCACCATTCGACTCTACTTTCTCAGAAGACTAAGGAAATTTGGCATGTCAGCTACAACTCTCACCAACAGATGCACCATTGAAAGCATTCTTTCTGGTTGTATCGCAGCTTGGTATGGAGCCTGCTCTACCCAAGACCACAGGAAACTACAAAAGGTCGTGAATATAGGCAGTCCATCACGCAAACCAGCCTCCCATCCATTGACTCGATCTATAATTCCCGGTGCCTCAGAAAGGCAGCCAGCATAATTAAGGACCCCACGCACCCTGGACATACTCTCTTCCACCTTCTTCCATCAGGAAAAAGTTCCAATAGTTTGAGGTCACATACCAGCCGACGCAGGAACAGCTTCTTCCCTGCTGCCATCAGACTTTTGAATGGACCAACCTCGTAATAAGTTGATTTTTTTTCTCTATATCCCAGTTATGACTATAACATTACATTCTGTAGTCTCTCCTTCCTTCCCTATGTACGTTATGCGTTGTCTGCATAGCATGCAAGAAACAACACTTTTCACTATATTAATACATGTGACAATAATAAATCAAATCAAATCAAGTCTCTCTTTTCAGCAATATTCGAGAAAGGAATAGAAGGATGTACTGGTAGGGTTAGATACAGAAGGATGGGACGAGGTTTAAATAGAGGAGAAATACTGGCATAGTTCCATCGGGGAAAATATTATGGTTCTATGTCATACATGCAATGTAACAAGGAGACCTGTGACCTGAGCTGTCGTGACCCTCAGGTTAAATTACCACCAGTCAGCTCTCGTTCAAAAGGGCAGAACAGCCTAATCCTCTGGGACTGTGATGATATTTACATTTACCTCGCTGCCACATCCCTTGTCTCCTCCACTGGTACGAAATTATCAGATTCCTTTTCTGACATTCTGACATCCATTCTTGGAGGAGCAGAAATATCTTCCAATTAAATATTGAAAATGCCAAAGCGATTGTTTTCGGTTCCGACTTTGATTTCCATTCCCTAGGTACTATCTCCATCCTTCTCCCTGCAGAAGTCTGAGACTAAACCAGCCTGTTCACAATCTTGGTGTCATACTTAACCCCAAAGTGAGCTTCTGACCACATATTCACGTCATCCCTAAGACCGTCTGTTTCCATCACCCTAATGTTGCTTGACGTACCTCTGTGTCAACTCATCTAGTCTAATAATGAACATAAAACCACTTTTGATTGTTGTTAAAATCCATCTGGTTCACTAATGGAAGGAAATCTGCAATCCTTACTAGGTCTGGCCTGTAAGTGACTCCAGATCAACAGCAATATGACTACCTCTGAAATGGCCAAAGCGAGTCACTCAGTTTAAGGGCAATTACGGAAAGGCAATAAACGTTGGCCCAGTCAGCGATGCCCATGGAAGAATTTTTCAAAAAGTTACTATTCCAAACCTCTCCCAGCTCAAACCCCTCCATGAATCTGAGGTCATCCACAACTCTGCTACCCATATCTTAATTTGTACTAATTCCGTTTACCCAGGTACATTAGCTTCCAGTAAAGCATCGCCTTAAATTTAAAATATTCATCCTTGTTTTCAAATCCCTTCATGACCTTCCCCATCCCTTTCTATATCTCTGTAATCTCCACCAGTTCATCTCCATGAGCTCCACAACCCTTGGAGAATCTGTCTTCTGGCCTCTTGAACATCCTCGATGCCTAGATCCTAAGGTCTGGAATTCGCTCCCTGCACCTCTCCACCTCTCTACTTTGCTTTCCTCCTTTAAGTCACTATTTTAAAAATCTACCTCTTGGACCAAGCTTTTGGTCTTCTGACCTAGTTTCTCTGTATGTGCTCTGTCATATTTTGTTATAATGCTCCATTGATATGTCTTGGCCATTTTTATTATATTATCCGGGCAATAGTGAGGGATTGCATTGGTGCTATGGAGGATAAGGTTGAATCCATTTGGGTGGAAATCAGGAATAGTTAGGCGAAAGAGTCACTGATGGGAGTAGTTTGTAGACCACCAAATAGTAACATTACGGTGGGGCGGGCAACAAACAAAGAAATAACTCATGCATGTAGAAATGGTAGAGCAGTTATGGGGGATTTTAACCGACAAGTCGATTGGTTTAACTAGATCGGTCAAGGCAGCCTTGAGGAGAAGTTTATAGACTGTATCCACGATAGTTTCCGAGGCAGGAGTTGGTTTATCACAGTGGGCTAAACAGCTGGCTTGTAATGCAGAACAAGGCCAGCAGCGCGGGTTCAATTCCCGAACAGGCGCCGGAATGTGGCGACTCAGGGCTTTTCACAGTAACTTCATTGAAGCCTACTTGTGACAATAAGTGATTATTATTATGTAAAGGAACTTACGATTGATTGGTTGATTGATATTTATTGGCTCATGTACCGAAGTACAGTGAAAAGTGTTTTTCTGCGGCCAAGGGAATGTACACAGCATGTACATAGTAGACAAAAGAATAATTGACAGAGTACATTGACAGTGGTGCATCAACAAATAGAGATTGGTTACAGTATGGAACAAGGCCAAACAAGAGCAGCATAGGGCATCTTGAATAGTGTTCTTACAGGGAACAGATCAGTCATGTTTCCTCGTCCTTGGGATGAATTTCTGCTGTGCTCCCGAATAACCCCAAAAACCCCTGCCATTGCTGTTCCACTGTCTTCCCTGCTGGGCTCCTTTTTCAATCAACTCTGGCCAGCTCCTCCCTCATGTCTTTGTAGTTACCCCTATAGTTCTTCCTCAGGTGCGTCTCTTGTAAGTAGATTATGTTTGCTTTTAGCCTTCTAAGGTGGATAAAGACTCTGGATCTTTTCACTGGGCCGTTTAGTCCCCTTACATTCCAGGTAACAATTCTGGTGCAGGGTTCCTGACCCCCGGTCCTGCGGGATAACCCATACTTACCTGTTGGATGAGTCCATGCACTCCAGGGTTTCCCTTTTGTTAGGTGGCCGTCCAAGATGGCCCCGGTCGTCACTCTCACCATGAGGTCGGCTCCAAGTGCTCAGTGGTTTCCCTTTGTCTCGTGGACACCTACACGGCTGCCAACTATGTGTACGCCAAGTGGATGCGCTCCGGTGTCTCCCTTCACTCTGATGCCCTCCCGGGTGCTTGTTTGCGGCGCCATCTTGGTTCCTCGCCCTGCTCCATGCCTGCCGAGGCCTGTTTACGTTCTGGTTCTCTACCTCAACATTCCCATTGCTTCTTTTTTGTTCTGCGGTCCCCCGACCCCTCTTTTCCCCCCCCCCCCTCCCCCAGCCCCTGTCCGTCTGTTCGCCTCCCCCTGTGTTCTTCCCTCCCTTCTGTTCCAGTCCCTCTTTGTGCCAGGCGCTCCCTCTCCCCTGAGAGGTGCGCTGCGACCCTCCTTTCTTTCTGCCCTCCCATGTTGGCCCTCCTCGCTAGTACAGTGGCTCCTCTCCCAATACTTGTCTGGTTCTGGCCCTGCTTTACCCTCCTCCTTCCACCCCTTATCTCGCCCACCTGTCTGCTTTTCTCACTCTCGCTCCCCTTCCTCTGCTCCCCCACATCACATTGAGAGAAGAGACGAGCTGCAAAATGAGGCAGCAGTCCCACGTAAAACAGAAAACATGCATACAGTTTGTGATATTATTGTCTCTATTTGCGGTCTGTCCTCCGCTCTTTGTTCCGATTCTTTTTTCCGCACCTGCAGCTTTCATTGTTGTTGCGGTTGTTCCTCCCCCAATTTGTTCAATTTCTGTTGAACTCTGCCTTCTTTTTTGCCAAGTTCACCCAATGTCTTGGTACACGCTTATATTCTTCCCTTCCCAAGTGCACAATTTTGTCTGACGAGTCCTGGAACCGGTGCAGCTTCGTGATAATCGTTCTGGGCTACTCCCCGACTTTGGGCCTGGGTCGAAGTGGCCTCTGCACCCTGTCCATTTCTGGGGGGTTTGGAACGCCCTCCCTCCCCATTAGCTTGCCCAGTATTTGCCCAATGTAGCCCGTTGAGTCTCTGCCCCCTCTCCCCTCTGGCAGGCCCACAATTCTGATGTTCTGCTGTCTGGACATGTTTTCCTGGTCCTCCATGTTCCCTCTTAGGCTCCCCTGGGTCGGCACCAACCTTCTCACCTCGGTTTCTAGAGCTACAATCATGTTGCACTAGTCCAAGGTGGCCTTCTCCAACTCCAGGATTGTTTTCGCCTGTGCCTCCACCTTCCTTCCCAGGCCTTCTATGATTCGCTGCATTTTGTTTGTCGCATTGGATTTGGTACTGGGTAATGAACCGGGCCAAGTGTTAGATTTGTTTGTGGGAGAGCACTTTGGAGATAGTGACCACAATTCGGTGTCTTTCACCATTGCAATGGAGAGGGATAGGGCCATATGGCAGGGCAAGGTTTATAATTGGGGGAGAGGTAATTATGATGCGATTAGACAAGAATTAGGGAGCATAAGATGGGAACAGAAACTGTCAGGGAAAGGCACAAATGAAAAGTGGAGCTTGTTCAAGGAACAAATACTGCGTGTCCTTGATAGGAATGTCTCTGTCAGGCAGGGAGGAAATGGCCGTGTGAGGGAACCATGGTTCACAAAAGAGGTTGAGTGTCTTGTCAAGAGGAAAATGGAAGAGTATGAAAGGATGAGAAAACAAGTTTCAGTTGGGTCGCTTGAGGGTTACAAGGTAGCAAGGAATGAGCTACAAAAAAGGGTTTAAGAGAGCTAGGAGGGGGCATGAGAAGTCCTTGGTGGGTCAGATCAAGGAAAACGCCAAGGCTTTTTACTCTTACGTGAGAAATAAAAGAATGACCAGGGTGAGGGTAGGGCCGGTCAAAGACAGTAGTGGGAACTTCTGCATGGAGTCAGAAGAAATAGGAGAGGCGTTGAATGAATACTTTTCTTCCGTGTTCACCAAGTAGAGGGGCCATGTTTTTGAGGATGAGTGTGTGATACAGGCGGGTAGGCTGGAGGAGGTAGATGTTCTGAAGAAGGATGTATTAGCAATAATGAAAAACCTGAGGGTCGACAGGTCCCCTGGGCCAGTTGGGATATATCCAAGGATTCTTTGGGAGGCAAGGGATGAGATTGCAGAGCCTTTGGCTTTGATCATTGAGTCCTCACTGTCCACGGGGATAGTGCCAGAGGACTGGAGAGTGGTGAATGTTGTTCCTCTGTTCAAGAAAGGGAATAGGAATGACCCTGGTAATTATAGGCCAGTTAGTCTTACTTCGGTGGTTGGTACGTTAATGGAAAAGGTCCTGAAGGATAGGATTTATGACCATTTGGAAAGATGCAGCTTAATCCGGGATAGTCAACACGGATTCGTGAAGGGCAAGACTTGCCTCACAAATTTGATTGAATTCTTTGAGGAGGTAACTAAGTGTGTAGATGAAGGTAGAGCAGTTGATGTCGTCTGCATGGATTTTAGTAAGGCGTTTGATAAGGTTCCCCATGGTCGGCTCATGAAGAAAGTAAGGAGGTGTGGGATCGAGGGAAATTTGGCCAATTGGATAAGTAACTGGCTATCACATAGAAGACAAAGTGGATGGAAAATTTTCAGACTGGAGACCAGTTACCAGTGGTGTACCAGGGATCAGTGCTGGGTCCTCTGCTATTTGTGATTTTTATCAATGACTTGGAGGACGGGGCTGAAGGGTGGGTCAGTAAATTTGCTTATGACACCAAGATTGGTGGAGTAGTGGATGAGGTGGAGGGCTGTTGTAGGCTGCAAAGAGACATTGATAGGATGCAGAGCTAGGCCGAAAAATGGCAGATGGACTTTAACCCTGATAAGTGCGAGGTGATTCATTTTGGTAGAAAAAATTTGAATGCGGATTACAGGGTCAACGGCGGGGTTCTGAGGAATGCGGAGGAACAGAGAGATCTTGGGGTTCATGTCCACAGATCTCTGAAGGTTGCCACTCAAGTGGATAGAGCTGTGAAGAAGGATTATAGTGTGTTAGCGTTTATTAACAGGGGGCTTGAGTTTAAGAGCCGTGGGGTTATGCTGCAACTATACATGACCCTGGTGCGACCACATTTGGAGTATTGTGTACAGTTCTGGTCACCTCGCTATAGGATGGATGTGGAAGAGAATTCCACAAGTCTAAATTACTTTATTCAGCACTGAAGGATGTGGAAGCATTGGAAAGGGTGCAAAGGAGATTTACCAGGATGCTGCCTGGTTTGCAGGATAGGTCTTATGAAGAAAGGTTGAGGGAGCTAGGGCTTTTCTCTTTGGAGCGGAGGAGGATGAGAGGCGACTTAATAGAGGTTTATAAGATGATGAGGGGGGATAGATAGAGTGGACGTTCAGAGACTATTTCCTCGGGTGGATGTAGCTGTTACAAGGGGGCATAACTATAAGATTCAGGGTGGGAGATATAGGAGGGATGTCCGAGGTAGATTCTTTACTCAGAGAGTGGTTAGGGTGTGGAATGGACTGCCTGCTGTGATAGTAGAGTCGGACACTTTAGGAACTTTCAAGCGGTTATTGGATAGGCATATATGGAGCACACTAGAATGACAGGGAGTGGGATAGCTTGATCTTGGTTTCGGACAAAGCTCGGCACAACATCGAGGGCCGAAGGGCCTGTTCTGTGCTCTACTGTACTATGTTCATATGTCTCCGACATCACCTCCTTCATCATCATGTGGAACTCCATCCTGATCGCCTCCTTCATGGCGTTTAACTCCCTTTTCAGCATGCTTCTCCATTCTTCCATAGGGATGGTCGTTGCGTCCTGTTCCTGCTCGACTGTTTGGTTCGCCAGCTTTCCCCCTTCTTGGTTTTCCTGAACCTTCATGTCGCTGCATGTGACTGCCTGCCTGCACCCCTGCAGCTCCTACCCCTTTCCTTCACTGCTGCTCCTAATGTCTCGCCGTCCCCTCACTTTATTTCCAGACATGTTTATACTTCTTTTGCCTTTGGCTGGGTTTTGGTGGACTTTTTAAGCCAAAATTCTTGATAAATTGCCTCTTCTGGGTTTTTCTGGGAGGAGAGCCACCTGATGTGCGTCCGCTCAGCACATCGCCGCCACCGGAAGTCTCATTATGTTGCTGTCTTAAATGCATCGTAAAGCAGAGGATTCATTAGGAAGACTGACCTTTGTAAGTTTATTAACTTTATGACCTTTTACATCTTTACCTTTTATAACTTGCCCCAAATCACTAACAGTCAGTGAATTGCAGTCTCTGTGGTTACCTAGAAAGGGATACAGCAGGCAGTCTGGAATATGAATCTAATTAAATCCAATCTAATGAGGTTCAGTGCTGATTAAAGTAATTTAGACTTGTGGAATTCTCTTTTGTCTCTGTATTCTATTGCAGCAAGTAATCTTAAAGAAGCTGAGCTTTGATTAAGTGCGAGAAATACCTTTTATTTTAATCCTCCATTATGTTATTGTGTGCATCCTTCCATCTATGTGAGATGGTGGACATAAGAAGTAGGAGCAGAAGGCAATATGGCTCATCGAGCCTGCTCTTCTCATTTATTATAATCATCTGATCTTGGGTTTCAACTCCACTCTTGAGACCAAAAATCTTGTCTACCTCAGCCTTAAATACACTGTTATAAAATCCATTTTTTCTGTGGCCCTGTATGCTAATTTAGCAGTTTGTAACATTTCATAGAATCATAGAATTTACAGAGCAGAAGGAGGCCATTCAACCCATCCAGTCTGCACCAGCTCTTGGAAAGAGCAGCCTACTTAAACCCACGCCTCTACCCTATCCCTGTAACCCAGTAACCCCACCCCACCTCACCTCACCTTTTTGGACACTAAGGGTAATTTATCATGGCCCATCCACCGAACCGGCACATCTTTGGACTGTGGGAGGAAACCGGAGCACCCGGATGAAACCCACGCAGAGACGGGGAGAACGTGCATACTCCGCACAGACAGTGACCCAAGCCGGGAATTGAACCTGGGACCATGGAGCTGTGAAACAACTGTGATAACCACTATGCAACCCAAAGATAGAGGATATTCCGATGCTTGTTACATTTGTTCCTGCCTAGTAACCAGGGCTGGATCCTCTTGGAGCATAGCATTTTGATAGGTCACCATATCAGTTGAAGCATGAACAGTCAGTTTGGATCAGTCGATGAATAGTCAATTTGAGTCAGCCAGCAAGTGTCCCAGGTAAGGCATGAAGACAGGGGACAGAAACAGGTCCCATTTCAGTTAACAAAATCAAAACTAGCAGAGAGACAAGTTCCAAGTTCGAGAAAGGACTGCGGGGAACATGCGTTAAGAGGGCCATTGGGCCAAAGGTTCCCCTTTTAGCAGTGATTTTCTGCTTGATGTGGCCAAAGAGCTGAAATTGTGCTTGCGAGCTAGTATCGAGCGTACTTGGAGTCCAGGGGACCAAAATCACAGAAAGTTAAATTGAAACCCTGTGAGGTTGGCATTTTGAGTTTCTGCGATCTTTGGAGATAATTCCAAGGCAAGATCTTTGAAGGTGAAGATTGAAAACCCTCGTGGGAAAGACTGAGTTTTAGTGAAATTAGTTGGTTTACTGTGTGACTGACGTCTGGGTTGGTTGTTGCGAAATCCATGCAATTAATTTTGGTTGCATCTGTCTTTATTGTGTAGTGAGGTGTGTTCAACCACAAGTGGGCCGATAAATTTTCTTACTTGCCCTGAATCTTATAAGATAAATATTGTAAATTGTTTAATCTTTTTGGCCTTGTAAGGTAAAGTTTATTTTTGTTCAAAACCTTTGGAATCTTGTGGCTTTCTTCATTGAATCTTGAATCTAAAACTTTGTTTACTTTAAACAAAGGTTGGAATTCTCCATTGTGGAACCTAGGTGTTCCAGATTTCAGAGAATCGATGGTGGTTCCTGCTGGCGCTAGGAGTGGGGGCCCGGTATGCGTGTCCCTTCCCTTTACCATGCCAGTTTCTGCAATCAGAGACCACCAACAGAAACACCCATCCACCCCCCCCCCACCAGAGACCACCCTTTAGACACGACACCCCCCCCCCCCCCCACCCCCACCCCCCATCCCTGCCTGAAAGCTGAGGAGCAGTCCAGGCTGCTTTTTCACTTACCCTTTCCAAACATCTGCTGCCTTTGACAATAGTGTGTAAAGCAGCAGCAGTTAAAAGTGTCAGAGGCTGCCTAGAAAGCCATGTATATTTCAAACGGTTTCACAACCCTTGACAGCCTTTGAAATGCAAATCTTCCATTCAATATACACAGCAATACATTGCACTAGCCAGCGATTGACAGTTTTTCTGGTCCAGACCCAGCTGCTTGGGGGTTTGTTTATTTAAAATTCCTTTCACGGAGACTTCCGGTGGCTGTGATGGATCAGTAAGCCACACATTTGGGAGCTCCCGTTTTAAAGAGATTTTCCGGCTCTTTTGAGAGCCCAAAACGGAAATTTTTCGACGTCTCCCGGTGGGGGAAGGTGTGCTGAACGACTTTCCCTGCAGTCCATGACTCGAACTCGGAGTGGAAGGGGGGAAAATACAGCAGCAGCTCCTCAGAAAAAACGGGGGAAGGGATCCAAGATGGCCGCCGACAGAGCTCCAGAGGAATGGAGACTCTGGGCCCAGGAACAACAAACTGATCTCCTGCACTGCTTTAAAGAATTCAAGGATGAAGTACTGAGCTCTCTGCAGGAAACGAACAGAAGGCTGTCAGAGATTCAGTCCACCCAGGGTGCTGCCATCAAGAAGTTGCAGACGCAGGCCATTGAACGAGAGCAGGAGGCCGTGGTCCTCGTGAGTAAGGTGGAGGGGCACGAAGCACTCCACAAGAAGTGGCAGGAACGCTTTGAGGAGCTGGATCACCGCATGAGGCGGAAAAACCTGCGGATCTTGGGCCTTGCAGAGGGGCTGGAGGGATCGGACCTGACAGCCTATGTGGCTGTAATGCTGAATTCGCTAGTGGGGGCCGGATCTCTCCATCTGCCCTTGGAGCTGGAGGGAGCGCACAGGGTGCTGGCCAGGAGGCCCAAGGAAGATGAACCCCCGCATGTGGTGCTGGTGAGGTTCCACCGGTTCAGTGATCGGGAGTGCGTGCTGCGCTGGGCCAAGAAGGTGAAGAGCAGCAATTGGGAGAATGGGGTAGTGCGGATCTACCAGGACTGGAGTGCGGAGGTGGCTAAGCGGCGGTCCGGATTTAATCGGACGAAAGAGGTGCTTTATAGAAAAAAGATAAAGTTCGGAATGTTGCCGCCCGCGCGCCTGTGGGTAACTTATTTGGACCGGCACCATTATTTCGATTCCCCGGAGGAGGCGTGGGCCTTCGTGCGGACGGAGAAATTGGACTTGAACTAGGGGTTGGGGGTTGCGAGGTCGGCTGTAAGATATTAGTGCTGGATTCTGCTGTTGCTGAGTTCTCTTTTTCTTCTGTTGTTTTCTTCTTGTTTTAGTACTTTTGCAATTTTGATATGGTTATTTACGGAGGGGTTGTTCTGCTATGTTTTTGTTTTTGTGCTGTGGGACATTGTCTGGGCTGTGTATCTTGAGGGGAGGGTCGGGGGGGTATGTTGTATTCTATGCCGGAGTGGGGGTATGGAGTGGGGCTGATATTTGGGAGCTGCGTCAGAAGGGTGTGGTGGGGCAGTGCAAAAGCGCGGGCTTTCCTCTGGTTTCCCGTGCTGCGGGGCTGGGGGGTGGAGATGGTGACGGGGGAGGCGGGGCCTTAACTGGTTCTTCCCCGCGCTGGAGCGGTGCCAGGAGGAGGGATAGATTGGGGGATGATCCCACTTTGGGAGGGGTCGGGCTATTGGCGGGAGTTTCCGGGGTCAGCAGAAGTTAGCTGACCCACGGAAGTACAATGGAGGACGGTTCGCGGCTGGGAGGGTTCCTAGCCTGGGGGGAAGGGAGGGGGGGAAAGGGGAATACCGGGTTGCTGCTGGTAGGGTCAAGAAGGAGCTGGTGGGGGCTGGGGGGACAGAGGTGAGGGGTTGTCGCTATGGGGACGGGGTCGAGCAGGGGGTGCTGGCCTGGGGCGGGCAGTCAACGGGCTATGGCTAGCCGACGGGGGAGGGGGGCGGGACGCCCTCTGATCCGGTTGGTCACCTGGAATGTGAGAGGGTTGAATGGGCCGGTGAAGCGGTCGAGGGTACTGGCTCACCTGAAGGGGCTAAAGGCGGATGTGGCAATGCTTCAGGAGACCCACCTGAGGGTGGCGGACCAGGTCCGCCTGAGGAAGGGATGGGTGGGGCAGGTTTTCCACTCGGGGTTGGATGTGAGGAACCGGGGAGTGGCGATTCTGGTGGGGAGAAATGTGTTGTTTGAGGCATCGGAGGTGGTGGCGGATAAGGGGGGTAGGTATGTGATGGTTAGGGGCAGGCTACAAGGAGAGAAGGTGGTACTGGCTAGTGTGTATGCCCCAAATTGGGACGATGCGAGCTTGATGAGGCGTATGTTGGGACGGATCCCGGATCTGGAGGCGGGAGGTCTGATCATAGGGGGGGACTTTAATACGGTGTTGGATCCTTCACTGGATCGGTCCAGCTCTAGGACGGGTAGGAGGCCGGCGGCGGCCAAGGTACTGAGAGGGTTTATGGACCAGATGGGTGGGGTGGATCCATGGAGGTTTTTTAAGGCCGAGGGCACGCGAGTACTCTTTCTTCTCCCACGTACATAGGGTCTACTCTCGGATAGATTTCTTCGTGGTGAGTAGGGGACTGATTCCGAGAGTGGAGGAGGCCGAGTATTCGGCCATTGCAATCTCCGACCACGCTCCGCATTGGATAGAGTTGGAGATGGGAGAGGTGCGAGACCAACATCCGTTGTGGCGGTTGGATGTGGGGTTGTTGGCGGAGGAGGAGGTGTGTAGGAGGGTCCGGGCAAGTATTGAGGGATACCTTGAGGTGAATGATACGGGGGAGGTTCAGGTGGGGATGGTCTGGGAAGCCCTGAAGGCAGTAATTTGTGGGGAGCTGATATCCATCCGGGCACACAGGGAGAGGAGCGAAAGGAGTGAGAGGGATAGACTGGTGGGAAAGATGCTGGAGGTGGACAGGAGGTATGCAGAGGCACCAGAGGAGGGACTGTTGGGGGAGAGGCGCAGCCTGCAGGCTAAATTTGATTTGCTGACCACTAGAAAGGCGGAGGCACAGTGGAGGAAGGCACAAGGGGCAGTGTACGAACATGGTGAAAAGGCGAGTAGGATGCTGGCTCATCAGCTGCGTAAGCGGGATGCGGCTAAGGAGATTGCTGGAGTGAGAGATAAGAGTGGGAATGTGGTGCGGAAGGGGGTAGAGGTGAATGAGGTCTTCAAGGATTTTTACGGGGAACTGTACCGGTCGGAGCCAACGGGGGAGAGGAGGGGAATGGAGAGGTTCCTTGACGGGCTTACTTTCCCGAAGGTGCAGGAGGAGAAGGTGGAGGGGTTGGGTGCGCCGATTGAGCTGGAGGAGCTAGTTAAGGGGATTGGGCAGATGCAGTCAGGGAAGGCACTGGGGCCGGATGGGTTCCCGGTGGAATTTTATAAAAAGTTTGTGGATCTAGTGGGCCCCTTGCTGGTGCGAACACTCAATGAAGCGTGGGAGGGGGGGACTTTGCCCCCGACGATGTCACGGGTGCTGATCTCGTTAATTTTAAAGAAGGACAAGGACCCCCAGCAGTGTGGTTCATACAGGCCCATATCTCTCCTCAACGTGGACGCTAAGGTGCTGGCAAAAATCCTGGCCACCAGGATAGAGGACTGTGTGCCAGGGGTTGTGCACGAGGACCAGACAGGTTTTGTGAAGGGAAGGCAGCTGAACACGAATGTGCGGAGATTGCTGAATGTCATTATGATGCCGGCGATTGAGGGGGAGGCAGAGATAGTGGTGGCACTGGATGCGGAGAAGGCCTTCGATAGAGTGGAGTGGGGGTACCTATGGGAGGTGTTGGGGAGGTTTGGATTTGGTGAAGGGTTCATTAGATGGGTAAGGCTGTTATATGAGGCCCCGATGGCGTGCGTGGCTACGAATAGGAGGAGGTCGGAGTACTTCCGGCTTTACCGAGGGACCAGGCAGGGTTGCCCCTTGTCCCCCTTGTTGTTTGCACTGGCAATCGAGCCGCTGGTGATGGCATTGAGAGATTCAGAGAGGTGGAGAGGCTTGGTGCGAGGTGGAGAGGAACATAGGGTGTCGTTGTATGCCGACGACCTGTTACTGTATGTGGCGGACCCGGTGGGAGGGATGCCGGGAGTGATGGAGTTACTAGCCGAGTTTGGGACCTTCTCAGGTTATAAATTAAACTTAGGCAAGAGCGAGGTGTTTGTGGTGCACCCTGGAGACCAGGAGGAAGGAATTGGTAGGCTCCCGCTTAGGCGGGCAGGGGAGAGCTTTAGGTACCTGGGGGTGCAAGTGGCCAGGGACTGGGGGACTCTCCACAAGCATAACTTTACCAGGCTGGTAGATCAGATGGAGGAGGAGTTCAGGAGGTGGGACATGCTGCCATTGTCGTTGGCGGGGAGGGTGCAGTCCGTCAAAATGACACTGCTTCCGAGGTTCTTGTTCCTTTTTCAGTGCCTGCCCATATTTATCCCCAGGGCCTTCTTTAGGAGAGTGACTAGCAGTATTCTGAGTTTTGTGTGGGCACATGGGACTCCGAGAGTGAGGAGGGTGTTCCTGGAGCGAGGAAGGGATGGAGGTGGGCTGGCACTGCCCAACCTTCTGGGGTACTATTGGGCAGCCAATGTGTCAATGGTGCGTAAATGGGTGATGGAGGGGGGAGGGGCGGCGTGGAAAAGAATGGAGATGGCGTCATGTAGAGGTACGAGCCTGGGTGCCATGGTAACGGCACCGTTGCCGCTCTCCCCTAAGAGGTTTACCACGAGCCTTGTGGTGGCGGCGACCCTAAGAATCTGGGAACAATGGGGACGGCATCGGGGGGAAACAGGGGGCTCGATGGAGGCTCCACTGGGTGGCAACCATCGGTTCATCCCGGGGAACACGGATGGGGGATTCAGGGGGTGGCAAAGGGCGGGCATCAGCAAATTGAGGGACCTGTTTATTGGCGGGAGGTTTGCGGGCCTGGGGGAACTGGAAGATAAATTTGGCCTTCCCCAGGGGAACATGTTCAGATACCTGCAGGTAAAGGCGTTTGCTCGGCGACAGGTAGAGGGATTCCCTTTGCTGCCCTCGCAGGGGGCGATGGACAGAGTGCTTTCGGGGGTGTGGGTAGGAGAGGGGAAGGTGTCTGACATCTATAAGGTAATGCAGGAGGTGGAGGAGTCGTCAGTGGAGGAGCTGAAGGCTAAATGGGAGGAGGAACTCGGGGAGCAGATAGAGGATGGGACTTGGGCGGAGGCCTTGGAGAGAGTCAACTCCTCCTCCTCATGTGCGAGGCTTAGTCTCATCCAATTTAAGGTGCTGCACCGGGCCCATATGTCCGGGACTAGGATGAGTAGGTTCTTCGGGGGTGAGGACAGGTGCACCAGATGTTCGGGGGAGTCCTGTGAACCACGCCCATATGTTCTGGGCATGCCCAGCACTGGAAGAATTCTGGAAGGGGGTGGCAGGGACGGTGTCGAGGGTGGTTGGATCCAGGGTCAAACCAGGGTGGGGACTCGCGATTTTTGGGGTTGGGGTGGAGCCGGGAGTGCAGGAGGCGAAAGAGGCCGGTGTCCTGGCCTTTGCGTCCCTAGTAGCCCGGCGAAGGATTCTGTTACAATGGAAGGATGCAAGGCCCCCAAGCGTGGAGACCTGGATCAGTGACATGGCGGGATTTATAAAATTGGAAAAGGTCAAATTTGCCCTGAGAGGATCAATACAAGGGTTCTATAAACGATGGCAGCCTTTTCTGGACTTCCTGGCTCAGAGATAGGTAACTGGGTCAATAGCAGCAGCAACCCGGGGGGGGGTGCATTATTGTAGTGTTTATTCTGTAACTTTATAGTGTGTTAATATGCGTTGTTAAAATGCTGGGTTGTTCATGGGGATGGGGCGAATGTATATGATTGTTAATATTATTGTTATTTTCGGTATTTTACTAAGGTGCGTCAATGTTGTATAAAATCAAAATTTCGCAATAAAAATTATTTTTTTAAAAAAATTCCTTTCACGCTTGAATGCATCTCAAGTACCCTTCATTGATGCAATCTGTAATGTTTATAAACACTATTGTTATGATTGACAGATCCTCACCACATCAAAAGTAACTAAGCGCTTGGAAGCGGGTTCTGATGGAGGACTCTGTGATGGTGGGGGGGGTCTCTATGTGCTGTGGGGGGGGTGCAACCTTATTGCCATGGTGGGATGAAGGATACCACTACTTGTTAGCTGGGGTAAAGGGAGTCGGGTTCGCAATGTAGGATGGGGAATTCTGATAGACTTTGAGGGCACCTCAGTTATTCTCTCACACTCTTGACCAACCTCGGGGTGCATCGCACCAGGGTCATGCTTCGGCAAACTTGCACCAAAGCTCGCCTGGTGTATTTCCTGCTGTTGGTGTTGGAGCATAACCGGGAGAGAGGGTGTGGGTGGGGTCGGTCGGTGGAGACCCAAGCTTTGAACACATTAATGACAAGAACATTTATTTAAATGCTTGCTTTGCATCCCCCGCTGACATAGAGTGGGGCAAGCTGAGGCCACTGGTGGGGGATTGGAGCATACAACCTGGGCACCAAACCCATTTCCCTTGATGCTCAGTTCTCTGCCCAATCGGGAATCCCGATTGGAGCGGCATTGAATGGAGAATCCCGGCCAAGATGTTTTTGCTTCCTACCCGGACCACGTGGTCTGGCCAAGAATCATAACCATATTCAATTATGACAACCCTCTTGGGTAGCGAATTTCAAGGATTCACAACTCTTTGGGTGAATAAATTTCTCCTCATTTCAACCTTAAATGTTCAGTCCTTTATCCTGAACTGTGTCGCCTTGTTTGATTCCCCAACCAGGGGAAACAACGTCTCAGTATCAACCTTAATAAACTGCTTCATAATCTTGAATGTTTCAATGAGATAATTCTTCTGAACTCCAGAGAATATAGACCAAATTATTTCAGCATCTCATCCAAAAAAAATTCTCATCCCAGGACCAATCTAGTGAACTTTGGCTATACGACATTCAATGCATATATCCTTTCTTAAATATAGAGACCAAAATTGCACACCGCATTCCAGGTGTAGTACTGTATCACCAAAGCCCTGTGCAATCTCAAGACTTCTTTATTCTTGTAATCCAATCCCTGTGCAATGAAGACCAACGTGCCATTTGCTTTCCTAATTGCTTGTTGTACCTGCATGCTTTGTGTTGCTTGCACGAGTACAACCAAGTCTCTATGAACATCAAGATTTCCAAGTTTAATACTTTTTAAAAGATATTCTGCTTTCCTGTTCTTACAACCAATGTGAATAATCTTAGATTTTATTTTATTTTATTTTGATTTTATTGTATTTGATTTATTGTCACATGTACTGAAGTACAGTGAAAAGTATTTTTCTGCGGCCGAGGGAATGTACACAGTGCGTACATAGTGGACAAAAGAATAATCAACAGAGAACATTGACAAATGGTACATCGACAAATAGTCATTGGTTACAGTGCGGAATAAGGGGCCAAATAAAGCAAATACATGAGCAAGAGCAGCATAGGGTGTTGTGAATAGTGGGAACAGATTTTAACAGGTAACAGATCAGTCTGAGGGGGAGTTGTTGAGGAGTCTTGTAGCTGTGAGGCAGAAGCTGGTGGATGTGCGGGTCTTCAGACTTCTGTACCTTCTGCCTGATGGAAAGGTCTGGAAGAGGGCAAAGCCTGGGTGGGAGGGGTCTCTGGCAATGCTGTCTGCCTTTCTGAGGCAGCCGGAGGTATATACAGAATCAATGTGGGGGTGGCAAGCTTGTGTGATGCGTTGGTCTGAGTTCACCACACTGCTGTTTCTTGCAATCTTGGGCCGAGCAGTTGCCATATCTCACATCTGTAGAAGTTTGTGAGAATCGATATAGACATGCCAAATTTCTTTAGCTTTCGCAGGTAGAGACGTTGTTGGACTTTCTTGACTGTTGCATCGATGTGAGTGGACCAGGACAGACTGTTGGTGATGGTGATCCCCAGAAACTTAACCATCTCCACTTCGGAGCCATTGATGCAGATGGGAGTGTGTGTCGTGCTGTGCTTCCTGAAGTCGATGATCAGTTCCTTGGTCTTTCCAACATTTAGAGAGAGCTTGTTTTCGGTACATCATGCAACCAAATGATTTATCTCCCTACATTCCCCACATTAGTCTCCCTATATTCCCACATTAGTGTCCATCTTACTTTAGTCTCTGCCTCTTCGTCTAAGTCATGACTTTAGATTGTAAATAGCTGAGGCTCCAACACAGATCCTTGTGACACTACTCCTCACAGCCTGGTAATTTGAAAATTCCCCATTTATCTCTCCTCTCTGCTTCTTGTCTGTTAATCATTCCTCTATCCATGCTAAACACCCCCAAATCCGTGAGCCATTTTCTTGTGTATTAACATTCTGTGTGATACTTTATCAAATTTCTTTTTGGAGATCCATGGGGCTGGTTCAGCACACTGGGCTAAATTGCTGGCTTTGAAAGCAGACTAAGGCAGGCCAGCAGCATGGTTCAATTCCCGTACCAGCCTCCCCGAACAGGCGCCGGAATGTGGCGACTAGGGACTTTTCACAGTAACTTCATTCGAAGCCTACTTGTGACAATAAGCGATTTTCATTTCATTTCATTATACATCTGTTTCGTTCCCCTTTATTCACCCTATTAGTTACATGCTTAAAAAACTCAATTCCTGTAAAACCATGTTGAATTGTTCAACTTTTACTATTTTTCTCAAACTGCATTGTGCAGACTTCCTTAATAATAAATTCCAGCACTTCCCCAATGACTGATGTCAGATTAAGTAACCTGCACTTCCCTATTTTCTCTCTCCCTCCTTTCTTCAATAGCAATGTTGTATTTGGTAACTTCTGATCTACTGGGAGCATTCCAGAATCTGGGGAATTTTGGAAAATCATAGCCAGCACCTTCATTATCATTTCAGCTATCTCTTTTAAAACCCCAGGACAAAGGTCATCACATCTTGGGAATTTGCCAGGTTTTCATCCCTTGCGTTTCTCCAGTACATTTTTCTCTGCTGATATTAAGTATCTTAATTTCTTCACTCTTATTAGCCCCTGGATTTCCGACTCTTTATGGTATGATAGAGTAATTCCATATGGTGTCCTTTTACTAGTAGCTGAAGTGGCTAGTCCGTGAGAGGCAGGTTCATTTCTAAACATGCATATAAAATGGTTATCAGGTGTCATGGGATATTGTTTTCGGTGTTAGTTTGAGCATCAAATTAAAGTGAGTCATATTACCAGACCATTGTCCTATAATAGTCAGAGTTTTATATTGCTTTGATACAATATGAGTTGAGTGCTTAAGGGAGTTTCATGAGGTTAATTTCTCGTATGAAGTTTTTAATGAAGGACTTGTGTTAAAGAACTACTGAAGAAAACAGCAGAGCCTCTGAAATCACTTCCGAGCATATTGTGTGTGGATATTTACGTTTTTACATTTTGGAGGGCATGTTGCTAAAAATGAAAGATTGTTGCATTTCAGTATGTCAGGCCAGGCATCTGTGATTATTTAGTTCATATCTTCAAAAATAAAGCAACTTCACACTGTTTAATGCATTTTGTTGGTGAGGTAGTCTGTGAGATGCTCTATTTGCAAAGCTGATAACAGAGCAGCAGAACTTAGACAGCAGCTTGTTGATTTCCATGTTTAACCTCGCACCTGTACTCGCCTGAAGTTTCTGTAGAATTTATGCACAAATATAACTTTAATATAAAAGGGCCAGATGGACTTGAAGCGTTAACACTATTTCTCTCTTCACAGATGCTGCCAGACCTGCTGAGTTTATCCAGCATTTTCTGTTTTTACTTCAGCCTTGCTATTATCTTGACGGTGAATTATCGTTCATGTTTTTGCTGATTAGTTCTTGTTCTTCTAAAAGTTTACTTACAATGAATTTGGTTCTCACAGTGACATCTCTTCCCACTTCCACACTGTTACCTCTGGAGTATCCCAAGTATCTAACTTGATATCTCCTTCTTTCATTTATGTGCTGTCCTTGGCAAAATTTTTTGAAAAATTGTTGTTAATCAAGTGAACATCCATCTGACAAAGGAAGAAGCTGGAGCCAGTCTGTCTTCAACATAGGTTTATTCACAAAACTCAGTATAAAATATGTGCATACTACTTTTCCCTTTCAAGTAGTCCCCCACACAGGTGGAAACTGGAGCTTACATATGTCTCTCAACCTTTCCCCAATTAGTATCAGTTGCTCTTGATCACAACTAGAGCATGCACTCAATTGTCCCACCATTGTCAACATTAATAACCGCTGCCATTATCTTTGGACTCTGTCACAAACTCTGTTCCCCAGTCACCAATTCCATGAGGCTGAAACAGACTGTTGAAAACCTTGGTGCCCTATTTGATCCAAAGCTGAAGTTTGAATCCCAGATCCTCTTTATCAACAGAACCATCTATTTCCACCTCCTCACCCATCCATGCCATGTCTCAGCTCATCTCTTGCTCTGCAGTCTTTGTTTCCTCTCGATTCAACTATTCAATGCTCTTCTGGCTGACCTTCCACCTTGTACCTTCCGTGAACATGATCCTCTCAAAAACCTTAATTCCTGTATCCTAATTGACCAGACCACAAACACGATGGAAGTACACAATTAGGAGCATGAGTAGACCATTCAGCCCCTCAAACCTGTCCGGTCACTTGATAAGATCATGGTTGATCGTAATATTGCCTCAGAAACACTTTCTGGTGTGCCCCCTCATAACCCTTGACTCCCTTGTTTATCAATAATCTGACTAACTCAGCCTTGAATATATTCAATGACCCAGCTTTCACTTCTTTCAGGGGAAGAGAATTTAACAGACTAAAAACCCTCAGAATAAAATTCTCCTTATCTCAGTCTTTAATGGGAGACCCCTAATTGTAAAACTATGTCCTCTAGTTCTCTACTCCTCCACAAGGGAAACATCATCTCAGCATCCACACTGTCAAGTCCCCTTAGGGCCTTGCATGTTTCAGTAAGATCACCTTTCAATCTTCTAAACTCCAGTGAGTATAGGCCCAATCTCTTCACCCATTCCTCACAAAATAATCTTTTCATCCCAGGAATCAATCGCGTGAACCTTCTCTGAGCTGTTTCAAATGCAATTATATCCTTTCTTAAGTAAATACGCCAAAGCTGTACACAGTATTCCAGATGCGGTCTAAGTAAGGCCCTGTACAACTGCAGCAACGTTTCCCTACTTGATTTTTCTTACGATCAGTGGCGTGCAGAGGTCTGGTGATGCCCGGGGCAAATCTTGATTGTATGCCCCAAAGCCCCACGTAAATATTTCATTAAATATCACCAAAAAATCTGTAAAAAACGTAGTTGCACCCGTTCTAGAGCTATTCACTAACCTCTTTATCTTTGTCATCTCTAAGGTATAGGACGGCTGCCTGAGGTTAAATTGCGCTGTAAGAGTTAGTCAATTTCCCCTTAGCGCTGGGATTCTAGGGATATTGTTCTCTTCTTCAGTCATTTTGCTTTGCAGCAACGGGTGAGATGTTATGTCTCGAAAGTTGTGCCTTCCTCCTCTGCAACCCCCATGAAGAAGGATAAGAGCAGCAACGTCATGGAAATACTGTTATGACTCTTGTGGAAACAAACTACAAACAACCCAACTAAGACCAATATACAAGACTTCACTTTTATATTAGCAATCACACCAAAATCAACGTAAATTAAACATGAATTAACAGGAAAATTGCAATAATATGACCGATAAATTACACATAGCAGATACAAAGACATATCTCACACATTTCTCAGTCAACCCATTCAGCACGTATCGCATTCATTTTAGCCACAATATCCTTCAAAACGTTGAACTTCTTCAAATCAAATTCCATCTTCATTTCTCTAAAGCTTTAGCACCAAGTCTCATCAAACACCGGCATTACTTCACCCAATTTCCACAAATATAATTTTCACAGTCGACACATTTCCAGATCCCTTCTTCTTCACAAAACCCTGGTCATGTGGGGCCTGTTTTTGCACTATGCCAGTGCATAAAGGGTCCCCAAGTCCAGATATAAAAGCTCTGTTCAAGATCCGAGCTCCAGCAGCTTGCAGTCAAGTAGAATATAGAACATAGAACAGTACAGCACAGATCAGGCCCTTCAGCCCTCGATGTTGTGCCAAGCAATGATCACCCTACTCCAGCGCCGGCCCTAGGGTTGCTGGCGCCCCGGGCAAGCTGAACTTCGGCACCCTTGGGGAGGGGGGGGTGGGGCCTGGGAGGGGGGGGTGGGGCCTGGGAGGGGGGGGTGGGGGGCCTGGGGGGGGAGGGGGGGCGGGGCCTGGGGGGGGGCGGCGGCGGACCCGCGGGGGGGGGGGGGGGGTGGGGGGCCTGGGGGGGAGGGGGGGCGGGGCCTGGGGGGGGCGGCGGCGGACCCGCGGGGGGGGGGGGGGGGGCGGGCGGACGATCCCCGCGGGGGGCGGGCGCGGACCCGAGGGGGGGGGGGGGGGGGCGGCGCGGCGCGCGCGGACCGAGGGGGGGGGGGGGGGGGGGGACGGCGCGCGCGGACCCGAGGAGGGATTTGGGGGGGGGGGGGGCGGGGCGCGCGGACCCGAGGGGGGGGGGGGGGGGGAGCGGCGCGCGCGGACCCGAGGGGGAGGGGTGCGGCCCTGGGGGAGGGGTGCGGTACGTTTCAGCGCCGCCGTTTTAGCGCCAGGACTTTTCAGCGACAGGACATTTCAGCACCAGAAAAAAAAAATCATTCAGCAGGAAAAACAAGACCTTGGGGAACTGCCCCTCATAAGCATCCTCCAGAAGGAACATCCCAAGTACCCAGGGACAACAGGATACTGGCCATATCATTGGACCTGCACCCCATCCAAATCCAAACCTCTCCCGTCCCAGCAGGGAAAATGTACTGTCCCCATTCATATTAAGAGGAAAAGGATAATCACTCCAGCCCCAGCCAGGGGGACCCCGGGAAACTAACCCGACCAACAGAGTGCACCATGATTAGAAATAACCACCTCAAGAGAGACGAAAAGAATGAAAGGAGCGGGATGCAGTCATAATAATAGTCCTTGGGGGGAGTGATAATTGATTATTGATTATTGAAACCGCATGAGCAGATGGTAAATTGTTTTCTAACCTACACCAGATGACATGTAGTTCAACGGAGGGTTTTTCAAAACTCTCACTGACAGTTTCAGCTTTTTCTCCCCTATGTTTAAAGAGCATGGGATTTTTATCCCCATGTTTAAAGGGAAGCAAATTTTAAAAGTTTCAGACATGACATTTAAGCAGACCTTGGGGGTGAGGCTTCTGTATCTGGGTTCTGCACACCACTTAGCACACAGTAATAAAACTCCAAAAAAAGGCCAAATAACTAAGTGTTATAACTAAGTATACCTGTGTCACCACCTTTGCACTGCAGCTTTTTGGCTCCCCTGTTAATCTCGTTGCGCTTGTAAAGTGACCTGTGAATGAATGAGCGCTGGCCAGCTGAAATTTTTGGCGCTGAAACGGCAGCGCTGAAATTTTTGACGCTGAAACGTCCAGGCGCTGAAACGGCAGCGCTGAAACGTCGGCGCTGAACTGTCCCATTCCCCTGGGGGAGGGCGGCCACAGCGGGGGAGGGCGGCCACCGCGCATGCGCTGGTTGGCACCGGCCCAACTGCGCACGCGCGGGACCCGAGTCTGCCGCCCCCTAGCACATGGCGCCCCGGGCGACTGCCCGAGTTGCCGGTGCCTTGAGCCGGCCCTGCCCTACTCAAACCCACGTATCCATCCTATACCCGTAACCCAACAACCCGCCCCTAACCTTACTTTTTTAGGACACTACGGGCAATTTAGCATGGCCAATCCACCTAACCCGCACATCTTTGGACTGTGGGAGGAAACTGGAGCACCCGGAGGAAACCCACGCACACACGGGGAGGACGTGCAGACTCCGCACAGACAGTGACCCAGCCGGGAACCGAACCTGGGACCCTGGAGCTGTGAAGCATTTATACTAACCACCATGCTACCGTGCTGCCCCTGTCTCTGAGAATCTCCCATTTATAGGACCCTGGGCTTTAAGTATAAAGGGTAAGAGGGCAAAAGTTAAGAGGCCATGATGAATCTTTATAAAATACTGGTTCTGTCCCAAATGGGTGCCCCTGGCCCAAATTTCAAATTCTGGGCACGACAGTTTAGTAAGTTGACAACTATAGAGAGGGTGCAGAGAAGAGTTTAAAAATGGATCAAAAGATAATGATAAAGAATAAATAAAACTCACCCATGGTGGCATTGATTGCCGTCGATTCGGGAGAATTCGCGCCCTTTTTGTTCACGCTCCAGCCGCCAAGTGCAAAGCCGCCTCTTCACCAGCGCCGACCGTGGTGCGCAGGCGTGCTCCGGCCGACCGCGGTGCGCAGGCGCGCTCCGTTCTCTTCACGCTGCTGCCCCCATCCAATGGATGCCCGGGGCCAGCGCACCGTCGCCCCACCCCCCCCTCTGCACGCCACTGCTTACGATAAATGCCAACTTCTACTTGTCGTCTTAATCATTTGCTATCTGCAGACAAACTTTTTGTAATTCATGTTGTGATTTTTGTGTCCAGTTAACCCATTATGCTATGCCCGTTAAATCAGAGCATTGAGGAACTTTCAAGGAAGGAAAAGTAAGGGTTCAGGATAAGTGTGTTCCCACAAAGAAAAAGAATGGGAATTCCAAATCTTGTGGATGTCGAATATCCTTTGTTCTAGATCTGACCCAGCCAATGGAGATTTCTCCCTCTCATTCCCATTGACTTCAATTTAACTTGCATTCCTCGATGCCACACTCCATCAAATGTTACCTCTGGAATTCAGCTCTTTTGTTCATGTTTGGACTGATCCAGTGATGAGATCTGGAAATTAATGACAGAACCCAATCAGCAGAATTGGCAGAACCCAAACTGAGCATCGGTGAGTAATTGCTGCTTGAAAGTACTTTCAAGGACACCTTCACCTTGCTGATGATTGAGAGTGAACTGATCAGGCTGTCATGGACTGGACTGGATTTTCCCTGTTTTTTGTTGGTAGGATATTTCTGGGCAATATTCTACATTGTTGGGAAATTGCCAGTGTTATAGTTAGACTGGAACAACTTGGTTAGAGGCATGGCTAGTTCTAGAGTACAAATCTTCAGTACCGCAGCTGGAATATTGTCAAGGCCTTTTCTGTATCCAATGTGCTGAACTGCTTCTTGTTATCAGACCGAGTGAATCATGTTGGCTGAAGATTGGCATCTTGATGGATGGTGGAACCTTAGGAGGAGGCCTAGATGGGTCAGGCACACGGCACTTCACAAGCGCTTTTGCCTTGTCTTTCATATTTCTTATTGACTCTGGCATCTTTCAGGATGGGGATTTTTGTGGCGCCTTTTACTCCCATTTGTTGTTTGTTTTCAATAGTGACATTGTAAGAATGTGTATAATTAATTGACTTCTGATTTTTCTATCAAAGTTAGCAATTAAATCTTTCAGAATGGTTGTTCTATTTTCATGCTATATTTTGTATCATTGCAACATAAACGTGGCATGAATATCTTGGCGTAAAATAGGTATTAAATATGCTAGTATTTTCTTTGGCATGGTTTCAGCAATTTAAAAACCTTGTTATGTTAAGTTTAAACAATGCATGATTCACGCTAATTATAAAGAGGTGTGTTGCTCCAATTAAATGTGATACAAGTACACTTCGCACTGGTGGTTCTCTGAAACAGCTGGAGGATATTTCCTTACGTTTATAAAGAGGAGTCAGTTAATTTTTTGTGCATTTTGGTAGGAAAATGGGGAGATATGACAACCAAGCATTTGAGGAAAAAGTTATTTTATGCCTGATATATTGTGCCAGAAATGCAAATCATTTGAAGTAAAAATGGCATTTGTGTGTCGCCACTGTGATTTAGCCCTGTCTGACTGAGATATAATTAGGTTGTGAGGCAGGATTAGTAGATCAGCTGATTGTTTCAGAAGTTCAGGAATCAGGCCAGTCCACCCTCTGCTGGAAACGATCAAAATGACAGCCCAGACGAATGAGACAACAGATCCTGCAATGTAAAGGGTTCCCATTGCTTTTTATCATGAAAAAAATAAACTTTGGCAAAATGTACTTGTTGGTAATTTTAATAAAATTTCCGTATAGTTATTGATGTCAAGTTGTCCCTTGATTCGAGTGTGACGTCTAGTCAGGGTTGTGAGTTTCTGCCCTCAGCCTTCTAATAATCTTTATTATTGTCACAAGTAGGCTTACATTAACACTGCGATGAAGTTACTGTGAAAAACCCCAAGTCGCCTCGAATACACTGAGGGAGAATTCAGAATGTCCAATTCACCTAATGGCACATCTTTCAGGACTTGTGTTAGGAACCGGAGCACCCAGAGGAAACCAACGCAGACACGGGGAGAACATGAAGACTCCGCACAGAGAGTGACCCAAGCCGGGAATCGAACTTGGGTCCCTGGCGCTGTGAAGTAACAATGCTAACCACTGAGCTACTCATGAGACTGAACAGGCCAGTTTTTAACCTTTGGACACATGGGGTAGGATGTCCCTCCCATGTGTTAGTGCAGGATGTATTTCCTTTTATTTCCTCCTCTGCCGCCACTGTCTCACCATTGTCATTCAAAGCGTGATGCAGCTTGATGAACAAGTTTTTGCCATTCTAATTGATTGGTAACCACCTCCAATTGTCTCCTATTTATTCTCCTTTACTAACATGATCTAGAGTTTGCAGATTGCAGCAGTAACATCTTGATCCAGATTTGCAAATCACTCTTGAGCGCTTCAGTTCTGCTCAGCATGGCCTTGAACATTGTCAAAACAGATCTCATATGAATTCACACCTGATCAGCCAAATATTCCACCTCCTCTATGTTGAACAAGAGACTCTAGTATATTTTGAGCATTTTCCCTAACTCAACAGGCACCTTTCTCAAAAGGCCATCATTTATGAGGGGATTCAACACCGGATGAACCCTAACAGTACAGCCTTCAACAAATTGCAACAGCAGGTTTTGGCAACAAAGACCTCCGTAAGTTACCAAAAGTCTTAATGTGTAGTTCACATAGGTAGGGAAGAGTCAACATTAAGCATTGACCAATTGTTGTCAGGGTGTTACGAGTGAGTAAATGCACAGTCAATGCTGTCGCACTGCAAGGAAAGCTTTTGAGTATCTTTGAAGTAGTTTATTTGTTCTCAGGAATGTTGACTATTGAGATTTGAGTAAACAGAACCACACTCCTGAACTGCACTGAGACCTGGACTGTGGATCAGGAGCACTGAAGAACATTAAAATACTTCCACCAGCCATGGCTCCGCCACATCCTTCAGTTTCAACGTGAGGAAATCAAACAAAAGCTTGAATCTTTCTTGAAGCCAGTTCCACGAGCATTCAGGTAAAATGCGTACCAAATCAACGTCCATGGTCTGGATGCTTTTCGGTTGGAAACCTTCTCCCTCATTAGGTCTTGTTTCCTCAAGAGAGCTTATCAGGGTATTCGTTTTCCCTCCGAATGAACAGCAATGTAATCCTTTTCCCTTTTTCCAGCGCAGCAAGCTGGTTGGGGACTGATTTTCCCAAGCTCCACCCTGTCCAACCAGTAGTGACTCTGTGGACTCTGCCGATGGATCAATGCCCTTGTTTTGCATCTCACTCCAGAATATTTGTTCACTTGTGAACAAGATCTTTGCAATCTTTAAGCTTACTGTTGATGGAACCATCAATTCACTAGACACGTGCTTTAAGATATGAACAGTGGTTTTAATCAACTTACAACAGAGCCAGCCTGTTCCGTGTTGAACTCTCGATGAACTGAACGACTGGCTCTGAGCATTGGTATTTATACAGCAGTCCAGGGGGAGGAGTCGTGGGGAGAGCCAAGGGTGGAACCCTGTACAAACTCCTAAGCATTCCCAGCGCTACTCCCCCTAGTGGTCGGGCAATGCAACTGCGCTTACAAATGCATGGTCTCATGTATATACAATACAGTATGAATTACGGAGTTGCATTCACCCCCTACAAAAAAAATAAAGTCCGGCGGGGGTGGTGGTTCATAAATTGAGTCTGTCCGGTGGTCGGACTGTCTGCTGCGATCTACGGAGCACCGGGGTTGCAGCCACTTGCGGTGGCTGGACGGGTGTTGTGGGTTGGGGTATGATGGCGGAATCCAAGGAAGATCTCGTCCGAGCTCCATACTCGTCTGGTTCGACTGGGGACTGAGGGCGCTGGGGGTTAGCCGGTGCTGGTGCACGGAACAGGTGGAGCGAGCTAGTGGGCTCGGGAGCGCGAGGGGGCGGCTGGGTTGCCCGGAACCAATGCAGCGAGCTCGTGGGCTCGGAAGCCCGAGGGGGCAGCAGGATGGGGTGTAGGGTGAGGGGTGCATCTGTAGTGATAGAGGGGATGCTGGACCCGGCAGGTGCAAGGTCCCGGAGGGATACAGTGTCCTGACGGCCGTCAGGGAACTCGACGAAGGCGTACTGGGGGTTGGAGTGAAGCAGGCGCACCTTCTCAACAAGGGGGGCGGTTTTGTGCACCCTGACGTGCTTCCTCAGGAGTACAGGGCCCGGTGTCTTCAGCCATGCCGGAAGTGAGATCCCTGTGGTAGTGCCCCTGGAAAAAATGAAGAGCCTCTCTTATTTTTGTATGTAAAGGCATTGGAACCAGTTCAGAGGAGGTTCACTAGATCAGTACCTGAAATGGGGTGCAAGGCCTTATGAGGAAGGATTGGACAGGGCAGGCCAGTATCCGCTGGAGTTTAGAAGTGTAAGAGGCAACTTGAGTAAGGACCTTGAGCAGCTTTGACAGGGTGTATGTGGAGAGGATGTTTCCTCCGATGGGGGAATCTAGAACGAGGAGCTACCGTTGTAAAAATAAGCAGTCACCCATTTATGACAGAAATGAGGAAATTTTGTTAATAAGAACCAGAAATCTGGTGCGACAGGACGGAGAATCCAGCCACTGGTTTCTATCTTGTGAGCATAGTACCAAAATTAATGTTTAATGACTTGGTCATTGACTCACGAGAGTTCGCGTTTCACCTATTAACAACTCCTTGTGACTGAATAAAAGCAAAATACTGTGAATCTGAAACAAAATCAGAAAATTCTGTAAAAACGCAACAGGTCAGTCAGCATCCACGGAAGAGAAAATAGAGTTAATGTTTCAAGTCCAGATGACTTCATTAGAATTAAAGAGAGGGAGAAATGTGATGAATTATATGTGATGTGTAGGTTTGCAAGACAGAGGAAATATTAATGGTAGGAGAAGGTGCTAGTAGTTGCATAAAGTAAGATATCACGATACCTTTTTATTTATATATTTTTAAAAATAAATTTAGATTACCCAATTATTTTTTCCAATTAAGGGGCAATTTTAGTGTGGCCAATCCACCTACTCTGCACATTTTTGGGTAGTGGGAGCGAAACCCACGCAGACACTGGGAGAATGCGCAAACTCCACACGGACAGTGACCCAGAGCCGGGATCGAACCTGGGACCTCAACGCCGTGAGGTAGCTGTGCTAACCACTAGGCCACCGTGCTGCCCATATTTTTTATTTTTAAGAAATTTTAAATTGTACAACATAGAAAAAGACAAACAGATTTACAGAACTTTTAGAAAACTACCCCCTCAACCCAGCCCCATTTTCCCCTTGTATCTCGAAAACCTTCTCCCCATTCCCCCTCATCCCGCTCCCAAACCTACACCCACCCCCTATTTGCTGATGACAACCAGCTCTTTTAAAGAAGATAATAAACGTGATCCAGTTTGAGTAGGACCCCCTCCTCTGACCCCCTAATTTCATACTTGATTTTTTCCAAGTGCAGGAATTCCAAAGGCAGCGCCGATGCCCTCCACCTGAGCAAAACTAGCCTACGGGCACCAGATTTCTTCCTCTTCAGCATCCCCGAAAAGTCCAACACTCCAGCACTCCAAAGATCACCACCCATGGGCACAGCTCTACTCTAACCCCCAAAATCTCCAACATAGTTGTGAAGAAGGAAGCCCAGAGCTTGACCGATTTAGGGTAGGGCTAAATTATATGTGAGTGGTTCGCCAGCTCCCTTGAACGACGCTCACATCTATCCTCTACTCCCGTAAAGAACCCACTCATTCGTGCCCTGGTCATGGGCGCCCTATACACCACTTCAAACTGATTAAACTCAGTCTTGCACACAAGGAATTAGAATTAATCCTGCACAGAACCTTGCTTCACACACCCCCCACAAAAGCACAACCCAACTCTTCTTCCCTTTTCCTTCTCAAGCAAACCTCTCTCCCTCTCCATCAACTGTCCATAAATATCTAATTTCCTCCCTTCCCCTATCGCATCAAGGGACAGCACCTTATCCATCAGAGAGGGCGCTGGCAACCAAGGAAATGTAGAAAGTTCCTTCCGCATAAAGTTCCGTATCTGGAAGTATCTTAAAAACATTCCCTCCTGGAAGCTGGAACTTCTCCAACAACTCCTCTAGCCCAGTAAACGTACCCTCCATGAATAAATCCCTCAACCTCTTAACTCCCTCGGTCTCCCAGATGTTACATGATGAATACATCCCAGCCAGTATAAATCTATGACTCCTACAGATCGGTGCCATTAGTGACATCGACTCCAGTTTAAAGTGCTGTCTTAATTGGTTTCATATTCTCCGAGAAAATATTACCAGTTGGCTTGTAGAGTACCTGGCTGGAGAGAATGGAAGAGGATATGTAACAATAGACCAGAAGACATAGGCGCAGAATTAAGCCATTCGGCCCACCGAATCTGCTCCGCCATTTGATCATGGCTGATATTTTTCTCATCCCCATTCTCCTGCCTTCTCCCTATAACCCTATAACCCCATATCCCCATATTAATCAAAAACCTATCTATCGCTGTCTTAAAGACACTGTGATTTGGCCTCCACAGCCTTCTGCGGCAAAGAATTCCACGTATTTACCACCCTCTGGCTGCAGAAATTCCTTTTCATCTCAGTTTTAAAGAATCGCCCCTTCAGTCTGAGCTGTGCCCTCTGGTTGTAGTTTTTCCTACTGGTGGAAACATCCTCTCCACGTCCACTCAATCCAGGCCTCACAATATCCTGTAAGTTTCAGTAAGATCCCCCCTCATCCTTCTAAACTCCAACGAGTACAGACCCAGAGTTTTCAACCGTTCCTCATACCACAAGCTCTTCATTCAAGGGATCATTCTTGTGAAACTCCTCTGGACCCTTTCCAAGGCCAGCACATCCTTCCTTGGACACCGGGCCCAAAACTACACACAATACTCCAGATAAGGTCTGACCAGTGCCTTATACAGCCTCAGAAGTACATCCCTGCTCTTGTACTCTAGCCCTCTCGACATGAATGCTAACATTGCATTTGCCTTCCTAACTGCCGACTGAACCTGCGCAACCTAAGAGAATTGTGAACGAGGACTCCCAAGTCTCTTTGTGCTTCTGATTTACTAAACGTTTCCCATTTAGAAAATAAGTCTATGCTCCATTCTTCCTTCCAAAGTGCATAACCTCTCACTTTTCCACATTGTATTGCCGAAGTTTTTTTTTTAGTAAGATTAACAAGCAAATTTCGATCTTTGTGTGGGCAGATAAGGTCCCTCGGGTTTGAGGATGTTCCTGCAAAGGGATAGACAGTCGGGGGAGGAGGAGGAGAGAGTTGGCATTACCTAATTTGATGTATCACGTATCTCCCATCCCTGAATCTACCAAAACATTAGCTACCGAAAAGGCCACCTTCCTATTGATAAGCACCGGGGTCCCCATCGCCCTTGCGAAAAAACTTGAGTGGAACACCTGCCCCTCCCACCTCTTCCTCAGCCTTGTCTGATCCCAAACTCTCAGACCTGTTTCCTGCAAGAAAACCATCGACCGCCTTCTAACAGATGGGCAAACACCTGAGATCTTTTGACTGGCCCATTTAACCCCCTTATGCTCCATGTAACCAGCATGGTTGAGGACCTCTGCCCCCCCCCCCCCCCCCCCCCCCCACTATGATCAGCCATATCACACCCAAAGAAGTCCGACCTCACCGACGCTCCAGGCCCACCCAAGCTGGACGCAACACCCCTCTCAAACTAGTATCTTAACAAAGAAACTTTCGACAGCAATCCATTCCTGCCCCTGACCTCGAGCACAAACAAACCACCCTTCCCATTCCCATCCACCCCTACCCTTCCCGTATCCCAAACAAAGCAAACCCAACCACCCTAGGCTCGTTACCTTAACAAACAAAATAAACAAAACCAACCGCTCCCGAGGTAACCAGCAATGGCTCTGTCCCTCTTTTCACTCCCGTTAACTAGCATCTCTGCTATCAGAGTGACCCCCACCTTGGGGAAAAGTGCAAGTGTAACATTCAATAAATCAACAAACAGTGCCTGAACCAAGTTTAATATTGAACATTCTACATAGCCATCCCCACAACAACTCCATTGCCCCAACATTTCCAATAATTTTCAGCAATACTATGAGAAACCAAAAACCAATTGCCTGAATACAAGATTAAAGACACAGCGGAAACATGAAAAATATAAAAGCAAGTAAAATTTCAAAAGGAACACCACTTGGGTGCAACCAACTACTTCATTCAAACTTCCCCCAGTTCACGATTCTCTACAAAGTCATTCATTCGCCGCCTCTGGTGTGTCAAAGTAATAATAATAGGGGCTGGTTTAGCACACTGGGCTAAATCGCTGGCTTTTAAAGCAGACCAAGGCAGGCCAGCAGCACGGTTCAATTCCCGTACCAGCCTCCCCGAACAGGCGCTGGAATGTGGTGACTAGGGGCTTTTTATAGTAACTTCATTGAAGCCTACTCATGACAATAAGCGATTTTCATTTCCTTTCATTTCATAATCTTTATTAGTGTCATCAGTAGGCTTACATTAACACTGCAATGAAGTTACTGTGGAAAAACCCCGAGTCTCCACACTACAGCGCCTGTTCGAGTACACAGAGGGAGAATTCATAATGTCCAATTCACTTAACGGAACGTCTTTCGAGACTTGTGGGAGGAAACCGGTGAACCCGGAGGAAACCCACGCAGACATGGGGAGAACGTGCAGACTCCGCACAGAGAGTGACCCAAGCCAGGAATCGACTGTGAAGCAACAATGCTAACCACTGTGCTACCGTGCCAGCCCTGTAATGGTCTATGTCTCTGAGCGTGACTTGCAGGTGAGCCTGGTACACCATTCTGAACCTCACTTATTGAACCTCGCTTGCCTTTTTGTCAGTTCTGCCTTAACGTCCTGATACACTCTGACAGTGTGGCCCTCCCATCCGTATTCTCAAGTATCCTTCGCCCACCTCCGGTTATTTTCCTTCTCTAAATACTTGTAGAGTCTGACTTTGATTGCCCATGGCGGCTCTCAAGATCTGGGCTTCTGTCGCAATGACAGGTGGGCCTGGTTCACTTTCAGAGGGCTTGCGAAGACCCTGTCCCCCATCAACTTCCCAAACATCTTTACCACATTGTCCGTGGCAGTCGCACCTTCAATGCCCTTCGGCAGCCCAACCGTTGTTCCACCCTGTCCGAATAGGCGCAGTCACCTTCGCCAGATCGTCCGTGACTGCCTGCCTCTGCTTCCTGAACTCCTCCACCAGAAATTCCACCAACCTCTCAGTTCTCAACTGAGAGGGCAACAACAACACAGAGACCTCCGCCATTTTCTCCTGCAACATGAGGACCTTCTGAGTCAGACGAGGACCCCTTACTTGACTTATTCCTCATATTGTAGCTTCCAGACATGTCACAACAGAGGAGCAATCCAAACTCTCCAACTACACCACTTTTGGACCTGAACAGCACCCATTAAACAGGCAAAAAGAGCCAAAATCCAAATCCCCAAGTACGAGCCACCTAATGTGTGGCTAATGCTCGATCAATTACTCCAGAAGCGAGATTGGACGAAAGTTGATGTTTCCCCCAGCAGCGCAAGTACAGAATGCAGCTGCTAGGGAGACACAGGCTCTTATACTCTGCCTTACTGGGCGGAACCAGCAGGCAGGCTTCACCAATGATATTGCTGTCTCAGGTACCTCCCACACCAATGGTCTTACAGCATCAACCTGGGTACCGTAATACCGCTAATACCGACTACCACAGTGGCCGTTCACTTGATGGCCGCCACCAGAAGTCAAGATATCAGAATATTTTATGAGGTGAATAAATGTCAGTGTTCTGCAAAAGCAAAATTAAAGAACAGATGGTCCGGTGGGGGAAGGGTGTGTGGCGTGCAATGGGACAAAAGGTGTTTTGGATATTAAAACAAAAGGTTCAAGATGGAGGAGAAAGGTCACAGTCTATAGTTGAAGTCAGTGTTGAGTCATGAGCGCTGTAATGTGCCTATTCGGAATATGGGGTGCTACTCCTCCAGTTTTTACAGTGTGCTTCACTGGAACACGAGAACAGGTAAAGGATGGACATGTGGCTATGAGAACAAGATGCTGAGTATAAATGGCAAACAACAGGATAATTTGGGTCATGCTTGCTGGCTGATGCTTACTGAACAACTTTGGCTGCCATTTAATCAAAGGTTTTTCTTTTAAAATTTTCATTTTGTTTTCAAATTCCTCAATGGCCTCTGTGGTGATATGCCTATGGGCTATATCATGGTTGGATGGTGTGCGACCTCCAATCGGCAGGTTGCAGTACAGGCACACCATGCGGTTGCCAGACCACGGTCATGTGACCTGGGACCCGGCTATAAAGAGAGACACATCCGCCACCTTGAGAAGAAGATTGAGAGGTTAATAAGATGTACATGTAATTGGTCAGTGCTAGGTGTAAGTTCCAGAGGAGTAACTAGATTCCATGATAACATGCTCCATATCAGATTGCCATCTTACCACACGAGACACAATAAAAGGATCCTGGTTTGGATTTATCAAAGTGTTTGGTGAGTTACTTCATAAAGTAAAAGGGACCAAACACAACAGCCTCACCCCTCCATTTCTCTGTAATCTCTTTCTGCCCCACACCCTTCCAGATATCTGTGCACCTCTCACTATTGGTAGCCGTATGTTCATCTGCTTGTGTGTTATGCACTTGAATTCCCTCCGTCCACCTATCTCTTTCAAGCTTCAAGGCAATCTTTGAAACAAGCATTTTCTCATCCACTCTTGTCAGTCCCTATGTGGTTTGGTGTCATATTTTGTTTTATAAACCCTTTTGAAGCATCTGAGATATTTAATTATGTTAGAGGTGCTGTATAAATTGAAGTTGTGACTGTATTTTCTGTATGGATTGTTTGGCTGTATGAACAATAACACTTAATATATCTCTATTATACATTTTTCATGGAATCAATACATTTTACAGTTGGAAAGAACTAAGCAGCAATTAATTAGAAGCTGGTTTGTTAATTATTTAACGATAATGTGTTTCAGTGGAGAAAAGAGCTGGATTTTGACTGTACACATAAACCTATTCAAAATCCTGCATAGGACACAAGCTGTATTCAGCCACACTGCATGAACTCTTTAATGGGAATGCCAATGTTAAAATGTCAATGCTTGCTGTGACACCTTTAATTAATGCCAGTCATGCTACAAGTTAGTTGTCTGATGGGAACGCCAGTGTTAATTGACAACACTGGCCAGTCTCAATGTGAGGAGGCATTCTGCTGGAAATTGTAATATTAAATGTTAATACTGATATGTAAAGGTAAGGTAAAGTTGTCACAGTCCCATATGACTATAGGCTGCTTTCTCCCTTTGAGGGGGAGAGCTGACTGGTTGTGATTTAACCTGAGGATCACCGCACCTCAGGCAAGGTGCAAGGTTGAGAACGTGGGCCTTCATGAACAACTGATAATGATGAATTAAGATTACGATTATTATGAATTACTGATGTATTATCATGCCAAAGTAGGCAGAGCTTTTTGAACAAACATCTGTCAGTTTTATTTCTTTCTTCGAAAAAATTAAGTTTTATCTGGAAGGGAAGCCAAGTACATACAATGCAAGAGTAGACCACCCGGCCCCTCGAGCCTGCTCCACCATTCAATAAGATCATGGCTGAACTTCCGGTGGCAGCCATGTGCTGATCAGTTACATGCAGGGTAGGTTTCGGTTTTGACCCTTTCTCCCCGATTAGTGGGCTCTTTGGTCGGAAGGTTTGTGGAATAAGTGGTGGGGAGTGAATTCTCCTCCAAAGTGGTATGTCGGCGGGTTACTGCACCCGACAGAAGTTGAATAAGGTGATGGTGTTGGAGATGGAGGGTCTGTGTGGCGTAGTGCAGAAGGCATGGCAGGGGCGTCATCATTGTCCACCCCATTCCCGTGGACCAAGTGGTGGGGCGGATTAAAGGAGAACTTTGGCAGCAGCGGCTAGACATGCAGGCGATATGGTCAAAGTCGATTGAGGGAGTGGTTGCCCTCTTCGTGGTGCCATGGTGCGGGTGGAGAAGCGCCTTGACTTGCAAGGTGCGACAGTCCAAGAGGTGGGAAAGGACGTCATGGATCATAATGATTGAATTGTGGAGTTGGAGGCAGTAGTGGCGATGCTGGGTGCGGCCTGGAAGGAGCTGAAAATAAGGATGGACGACCAAGAGAATCGGGCCAGACAGCAGAATTGACTTATTGCGGGCTTGCCAGAGGGGGTGCAGGGAACGAGTGCCATGGCCTATGTGTTGCAGATGTTGGCAAAGCTGGTGGAGGAGATGGTCTGTGAGAAGGCCCCGGAGGTGGATCGGGCACATTGATCGTTCAGGCAGAGGCCGAAAGCAGGGAAGCTACCGAGGGTGGTGATGGTGAGAATGCACCGATTCCAGGTAAAGGAGCAAATCTTGAGGTGGGCGAGAATGATGAGAGACTACTTGTGCGGGCCAGCGAATCTGAATACACCCGGACATTGGTGCCAATTGGCGGGTTGGCTTTAATCGGGCTGAATTAAAGTTAGGTATGCGTGCTGTATCCGGCCAAACTTTGGGTGACTTTTAAGGGGAAGGAGCATTATTTCATGTCGCCTGCACAGGCACACAGCTTTATTAAAGAGCATGGTTCGGAAGAGGTTTATGGGGGAATGTTTTCTGATGTTTTGGGTGGGTGGGGGGGTGTGTGCAGTGGGATTGTTTGGGAGGGGATGGCAGAAGTAGGATGCTGGCGAGTAGGGTGGGTAATTTATTGTGTGATGGCAGAACAGAGGGGAGTGGACTCAGGAAAGGAAAGTAAATGGAGCCAGAGACGGTTTGGTGATGGATTGGGATGGGGTATTTGAATAGCCTGGGGAAAGTGGGGCAGGGGTGGATGTCAGAAACCTGCAGTGAGGACTGTGACTTGGAATGTGTGGGGGTTGAATGGGCCGGTGAAGCATTCTGCGGTATTTGCGCATTTAAAACGTTTGAAGGCAAAGGTGGTGTTTCTTCAGGGGACACGTTTGCAAATTAAGGACCAAGTGACGTTGCGAAAGGGGAGGGGTTCGGGGTTTTGCCGTCCAGGAGGGAGGGAGTTTTCGTACTTCTCCCATATGCATTGGGTGTACTCCTGTATAGATTTTTTTCGCGGTAGGCAACTCTATTCTCCCAGGGATAGTGGGGTGGAATATGGGGCGATTGTAGCTTTGTATACGCGCCGCACTTTATGGATGTGAACTTGGGTGTTGGCCAATCACAGGCATCCCCGTGGAGGATGGACTTGGCGCTACGGTTGGATGAGAAGTTTTGTGGAAAGGTGGTTTTGGTAATTAAGGAATATATAGAGTTTAATCAGAACAGGGAGGTCTCGCCCTCCATGTTTTGGGAGGCATTGAAAGCGGTGGTATGGGGGAGGTCATTGCGTACAAGGCCAATAGGGATAAGGTGCAGCGGGCGGAGAGGCAGCGATTGGCGGAGGCTGTTTTGGAGGTGGGTCGGTGGTACTCCATGGCCCGACCAGGGAACTCTTGGTGGAGCGGAAGAAGCTGCAAGGGGAATTTGATTTGTTGATGACAGGGAAGGCGGCTTTGGAAGAAAAGAGGTGGAGTTGGCTCCTGTACGAGTATGGGGGGGGGGGGGGGGGGGGAAGGCCAGCCGTCTTCTAGCGCCTCAACTGGTGACGGGCCGCCACGCGGGAGATAGTCCAAGTGAGAGCGGAGGGAGATGATGCTGGAGCGTATTAATAAAACATTTGAGTCCTTTAAAGGAGGCTGTATAGGTCTGAACCTCTGGGGGCAGGAGGCTGGAATGGGGCGGTTTCTTGATGGGTTGATGTCCCCGGAGGTTGAGAGGGAGATGGGGCTGGGATTGGAGGCTCCTTTCGGGCTACCAGAGGTGGTGGGGGCATTTGGGTTGATGCAGTCAGGGAAGGCACTGTGATCTGATGGTTTCCCAGTTCATTTTTACAAACGATTTGCGGCGGAATTGGCCCCACACCTCCTGGAGATGTTTTGCGACTTTTTGGCACGGTGGGAGCTGCCGGTCACACTGGCTCAGGTGTTGATTTTGTTAATGCCCAAGAAGGATAAATACCCGGTGGAGTGTGGGTCGTATAGGCCCATTTCCCTATTAAACATGGATGGGAAGGTGCTGACTAAGGTATTGGTGGGGTGTGTGCCAGAGGTGGTGTCGGAGGATCAGAAGGGTTTTGCAATGGGGAGGTAGCTGTCGAGTAATATTAGATGGCTTTCCTTTGCAATAAATGATGATGTTCAATGGATTTCCTAATTAATTGCTATACCTGCATACTAACTTTTTGTGATTCATGCTCTAAGACACGCAAATCCCTCTGCAATCTATCACCATTTCGATATGCTTCTCTTTAATTCTTCCTGAGCCAGTGTAACCAGCACCTCCCCCTGTGCCAAAATGGACAATTTCATGTATTTCCATGGTATACTCCATTTTCCAATCTTTACCTACTCAATTAACGTATCTTTTTTAAAAAATCTTTTATTCACCACAGATTCATGATTTTCACCAGACAAACAAGGAAAAAAAAACAACAAAACAGCAGCAAAAGCAACTCCACCATTATGCAGCCTAAAACATCGACGTGCAAGTTCGTGCGCCCCCCCCACTAGCTCAAACTGCTCCAGGGTCAGCAATTCCAACATACTTTTCACAATATACATTAATGATCTGGAAGAAGGAACTGAAGGCACTTGCTAAGTTTGCAGATGATACAAATATCTATAGAGGGACATATAGTATTGAGGAAGCAAGGAGTCTGCAGAAGGATTTGGACAGGCTAGGAGAGTGGGCAATGAAACACAATGTGAAAAAGTGAGAGGATATGCACTTTGGAAGGAGGAATGGAGGCACAGACTATTTTCTAAATGGGGAAATGCTTAGGAAATCAGAAGCACAAAGGGACTTGGGAGTCCTTGTGCAAGATGCTCTTAAGGATAACATGCAGGTTCAGTTGGTAGGTAGGAAGGAAAATGCAATGTTAGCATTGATGTAGAGAGGGCGAGAGTACAAGAGCAGTGATGTACTTCTGAGGCTGTATCAGGTTCTGGTCAGACCCCATATGGAGTATTGTGAGCAGTTTTGGGCTCCAGATCTAAAGAAGGATGTGCTGGCCTGGGAAAGGATCTAGAGGAGGTTTACAAGAATGATCCCTGGAAAGAAGAGCTTTTCATATGAGGACTCTGGATCTGTACTCGTTGGAGTTTAGAAGGATGAGGGGGGATCTTATTGAAACTTACAGGATCTGCGAGGCCTGGATTGGGTGGATGTGGAGAGGATATTTATTTCCACTTGTAGGAAAAACTAGAACTAGAGTACATAATCTCAGACTAAAGGGACGATCCTTTAAAACGGATTAGGAGGAATTTCTTCAGCCAGAGGGTAGTGAATCGTCACAGGAGGCTGTGGAGGCCAAATTACGGAGTGCCTTTAAGACAGAGGTAGATAGGTTCTTGAGTAATAAGAGGATCAGGGGTTATGGGGAGAAGGCAGGAGAATGGGGATGAGAAAAATATCAGCCATAGTTGAATGGTGGAGCAAACTTGATGGGCCAAGTGGACTAATTCTGCTCCTATGTCTTATGGTCCTATAATAATTGCGAGCCTTTTTTTCAGTTTTGAGTGTACATCCTAAATGGTTGCTGTCATATTCCATCAGTGCTGCAAAGCTGTAAGGTTTTCTTTTGGATGCTTTTCCCCTGAAGGATAAATCACTGCAATCTACGCTGATCTTTTCAGAAAAAGCATTTAATACTTGACAGACCCAAGAGTGTGCATTTAGATCAATACCATGTTAGCTGCTTTTTTTAGTGGTTTTATTTCCTTGTAGCATGTTTGAAGTATTTTTGTGCAGTCCAATGATCAACGCTTCTTATTTCTAAAGGAGATAATCAATAATGTCAGTGCTCGAGATGTATTAATTGCAGTTTAAAATCAATGATGACAGTCATATAATCCCTCTAATAGTGATAAATACCTTTTTATTTTGTTTTGAATTGTTTTGCAACATCAGTCTGTTGAAAATAGCTCAAATCGAGCTCACTTGATTGCCTTTATTGATTAATAAATGGGAAATGCCTTGCTTTAGGTTAAATTACAATTTTTAAAGGAAAGGTACAAGTAGAGTAACATGAGTGATGGAGCATGAAAGTTAGTGCCCTTTCACCTCTAGAACTTGAGTTTGAATCCAATATAGCCTGACAGGAAGATATCTCCACCTTTTAAAAGTGTCTCATACAATTTGGGATGCTCAGAGCCTCTCAATGCATGCTGTTCACAACACAGAATTAACAATTGCATTACCAAGAACTTGTGAGGATCAAGTGGAACATTGAAATGTTTTCACATGGATGCAGGAGGGGACAGCCTTCAGAGGCTGAGAGCAAGGCCCATTATTTAGGGAGACTAGAGTCAGATTTTTTCTGCAATTGTTTATGTTTTACTTGACTTGGATGCCATTCGTGTTGATACTCGGAGTCAAAGCATGTAACGGTATCCTGCCGAGCAGTGCCATTCTTGACAATTATCAAGAAAAGCGCTTGGTAAAAGTCATCTAATATGCTTCTGTAGATCAGTGGTTATATATTGGTTAGCACTGTTGCTCCACAGCTCCAGGGTCCCAGATTCGGAGTCTGCACATCCTCCTCATGTCTGCGTTGGTTTCCTCCGGGTGCTCCAGTTTCCTCCCACAAGTCCCAAAAGACGTGAATTGGACATTCTGAATTCTCCCTCTTTGTACCCGAAAAGGCGTCAGAGTGTGGCGACTAGGGAATTTTCACAGTAACTTAATTGCAGTGCTAATGTAAGCCTACTTGTGACACTAATAAAGATTATTATTATTATTAGAAAATAATGTTGTGATTTTAATAATGTCATTGACCACTCAATGTGCTGTGAATAATTCTATTAGGGATGTAACACTGCACTTCGGCTGTGATTAGTCGCTCACCTGATAGTCCATTGAGTTAATTGATGGGAAAATCAGATAAATTCTATAGCAGGCAGCAGATCTTTTTAAAAATTAATTTACTGGCTGTGGGCGTCGCTGGATGAGCCAGTCGGCACTTCTGGCTGATGATTGTCGTGAATGCCACAGCTTTGTCTTTTGCAATATGTACTAGGGTCCTCCATTGCTGAGGATGAAGATATTTGTGGAGCCTCCTCCTCCAGTGAATTGTTTAATTATCCACCACCATTCATGGCTGTATGCAGCAGGTCTACAGAGATCTGATGCATTCGTTGTGGAATCGCTTAGCTCTTGTCTATTACCTGCCTTTTGGCACACATGTGGTCCTGTGTTGTAGTTTCACCAGGTTGACACCTCATTTTTAGGTATGCCTGCTGTTGTTCCTGGCATGCCCTCCTGCACTCTTCATTGAACCAGGGTTGACCTTCTGGCTTAGTGGTAATGGTAGAGTGGGGGATATCCCGGGCCATGAGGTTGCAGATTGTTGTTGAGTACAATTCTGCTGATGGCCCACAGCACCTCATGGATGCCCAGTCTTGAGTTGCTATTATCTGTTTGAAGTATGCGGCCAGCTCGGTATTTGATGGGACTGTTGAGCCACTCAGTGATGGATATTAAAGTCCCCCACCCAGAGTATATTCTTCACCCTTGCCACCCTCAGTGCTTCCTGTAAGGGTGTTCAACATGGAGGAGTATTGATTCATCAGCTGATGGTGGCCGATACATGGTAATCAGCAGGAGGTTTCCTTGCCCATGTTTAACCTGAAGTCATAAAACTTCATGAGGTCCAGAGTCAACATTGAGTACTCCCAGGGCAACTCCCTCCCGACTGTATACTAGTGTGCCGCTACCTCTGTTTGGTCTGTCCTGACGGTGTGACAGGACATACTCGGGAATGGTGATAATAGTGTCTGGGACATTGCCCGTCAGGTATGATTTTGAGAGTGTGACAATGTCGAGGTGTTGCTTGACTAGTCTATGAGACAGCTCGCCCAACTTTGGCACAAACCCCAGATGTTAATTAGGAGGCATTTGCAGTGTCGACAGGGCTGAGTTTGCCGTTGTCATATCCGGTGCCTGGGTCAATGCCGGGTGACCTATCTGGTTTTATTCCTTTTTTGTGTTTTGTAGCTGAGTGGCTTGGCAGGCATTTCAGAGGGCATTTAAGAGTCAACCACACTGCTGTGGGTCTGGAATCACATGTAGGCCAGTCCAGGTAAGGATGGCAGATGGGAACTAGAACAGCTATGCCTCTGCCAAAGTTGAGATTTCCATGCCTGGTGTCTGATTCTAGAAGCTGTATTTAAAGATTATATGACTTCACTGTGTATGAGCATATTTCATAATTCACTATCTTGTTTGGTTCTTTTAACTTTTTGTAATTTATGTTTTAACAGGAAGGACCTGGAGATTGGTCAACACTGGATGCAGAGGTTTTGATGAAGGAAGATGAAATATGTGGAACCAAAAGTCCAACACCACATAAAATCCTATTAGACACTCGTTTTGAATTGCCATTTGGTAAGTACCTTTGAACCACATTTAGATGGGGAAAGACAAATTGTTGAGGGTATATTTGGAAACTGAATCGGCTCCATACCATAGCGAGTTTGAAAAATGTTGAAATCTGAAATTACAAACAGAAGTGGTTTGAATTAGATTTTTGCACAGCATAATTTCCAACACATTAAAATTTGTTTATACAATAAATCCATTGTTTACCTCTGAGTAATTTATACATTTCAGCTCTTACTTTTCTTTTGTTGTTTTCCTCGCACCGCAACTATGCAATCCTTTAGTCTCTGCCAGTTCAGATAAGGGTTCCCACTTGCAACATGAGCTTTAATTCTCTTCATGAGGCTGCCTGATCTGCTTTGCATTATAATATTTTCCAATTTTATTTAGTCTGTGCAGAGCCTTGAGCTTTGCATTGGACATTAAAGCAAAATGGTACAGGTACTGGAAATCTGTAATTAAAAACAGAAATTGCTGGAAAGCTTCTCTCTAGGAGTGTTTTCAGTGTTGGCTTGCACAGAACACTGTCATACTGGGCCTTTTGTCAATAGCTAGACAGACCATTTAACTGCATGGTGATGATTTTAGTCCTTTGTTGCAAATCCTATTATGAATACAAGACAGATTAATGTGTCTGAATCTGTATTTACTAAATGAATAGATGTAAAGCTTATGAAAGAAAGTAAGCAAGTTACCATCGTTGGTTTGTTGTTAACGTTGGTCCTAATCTTCTGATCTGGGGAGAGGCCTCTGACTCAACTTATGGTGCAGATGCACCTTGGGACCCCGAGGAAGTCCCGATGTGTGCACATCGGTGGTACATACGTGTGAAGTTTAAAGCTCTGATTGCTGGTTTTCCCTGCCCGGTCTGCTCCATGATTCCGACAGTGGGATCAGATGATCAGAACTATGGAGACTTGCCCTGTTTGCACTATACTTAGTCTGTTTTTTACACAAATTTACTTAGTGCTTCACATTGCCCACTGCATCCCTGCTCTTGCAGCCATGATTCATTGTGACTGGGCCAAGCTCTAGAGCGACGCTACAATGTTCATGTTGCCCTGGTACATGGCTGTCTGTGACATGGCCGCTCTGTGCAGTGCCTCAGCCAAAGCCTGCAAAGAGTGCCCAAGCCTTGGATATCTTGACCCATGGTGGTGGTAACTCACCCTAGCTGGCCTGGGGGTTTCCCAACCTCACCTGGTGGGTGCCGCATCCGGGGGGGGGGGGGGGGGGGGGGGGGGGGGGGGGGGGTGGGGGGGGGGGGGGGAGGGGGTGATGGGTGTGGTGAGTGGGGGGGGGGATGGATTTGTGCCAGGGCACAGTGTTGGTGGTGACTCACTCTGGCAGCCTTGAGGAGGTTGTGCAACTTCTTACTGCACTGCTGCCCGGTCCTGGCAGTGGAGCTCACAGCCACTGCCACCTGGGTCCAGGCCCGGTTGACGTGGGTGAGTGGCAGCCTCCTTCCTACCCAAGGAACAGGGTGTCCCTCCTCCCCTCCATTACATCCAGAAGGATCTCCAGCTCGGCATCCGCGAACCTCAGCACCACTCTTTGGGGTGGTATCTTCTTGGCTGGAATGATTGTGTGGGGAGAGGAGTGCTTATATGCTGCTGCAGCTTGTCAGGCTTTTGGGTGCCAATCCCGACCCCAGCAAGTCACTATCTGGCATATGTTGGTATCGCATTAGTTCCACGTGGCACAGGTGCTGACCCATGAACATGTCCTGAATTGTTCTGGGCTCGGCGCCACTATTGGGGCCATAGAACACTGTGAATCAGTCCTGGCGTTAGCACTTCGTCTCTGAAATGGAGAATCCCGCCCGATGTGAGGGGAGATGGGAGAGAAAGGAGATATTGATGCAGACTCAGAGCTACTTCAGGAAAGGGCTGGGAAATATTTGGCTTGGTGGACAAGAGGAACTGAGCCAAGAAGTAGAGTCGGCTGAAACAATCGTCTGAATCAGTGGCAAAGAAGTTAGTAAGAAATGAAGTTGGAAAGTGTAGGAGAGAGGGGTTCTAAGGTTGGTATTGAAGTTGCAGATTGTTGTCTCCTTAGGATCATCACAGAGTAGTGGATGATTATGACTGAGGACAGGAAAGCACAGTAGTGCTTGATGACAATAGTTTGTCTGTAATCTTGATAACCAAATGATGACCTAGCCAGCGATGTCCACATCCTATGAATGAATTTTAAAAAACAATTTCAATTCTGTTCTCTTGTGAAGGTACCAACTAAATTTTAACCAATAATAAATCAAATGAGCCTCATAACTCTAGTACTGGTACTGCTGGAGGGGGGGAGGTGCCACCGTGGGAAACTGGCAGAGCGTGGGACGCTGGCCGGGGGTGGGCAAGGGAGGGGGTATGGCTAACCGGCAGGGGAAGGGAGCAGGGAGCCCTCGGATCCGGCTGATAACCTGGAATGTGAGGGGGCTGAATGGGCCGGTCAAGAGGGCCCGAGTAGTTGCGCACCTGAAGGGGCTGAAGGTGGATGTGGCCATGCTCCAGGAGACACACCTGAGAGTGGTGGACTAGGTCTGGCTGAGAAAGGGGTGGGTGGGCCAGGTATTCCACTCAGGGCTGGACGAGAAGAGGAAGGGGGTGGCGATCCTGGTTGGGAAGAAGGTGTCGTTTGAGGCGTTGAAGGTGGTGGCTGACAGTGGCGGGAGGTACGTGATGGTGAGTGGCAAGCTGCAGGGGGAGCAGGTAGTGTTGGTGAATGTTTATGCCCCAAATTGGGACGACTCGGGGTTCATGCGGCGTATGCTGGGCCGCATTCCGGTCCTGGAGGTGGGGGGCCTGATCATGGGGGGAGACTTTAACACTGTGCTGGATCCCCCATTGGATCGATCCAAGTCCCGGACGGGTAGGAGGTCGGCGGCGGCTAAGGTGCTGAGGGGATTTATGGACCAGATGGGGGGGGGGTGGACCCTTGGAGGTTTGCGAGGCCAAGGGCCAGGGAATACTCGTTTTTCTCCCATGTACATAAGGCCTACTCGAGGATTGATTTTTTTTTTTTGTCCTGAGCAGGGGGCTGGTGTCGAGGGTGGAGGAAGTGGAATACTCCGCCATTGCCATTTCGGATCATGCCCCGCACTGGATGGACCTCGGGCTGGGGGAAGAGAGGGACCAACGTCCGCTCTGGCGCATGGAGGTGGGGCTGCTGGCAGATGAGGAGGTGGCCGGGAGGGTCCGGGGGTGTATTGAGAGATACCTCGAGGCCAATGATAACGGGGAGGTTCGGGTGGGGACGGTCTGGGAGGCATTGAAGGCAGTGATGAGGGGGGAATTGATCTCCATCCGAACCCATAGGGAGAGGGGGGAGCAGAGGGAAAGGGAAAGACTGATAGGGGAGATGGTGCAGGTGGATAGGAAGTATGCGGAGGCCCCAGAGGAGGGATTGCTGGGGGAGAGGCGTAGCCTTCAGGCCAGATTTGACCTACTGACGACTAGAAAGGCGGAAGCCTAGTGGAGGATAGCACAGGGGGCGATGTATGAACATGGGGAGAAGGCGAGCAGGATGCTGGCGCACCAGCTCCGGAAGCGAGACGCGGCCAGGGAGATTGGGGGAGTGATGGATAGAGCTGGGAAGGTGGTGCGGAGTGGGGTAGAGGTCAATGGGGTCTTCAGGGACTTTTATGGGGAACTGTACCGGTCTGAGCCCCCGGTGGAGGAGGGTGGAATGGGGCGCTTCCTGGACAGGTTGCGTTTCCCGAGGGTGGAAGAGGAGCGGGTGGAGGCACTAGGGGCGCCGATCGAGTTGGAGGAGGTTGTCAAAGGGATAGGGAGCATGCAGTCGGGGAAGGCGCCGGGGCCGGATGGGTTTCCAGCGGAATTCTATAAAAAGTATTTGGACCTGTTGGGCCCCCTGTTGGTCCGGACCTTTAACGAGGCATGGGAGGGGGGGGGCTTTGCCACCAACTACGTCACGGGCGCTGATTTCCTTGGTCCTGAAGCGGGACAAGGACCCTCTGCAGTGTGGATCATATAGGCCGATTTCGCTGCTGAACGCCGACGCTAAGCTGCTGGCAAAGATCCTGGCCACTAGAATAGAGGATTGTGTGCCGGGGGTCATACATGAGGACCAGACGGGGTTTGTGAAGGGAAGGCAGCTGAACACGCATGTGCGAAGACTCCTCAATGTCATTATGATGCCGGCGGTGGAAGGGGAGGCGGAGATAGTGGTGACGTTGGACGCGGAGAAGGCCTTCGATAGGGTGGACTGGGAGTACTTGTGGGAGGTGTTGGAGAGGTTCAGGTTTGGGGTGGGGTTTATTCGGTGGGTGAGGCTGCTCTACGAGGCCCCGATGGCAAGTGTAGCCACGAATAGGAGGAGGTCGGAGTACTTTCGGCTGCATCGGGGGACGAGACAGGGGTGCCCCCTGTCCCCCCTGCTCTTTGCGTTGGCAATTGAGCCCCTGGCCATGGCATTGAGGGAGTCAGGGAACTGGAGGGGCATGTGCGGGGGGGGGAGGGGGGGGGGGAGGAGGAGCATCGAGTGTCACTGTACGCGGACGACCTGCTGCTGTATGTGGCGGACCCGGTGGGGGGGATGCTGGAGGTGATGAGGATCCTTGGGGAATTCGGGGGTTTCTCGGGGTATAAGTTGAACCTGGGCAAGAGCGAGGTGTTTGTGGTGCAGCCGGGGGATCAAGAGGAGGGGATTGGTAGGCTCCCACTGAAGCAGGCAGGAAGAGCTTCAGGTACCATGGGGTCCAGGTGGCTGGGAGTTGGGGGGCCCTGCACAAGCTCAACCTCACAAGGTTGGTGGAGCAGATGGAGGAGGAGTTTAAGAGGTGGGATATGTTACCGCTGTCACTGGCGGGGAGGGTGCAGTCCGTCAAGATGACGGTGCTCCCGGGATTTTTGTTCTTGTTCCAGTGCCTCCCCATCTTTATCCCAAAGGCCTTTTTCAGGAGGGTCAACAGCAGTATTACGGGATTTGTGTGGGCGCATGGGACTCTAAGGGTTCGAAGAGTGTTCCTGGAACGAGGCAGGGATGGGGGGGGGCTGGCGTTGCCCAACCTCTGTGGGTACTACTGGGCAGCCAACGCAGCGATGGTGCGTAAGTGGGTAATGGACGAGGAAGGGGCAGCATGGAAAAGGATAGAGGCGGCGTCATGTGTGGGCACGAGCCTGGAGACGCTGGTAACGGTGCCGTTGCCGCTCCCTCCAACGAGGTATACCACGAGCCCGGTGGTGGCGGCTACCCTCAAAATTTGGGGGCAATGGAGATGGCACAGAGGAGAAATGGGGGGCTCGATGGAGGCCCCGATACGGGGGAACCATCGGTTTGTCCCAGGGAGCATTGATGGCGGATTCCGGGGCTGGCACAGGGCAGGGGTTAGGAGGTTGAGGGACCTGTTTGTGGAGGGGAGGTTCGCGAGCTTGGGGGAGTTAGAGGGGAAGTTTGGGCTCCCCCCGGGAGCATGTTTAGGTACATCCAGGTGAGGGCGTTTGTCAGGCAGCAGGTGGAGGGGTTCCCTTTGCTGCCCCCACGGGGGGTGCGGGATAGGGTGCTCTCGGGGGTGTGGGTCGGAGGAGGGAGGATCTCGGACATATACCGGGTAATGCAGGAGGTAGACGAGGCCTCGGTGGAGGAACTGAAGGGTAAATGGGAAGAGGAGCTGGGTGATGAGATTGAGGAGGGGACATGGGCGGATGCCCTGGAGAGAGTGAATTCCTCCTCTTCCTGTGTGAGGCTTAGCCTCATACAGTTCAAGGTGCTGCATAGGGCCCACATACGGGGACAAAGATGAGTAGGTTCTTCGGGGGCGAGGACAGGTGTGCTAGGTGCTCGGGGAGCCCAGCGAACCACGCCCATATGTTTTGGGCGTGCCCAGCATTGGGGGAGTTTTGGAAGGGGGTAGCAAAGACGGTGTCGAGGGTGGTGGGATCCAGGGTCGAGCCAGGCTGGGGACTCGCAATTTTTGGGGTGGCAGTGGAGCCGGGAGTGCAGGAGGCGATAGAGGCCGGGGTCCTGGCCTTTGCGTCCCTAGTAGCCCGGCGGAGGATCTTGCTCCAATGGAAGGATGCGAGGCCCCCAAGCGTGGAGGCCTGGATCTCGGATATGGCGGGGTTCATTAAATTGGAGAGGGTGAAATTTGCCCTGAGGGGATCAGTACAAGGGTTTTTCAGGCGGTGGCAGCCTTTTCTGGACTTCCTGGCGGAACGGTAGGGAAATAGGCCGACAGCAGCAGCAACCCGGGGGTAATGATTGGGGGGAGGGAGAACTGTGCACATGGGTTTGTGGAGGGTGCTATCTCCCTCTTGTTTGTTCTTTTTTTCTTTTTTTTTCTTTGTTGTTGTTTTTTCTTTTTGTTTGAAGTTGCTATTGAAGCTGGGGGGGGGGGGGGTATTGTTCATGGGGTGTTACCGCGGTTGTATGTTAATAGAGCTAAGATGTTTATATTTTGTATTTTATTTTGTAAAAATTTCAATAAAAATTATTTTTAAAAAAAAATAATCTATCACCGAGCAGCATGGTGGCACAGTGGTTAGCATTGCTGCCTACGGCGCTGAGGACCCGGGTTCGAATCCCGGCCATGGGTCACTGTCTGTGTGGAGTTTGCACATTTTCCCCGTGTTCGCGTGGGTTTCACCCCCACAACCCAAAGATGTGCAGGGTAGGTGGATTGGCCATGCTAAATTGCCCCTTAATTGAAAAAAATAATTGGGTATTCTAATTTTTTTAAAAAATAATCTATCACCAGTTGTAGCTGTCAATCAAACTGAAATAGCAGGCACCAGGATGGTTGTGAAATCAGCCATGCAGCACTAATCCATGAATGTAAACCCTCAGGCTTATATCAAGACTAAAATAACAAACAATCTTTATTTAACTCTCCAGACATGTTTTCAAAGATTTAAAGGGCAGGACTTTGAAAATTATTTGACAACATGAAAGCTCCCTTTGACAGCTATTTATAACAGTTTTAACACGTCCCTTTAACAGGTGCTTCTGACAGTTTTTATGGTTTGTTTTGACAGCTCTGTTGATATTTCAAATGAGCTTTGATCGCAATGCACTTTGTAAGCACATTTACGCCTACTTTTAACAATTCCCCAGGGCACCAGGAAATTACAGGCCAGTCAGTTTAACCTCAGTGATGTGGAAACTATTGGAAGCAATTCTGAGAGACAAAATTAATTTGCATTTGAAGAGGCAGGGATTAATCAAGAACATGGTTTTGTGAAGGGGAGATCGTGTCTAACCAATTTGATTGAATTTTTCGAAGAGGTGACCAGGTGTGTACATGAGGGAAATGCATTTGATGTAGTTTACTTGGGCTTCAGCAAGGCTTTCAGCAGAGGCATAGAGTGGAAGAGCAGGGAGGTTATGCTGGAACTATATAAAAAGTTGGTTAGGCTACAGCTAGAGTATTGTGTGCAATTCTGGAATCCAAATTATCGGAGCTATGTGATAGTTTGGTAAGGAGGCAGAGGAGATTTACCAGAATGTTGCCTGGGCTGGAGAGTTTTAGCTATGAAGAGAGATTGGATAGACTTGGATTGTTTTCCTGGAGCAGACGAGATCGAGGGGGGACATGATTGAAATGTATAAAATTATGAGAGGCATAGATTGAGTAGACAGGAAGAAACTTTTCCCCTTGGTGGAGGGGCCAATGATCAGTGGTCATAGATTTAAGGGAAGGGGCAGAAGATTTAGAGAGGATGTGAGGAAACAATATTTTATCCAGAGGGTGGTGGGAGTTTGGAACTTGCTGCCTGAGGCCATGGGCCAAGTACTGGAAAATGGGATTGGAATGGTTAGGTGGTTGTGCTTAACCAGTGCAGACGCAATGGGCTGTAGGTCATTTTCTGTGCTGTATGATTCTATGACTCTATGACTTGACCTCCACCAAGGATTGCTCTATATCCCAAAGGTGTTCCAACCAGATCCAGGGGGTACCTTACCACTCCCAAGAGATACCCTGGATATACAAACAAATCCAAAGTTCAGACCTGGTCTAATCTGCACACTGTGGATTTCACACCACTAGCTACCAAAATCTCACTTCAGTGGAGGCAGCTGATAATTTAAATGGCCAGCAGGCCACTAAGTGGCCATAAAATGCATATGTGCTACATGTTCCCCATTTCTGTCCCCACAAAAATGGAAGTGCCGTGTTGGGGGCAGAACTTATGATTTTCTGCCACTTCTGCCATTTTCAAGAGTCTCTCCGTAGTGGCGAAAATCTGGGCCTTTGTAATGATGTTATAAATGTTGTAGTTTCACATAGCTTTGGGCCAAGGAGTTATTCCTTCTATTATCTGGTTTTTGGCAATGTTTCCATCATCATATTCTTTCGTCCTCGGTTTCCTTGTCTTTTTCCTCACATTCTAACTTTCATACATCCTTTTGTCTTTCTGCACATTTATTTCCTATATATTACCGCGCATTTTTCTTGTGAATTATCTTTTTGGTTTGTTTACCTCATCTATTTTATTCTGTTTCTTCACTTCATGATCTTGATTTTATTCTCTACATTCTTTACCTCCACTTGCTTCCCTCCTTACCCAAGTCTACATTAAAACTTGCATGATAAAACAAAAACTATTTTTGTACTGCATTGTTGCGCTTAAAAGCCACAGCAGGCATTACTCGTGGGAGATGTTTGGTGCATCAATGTTCTGTTCATAACTCTTACAGAATATAGTGAGAGCCCTATTATTTGTTGCTCAGGGATCAGGCAGAGATTGCTTTGATGCAATGTGAAGCCATACTTGCCCGTACTATTTTAGTGGGTCAATGTTAAAAGTTCATTCTTGAATTTTGTCTCAATGAATGTAGTCTTTTTATAAGTTCGGAATATAATCTGTTGTGAACAGTTAAGCAGTATTTTCTTGTCCACAATGCCCCCACTACACCCAGACGTATAATATGAAATTTGATTGTAATGTTTCAATTTTTAACCATATTGTTTGTGTAGTTTACCCGACCGCCATTTTTGGCCAACTGGTGTTTGTGTAAATAGCATACCATGTCAAAATTGTAACATTTTAAATCAAGGCTTCTTATTTAATTATTTTGCAAATTTGTAATTGTGTTAGCTTCTTTGAAGTATTACAGCTTTTTTATTTACACAGCATGATACTTTGATCTAATTGTAACTATGATGATGAATTACAATAGCTGTATTAATTAGATCTTAATTAATGGACTTATTTTTGTGGAGTTATTATTTAAAGACCCACTAATATTAACAGGCATCCGCGTTTATTGCGTTTAGTTTAACTGAAGGTGAGTTGCTTGAATCAGAGCAAAATCAAAATGAAATGGTTTCCACAGAAACATAGCCAGCATAAGTGCTGATATACAATTAGATATACAAGAACGGAACCGGCGAGTGCAATTCCTCCCAGCATTGGATGTGGATGGTGTGGTCAACTTTGAGAGACATGATTTGCCTTTAACAAAGCTACGCTGACTTTCAATTATTAGCCCATATTTTTCAAGTGCAAATCAACCTTGCCCCGGACCATTGTCTCTAAATGTTTTTCCATCACTAGTGCATTAAGCTGATTGATGGAATTTCCTTGCCTGCTTTTTTGAGCAGGGATAGAATAGTTATAATCATCCGATCCTCTGGCACCACACCCATGGCTAAAGAATATTCAAAGATTGTGACAAGAGCCACCTTAATATTCATTCTTCCCTCATATCTGGGATGCATCCTGTTATGTCATATGTCTGCATGCATTGTAATGTAAAGGTGCTTGGCAGAGCAAAGGTTAACATGGGAATGGATAATAATACCTCATGGTATGATGCATAGAGTCACATGGTACTCAGTATTCCCGTAAGGATAGACAGGATGAACAGGAGGTGGAGGTGCTTTATTGATTGAAGATGGTAGCTAGGCTGTATTAAGAAATTATATTGGCACTAAGGGCCAAAATGTTTAATCGATCTGGGTGAAAATGAGAAAACAAGGGAAAATACGTCTTGGTAGGAGTAATTTAGAGGCCCCGCAATACTTCCAAAAGTGGGACATAGTATAAACCAAGAAATAATGAGGCCTTCTGAGAAAGGCACAACAGTAATCTTTGGTGATTTGGACATGCATATTGACTGGATTAATCAAATTAGTAAAGTTAACCTTGAGGGAGATTTCATAGAGTGTATGAGGGATTATTTCTTAGAGCAATATGTTCTGGAGCCAACCAGGGAGCAGGCTATTTTAGATTTAGTATTATGAAAGGGTTGATAAATAGTCATAGAATTCCAGAATTTACAATGCAGAAGGAGGCTATTCAGTCCATCAAGTATGCACCGGCCCTTGGAAAGAGCACCTACTTAAGCCCAGGCTTCCACCCTATCCCTGTAACCCAGTAACCCGACCTAACTTTTTGGACACGAAGGGGCAATTTAGCATGGCTAATCCACCTAACCTGCACATCTTTGGACGGTGGGCACCCGCAGGAAACCCATGAAAATACAGGGAGAAAGTGTAAACTCCACACAGTCACCCGAGGCCGGAATTGAACCTAGAGCCCTAGCGCTGTGAGGTAGCAGTGCTAACCACTGTGTCACCGTGTCATTAAGGATCTTCTTGGATTGAGTGGTCACAGCATGCTAGAGTTTTAAATTCGGATTGAGCGAGAAGAGAGTGCTGTACTAGAGTTTTAGCGTTGGCAAAGGTAATCATACAGGCCGGAGGAAAGAATTAGCCCAAGTAGACTGGGCCCAAAGAATTGAGGGGAGGACAGTTGAGGAACAAATGTGAATGTTCAGAGAGATATTAAATACCTCTCAATTAAAGTATATTTCTGAGAGGAAGAGAAATTTTAAAAGGGAGAAAAACTTTCCATGGCTAAGTAAGGAAATAAAGGAAGGCATAAAGGCAAAAACTAGAGCATACCATACTGCAAAAGCTGGTGGTAAACTGGAGGATTGGGAGAACTTAAGGCGATTTAAAAATAAAATCAAAAGGGCGAAGATGAACTACGAAGGGAAACTGACAGGAAACATAAACACTGATACCAAAAGCTTCTATACGTATATAAAGAGGAAGACAATAGCTAAAGTAAATGTTGGCCCTTTAGGGGACGATACTGGTGAGGTAATAATAGGGAACACAGAGATGGCAGAGACATTGAACCAATATTTTACCTGTCTTCACGGTAGAGGATAATAAATTTTCAAAACCTGCAGTTAATGCAGAGGAACTTGGTGCAATAACCATCATTAGGAAGATGGTACTAATGGGATGAGATTAATGGGATTAAAGGCAGATAAGTCTCCGGGACCTGATGGCCTGCATCCTCGGGTGTTAAGGGAGGTGGCAGCAGAGACAGTGGATACATTGGTTATGATATTTCAGAATTCCCTGATTCTGGAAAATTCCCAGTGGATTGGAAACACACTAATGTGATGCCCTATTCAAAAAGGAAGAGAGGCAAAAAGTAGGAACTATAGACTGGTTAGCTTGACCTCTGGTGGAGAAGTTGCTGGAATCCATCATGAAGGAGGAGATGACTGAATATATTGGAAAGAAAAAACCCAATCCCCCATCGTCAGCATGGTTTTATGAAGGGCAAGTCATGCTTGACACACTTATTTCAGTTCTTTGAGGACATAACCAGCAAGGTGGATAACGGTGAGCTTGTGGATTTGATATCTCTAAACTTCCAGAAGGTGTTTGACAAATCTTACGTATAAAAGGTTAATCCAGAAGGTGAGACCGCAGGGGTTTGGGGTAGAGTACTAGTTGGATTGAGGATTGGTTGACTGACAGAAAGCAGAGGGTCAGGATAAATGGGCCCTTCTCTGGCTGGTGAACTGTATTTAGTGGGGTGCTGCAGGGGGTCAGTCCTCGGACCTCAACTGGCTACAAGCAGGCAGTGAAGGGGAGATAAAGATTTTCAGATGGATGTATGTCGGTAAAGAGATTGAGCTAAAATTTGCCAGATGGAGTTTAATATGGATAAGTGTGAGGTTATCCATTTTGGCCGAAAAAAATAATTGCAAATTAATATCTAAATGGAAAGCAGATTCAAAATGCGTCTGGACAGAGGGATATAGAACATAGAACAGTACAGCACAGAACAGGCCCTTCGGCCCTCGATGTTGTGCCGAGCAATGATCACCCTACTCAAGCCAACGTATCCACCCTATACCAGTAACCCAACAACCCCCCCCCCCCCCCCCCCCCCCCCCCCCCCCATTAACCTTATTTTTTAGACACTAAGGGCAATTTAGCATGGCCAATCCACCTAACCTGCACATCTTTGGACTGTGGGAGGAAACCGGAGCACCCGGAGGAAATCCACGCACACACGGGGAGGACGTGCAGACTCCGCACAGACAGTGACCCAGCCGGGAATCGAACCTGGGACCCTGGAGCTGTGAAGCATTTATGCTAACCACCATGCTACCGTGCTGCCCCCGATCTAGGTTCCTTTGTTCATGAATCGCAGAAAGTCAGTACACAGGTACAGCATGTAATTAAAAAGGCAAATGGAGGAATTCCGGTGGCAGCCATGGGGTGAGTGACCACGCACAGGGCAGCTCTAGCACAAAGGCGTTGGTTTGGGCATTTTCTTCCCATTTGCGGAGTAGTTCTGGTAGAAGTGTGGTGCGGAAGGTTTAGAAGGAGAGATTATCCCCAAGATTGGCCACCAGATCCGGCAAAAAACAGTTAAAGACCTGGCTGAGAAGTTGGAGGGGACCTATGGTGTAGAAACAATTATGAGAATGGGGAAGGGTCGCCGTCAGTGGGAAAGCCACAGCTGGAGCAGTTGATCGTATTCATCAAGGAGAAATTTTACCAGCAAATGAAGGAGATGCTTGGCGACTGGTCGAAGGCGATTGACGGAGCTGAAGCATGTCTGCGAGGATCGTTGGACCGGTTAGAGAAGTGCCTCGATGCGCAAGGAGCAATAATCTGTGAGGTGGAGAAGGTGGTGTCCGACCAGAGCGATCGGATTGTGTCTTCGGAGGTGGGCATCGTGTGGAATCTGTGCAAGTCGCTATGGGTGAAGGTGGAGGAGCAGGAGAACAGGTCAGGGTGGCAGAACGCACGGATTGTGGGTCTGCCAGAGGGTGTGGAAGGAATGAGCGCCACAAAGGAATGAGCGCTACGAATGCTGGCTGGGCTGGTAGAGAAGGTGCTGTACCCAGCGAGATTGAGATTACGTTAGACGGCCGGGAGTACTACTTTGAGACATCAGACGAGGCAAATGACTTTATAAGAGACCATAAACTGGGGTAGACTTGAGAGTTGGTGTGAGATGGAGGAGCTGAATCCGCAAAGGTTTGGTGTCATGGCTGTTTGTGTTGCTGGAGGGTTGGAATTTGTTCGAGGAATTGTAAGTTTGTAAGGCGTGATCATTCCCTCCTCCCTCTCCCTGCCTTTTGTTGTGTTTTTCTTTTTGGGAGGAGTTAATTTGTGATTTTGAGTGCTTTTCTTTATTGGGAAGGGATGTGTTTGGGGCCCTTTGGCTAGTTGGATATTCAGTTGGGTTAGGGGCCAATTGCACAGGCTAAGAAGGGACCAGTGGGTTGAGGGGTGCGTGGTGAGCCTCCCAGCGGGAGTTGCCACGATAGCAAGTACTGCTGGTGAACAGAGGTTAGGTGGGGGAGGAGGTCATAATAGCTGGTCGGGGGTGGGGGGGTTTAGGGTTAGGGTTGGGGGGGGGGTGGAATTGTGATATGGCAGATATGGAGGCTGTGTGTGGTCATGGGGGGAGGTGTGGCATCTTGGATGGGCCTGGTTTAGGGTGGTGTTAAGTGAGGTAGAACTGGTGGAGGATAATGGCAGCTGGTAGTGCGGGAGGTGTAACCTTCCGGTAGGAATCGTGCTGTGGAATGTCTAGGGGCTAAATGGGTCGGTTAAGAGGTCCTGGATTTTTGCGCACCTGAGGAGATTGAAAGCGGAGATGATTTTTCTGCAGGTGACGCACCTCCAGGTGAAGGATTAGGTTAGGCTGAGGAAGGGATGGATGGGAAAAGTATTTCTCTCGGGGTTTAATTTCACGTCGCGGTAGGTAACAATTTTGTTGATTAAAAGGATAAGGTTTGTTGGGGCCAAGGATATGCAGGACCTGGGGAGAAGAAATGTGATAGAGTGGGGTTCTAGTCAATGTATATGCGCCCAACTGGGATGGTGCAGGGTTCATAAAGGGGTTTGAGGGAGTGCACCAACTGATTATGTGTGAAGATTTTAATTGTGTGATGGAGCTGAAGGTGGACAGATCGAGCCCCAAGTCAATCGGAAGGTCGAGGATGGCAAGGGAGTTAAGAGGATTTATGGAATATATGGGAATGGTTGATCCGTGGAGGTTCAGGAACCTCCACGCGTGTACAAGTGTACTCTAGAATTTATTTCTTTGTGGGGAGTCAGGTGGTGCTGATTGGGGTGGTGGGGGCGGAATATGCACGAATTGTGATTTTGGATCATGCACCATATTGGCTGGAGGTGAGGCTCAGCAAGGGGCGGGTTCAGAGGCTGGGATGGAGGCTAGATTCAGGTCTCTTGGCAGATAAAGGGTTTCATGAAAAGGTGAGGTTGGCAATTGAGGATTACGTGGAGCTTAATCTGAATGAGGAGGTGTTGCTGGCCACATTCTGGGAGGCGTTGAAGGCGGTGGTTTGAGGGGAGATTATCTTGTTCAAGGCGCACAGGGACAGAAGACGGAGGGAGGCGCATGGCGATTGCGGAACAAGATAGTTGAGGTGGACAGGAGATACTTGAGGGCTCTCAGTAAGAAGCTGTTGGCGGAGAGAAAGAGGTTGCAGCACCATTTTGATTGGTTGATGACAAGGAAGGCGGTGGGACAATCACGGAGGGCGATGGGTTGCAGGGTACGAGTACAGAGAGAAGGCGAGTCGTATGCTGGCCCATCAGTGGTGGATTCTGAGGATCAAATGGGTTTTGTAAAAGGCCTGGTGGCAAGTGTATGAATGAATGAGATGAGTTCACCAAGATTTTGACTGCAAAGGGGAATGAGGCAGGGGTGTCCGCTGTCGCCACTGCTGTTTGTTCTGGCGAGTGAGCCCTTGGCGATGTTCCTTCGGGGGTCCGTGGAGTGACAGGAGATTGTGAGGGGGTGCAGGGAGCACCAGGTGTCGTTATATGCGGATGACCTGTTGTTGTTTGCGTCGTACCTGCTGTAGAGTATGGGTAAGATCATGGGACTATTGGAGAGGTTTGGGGAGTTCACCAAGTATAAGCTAAATGTCGGGAAGAGTAAGGTGTTTCCAGTGAATGTGGCGGGGTGGGGGGCCAATTTGGAGATGTTGCCATTTAACGTAGCTCGGGAGAGGTTTAGGTATTTGGGGATTCAGGTGATGTGAGAATGGGCTACGATGCACAGGTGGAATTTGACAATGTTAGTGGAGGAGGTTAAGGGGGATTTTAAGAGGTGGGATAGTTTGCACCTGACATTAGCAGGGAGTGTGCAGGTTGTAAAGATGAATGTGCTCCACAGTTCCTCCTTGTTTTCCAGACCCTCCTGATCTTTCTCACTGAGGCCTATTTCTGGAGTTTGGAGACAATGATCTCTGATTTCATATGGGCAGAGAAGGTGCCAAGGATAAAAAGGGCTTTGCAGAAGCAGAGACAGAAAGAGGGGTTGGTGCTCCCGAACTCCTGCAATATTATTGCGTAGTAAATGTGGAGAAGGTGGATGGTGGGGAGCGGAGTGGGTCAAGATGAAGGAGGCGTTCTGTAGATGGCCCAATCTGAGGGCCATGGTGACAGCCCCGCTGCCGTTAATTCCGGGAAAGTATTTGGGGAGTCCTGTGGTGCAATCAATGGTCAGGGTATGGAATCAGCTAAGGAGTCATTTTAAGTTCGAAGTGATGTCGGTGTTGATGCCACTGTGTGGGTACCACAGTTCAAACCTGGGGAGATGGATGGGATATATTGGAAATGGAGGGAGGCAGTGCTGGAGAGGGACTTGTGCTTGGAAGGGAGGTTTGCAGGTACGGAAGTGGCTTGAATTACGAGGGGTAGTGAGTTTAGATGTATGGAGGTGCGGGACTTTGCAAGGAAAGAATGGAGGTGTTTCCCAGGTTGTCTGAGTACACTTTGTTGGAGCAACTGCTATTCCTAGATGAGTTGGGGGAGGGTAGGATTGGACAAATATACGGGTGGTTGGGGGATCTGGGTGGGGCGCAGATGGTGAGGATCAGGAAAAAATGAGTGAGGTGCGCGGGAGGCCCAGCAAATCATGTCCACATGATTTGGGCATGCCCAAAGAGGGTTTTGGCAGGGTTTTGCTAAGGCAATGTCCACGGTACTAAAAAAACGGGTGGGGCTGAGTCCGGAGGTGGCAATCTTTGGAGTGTCGGAAGAGCCGGGAGTTCAGGGGGCGAAAGAGGCTGACGTCTTGGCCTTTGCCTCCCTGGTAGCCTGGAGACGGAGCTTATTAATGTGGAGGGACTCGAAGCCCCCGAGTGTAGAGACCTGGGTTAGTGACATGGCTGGGTTTCTCAGTCTCGAGAAGATAAAGTTCACTTTAAGATGGTCAGTGGTAGGGTTCACCTGGAGGTGGCAGCTGTTCGTCGATTTTCTCGTGGAAAATTAAAATGTCAGCAGATGCAGTATTCCAAAGGGGGGGGGGGGGAGAGGGCCGGGATGTTGTTTTATGGTCTGGGTGTGTGAGGATTGGGATGGGGGTGGATATGTTTATTATACCATGTTTATGTCATTGTTATTGTTGTTATTATAGAAACTTGTAAAAATCGTAATAAAAATTTTTTTTTTAAAAGAAAAAAATGGGAGGAGGAGTTGGGGGGGGGGGGAGAGAAACAGGCTGGTGACTGTGATGTGAGACGATGCGGATGGTGAGCTCCTCCTATTTCGTGGTCGAACCTGGTACCTGATTCCCTGTCGGGAGGGAAGCCGCTTGCTGTCCGTCGTCTCCCCCCCCCCCCCCCCCCCCCCCCCCCCCCCCCGACACACGCAATGTAAGCTATACTTACATTGAAGAACAGGTGATGGTCCCACGGGCGCAGTAGAATCTTAGAATCCCTGCAGTGCAGAAGGAGGCCATTCGGCCCATCGAGTCTGCACCAGCCATTCAAAAGGACACTTTATCCATGTCCACTCCGCCCTATCCCTGTAACCCCATAATCTAATATGCACATCCTTGGCACTAATTTATCATGACTAATCGACTTAATCAACACATCTTTGGACTGTGGGAAAGAAAGTGGGACACCCAAGGCAGAACGTCCAAACTCCACACAGGCAGCCACCCAAGTTCGAAATTGAGCCCGAGTTCCTGGCGCAGTGAGGCAGCAGTAGATGGCAGAAACTGAAAGGCAGCTGCAGTAAAAAACACTTATGGCAGGTAGAGAAGAGGAAACCCCACAGAATAAAGGCTAGCAGAGTTAAATACAGAACGCTGCAGAGATTAAGAGAAAGTGAATTTATTTTCAGTTGTGTAAAGAAAATATTTCCAGTCAAGAAAAAGAATTGCTGCTGTTCAAAAATTTGACAGAAAAGACACTGGGTGAAAACAAAGGTTTAAAAAAGGATTCCCTTAATGGTAAGCGGTGTGAATTTTTTAGTTTTACAAGCATTCAAAACTAAAGGAAAATATCTTCAGACATTATAATTTTAAATACAGAGAACAGATTTAAGCTTCAAGCCCTGTTTGGTACTGTGCAGAAGGTGGAACAAACTGTACCTTCAATGATACATTTGTTGCAAATTACACCTGCAAAGTCTATTTTTTTCAAAGATCTGCCCAGCAACAAGAAAAAAACGTGAGGATCATAGAATCCCTATAGTACAGAAAGAGGCCATTAGGCCCAATGAGTCTGAACCAACCTAAGACCACCCTACCTAGGCCCTATCACTGCCCTGTAACCTCACCCTCAGGGGTAATTTACCATGTCCAATCCACCTGACCTGCACTTCTTTGGACTGTGAGAGGATCTGGAGGAAATCCACGCAGACACGGGGAGAAAGTGAAAACTCAACTCCAGTCACCCAAGATAGGAATCGAGTCCGGGACCCTGGTGCTGTGAAGCAACAGTGCTAACCACTGTACCACCATGCAGATGCCAACTGTATCCTGGAGACGACAGCCTGTGTGGGGGGAAAAAAGTCTCCGTCTTAAAGAGGAAACAACATTTAAAAAGACAACTACTAAGAAATACATTTATGACTAGATAATTAGAAGAGACCCCAGAGAGAGGGCAACTTCTAATAAAGGTCCATAAGCAACAGGAGACCCCAGAGAAGGGAACTCGACCCAGGGAGCAAGAAACCCCAAGGAGAGAACAAGTCCATCGAGAGCCGCAAAAGAGCTGAGGGAAGGCACAAAATACTCCCAAGCGAGAACAACAGGAGATCCCAAAGGGAGGGCAACATGAAACCGCAGAGGGAGTGCAACGAGAGAATAAGCATCTGAAAGAACAGTTGATTGTCCTTCTTGATCAAATGCAGAAGGAATACATGACCGTTCAGCGTGTCTTTAATAGCTGAATGGAAGCACAACAGCAGACACTAACAGTGACTATTGAATTACGTGAAACCCCAATGTGCTACGTTCCTCCAAACACGACGGACCAAGATGTGGAGGAACTGTCCAGTCCCAAGACTGTCTGAATTTATGAATTTTCCGTTTTGTTTTCAGTATTGTCTCTGGAGGGAAAAGCAGAGGGTAGCCCGCCAGTTGCCTTGCCGAGTTTTCCTGCCGTACTTTTAAAAACTTTGAGGAAAGAAAAGTGGAGACCCCGGCCCTCCAGCAACCTCAGCACTTGACAGATCTGGGCACCCTTTTTAAAGGATGACCTGATCCTTAAAAAACTAATTAAAAGAACCCCCCCTCACCCACATGGCCATGAAACACTTCTCCTCCCAGCCCCATCCTGAAGTTCCCCAGCAGAATCCCCCACTCCACAAGCAGTGCCCAGGTACTGCCTAAGCTAGGGGCTGGACGTACCTGTGCGCCCCCAACCGGTTCTGTTCGCTAGTTCCCCGTTTTTCAGAACCTATTGTAAACCCTGCCGACGAATTATCCCTCTGTGGGAGAATGATACAGCAGGGAGGCCGGCTAAGAAAATGTTAATGTATTTTAATAGGTTTCCCGTCATTGCATGGCCCATTACGTCACTGGCAGGTGGGTGGGAACAATCGAACAGGGAAATCCTGTTGGCATGAAAGCCATTTTGGGCCTTCTCTTAATTCTCTGTCCCCGCCATCATTCTTGCCCGCCAAAAACTGGAAAATCCACCACCCCCAGACTCTTTAAGGAAGTTTTCATCTATGAACCTCATACCAGTTGTAAGTTAGACCTAGAATGTAATATAAGTAGATTAGAGATATTTGAATATTGTGGTGCAGCAAAGTAGAAAAATGAGTTCAAAGTGTTCCTCAAATGGTAAAGTAGGACTGTCGTGAATGTTCCTTTGAGAAAGATTTGGTTTTACCACATGTCTTGTAGCACGGCTTCAGTGATGTCATTTGTGGGTGGAGCTGGGCTGTGGCTGTCAGGTGAGAGGAGGTTTAGTGTTTGGGTTTCAGGTTCAGTTTGTTGTTTTGGACTGCAGAAGACAAGCAATGACTCCCTGTTTTTATTTTAAAAGCTGTTCAAGGGAACTGAAAGTAGACTGGGTGTGGCAAACTGCCTTGGTAACTTTAAAGATAGAGTTGCTTTCCGGGAGGAGTTTTGAATCTGCTGGTTGGAAAGGACCAGTCCCATTCAGGTGAGATTTAAGTGTGCTGGGTCACACCCTTGAAAGGGGTTTTGGTTTATTGGATTGAATTGGAACATCTACTAAGGGGGATTCATTAAGGGTTATATACATAGATTACTGTAGCTGTTGTGTTTCCTTCATGTTGTAATTGATAACAAATACTTGTGTTTTATATATGTTAACTACATTCTTATAATCAACTTTGTTTTGATAAAATCGAATTGGAAGACTGTTGAATTACACCTGCAGTGAAGGATCTTGTGCTCATCCCAGCCAAATTCAACATAAAAGTTATCGGTCAGGTGGGCGTCATAATACACTTTGCAGTTTCTAAGCCCTGGCCCACAAGAAACTGCCTTTTAAGTAAACCACTAAATGTTCTTTTTATGGTAACAACAAAATGAAAACACTTCCTGAAAGAGATCAGAACATATTATAACAGCTGAGTGGGATCATCACAAAATCTCTTTATTTTGAGTCAATAAAGAAAAACTTCCAATCTTGTGTATCATGAAACAGTTAATGTTTCAACAAGCACTGAAAATACAGTTTTCAGTGGGTGTCCAAGGTGGTGCTGGGGTGTGGGGGGTGGAGAATCGAGGGGTATCACAAAACAGCTTTAACGCTGGCGGAAATTTTCCTGTTTGATTGTTGAGGGCAGCACGGTAGCACAAGTGTGGCTTCACAGCGCTAGGGCCCCATGTTCGATTCCCCGCTGGGTTGCTGTCTGTGTGGAGTCTGCATGCTCTCCCCGTGTCTGCGTGGGTTTTCTCCTGGTGCTCCGGTTTCCTCCCACAGTCCAAAGACATGGATTGACCATGATAAATTGCCCTTAATGACCAAAAAGGGTAGGAAGGGTTATTGGGTTACGGAGATAGGGTGGAAGTGAGAGCTTAAGTGGGTCGGTGCAGACTCGATGGCACAAAGAGTCTGCACTGTATGTTCTATGTCCCTGCACCTTCAGCAAAATCATAATGGGGTTCCCGCCATGCAAGATCAGGAATTCTATAACCATACACTTAAATATCATTGGGGGGCTTTCCCACTATTATACCTCCACGTAAGGATCTCACCCTGCCCCTCTCCACTCACTCCCCTTTGCCATCAGGGTTTACAATGGAGCCTGACAAACAGAAATCTGATGAATAGTCCCCGCTCGGGGCAAACAGGTAAATACAGCCCTCAGGGAGGTGAAGATCATGCTCGGACAGAACTCTGCCACTCAACCCACCCCACCAGCATAATGTCGTGTGTCCTGCCCCTTCCATTGCTTTTTAAATGTGCTTGAAAATGTAGTGGTAAAAGCTGGCAAGACAGCTGGCAGGCTGCCCTCCTCCTTTCCTGCCTGGGATAACATATTGCAAAAGAAAAATCATAAAATTCCACCCAGTGAAACAGAAAATGCCGGTCGTGATGATGCTTTATTGCTGTTTTTTTTGTTGGCATTAACATTAATGTGTTAAATTGCGGTTGCATTGGAAAATGGCCTGGGTTAGATGGTAGAGATCACGGATTGGAAAGTGCTGTTAAAGGACGTGAGACATGTCACTGCAGTGTATCTTATACCTTTTGCAGTCGAGCAATCCTCCGTCACCTCGAGGCTGAGATAACGGAGGAATTCTCCGTCCCCCGAGATTTGGCAGGGGGCGGGAATCGAGCCGCGCCGGTCGGTGGGCCCCCCGCGCCGGTCGGTGGGCCCCCCGCAGTGATTCTCTGGCCCGCGATGGGCCGAAGACCCGCCGCTGACAGACCGCTCCTGCCGGCGTGGTTTAAACCACCTACCTGACTGGCGGGATTGGCGGCGTGGGTGGGCCCCGGGGTTCTTGGGGGGGGGGGGGGGGCGATCTGACTCTGGGGAGTGCCCCCACGGTGGCCTGGCCCGCGATTGGGGCCCACCGATCGGCCGGCGGGCCTGTGCGGTGGGGGCACTCTTTTTCTTCCGCCTCCGCCATAGCCTTCACCATGGCGAAGGTGGAAGAGACCCCCTCCCCTGCGCAGGCGCCAGTATGACATCAGCAGCCGCTGACGCTCCGGCGCATGCGCGGACTTACGCCGGCCGGTGAACTCCTTTCGGCCCCGGCTGGCATGGCGCCAAAGGCCGTTCATGCCAGCCAGCGGAGTGGGAACCACACCGGTACGCACCTCGCCCCTCGATGTGAGGGCTTGGGCCCTAAAGGTGCGGAGAATTCCAGAAAAGAGACATTCTGTCATGAAATTTTGACATCTAGTAATTCCTTGCTTTGTTTCTGTGCTGTAGACTTGATGTAACTCCATTAGTATTGCAACTGGAAACAGTTCAGCTGTAAAGTCTTGATATCCTTCTACGCACACAAACTAATGCATCACCAAATGGCATCTGTATGGCTTACATCAGCAGTGTGCACAAGTGTTGCGGATGCTATTTTAAAGAGAAATTACACTGGTAGTGCTGAGAAAACGTAACCGGATTTTGCAGCGGTATCTTACCTTAGCCTCCAGTCCCGGGTTTCCTCATGCGATTCCTCCTCAGTCCACTGTCACGATCCCAGCTGATGTTATTATCATTAATTACCTTATCCCTTTGAAGTTGATACTTTGTTTAATCCTTCAACTCTTTTGCATAATTTATGAACTATATATCTAGTCCTCAACACATTTTGAATGGTCTTTTGCAAACAATTCAATTGCCTGTATTCCAACTTGTGTTTTACCACTGGAACACGCCTGTAAACCATTTTCTCTGGTTATTGACCTGGATAGATCATATTATAATTTTAGTCCTTTTTCTCAACACTTCATAATTTCCAATTCTGCAGTACTTGCGTTCATGCTAAAATACAACTGTCAAAACACACTAGAACTTGAAGGCATTAACTTCAAATACGTGATTGCTTTGAGTTCCCTAAATCTCTCTGAAGCTAAATCCCTTTCAGGACAAAGCCAATATATGATTGAGCCTTGGTTGCATGACCCCATTATGGGACATTACATTTAGTTTCATCCCTTTTTGTAACCACGTGCTGAATATTACATGTTCCTGTCATCTTATGTGGACTTCAATCACTTAACAAGGACTAGTTTCCATTTCAGGAGAGATTATTGAAACATAGACAGAATTTTATACTCCCCACTGGCGGGTTTTTAGTCGGAGGGTGGGGAGCATGAAATTGAAGCAACAAGATTCTCTCTGCCTGCCTGAACAACGATTTTACGCCTGGGCCGGCAAGGCATTGGAGAGGAAACACATCCTTGCACCTGTTGGAGACCACTTAAGGGCAATTTCCCACCCAGCCTCAATTTTTAAGTTGATAAGCAGATTGACTGTACATAGAGGAAGCCTGAAAATGAACGGACTTGGATCTTGAGCGGGAAGAGGTGGGGGCATGCCTCCATTAGAGTCCCCGTTCTGAAGTTGGCTGCCCCGCCCCACCCTCGCTGGCTTCTCCACCGAGACACAAATCTCCCCCTTTGCTCCCCACATGGCTTCCGTATCATTCCCACCCTGGGTCCTCTTGAACTTACCTTAGCCTCCAATCCCGGGTTTCCTCATGCGATTCCTCCTCAGTCCACTGTCACGATCCCAGCTCATGTTATTATCATCAATTACCTTTGAAGTTGATACTTTGTTTAATCCTTCAACTCTTTTGCATAATTTATGAACTATATATCTAGTCCTCATCACGTTTGGAATAGTATTTTGCAAACAATTCAATTGCCTGTATTCCAACTTATGTTTTACCACTGGGACACGCCTGTAAACCATTTTCTCTGGTTATTGACCTGGATAGATCATATTGTAATTTTAGTCCTTTTTCTCAACACTTCATAATTTCCAATTTTGCAGTACTTCAGTTGTTTTCCTATTGTCCATTACTAATATAGCAATCTTAGTGAGGTTATTTGGATCTGGGGCAGGATTCTCCGACCCCCTGCCAGGTCGGAGAATCGCCGGGGGGCGGCGTGAATCCCGCTCCGACGCTGGCTGCCGTATTTTCTGGCGCCGGTTTTCGGGTCGGGGCCCTTTTAGCAGCGCCCCCCCGGCAATTCTCCGGGCCCCGATGGGCAGGGCGGCCGCCTATTTTCGGCCAGTCCCGCCGGCGTGAAACGGACATGGTCCATCAGTGCAGGACCTGGCTGGTAGGCCGTCTACTGGAGTCCTTGGGGAGGGGGGGTGCGCTGGAGCATCCGGCCCCGGGGGGGCCCCCAAAGTGGCCTGGCCTGCGATCGGGGCCCACCGATCTGCAGGCAAGCCTGTGCCATGGGGCAACTCTTTCCCTCCACACCGACCTCTGTAAGGCTCTGCCATGGCCGGCATGGAGAAGAAAGCCCCTGCGCATGCCAGCGGTTCTGCGCATGCGCGGGACCAAGGCGGCCCTTCGGCGTCAGTTGGCGCGACGCAAACCCTTCCGACGCCGGAGTGGTTCACGCCGTTCTTGGCCCCAGCATCGGGCCATCCCGCCGATTGCGGGAGAATCCCGCCCCTGTTCTTGTTCAACTGGATCACAATTTGGCAATGAGTTTTAATTCACAAGAACAACTTAAAAATTGTGACACTCTATACCACCCTTCCCCTAGTTTGTTGTGAAGTTTGCTTTGAAGTCCAAGAATTGCATTGTTCCTTTCCGTGACAGTGTTCCAACAGGTCATTATTTTTGTTTTTCTTAAATTGTGCATTCAACCAATTATTCTGATTTGCTGGCAATTCCTTTTCCTGTTCAAGGCATTTTCCGTGATATTTCATGGAGACTTCTGATAAGTTCATCAAGTTTTAATTGAAGATTAGCCTTTGTCAAGTTTGCTTTTTCATAAATTTATAATTTAAACAGTTCAAGTCCTCAGGCAAATGTTCAGCTTTCTGGGGTTGATAGAAATATCATAGAATTTGCAGTGCAGAAGGAGGCCATTCGGCCCATTGAGTCTGCACTGGCTCTTGGAAAGAGCACCCTACCCAAGGTCAACACCTCCACCCTATCCCCATAACCCAGTAACCCCACCCAACACTAAGGGCAATTTATCATGGCCAATCCACCTAACCTGAACATAGAACATAGAACATAGACCAGTACAGCACAGAACAGGCCCTTCAGCCCTCGATGTTGTGCCGAGCAATGATCACCCTACTCGTATCCACCCTATACCAGCCTTACTTTTTTAGGACACTACGGGCAATTTAGCATGGCCAATCCACCTAACCCGCACATCTTTGGACTGTGGGAGGAAACCAGAGCACCCGGAGGAAACCCACGCACACACGGGGGAGGATATGCAGATTCCCCACAGACAGTGACCCAAGCCGGAATCGAACCTGGGACCCTGGAGCTGTGAAGCAATCGTGCTATCCACAAGGCTACCGTGCTGCCCCAATTGTTCTCAATTGTTTGTATTATTTCTCTTTTATTCATGAGCAAACTCTTCTTCCATATGTGAAAGTTGGTTTTCTGCATGAATCATGTCTTCCTTAAACTGATTGTATGCAAGAAGCATCTAATTTTTGTCCACAGTAGTTTCAGACGTTAGTTAAGATGAATCTGATAAACCACCTTCTGTAATACAATCTCACGTCATTACTGTATACCCCAGGCAAATCATTACCTAAAGTAAAATCTATTGCGGCAAAGGTGTTTTTGGAATAATTTCCACTGTAACAATTCCAATTACAAAGTCACTTCTTAAGTTAATTTTATACATAGAAATAGGTTCATGGGCGGCACAGTGGTTAGCATTGCTGCCTACGGCGCTGAGGACCCTCCGGCAGGAAGATTACATAGAATTTTTTTTTAAATCTTCTGCGTCTCCGATTGCGCAAATTTGCGGTCTTCAGCCGCAGCAGCCGGCTTTCATATTCAATTTTTATTTATTTTTTGTAAATTGTAACAATGGTGTTGCACGGCACATTTAATCAAAGGGACCAAAGCCCATGTCATCGTCAGCATCTTCAGATTCTTCCTGTTTCTTCTCTTCCTTTTCCTCTTCAACAGCAACAGGGGCAGCGGTGGAAACAACTGCTGCAGCAGCTGGGGCACTGCTACAAGCACGAATGTTGCAGATGAAACTGTTGACGTCAATATTAGCCAATGCCTTGGCAAACAGAATAGGCCAGAAAGGCTCAATGGTCACACCAGCTGTTTTAATCTGGGCATTGAGTTTGTCTTCGGTGACAGTGACCTCATCATCATGCAGGATGAGCACGCTATAGTTACAGGCGAGTTCCGAGGTGGAGGCCATGGTGCTGGGTCTCTGCGGGTGGGTCCGATGGTGCTAGTTGCCGGGGGGAAACTCGGTCTTAGCTTCATTCAGAAGAACCGAGCACTTCTGAACTGGGCAGAGTGAGCAGAAGCCGGCTTTTAACTATGCTGGCTGCGAGCGGCCATTTTACCATACAAAAAAACTGCGGCCGCACTGCGCATGCATGCCCGCTCATCGGTGCACATGTGCAAAACTGCGCACCCGCACCGATGAGCAGGCACGCACACGCAGTGCGGCCGCATTTTTTTATATGGGAGAAGGGCCGCTCGCAGCCGGCATAGTTAAAAGGTGGCTGCTGCGCGCTAATTTGCGCAATCAGGAGCACCGCGATGGATGGCTCCACGACCCTCCCGACACACGTCCACGACCCACCCGCGGGTCGCGCTCCTGACATTGAAGATCACTGACCTAAATACACATAGGCAGAGAGGTCAATTAGCCTCATTATGGAAACAGTGCTTTGGCAGATCAGCTGTTAATAAAGTTACTCTTCAAAGAATTCAAGAAAGGAGAGATCAGGAAGTCTTGTTCGAGGGAATTATCTTTGAAGTAAACAGACAAGTTTATATAAATAGGCTAGTTTCAAAGGATTCGGAAGCAGACATATCCTGTGATCTAATCTGTGACATGTACCTTTGATGTAGGCAAACTAAGCTAATAAAGAAGCATGGTTTTCTAGTTATTTTGAAGGGTTGAAAGAAACCAAATAGCTACTCCCTGTGCAGTTTGATTGATCACCTATGCTTTATGTGATTGGAGTCTGATCTGTAGACTCCACCATTGAACTTCATGCATACTTGAAGCATAACATCTCCACTGGGGAGGAGGGGGCTTCCCCTTCTGTGGGTTGGTGGAGGGAGACGTGTGCAGGCCAATAAACGCGCGGGAGGGTGGTGAGGGGGGCGGGGAGAAAGAATGCCCCCAGTTACTTAGGTGGTGCGGGAAGGGGGGTGTGTGCCCTGAAGCTTGTGGGGAGGAGGTCTTCCAAAGCGGTGGAGGGAGTTTGTTTTTCTTGCAGATCAGGGTGCCCTTTAAAGATGGTGCCCCAATCTCTGTGTAGACAGGCTTGCTGACTCTATCAGGCTCCGCCTGCCTGAGTGAAGGCACAAATTGCGCCCTCTTATTTTTGTTTCGACTGAGTGTCAGAAGATCTTGACAGAAGAACTGGCTGTGTTTCTGGAGAGAAACACGCTGGTTTACAGTCAGAACCTGTCACTGCAATTGTTTTGGACAATTCCTGGAAACTGTTTTAAAACTTTATTGTCAATTGCTGGACACAGTCCCTGTATCTTTTAAAATAAGCTTTTGTCTCGTTCAAGCATTTAATTTGGATACATGTGTCACCACTATTCATTCCCTTCTTTAGGTTCGCTTCCATAGAATACTAAGACCAATGAGGGGACTGAGTGTCTTCACTCAATGGGTAGAAATGGTTGAAGCTTCATATCTTTATCTAATGGAATTCCATGATCTTCACAAGTGACTGAACCAAGAATGATCAATGCGGATCTCTTACAAATCTGCTTTAAAATGAGGCTGTCCATTGCTGAAACAATTAACTTGTTATTGTTTCCTGGGAACTAGCTTAAATGTTTAGGATGAGCTCTAGCAGTGAAGTAAGTGGGTCATGATATAATTTCAAGAATTGCACAGATAGCCTTCTCTGGATCCTCGTCTCCAAAGGTTGCAAGAGGGCTTTAGATAATGGGCCATAGTTGCATTTATATAGGACATTGCCATATATTCTTGCTGCCTTTATTGAGGTATTATAGGATATTATCATGCATCCTTTACCTCTAAGTTTGAGGAATAGGGAAACACTGACAGACATCTGACCAACTCTCATAAAAGAACATTGTCTGCAGAGCTGAGAGGATCATCAACAACCAGCAATGAGAAAAGTGCTCAAAGGAGCAGCCAGTGAAATGGGAGAACAAAGACAAGGATGTTTTCTTACAAATTGAAGGCCATTCGACCCTATAAAGCTATTAAGATAGAGGTCAATAATTAATATGAAAGGGAGGGCAGCAGGGTGGCGCAATGGGTTAGCCCTGCTGTCTCACGGCGCTGAGGTCCCAGGTTCGATCCCAGCTCTGGGTCACTGTCCGTGTGGAGTTTGCACATTCTTCCCGTGTCTGTGTGGGTTTTGTCCCCACAACCCAAAAATGTGCAGGGTAGGTGAATTGGCCACACTGAATTGCCCCTTAATTGGAAAAAATGAATTGGGTATTCAAAATTTTTTTTTAAATTATTAATACGAAAGGGTAGGATGTTACCAACTCTGCAGAGACCAGTAGTTTTTAAAAATATAAACACAATTCCAGGTCTTTACTAAAACAATAAAGCCACAAGGTTCCATGATTTAAAACAGAAGAATGAATACTGTGCAAGAGTCAACAATGCAAACATAAATACTAAACTTCCCCACAAAGTTTTCTTTCCAATCGTTCGAGGAGTTAGTCTTACTTCCCACCAACAGCAGTGCCCAACCAATCCGATTTCCTGGGGCATGCTCTTCACCACAAATGGCACACATTTGCAGAATCTGTTAAGCTTGACCTGTCTTCAGTCTTTAGTTTGCCTGTACTTCACCAATGGACTCACCATGTGTTAATGCATAGCTTGGACTGCTCGGTGTCTTCCTATATATTAAACAGTTTCAGTTTGCCACAAATGCTGCTTTCCAAACCTCAGTTTGTTATGTTTCCTTAGAAATTGGGAGGGTCGGTTGCCTTTCCCTATTTGGGTGAAATCCTCCACCGCCGGTTGCAGGATTCCTGATACGGTGGAGAATCCGGCACCGTGAAGAAAACGGGATGAGCACCCGTTTGCGATGCTCCAAACGCCCGCTGGTGGCGGGACCTAGGTTTGTGCCTCCACGCCAACGGGAAGATGCATTTCGCGGGCCAGACACCATATTGTCCGGGTGCTCGTAATTCTCTAGGCCTCTCGGCCAGGAATCACATGGGCGAGATTTACTACAAGTATTTTCCAGCATGGCCCTGACTTGGTGGACCTCGTCATGGGTCAAGGGGGTAATTCCTTAAGGCAGTTGCCCCCAAAGTTCATTTGAGCCCCCCCCCCCACCCTGCAAATTCAAGACCTGCCCACTCCATCCCCAGATATCCTCTAGATAAAGAGACTCCCAAAGAGATCCCCTAAATAAAGAGACCCCCCCCTCCCCCCAGGAAAGCGACCCCTGTCAGGAGGCCCTCCAGAAAAGAGAAACCTGTCAGGAAGCCTAAAGAAAAAAGAAACCTGTTGATGTGTTGTCTGTGTCGGTCTAACATCGATTGCAACTGGATGCAGTAAAACGAGAAACAGGCTTCCGGCACAGGAGATGGTCCAACACTGTTTTATTGAACCTGTTGATTGCTGTACATAATCTGCTGTGGGTTGACACTCTATTAACCTAACTGATAACCTCCTACTGGCTTGACCAGACTAGCTCTCTATCACATGGTGATGATGTTCGTTGGCCTGTGCACTGCGACTATCTCCCTGGCTGTGTCCTGTGAGAGAGGGAGAGCCTTAATGCCCTGTGGGCTTTATAGTGGTGGTGTCCTGTCTGGTGATTAGTTGTCCTGTGTCGTGTGTGTTCATTGGTTATCCTGTGTGTCAATCACTGCCTGTCTGCATCTCATGATACACATGAGTGGATATTTTGACATCTCCCCCTTTTTAAATAAATTTTGGAACGTGGCTGTATATGCATGCATAACTATGTACAAGTGGGGAATGAATGAACATATGTACATGGGAAGGTGTCTATCATGCAGATACGGAGCAAACTGAACAAAATTTACAAGATTTAAGTCTATAGATTCAGTCTTTGTGGTGGGCGATGAATTCTTGTTGATAGCCGCAGAGGTGCAGCGGAGGACGTTGGCACCTGGACCAGCGGGATGGTTGCCACCTCGGTGGCCTTGTGGACAGGTGGGATCGCTGCCAGTCGTCCGGAGGAGGCATGATGACATGCGGAGAAGTATGGCCGGGTGATGGGCAGGGAACTTTACGCAGCGCCCTCCTGTTGAGCTGTAAAATGGAGCCATCAGCCATTTGGAGAACAAAAGACCTGGGAGCAGCCTGTCTGACCAACATCCCTCAGGCAGCTGAACGTGAACAACATCGTCTGGAGCCAGCGCAGGCAGGTCCGTGGCATGAGCATCATGCGTGATCTTTTGCTGGTCCCTGGATCGCTGCACCTTCTGCAGCACCGTGAGGTGGCCAAGGTCTGGAACATGGATGGCTGGAACAGTCGTCCTCAGGTTGCGGTTCATGAGCAACTGCGCCGGAGACAAACCAGTCGACAGAGGGGTTGTCCTGTATGCCAATAGCGCCAGGTTGAAATCCGAGGCTGAGTCTGCAGCCTTGCACAGCAACCGCTTGACAATATGGACCCCTTTCTCGGCCTTCCCGTTTGATTGCGGGTAATGGGGACTGGATGTGATGCGACTAAAGTGGTAGGATCGTGCAAAGTCGGACCACTCTTGGCTGTAGAAACATGGACGGTTGTCACTCATTACCGGGAGTGGTATCCCATGCCTGGCAAACGTCTCTTTGCAGGCTTTGATGACGGACTTGGACGTGAGGTCCGACAGTTTCACCACTTCCGGGTAGCTGGAGTAGTCGACCAGAAGGATGTAATCACGCCCATTGGCGCGAAAGAGGTCTATCCCCACCTTGTACCACGGAGAGGTCATGATCTTGTGCTGTTGCAGCGTTTCCTTGGGCTGAGCTGGTTGAAACTTCTGGCATGTTGTGCAGTTGAGGACTGTGTTGGCAATGTCCTGGTTGATGCCAGGCCAGTAAACTGCCTGCCGAGATCTGCGTCGACATTTCTGAACCACCAGGTAACCCTCATGGATCTGTCTGAGCACCATGTTTTGCATGCTTTGGGGAATGACGATTTTATGTAGTTTAAGAAGGATCCCCTCAACAACCGTCAGCTCGTCCTTAATGTTGAAGAACTGGGGGTATTGCCCCCTTTGCCAGCCATGGGCGAGGTGCTTCATCACGTGCTGCAGTAGGGGATCTTTGGCGGTTTCTTTGCGTATTTGTATAACTCGTGGCTGGGAGGTTGCTGGCACACAGCTGCACCTGTGCTTCAATGTGGTGAATGAAGTCGCCCTGTTCACACGGCGTGGTGATGGATCGGGATAGGGCATCCGCGACGATCAGCTCCTTACCCGGTGTGGAGACAAGTTCGAAGTCATATCGGCGGAGACAAAGAAGCTGCAGGGAAGGTGTCATGTCATTTAAATCCTTTTGGATTATGTGGACTAAAGGCCCATGGTCTGCTTCCACCGTGAACTTTGGCAGGTCGTATACGTAGTCATGAAACTTGACTATTCCTGTCAGGAGACCCAAGCACTCCTTTTCGATCTGGGCATACCGTTGTTCGGTCGGTGTCATGGCCCTGGAGGCGTATGCCACTGGAGCCCAGGACGAGGAGTCGTCTCACTGGAGGAGCACTGCTCCAATGCCGTCCTGGCTTGCGTCGGTGGATATCTTGGTATCCTTGGTTGGGTCAAAGAATGCCAGTACTGGGGCTGTGGTGAGCTTCGCCTTCAGCTCAAGCCACTCCGCTTGATGTGCGGGAAGCCACTGGAACACTGTCGACTTTTTTACGAGATGCCGGAGGGCTGTGGTGTGGGATGCCATGTTGGGAATGAATTTTCCTAGAAAATTCACCATCCCGAGGAACCGGAGGACCGCCTTTTTGTCCTCTGGGGTCTTCATGGCATTGATTGCCAGCACCTTGTCAGTGTCAGGTTGCACACCCTGTTGTGAAATGTGGTCACTCAGAAACTTGATAGCGGACCTACCAAATGAGCATTTGGCCCTGTTGACCTGGAGGCCGTTTTCATGTATCCTCTGGAAAACTTGTTTGAGGCGAGCGATGTGATCCTTGGACGTCGTGGACCAGATGATCACGTCGTCCACATAGACTCGCACCCCCTTGATGCCCTCCATCATTTGCTCCACCATGCGATGAAATACTTTGGAAGCTGATATGATACCAAAAGGCATGCGTTTGTAGCAATACCTGCCGAACTGAGTGTTAAACGTGCACAGCTTCCGACTGGACTTGTCCAGCTGTATCTGCCAGACCACGGGAGGTGTCCAGCTTGATAAAGAATTTGGCATGAGCCATCTCACAGGTTAACTCTTCACGCTTTGGGATCGTGTAGTGCTCGCGCATGATGTTGCGATTCAGGTCTTTGGGATCAATGCAAATGCGGAGTTCACCAGAGGGCTTCTTGATGCAGATCATGGAACTGACACAGTCTGTTGGTTCCGTGACCTTTGAGATGATACCCTGGTCTTGGAGCTCTCGTAGCTGCATTTTCAGATGATCCTTGAGAGGGGCCGGCACCCGGCGCGGTGCATGGATGACTGGGATGGCATTCGGTTGGAGCAATATCTTGTAACGATATGGGAGCGTGCCCATTCCATCAAACACGTTGTGGTATTGTGTTAGAATGTCGTCTATCTCAGCCTGGAGATTTATATTGGGTGAGGCAGTCGCCGGTGTCGAGGACATGGCATGGACGCGCTGGACCAGATTTAGGAGTTTTCATGCGTGAGCACCGAGCAGGGATGCTTTTTCTGGTTGGACAATCTCGAATTGTAACGTCACTTTGATTGCCTTGTGAGATACACCTAGCTGACACGATCCACTGACAGCTATGGCATTGCCATTGTTGTCAAGGAGCTGGCAGGCTGGTGGAAGAATGCTAGGTTGGTCTTGGATGCTGTCGAGGTCCGACTGTGATGCGAGGTTTTCAGATGCGCCAGTGTCCAATTTAAATCGGATGCGAGACTGGTTAACCGTGACGACAGTACATCACTCATCGTCAGGATCCACAGTGAGGATTGAAAGGCGGTTTGCAGGCACGGTGGAGGCCAGCTTGCGCTTGGTGATTATGCCCATCCGGTATGGAGACTCAAGGCAGTCAGCATTGGGGTCCGTTGGGCTGTCGGGATCCGAATCCTGCATGCCTTTTTGTACGCAGCGGACACATCTGTGCTGCAGCTGGGATCACTGGCTGTTGGTCGGTGGAGCGGACCTGCATAAGACCGCGTAATGCCCAGGCTTTCCACACTGTAGACATTGCCTTCCTTTGGCTGGACATTGGCGCTTTAAATGGGCAGAGCCACAATTTGGACTCGTCATGACGCTGACGTCAGCGCGTTCCGTGCGCCATCGCGCATGCGCAGTGTGGTCCACCGAGGTTCGCACATGCGTATCGGGGTCTTCGGCCTCGTCGTCCACCCGGTTGTGGCGCGCATGCATAGGGACCCGGGAAAAGCGCACAAAATGGCCACTCTCCTCGATGCTCAGGCCTTGCATTTTTACGATGGCCTGCACCCTTTCTGCCTCATGGAGACTAGTTTTGCATTTTCTGCCGCCCTGATGCGGGAGTAACGATTCCTGGTATGCTCATGGACAACGCACGTTTCGATGGCGACGGAGAGGGTCAACTGTTTGATTTTGAGGAGCTGCTCACGCAGGGAGTCAGACTGGACCCCGAAATGATCTGATCCCAGATCATGGAATCAGCCATTGAGTCATAATTACATGACTGCGCTAGGATTCGGAGATGGGTCAAGAAGGACTGAAAAGGTTCATCCTTACCCTGAAGGCTCTGTTGGAAGATGTACCGTTCAAAGCTCTCATGCATCTCAATGTCGCAGTGGTTGTCGAATTTCAGCAGAACCGTCTTGAACTTCGTCTTGTCTTCGCCATCGGCAAACATTAGCGAGTTATAGATGTGGATTTCGTGGTCCCCCACAGTCGACAGGAACAGCGCGATCTTCCGGGCATCCAATGCTGCCTCGAGGTCGGAGGCATCGATGTACAGGAGGAACTTTTGTTTGAAGACTTTCCAGTTGGCGCCGAGGTTGCCGGAGATCCGGAGTTGTGGAGGAGGTTGGATCTTTTTCCATGCCGCTGGATGGCTGCGTGCTGGTTAATGCGGATTCACCCGAGATAGGTTCGTTGGAGTTAATAACTCTCTGGTACCATGTTGTGTTATCTGTGTTGGTCTAGCATCGACTACAACTGGATGCAGTAAAAAGAGAAGCAGGCTTCCGACACAGGAGATGGTCTAACACTGATTTATTGAACCTGTTGATTGCTGTACATAATCTGCTGTGGGTTGACACTCTATTAACCTAACTGATAACCTCCTACTGGCTTGACCAGTCTGGCTCTCTATCACATGGTCATGATGTTCATTGGCCTGTGCACTGCGAGTATCCTGTGAGAGAGGGAGAGCCTTAATGCCCTATGGGCTTTATAGTGGTGGTGTCCTGTCTGGTGATTGGTTGTTCTGTGTCTTGTGTGTTCATTGGTTATCCTGTGTGTCAATCACTGCCTGTCTGCATCTCATGATCTACATGAGTGGATATTATGACACCTGTTAGGAAGCTCCCCCCCCCCCCCCCCCCCCCCCCCCCCCCGCCTCAGAAAAGACCTCTGTCCGGAAGCTGGAGAGCAGTCCAGGCAGAGGCAGTGAAAAAAATACTGTTGTAACACACATCTAGGCATACACCTGTTAGGACTGACGGGGAAAGCACCACGTATTAATTCCTGGAAAGATAAAGTAGTGACTTGTGTTTAAACCCCTCCGATCCTTGAGCTGCAAGGCGTTCACTCATTTTCCTTACTGGTCCGAAAGAGAAAATGCTGGAAAATCTCAGCAGGTCAGGCAGCATCTGTAAGGAGAGAAAAGAGCTAACGTTTTGAGTCCGATAACTCTTTGTCAAAGCTAACAGACAGAGAAAGTGGGAAATATTTATACTGTGGAGTGAGAATGAAAGATGAGTCATAGCCACAGAAACCCAGGGAAACCGGGTACTAATGGCCACAGAAACCAAGGGGAAAGAGTGTTAATGGCAGTCCCCAGAGAGGACAAAAGATGTGAAAGGTCAAACAGCAAAGAAACTAACATCAGAGGATGAACTGTAGGTGTGGGGGGAGGGGAAGGGGGAACCAAAGAGGAGAAAGGTGAAGGAAAGGTGGATAAGATTGGGGGGGATTAAATGTATATTAAGAAAGAAAGAAATGGTAAAACACAGTTAAAATGTAATGGAAACAAATAGGGCGAGGTGGCGTAGAGCTGATCATCTGAAGTTGTTGAATTCGATGTTCAGACGGGAAGGCTGTAGCGTGCCTAACTGGAAGATGACATGTCAGTGTAAGCCATCGTTACCCCTGGCAGCAGGGACTGGCGCCACGACCGGGGTTGCCGACGGTGCCGGGTACCGATGGGGCATGGGTGCGGGGCTGGGTGAGGGGCATGTGTGGGCGGAGCCCACTGTGCTAACCGTGGCCACCGTGTAGCCCATGCAACCTGGTTGGGAATATGTGCCATGCTAACATGTTGGCCTTCCACCCCCTGCAGACCATGGCATTTGGCGTTCAACCAGAAATGCTGGTCCGATGGTCGCAGCTCTGCGAGATGCCCTGGGCCTCGAGAGGGGGAGCCGCTGGAGAGGAGGGGAAAGCTGCAACAGCGGAACGGCCAAGGCAGCGTGGCCAGCAGCAGAGCGGGCAGCAGTGGAATGGTCAACAGAGGACCGGGCTGCAGAGGAACGGGCTGCAGAGGAGCAGGTGGCGGCCGCACAGGCTGGAGGGCCGTCCGCCCAATAGGCCGTGGAGATGCCGCATGAGGCCTCGTATGTACCGCACTGCCTGTCATTTGAGGACCTGCTGGACCAGGCATGCCATCGGAGACTCCGGCTGAGCAGAGAGACAATGCACCACATCTGCCAGATAATGGCATACCTGGCACCACGGGGGAATGGGGGAGAACAGAAGCTCCCAGTGAAGTTCTATGCGACGGTGTCTTTCCAGTGGCCAAGTGGGGACCTGTCCGGGATTTCACAGACCTGTGCACAGGTGCATCCGTGCCGTCACGAAGGCCCTATATGCCCAGGCGCCTCAATACATCCAGTTCCATGGGACCGAGCCCACCAGGATGCCCGGACAGCGGGGTTCGCTGGCATTGCTGGGATGCCCTGGGTCCAGGGGGCGATAGACTGGATGCATGTCGCCCTACGGGTCTCTGTGGATACAGGCCACTCTACACTAACTGAAAGGGGTACCAATCTTTGAACATCCAGCTGGTCTCTGACCATCAGCTGCGCATCATGCACCACCAAGCCTGATACCCGGGCAGTGTGCATGACTCCTTCATCCTGGCACACTGGGTGATTCCTGACCTGTTCGAGGGGCACACAGCCCCCCCTATGGCTGAGGGGTTGGCTCCTGGTGGAAGGTGTAGGAGACAACTGTGACAGAAAGTCGATGTCCTTCTCTGACCTGAGTTCTGGAGTGTCCTGAGTCTCGGGCAGGGTGCTGGTATTTGTGCTGTCCTCCCCATCAGTCCTCGGCTGTCTATGGGGCACCAGCTCTGGCATTGGCTAGGGGCAGGGGTCTATGGATGGACTGGGGTGGGGTTGGGGGGTTAGTGAGGGGGGGGGTGGGCGGGTGCGCACTTGTATCATGGGATTCCACAACTTCCTCCTGGGCCGGGGTACAGGGTCATTCGCCTCTCCTGCATGCTCCATGGCATCCAGGAGGGTGCCCAGCTCAGTAGTCCTGAACGGTGGCATTGCTCTCCTTGCTGCCATCTTGTTGACTGGGATCGTGTGTGTGGTGGTGGAGGAGGAGGATCATTTAAGTGAGGCTGCAGCGTGTGAGCCTGATTTGCTCCAATCATGGACCCAGCGAATCCGGCACTGTTTTGTATGGAATTGATTGCGTTCCACATGGCGATGGTGCTAGCCCATTTAAAGTAGCTGAATCGGTGCCGTTATTGCGCCGTTTTTTCTGTCGTAAAACGCCACAGTTCCCACGCCGATGTCAGCACTTAGTCTCATAATCGGAGAATCCAGTCCACAGTCTCCCAACCGGAGAATCTTTCCCTTTGTTTGTTCTGTTTCTCTTTTATAGTTCAGTTTCTGTTCCAGTTAGGGTCTGCCTCAAAAAATACAAATCACATTTAAAAACACAGGTTAATCATCTGAAAAGGAGAAATATAAAAGGATCTGGGATTACTGCAGAGAGAACCAGCTGAAGAGTCTGCAGCCTTCCTCCTGTGGTGCCATTTCTCATTTTTCTCTCTTCAGCTGCACACAGGTGACCTCCTACTTAGGGCAGCATGGTGGTTAGCATAAATGCTTCACAGCTCCAGGGTCCCAGGTTCAGTTCCCGGCTGGGTCACTGTCTGTGCGGAGTCTGCACGTCCTCCCCGTGTGTGCGTGGGTTTCCTCCGGGTGCTCCGGTTTCCTCCCACAGTCCAAAGATGTGCGGGTTAGGTGGATTGGCCATGCTAAATTGCCCGTAGTGTCCTAAAAAGTAAGTTTAAGGGGCGGGGGGTTGTTGGGTTACGGGTATAGGGTGGATACGTGGGTTTGAGTAGGGTGATCATTGCTCGGCACAACATCGAGGGCCGAAGGGCCTGTTCTGTGCTGTACTGTTCTATGTTCTATGTTCTTGGAATTTCTCGGAAACAGCTGCCAATGCAAAACCACAAGTAAAAATAGTCAAATGCAGGAGGCTCAATCTTTAGGAGGTGGATATAGTAACATTTTAAATAGTTGTATTGTCCGATGTCCATGATCATGCATTACATGGTCAGAGCATCATGTGCCAAACCTGAAGGAAGACCTCCAACCAGAGCCTGCAATCTTAAATTGGTGTCCTTCAAACTTCAGTTTGCCAAGCCGCATGCCATCTAACACCAGGAGGTGGAATCTACATTTTTCCTGTCAACAATTATAAGGTGTTTCTAATTTAAAATGTTAAAAGACTGTAAAAGCAACCATAGAGAAGGTAGGCTCCATTCCTAATGCCAGCATTAGGCATGACGATGGACTGAACACTCAAGACCAAAAGTGAATATGTTTAGGCAGCTGGAGAGTGCAATACAAGGAAAGCTGCAGTTGGAAGATTCCATCTCACTGCGCCAGTATGGCAGGAACTGATGAGCTGCTAACAGTCCCTTACCCATCCCTATAAACTTTAGACGCTTGCAGCTACAGCAAATGGAGGGAGGTGACCTCTAAGATGGGTCTGCAAGACGTTAATGACTCTCCTTTCCCACCCTCACCAGTTTGGCTGGAATCTCACAGGCACTTTGTCTGACAGCAGCAACCTCACTCTGTGCAGGCTGCCAATGCAGCTGGTCCCCCCCCCAATTCATTACATCTCTCTTTCAATTATAAAATTGCAGCGCAGGCTCTTGGGACTGGGTGGCATACTCCTGCTCCTAATTGGCGTGTTTGAATGTATATGGAAAAAGACCCTGAGATGGCGGTGAACTAAGAAAGCCAATATACAGAAAATAGAACTGAATCAAATCCTGCTGGCTACACACCATTAGGCAGAATTAGGCACAATCCCAGGTGAGTCTGAAGAAACAAAGGATCGCAGCAGGAACTACAGGCAATCATGGAATATGTGGCTTATCCAGTTTACTACGCAGTGTCCATTTTGAAAATAAGTTTGTCTGCCAATAAAGGACATCTGGTGTACATACATTCTTGGGTTCGTTGTGCTCTTTATTAAATCAAAGCAATGATTTTTTAAAAAATACTATATGTGGTATCAGCCTTGCAAATGCTTGTACCACTCATATACACACATATACAGCAACACCTTAAACATAATGAAACATCCCAAGGTGCTTCACAGGAGCTATACAAGACAAAGTACAACACTGAGCCACAAAGGGAGATATTGGTTGTGACTTTGTCAGGCCAATGGGAAGGGGATCTCGCCCACTGGTCAGAGAACCAGTGGGAAACCCCCATGTGTTCTGTGGGGGTGACCTGATGGAATTCAGTGCTGTTAATTGGTCGCTGTTGGGCCTTCTCCACAATCTAGAGGTGGAAGTTGTACTTGCTGAGAGCTGCTGACCAATCAGAGGCTGGCAACTTATTTTTGCCGGCAGCACCTGCTGGAGCGGAGGCTTCTTGTGGCACTCTGCCTGATGCTGGCTCCCTCAACTGGCAGTGACAGTGAGGACCCTCCCCCAGGATGACAGTGAGGACCCTCCCCCAGGATGACAGTGAGGACCCTCCCCCAAGATGACAGTGAGGACCCTCCCGCAGGATGACAGTGAGGACCCTCCCCCAGGATGACAGTGAGGACTCTTCCCCCAGCTGGAAGCTTCTTGTGGCACTCTGCCTGATGCTAACTCCCTCAACTGGCAGTGACAGTGAGGACCCTCCCCCAGGATGACAGTGAGGACCCTCCCCCAGGATGACAGTGAGGACCCTCCCCCAGGATGACAGTGAGGACCCTCCCCCAGGATGACAGTGAGGACCCTCCCCCAGGATGACAGTGAGGACCCTCCCCCAGGATGACAGTGAGGACCCTCCCCCAGGATGACAGTGAGGACTCTTCCCCCAGCTGGAAGCTTCTTGTGGCACTCTGCCTGATGCTAACTCCCTCAACTGGCAGTGACAGTGAGGCCCCTCCCCCAGGATGCCACTAAATTGCAGTGGACCCGGGAACATTAGGTGTCAATTGGCTCATCAATAAGTCTAGGTCCCAACCTGTCAGTGGCGGCCTGGTATCCTGTGCCGGTCCTTCCATATTCCTACTTAATTTGGGGAGGTTTTCCTGCTAACATGGTTCCTGTCATGACTGGCTGCACACCATTAGGTAAGGAAACCAAAAGCTTGGTCGAATAGGTAGGTTTTAACAAGTGTCTTAAAGGGGGACAATGAAGGGCAGAGATGTGTAGGAAGGAAATCCAGAACTTTGGACCTAGGCAGCTGAAGGCAAGTCCATCTATGGTGGAGCAATAATGACTGTAGATGCCCTTTCTGCTATTTACTCTTGCGAATCTCATGAGATTCTGAATGTAATATTCTTGTGGGTATCATTGCATAGAATTTACAACATAAAAAGGCCATTTTAAAAGATATATTTTAAATCAATTTTCAACAGTTTACACAAACTTAAGGCAAAAAAAACAAAACTACTAAAAGCAACCAACCCCCACAAGCCAGCAGCCGACAGAGGCCAGTTCCTTAAAGTGAGAAATAAACCAACGCCATATTTTATGAAATCCTTTCACATTCCCTCTCAAGGTGAACTTAACTTTCTCCAAACACAGAAACTCCATCAGATCCCCCAATCACAGGTCCCCTCCATCCCAACAGGACCAGTCTCCTCACCACCAGCGAGGTGAAGTCTAAAACATCTGCCTCCACCACTGACTATAGCTCCGGCAGGTCCGACAATCTGAATATGGTTCCCAGGGGACTGGGCACTCAGTCAATTTGCAAAATCGCTGACATGGTGCTGAAGAAGGAGCTCTAGAACTTCCTCAACTTCTGGCACAGCCAAAACATGGTTGGCTGGACTCCCCCAACACCGCTCACAAGTATTCTCTACCAAAGGCCAGCCGCTTGCTGGTGGGCCAGCTCTGCCGGCAGGCGGCTGCCAGAAAGATTGTTTGAGTTCAGGGTGGGGCAGTGGAGTTGGTGGTGGCACTGCAGCAGGTGAACAAGGCATTCGAAGAGTTTTATAAAAAATTGTATAGGTTGGAGCCTCCAAAGGATGAGTCAGCCATGAGGAAGGTTTTGGGGTGGTTGAAGTGTCCTAAAATAGGGGAGGAGGAAAGGGCAGCGTTGGAGGAGCCAGTGGAGATGGGAGAGGTGCGGGAGGCGACAGGAGGATGTAGACGAGTAAGGTACCAGAGCTGGATGTTTTACGGGTGGAATTTTCTGAAGGGTTTTTGTATCTCCTGACCGCCACAACCGGTCCACAGCTGATGCATCTCCCTGGCCTTTACTCATCCCTGGAGCATCTCAGCAACAAGGACTCCTACATCAGACTCCTATTTATTGGCTACACCTCCACCTTCAACACAATAATCCCAGCCAAACTCATATCAAAGCTCCAAAACCTAGCACTTGGCTCCTCCCTCTGCAACTGGATCCTCTACTTCCTGACCCATAGACCACAATCAGTAAGGATAAATAACAACACCTCCTCCACGATGGTCCTCAAAACTGGGGCCCCGCAAGGATCCGTACTTAGCCTTCTACTCTACTGGCTATACGCATACGACCGGGGCAAAATTTAGCTCCAGCTCCATCTACAAGTTTGCTGATGACACAAAAGTAGTGGGTCGGATCTCGAACAACGATGAGTCAGAATACAGGAGGCAGATAGAAAACCTAGCGGAGTGGTGTAACGACAACAATCTCTCCTTCAATGTCAGCAAAACTAAAGAGCTGGTCATTGACTTCAGGAAGCAAAGTATCGTACACCCTGCTGTCTGCATCAATGGGGCCGAGATGGAGATGGTTGACAGCTTCAGATTCCTAGGTGTGTACATCACCAGAAATCTGTACTGGTCCACGCACGTCAACGCTACCATCAAGAAAGCACAACAGCGCCTAACTTTCTCAAGAAACTAAGGAAATTTTGCATGTCTACATTGACTCTTACCAACTTTTACAGCTGCCCCATAGAAAGCATCCTATCTGGCTGCATCACAGCCTGGTATGGCAACTGCTCGGCCCAAGACCGGAAGAAACTACAGAAAGTCTTGAACATCGCCTGGTCCATCACACAAACCCGCCTCCCATCCACTGACTCTATCTACACCTCCCACTGCCTTGGGAAAGCGGGCAGCATAATCAAAGAACCCTCCCACGCGGCTTATTCACTCTTCCAACTTCTTCCATCGGGCATAAAAGTCTGCGAACACACACTAACAGATTGAAAAAAAGTTTGTTCCCCGCTGTTACCAGACTCCTGAATGACTCTCTTACGGACTGAACTCATCTCTCCACCCATCTTCTCCGTTGAGTAATACTACACTCCTGTATGCTTCACCCGATGCCTGTGTCTATGTTTTTACATTGTGTACTTTATGTTTGCCCTATGTGTTTTCTTTTCACGTATAGAACAATCTGCCTGAATCTGTATGAGGAACAATACTTTTCACTGTACCTCAGTACATGTGACAATAAACAACTCCAATCCAATCCAATCCACCAGTAGGAAGGCAGTACAGAGGTCCCCAGCAGTCATCTCCCTCCAAAACAGATATACCGTTTTGGATATTGTTCAAGGAGGTGGCTCACCAGTGGAAGGTGGCAGCAGCCAGGTTCATCGCACAGTGGCTGGCTCTGCTGTGCAGGAGGGCAGCATAAAGAGTGGCAGAGCTGTGGTGATAATAATAATCTTTATTATTGTCACAGTAGGTTTACATTAACACTGCAATGAGGTTACTGTGAAAATTCCCGAGTCGCCTCACTCCGGCACCTGTTCGGGTACACAGAGGGAGAATTCAGAATGTCCAATTCACCTAACAAACATGTCTTTTGGGACCTGTAGGAGGAAACTGGAGCACCCGGAGGAAATCCTCGCAGACACTGGGAGAATGTGCAGACTCCGCACAGACAATGACCCAATCCGGAATTGAACTTGGGACCCTGGTGCTGTGAAGCCACAGTGCTAACCACTGTGCTACCCTGCTGCCCAATAGGTTCTCAATGGTAAGGGGAATAGATAGGCATTTCTGCAGACGCAAACGAGACTCCAGGATGGTATGTTGCCTCCCTGGTGCAATGGTCAAGGATGTCTCAGAGCGGCTGCAGGACATTCTGGATGGGGCGGGTGAACAGCCAGCTGTCGTGCTGCATATGAGCACCAACGATATAGGTAACGTGATGAGGTCCAGCAGACTTTATTTTCGGGAGTTAGTAGATAAATTAAAAAGTAGTACCTCGAAGGTAGTAATCTCAGGATTGCTACCAGTGCATGTGCTAGTCAGAGTAGGAAGTCAGGATAGATAAGGTGACTATGTGGCTTGAGAGATGGTGCAAGAGGTAGGGTTTCAAATTCCTGGGACATTGGAAACGGTTCTGGGGAGGTGGGACAAGTACAAACTGGACGGTCTGCACCTGGGCAGGACTGTATCCAATGTTCTTGGCGGAGTCTTTGCTAGTGTTGTTGGGGAGGGTTTAAACTAGTGTGGTAGGGGCTTGGGAATTGATGCAGGAAGTCGGAGGGATGTAAAGTGGGGACAGAAACAAAAGGCAGTAAGTGCAAAAGTGAAAGGCAGAGAAACCAAAGTCATAAATCAAAAAGGGCCACAGTGTAGAGTACAGAGACTGTGGAGAACTCAGTGAATGTGTCCAGTAAAGCTAAGACAAATAAAACACGGAGTGTGTACAAAACATGACCGGACGGCATGGTTGCACAGTGGTTAGTACTGTTGCTTCACAGCCCGGGTCCAGGTGTTAAACTCCAACTGGGTTCCTAACGCAGTGCTGTTCAAACTTTTATTCCGGGGACCCATTTTTGCCAACCGGTCAACCTTCAGGACCCATGCCATCCGACCGTTGCTACCCAAGCTGGCTGACCCTCACAACCCACCATTTTCGCTTACCTTTAATGCAACAGGTGAGCCTGCTTGATCCTCACAATCTCACTTATTTTGACATTGAATGTTACATTTCTGTATGGGTTATTCATCAGAGGTCCTGTAGCTCATACCAGCACTGCTTTGTCCTATTGTGGACTCCCTTGAACAGCTCACATCACCACTGCTTTGTCCTACTGTGGATTCTCCTGAGCCACTCTCACCAGCAGGTTTAGTTGTAAAATCCTGGCCTGTTTGTCTCTGGACCCCTCTTCCTTATTACAAAATAATCCATTTCAAATTTTACAGTCCTGTTGCTTGTTTGCTGCTGACAAAATGGAGGAATCACAGCGTGATGTCAGTGTTCGGGGCTGGTGACCTGATCTCTGTCGTTGCTTCAGGCAGGAAGACTGCATTGAATTAAAAAATATCTTCTGGGTCAGCGCGCTGACATCAGGAGGAGGCAGTGCTTCTTGCTGGACTCCGGGCATGCGCACTGATGAGCGGGTACGCATGCATTCTGAAAGCCGGTCGCAGCTGGCATTTTTAAAAGCCGACTACTGCGGCCATTGCGCATTAATTCCCGTGATCGGGAACGCCGCGATGGATGGCTCCACAACCCTCCCGACACCCACCTGTGGATCGTGACCCTGACTTTGAAAATGATTGCCCAAACTTGTTATCTTTAAAGTTTTAACATAACTTTTGCTTTTATCTCTCTCTGCATTTATTTATAAAGCCAAGAAATCCCATATGCCTTTTTAACAGATATCTGAACGTGTCTTGCCACCTTCAAAGACATGTGTATGTACGCCTCCAGTTCTCTCTGTTCCTGCAACCCCATTAACATCGTACCATATGGTTTATGTTATTTCTTTCCATTCTTCATACCAAAGTGAATAACGTCACACTTCTCTCCATTAAATTTCACCTGCCGTGTGTCTGCCCTCTTTATCAGCCTGTCCTCCCATAGTTTGTTACTGGCCTCTTCACTATTTACTACATTTCCAAGGTCCATTTCATCTGCAAACTTTGAAATTGTGTCCTGCTTGCCAAAGTTCAGATTATTAACATGTATCAAAAAGTGCAGTGGTCAAAATATCAACAGCACGGTCTTCAATGGAGTACAATCCACAAATGACTATTTCCATTCCTGGTAACTGTCTGAAGCTAAACTAGATCTTTCACAAAAATTACCAAAACACTGCGGATAATAAATACCGGCAGACCTGATAATCTTTTCCGGCATCCTCTGTTCTTTAATCTTTCACAATGTCTGTGTTTTACCCCAAGGTGAGCTTCTGACCACACATCTGCTCTCTCACTAAATCTGTCTGCTTTCAACTCCGTAACATTGCCAGATTATAACTTTGCCTCAATTAATTCACTACTGAAACCTTCAGTTGATCTTTTGTGACCTCTGACTATTCCAATGCACTCCTGCCCAACCTCCATCTTTCACCCTGCATAAACTCAGCTGCCGGTATCTAAACTCACCTTTGTGCTGGATGATCTACAATGGCTCCCAGCTTGACAGTACCTCAACTTTAAAATTCTCATCCTTGCCTTTAAGTCATTCCATGGTCTTCTCCCTACCTTGTTCCTTCTGTAACTACTCTAGCCTGACAAAGCCTTCAACATATCGGCACTTTTTCAATTCTGGCCTCTTACACAATCGTTTTTTCAAATGATCCACCATTGATAAGCGTGCCTTTAGCTGGCTGGGCCTTAAACTGTGAAATTTCTTTCTTGAACCTCTCCACCTCTGTCCCCGCCTTTTAAGATGGTCCTTAAAACCTATGTATTTAGCCAAACATTTGGCCATCGTTCCTGCTACCTCCTTCTCTGGCTCAGTGTCAAATATGGTTTTGGTGGTATTGCTCTTGTGAAGCACGTTGGAACATTTGATTACTAGGGCAGCCCAGCAGGGAAGGAGAATCTCATTGGGGGAGGGGGGGGTCAGTACTTGAATTTACTCTGTCTTTATCTGGAACAAAATAGATGAAAATCCTTCCAATAATACCTTTTCTCCAGCAAATCATGACTATTGCACAATTAAGGTTTGTTTTGGATATTAATTTGGGTGGCTATTTGCACTTTCAGAAGTTGCCCAAAAGAATTGCAAGCTTAGTTTAACTTCAACACCTTGATCCCAGAAATAACTTTAATTTTTTAATTTGCAAATTCTATCGCATGTTTTGTGCTAATTTTGTCTATTTTATCAACAATCAATAAAAATCCTAATTGTTCAGTTTTCTGCTTAGTAGATTTGTTCTGGAAGAACTAATCTTTCCTGAGGTAACTTAGTCAATCAGGACTGACTTTCAAAAATACCACAGAGGTGGGTGCCTAATCTCCGGTTACTTTGCAGTTTTCTCCCATCAACTAATGCAGTGGACCACTTAATCCATTCTGGTTAGGTATTCTTCCAGAAAAGTTAGCACATGTTTAAAAAAAAAATCAAATATGTTTTTTATGAATGAACGATGCACAAAAAAAATGGAGCTTGAGAATGTAATCAATTTTCTCACTGCTGCAAAATAACTAATAAAGAAAACAAAATGACTTTTCCTTGAATAGAGGTTGTGTCGGAAGCACTAGATGACAATGATGAGAGATTTTAAGAGGTGGAGTGTCACTTGCTTTAAGATCCTGAGGAATAAGTGTTAAAACATGTGTACTGGATTTATTTTCACTTTGTGGTGTTGAATTTTTAATGTCCACTATTATAATACTGTTAATGTAATTAGTTTTAAGTTGGATGAGTATAGTAAGCATTCCATCTGGACAGGTCCCACTTGTCTGTTGCTGATGAAAAATTAATGGTTCCTTCTTGCTGATTTGGATCTAATTACATGCGATTGATCAGGTTCCAAAATCCTTAGCATTTCCAATTTTGATCTGCTTTCATGAAAACCCCCTGGCTTTCAGATGGAAGAGATATTGAGCAGAATTTTAACTCTAATCTTCAAAACTAGCAATGTGTGAGATTAAACAAGATTAGTTGGTTAGGAAATGTCGACGGTGCTGAAACATTCAATTGGGAATTTGGACAAGTTCTTCATTCCTAATCCTTCGGGTTCTGGAGTGTTACGATCCCAGCTGATGTTACGACTGGACAAGACAGATCCCAGGAGGGATCCTGGCTGAATAGTTCCTTAGCTTTAATTTTGTTTTGATACATGGATGAACAGTCACAGGACTGCTGATGAACATTTAACAAAATAATATGATTATTAAACAAGAAAGGATTAACTGTAATACACACCCCTTCATCCCAATTATACCTTTACAGAAATATACAAATTTGTAAGAATAGCGCAATTTAAATTTTTATCTTAAGCTATAATGATCACAGTAAGTACACAGTCCATGTAGACCAGTAAGATTACTGTGGTCAGACACACCACAGTTTGTCTGTGACAGATGCCACCAAGTGACTGATACCATCCCATACAACTTCTGCGGATTTCTCATCAATTCTCCCCAGATGCTTGCTACACTATGAGCCAACCTGTCTCATTGGAACCCTGAAGTTTCCAAACTCAAAGAACACGCCTTGGAATCTTCTCCTAAACAGCACGTACACTTAGATGTTTTCACCAAGGATCCACCTACAGGGTTTCAACATCCCTTTGGTTTTCCTCTGTCATGAATCTCCATGTGCATACATTTCCATGCAACCCCTCGGGTTCATCGACAAGCCAAAATAACACCTGTGCGTATGAGGTGTCACCAACCTTTTGATCACCTCGAATATCTGGGTTCTCAAGTAGCCAACCTTAAGTGTGCTTTCTGCAGCTGTTGTCTCTTTCCCAGTCCTTAGTTTCTGGGACTTGATTTGTGCCCCTCTGTAATGTCCTGCTTTTTCAGGCAGCACCAGTGGAATGCTCCTTGACTCTGGATTATCTAGTTCCAAACTGAACTAGCTTTTTATATACTGTGTTTGCTTTTTTTAATTAAATATTTTTATTCTCCTTTTTCACATTTTCATCATATTTAAAACAACAAATAATTAACAATCGTGACAAATATAATGGCAATCTCCGAGCCAACAGTCCCCTCATCCCACCCACCCTCAAACAGCTCCCAACATTTCGAATACAAAACACCAATGAAAAAGAATCATCATTAATTTATACATTCCAAACCCACCCCCTAATGTTTGATGTCATTTAATTTGTGAAAATGCACGATGAACAAGGCCCATGAGTTGTAGAACCCTTCCATCCTCCCCCTCAACTGGAACTTTACTTTCTCCAGCGTTAAGAACTCCAGCAGGTCTCTCTGCCACGCCGAGGCACAGGGTGGAGATGCCGACCTCCACCCCAACAGAATCCACCTTCGGGCAATCAGCGAGCCGAAGGCTAAGGCATCTGCCTCTGCACCTGCTTCCAACCCTGGCCGATCTGACACCCCGAATATGGCTTCTAGGGGACCTGATTCAAGTCTCACATGCACTACCCTTGAGATTATCCTAAAGAGCTCCCTTCAAAACCCCTCCAGTTTTGGGCAGAACCAAAACATATGAATGTGATTTGCGGGAGCCCCCCCACAGCATTCACAAACATCCTCCACCCCCTCAAAAAGTCAGCTCATCCTCGCCCTTGTGAGGTGTACCCGATACACCACCTTCAACTGTATCAGCCCCAACCTTGCGCACGAAGTTGAGGATTTCACACCACCATCTCTCCCCAACCCTTCCACTTTGCCTTAATTCCATCCAGTGATACTTTATCTTCTCTCAGAATAACCCCATAAATCGCCATAACCCCTTTCTCCAATACCACCGCCGTCAATATCTCTTCCAACAGTGTGGGGGGAAGTGCAATCGGAAAGCTCTGTATCTCCTTTCTGGTAAAATTTCGCACTTGCATATATCTAAACATCTCCCCCAGCGCCTCCAACTTCGCAAAACGGCCTCCAAGAAACAAATCCTTTAATACCCTAACTCCACTCTCCTTCCATCTCCGAAAATTCCCATGGTTTAAACCTACGGTTCTCTTGAATCGGCATTTCCCTTGACCCTGCCCACAACCAAAAGTGCTTCTGCAACAGATCCTGAGTGTCGCCACTACCACCGGACTCCCTGAGTATTTCTCCGGGGTCATCAAGAATGGTGCTTTTGGAAATTCCCTCACCCTGACCCCTGCATAGACTCTCCTCCACTCTAACCTACTGGGATTCTCCCCTCTCACCCAGCACAGCACCTTCTCAGCATTCGACGCCCAGTAATATAATAGTAAATTCGGGAGACCCAACCCCAACTGGCTGCCGTCCTCTCTGCAACCTTCCTAATCCTGGCCACTCCCGCCCACACACCCCCCCCTCCTCTCCAAGGAAATGAGGTCATCATCTTTCTACTTCCTTAAAAACGCCTTTGATCAAAAGATCGGCAAGCACTGAAAAATGAACAAAAACATTCAATACATTCATCTTAACTGCCTGCACCCCACCTGCCAGCGATAGAGGAAGACAATCTTGCCAAATCCGCTTTCACTGTCTTCACCAAACTAGTGATGTTATATCTACGGAGCTCCACAATTTTGTGTCACCTGCACCCCCAGGTATCTCAAGTGGGTTACTGCCCTACGGAATGGAAACCCTCCACACCTCTGCTCCCACTCCCGGCCGGTGACACCACAAAATATTTGCTTTTGTCCAAATTTAGTTATACCCCGAGAAAGACCCAAACACTCTAAGTAGCTCCAATATACCACCCATCTACTCACATGGGTCCGACACATACAATAGAATGTCGTCTGCGACAAAACATACCCTGTGCTCTCCCCGCCCCCAGACTATCCCCCTTGACACATCCAAATTTGTCAACGTGATGGCCAACAGCTCGATCGCAAGTGCAAACAACAGAGAGGACATAGGACACCCCTACCTGATGCCTCAATGTAGAGCAAAATACTCCGAATTCATATTATTCGTGCGGAGACTCTCCCTCAGCTCCCTGTAAGGTAATTTTACCCAATTCACAAATCGCAGCCCAATCCCAAACCGCTCCAAAACAGCCATCAAATACCCCCACTCCATCTGGTCAAATGCCGTCTCAGCATCCAGCTCCACTACTACCTCTGTCTCCCTCCCCTCCGCCAGTGCCATAACTACATTCAGAACCCTCCTAATGTTTGGAAAAAGCTTCCTCTATCTCACAAACCCCATCTGATCTTCCCTTATCACCTTCGGGACGTACTTCTTCAGCCTATCTGCTAACACCTTCGCCAATACCTTAAACTGGGTTTGCTTTATGGGATCATAACGTTTTTTCTATTCATTCAAGGAATGTAGGCTTCATTCATGTAATCCATCATTCATTGCCCACCCCTATTGCCCTTGAGAAGGTTATGGTGAACCGCTGCTGTCCATGTGGTATATAGCAATTCTCTGTGCTGTTAGGAAGGGAGTTCCAAGATTTTGACCCAGCGCCAGTGAAGGTACGGCAATTTATTTCCAAGTCAGGATGGTGGGTGATCTTGGAAGGGAACCATCAAGAGCTGGTGTTCTTATTATCTACAGCCCTTGTCCTTTTCGATGGCAGTGGTCGGGGCATGGGTTTAGAAGATGCTGTCTGAGTAGCTTTGGTGAGTTCCTGCAGTGCATCTCCTAGATGGTACACACTGCTGCCACCATGCGTTGGTAGTAAAGGGAGTGAATGCTTGTGAAAGGGTATGAATCATGTGGGCTGCTTTGTCCTGGGTGTTGTCAAGCTTCTTGAGTGCTGTTGGAGCCGTACTTGCCCAGGCAAGTGGAGCTCCTGACCTGTGCCTTGTGGATTGTGGACAGGCTTTGGAGAGTCAGGGTTACTTGCCATAGGATTCCTAGCCTCTGACTACACAATCTATATGGCTAGTTGAGTAAAGTTTCTGGTCCCTGGTAACCCCCAGGATGTTGATATGGGGGGGATTCAGCGATGGTGATGCCTTTGAATGTCAAGGGGCGATGATTAGATTCTCTCTTGTTGGAGATGTCATTGCCTGGCTTGTGTAGCGTGAATATTCCTTTCCACTTGTCAGCCCAACCCTGGATATTGTCCAGGTCTTGTTACATTTGGACGTAGACTGCTTCAGTTTCTGAGGAGTCGCAAATGGTGCTGAACATTGTGCAATCATCAGAAAACATTTCCACTTTTGATCTTATGATGGAAGGAGGGTGATTGATGAAGCAGCATCACCTTCTCAAAGGCAATTAGGGATGGGCAACAAATGTTGCCCTCGTCAGTGAAGCCAACATGGCGTAAACAAATGAATTAAAAATTCAGTCAAAATTTAAAGTGAAACTAAAGCTGAATCAAACTGAAGTTATTCACCTTTTTTTGGCACACAAGTACAGAAACACAAATTAAACTTAACACTCCCGATACAAATATAAATTACTTAATCTATCTCTATTTCCTAACACCTCCCCTTTGAAAGTAAGAAAACTTCCTAACCATGAAAATTTCTTTACAATGGCAGTACAACTGCTTCACACAAACCTAAAATCATGAATATCTTGCAAAATAACTTATCGCATCATACAAATACACTCATCTTACCTCGCAATGATGCATGCCATGTTGCCCCATTGCAAAGATGTACTCAAAACAAAACCAATAAATCTCACAACATTATCAGAATTTACAGGTCACAGCGTTATCATAACATACGTTTTTCTTTTTCTTCCTTCCAGTCCAGTGGCGGACTGGCCAGAGTGTCAGCTTGCCCGATGGCAAGTGGGCCCCTGATGAAGTGGGCCTCCTATATCAAATAAAAATGCAATAAAGAAACAAACACAGACAACTGTTTTAGTAATAAAAAGGAATAAGGAAAAAAAGAGAACAGGACACAAATAAGCAGTGCATGAAAAGGAACAAAGCAGGGGAGGTAGTGGAAGGATGTGGAATAGGGGGGGCCTGGGTCGGGCATAATTAAGGAAATTCCATGTTTTCAGCAAGAGTGTGTGAATTTAAAGATAAAGTTACAATTCGTGATTTGAGATGGTCGGCAACTTCAAAGGATATCAAGCAGTAGTCTTGGTTCAGCCGGTACACCGATCCGGGGCCCGGAGAGCCAAGAAGGAGCCCGTGAATCTCTGAAGGGCCCTTAAATATTATAATTAATTAGATAAATAAATCTCCAACTTCTTTCCTGAGATTTATATTCTAACTTAATAAAATATAATTGTTTTTAAAAAGAGCAATACCAAATAAAAATGCAATAAAGAAACAAACAAATAATCACTCAGTGTATGAAGGAACGAAGCAGTATGTGAAAAAGACTGGGGGGGGGGGGTTCTGGTTCACCCGGGTCGGATATGGTTGGAAATCCACTTTTTCAGCAAGAGTGTGTGAATTTAAAGATAAGGTTACAGTTCGTGATTTGAGATGGTCGGCAACTTGAAAGGATATCAAGCAGTACATAGGGTCGTGAGGTCAACGAAAAGGAGAAGCGGTACCTTTGACCGTGAATCATGAGGTCAAAGATATTGAAGTGATAAGCCATGATCGGTAAACTCAAAGGGTTGCGACTTGTAACACTACACTGGTATCAAACTGGACATGTTAACTTTGGTCGTGGGACCATTCTTAATGTCTTACTATAGTCGGACCAAACTTCTAAGTTTCAACAGTTGTCTCAGTTGCTTGCTGGTGTGAACACTGGACAGTGGATTGTCTCCTCTTCTGAAGCTGCATAGGCCACAGTAGTATTGACTAATGAACATAGCCTATTGAAGTAAATTATTTTATATTTTTTATCAAGTAGGGGTTTATCTGGCGTTCCTTCAAGTTATTCTTGCAATCATCAATATTCATTTTTCCCAATGTGGGCTATTTTTAATTAAGTTTTTATTTCAGGAATATTACCCCTACCAGCATGGAAAAGAAAAAGCATAAATCTGGGTCACTAAAGCGCAAAGAACAAAAAGAAGCAGAAAGGAAGGAATCAGCCAAGCGATGCAGGCCTATTACAGAGTTTATAATACCACAAGCACAATCCACATCAATATCCAGTTCTGCAACAAATAATCAAGAAGCAAGAAACAATGCTCATGGTGATGATGCAATGACATGCAAGTTACAAGAACAGAGAAGAGCTACTTTGAATGTAGAGACAAATACAAGTGCATCCATTACTAATCAACCCAGGCCCAATAGTTCTTCTTGCTTCCTTGTTCCGGTATCTGTACTGCCTGTAGTTGCAACATCTGAACACATAGCTTCAACTAGTGACAGGGAATCAGATATTCCTTCAAGATAAATTACTTGGTTTCTGAAGCGCATCCTGTAAATGAACCTACGCAAGAAAATGAAAGATCAATTACTGGAATCTTCCAATATCCATCACGAGCAAAGCTAAAACAGTTTTTTGCCAAACATCCACTTCAGCCACTTGATGATCTGCCATTTGATGCTCATTTGTATGAGAGGAAAATTATGAATGACTCAGTCCCAAGAAAATGGCTAACGTATAACAAAGAAAATAGATGCTTATATTGTTCATACTGCTTAGCCTTTGAGTTTCCCAACACTTGTAATCCATCACCCTTTGTACGTGGCTTGAGTGACTACAGGCGTATTAGCCAGAGCTTGACTTTACATGAATCAACAACAACACATGTCAGAAATGCTCAGCAATATATCAGTGTGGTTAATGATGGCACCTTAGATACATTTTTTGCAGCATCACTAATTAAAAGGAAAGAAGAAGTATTGAAGCAGAGAAGTATTGTCATGAGGATTATAGATGTCATAAAGATGTTAGGCAAGCAAGCACTTCCTTTTCGAGGTCACAGAAATGAATCGGCCTACACTCTAGATAATGAGGTTCTGAATCAGGGCAATTTTTTAGCTACAGTGCAGTTGATGGCAAAATATGACCTCATTATGGCAGCTAACGTTTCTGCAGTGCAAAACAAGTCTAAACAAAGAATCAAACGATTAGAGCAACAAGGAAAGGCTCAAAGTAAAGGCCGTGGTGGACCTGTTACATACCTGAGTAAAACAACTATAAACATGTTAATCAAAATTATGAAGAATATGATACAAGAAAGAATTAGTCATGAAGTTTCTCAAGCAAAATATTATTCTATTCAGGTTGATTCGACACAAGATAATTCATCCATCGATCAGTTTAGCATTATTATTCGGTATGTGCTTAAAGGTATTATCTGTGAGCGACTACTTTCAGTTGTGCCAAGCAATGATGGTACAGGACAGGGACTTTTTGATCTATTGATTGAAACATTACAGCATCTTAAAATTGACCCCCAAAAATGTTTATCTGATAGCACAGATGGCGATGCAAGCTACCATGGCCAGTATAATGGTTTACAAAGTAAAATTGCTGATGTGGCTGATCAACATGTTCATATATGGTGCTATGCCCATGTCTTGAATTTGGTGATAACTGAAACAACAAAATGTTGTGTGCCTGCAGTTTCTTTTTTCAATTTGCTCCAGAATATAGCAACTTTTGTGAAAGCATTATACAAGAGAATGGCTGTATGGATAGAAGTTGTTGGAAAACATTTAGGACAAGACAAAATGAAACTATTAAAGCTAATTGGTGAGACCAGATGGTCAGGAAAATCCAATGCAGCAACAACTATATTTGGACGTTTTGATGATGCCGCTGCCAGTACTTTCGTAAATCTATTGACCTGCTTATCAATGATACAAGATTCAGAAAAGTTTGATGCAAAAACAAAACATGAAGCAAATGTTTTACTTCAAAGTCTTCTAAAGTTTGAAACCATATTGACAGCATTTACTTACTTGTATATATTTGAAACTACAACGCCGTTATCAAGTTATCTACAGACAAGTGGTTTAGATATGTTTACTGCATGGAGTTTGGTCGATTCAGCTACAACAAAGTTGAAGGAACAGACAAGAACATTTGATAATGTTCACAGCAAGGCTTTGGAATTTGTAAATAAATGTAATGACAGGATTTCACAGATGAATATGGATGAAAATCAAACATTGGAAATTGATGCGTTGGAAACAGCATTGCCAGTTAAGAGGCAGAGGAAGAAGAAAGGAATGGCAGATGAGCTTATTGATGATGAAAGAAATTCCTCAGATTCTCTAGCTGATTTTCGAGTAAATGTGTTTAACCTAATAATGGATCGCATTGTCCAGTCACTAGAATCACGCTTTGTACAACACAAACAGTTGTATAAAGATTTGTCCTGCTTGGACCCAGAAAAGTTTAAAACTATTGCAGAGAAGGGCCTTGAAGATGAAGCATTGGAAGGTATTATTAAGCTGTTTCCACAAATCAGCAAAGATCAAGTAATATTTGAATTGTTTTCTTTTGCTTCAAACTTTGATGTATTAAAGCTATTGCTTAATGATGGTGAGGATATGGATTCCAGTTGCAACAATTGTAAAATTTGCAGCACTTGCCCATTGTGTGTACTAAAAATTCTGGCATCCAACAGACTTCCTGACAAGGCATATGATAACCTTTATGAACTTTATAAAGTCATCTGCACACTATCAGTTACCCAAGTCCAATGTGAGAGGACGTTTTCAAAGCTAAAGATCATAAAGACAAGGTTAAGAAATTTGCTGTCTGAGGAGAATTTGGAATCATACATGTTGCTATCCATTGAAAAGGAATTGTTAGGTGAATTGGATGCAGAAGCAATTATTGGCAGATTCGCACAATCATCTAGCGAACACAAACGATTGCTCTTAATATAGTGGACTGCATGAAGTGCTCTATTGTGCTTTTGAACTATCTGTTAATGTGTAAATTGTGCAGTAAACTATTTTAAAATATCAACCAATTACTTAAAATAAAAATTTTTTAAAAATAGTTCAATTATAACATTCTGTATTTACATTTGGTATCTACTGCCAGTAATATGTACAGTACATGTACACTGTAATTACTAAGAAATACACATTTTTTCCACAAAAATTTTAATTGTACCCTTTTTTCCATATGTATTTTTTGAAAATTTTATTTATTCGTTATGAAAATCAAATGATAGCATTGTAGTTGTGGGTGGGCCCCCTTTGTCTCCTGGCAATCAGTATTTTTAGATCCAGTCCGCCACTGTTCCAGTCTTCAACTCAACAAAGAATATTTCATGGTGGTCTCAAATCCGATTGTCCTTTTCATTAATTGTAGCATTCTCAAGCTAATTTTATGAACGTAAATATTGTAAATTCGCATTTTGAGTTAGCAAAGTCAAAATGGCATTCTTGTGCATTAACATTTCATTCCTGCTCTGGTCTAAATCTATTTTTGCCATTTTAAGAATATTGTTTAAATGCTTCTTATGTTCACTCAAAAGCATTGCATATTTCTGCTTGGTTTGATTTCTGAACTTTTTTTGATCTTGTTGTTTCTGCAAATCCCATTTCAAACACGTCTTTTCCACATCGTTTCGAGCATTGTCAATTACCCTTTCCCTCTGGAATTCCATAATACATCCTAACCCTTCAAGTCTTTTCCATAATTTACTTATTTTAATATTTTAATTCAGGTTTTAACACTTCAACACATTACGTTACAAATAAAACCAACATAAAACCCCAAAACCACCCCCTCGCCTCAGCTCCCTAATCAACCTCCCACCTTGCACCCTCCCCTCCCCCTAGCAGTTGACGGTAACCAACTCCTTGAAATGTAATATAACAAACCCCATCTCTTATGGAAGCCCCCCCCCCCCCCGCCCTAAGACAAATGTCACCATTTCTAAGTGCAATAACGCAATTAAATCCCCCAGCCACACTGAGGCACAGGGTGGAGAAGCTGATTCTGCCCAACAGAACCCGTCTGCGAGCGATCAACGAGGCGAAAGCTAAAGCATTTGACCCCGCTCCTATGTACAACTCCACAAGTCTGACACCATGAATATGGCCCCCAGGGGACTGGGCTCTTAAGTCCACATGCACTACCGCCGACATTGGTGCTGAAAAACGACCTCCAAGATTTCTCCAACTTCAGGCAGGAGCAGAACATGTAAAAGTGATTGGCTGAGCCCCTCCCACACTGCCCTCAAATATTCTCCACCCTCTCAAACAACCCGCTCGTCCTCGACTTTTATCAGGTGCTCTCTCTGTACCACCTTTAGATTTATCAACCCCAGCCTCATGCACAAGGTTGAGGCATTCACCGTCTGCAGTACATCACACACAACCCCATCTCCAGCGCCATGCACAGCTACTCCTCCCACTTAGCCTTTTCCCCCTCCACAGACACCTTGTCCTCCTCCAAAATCCTCCCATAAATCGTCAAAATGAACCGGCCCTCCAAGTGCATCACCGACAACACCCCCTCCAGCGGCGAGTAGGGGAGGTGCCACCAGAAAAGTCGGAAAAACCTTTTTTTCAAAATCCGACAGCTGCATGTACCTGAAAACCTCTCCTCGTGGGACCCCAAACTTCTCCCCCAACTCCTCCAAACTCGCAAACCGCCCTTCTAAAAATAAGTCTTTAATTTCAACAACCTTTCGCTCGTCTCATCCCCAAAACCTTGCATGCATCTTCCCTGGCTCAACGACTTCAACCCCGCCCCCAACCTAAAGTGCTGCCGAAACTACCACCATATTTTCAGCATGGCCCCCACCTCAGGACTCCCTGAGAACTTCTCTGGGGTAAATTGGAGTGGTGCCTTTGCCATTTCCCCAACTCCTTACAAGAGCCAGCCATACTCGCCCACAAAGCCTCCGTCCCCCTGCTCCAACCCCACACCTCTGCACTTTCCGCCCAATAGTAGTATAACAGGTATGGAAAGGTCAAGCCCCCCCCCCCCCCCCCCCCCCCCCGACTGTCACCCTCTCTGAAGTACTGTACTCCTAATCCTTTGCCACCTTACCTGCCCACACAAACAACAAAACCAACCTATCCACCATCACAAAGAACAATTTTGGCAAAAAGACCAGGAGGCACTGAAATAAAAATAAAAACCGTGGCAAAATGTTCATCTTAACCACCTGCACCCAGCCTGCCAACGATGGTGGAAGGCTATCCCACCTCAGTAAATCCACCTTGACCCTGCCCAACAGGCTCGGAAAATTCAACTTACGGAGCCGAGCCCAGTCATAGCCACCTGTGCTCCGATATACCTGAAGTGGATTTTTCGCCACCCGAAATGATAACCCCCACCCTGACTCCCACCCCTGGAGAAGACACCACAAAACGCTCACTTTTTCCCAAATTTACCGTGTAGCCTGAGAGAGCCCCAAATCTCCAATGCAGTCCCATTATATCCCCTGCTGAAGAGCCTGGGTTAGAGATATACAGCAACAGATCATCCACATATAGGGGCAATAAAGATTATTATTAACCTATGCTCCACCCCATGCTCCCTCACACTATCCCGTTCCATTTATCCAAGCACCTCATCACTATGGCTAATGGCTCTACTGCCAGTGCAAACAAAAAGGGAGACATGGGGCACTCCTGCCTTGTTCCCCTATGCAACGGAAAGTACCCTGAATTCATCTCATTTGTGCGCACGCACGCTATCGGATCTTTATACAGTAATTTCGCCAACCCACAAATTTAGGCCCAGTCCCAAGCCTCTCCAACACCGCAATAAATAGTTCTACTCCACAGGATCAAGTGCCTTCTCCGCATTTAGCACCACCACCACCTCCAATTCCTCTCTTCTGCCGAAGAAAGCACCACATTCAACAGACGCTGCATATTTAATGACAACTGTCTGTCCTTTACGAACCCCATCTGATCCTCCCCAATCACCTTCGGGAGGCACATTTCCAACCTGACAGTACGTGTGAAGGAACCCTGATCTGAAAAGCAAACTGCTGGTTTATCCCATAACTAAGTTCAAGCAACGGAAAAGCACAGTACGGCAACAGTTACTGGATTTTTATAGATCTTAAAATCTATGAAATATTGTGGAACAGGTTGGGGAGAGTTGGCACTGAATATGGTTTTGAAACTGTTTTAAGTAGTGATACTGTATAAAACCATTATTGTTGGAGTTAAATGTCCTCCTAGTGTATCTTGATTTTCTTCTATTGCTTGATAAACATTTATTTCATTAAAATCATCACATAGAGTCAGGGACATCATTTTCTGCATCTCAAACCTCTCCCCATACTGTACAAATTGCAAACACAGTTGATGGTAGTTGTTTCAAGTTTGCCTTTCGGGATTTGAACCACTTGGATTTTATCATCAGCAACACCCCTAACAGCATGCCAGAGAAAGAACGTTTATTCCGCTGTCATTTAACTGACATTTATAGGCTGGAGGTGGGATTCTGCCCCTCCGGGAAAGGAGGTTATACTTGGATAGTTGAAGATTGAATTGTGACGTGTGTGTGTGTTTGTGTGTGATGGTGAGGGTAGCATTAGATAGGCACAGGAGACCCACAAGGGAGATTTTCTACCCCCATCCCACGTTGCCCAAAACCGGACCTGTGCAGCTAAAGTTGCTGGACTTCCGACATGACAAGGGCCTTCCCCTACCACAGGTAAAATATCAGCAGGGGTCCGATGTGGCCCTTAAACAGGTAAATGGCGGGAGTTCACCCTCTGGATATTATGGTACCCCAACTTCAATCCCACCAGTGGGGGAGTATAAAATTCAGCCCATTGCCTTTTATTGATCGTTTGTACTGTTGTAACTATGTTTGTACCTTGACTGATAGCACACATCTCTGTAAGAAGAAGCCAAATACTGCAAATCTGCAAATATTTGTTTATTCAAGCTTTCTTCAATACCATCTCCTGGGCTGTAACTTTTTCTATTTGCTGTTACTACAATGGTTGTTTATTCCTGTTCCATGCGATGGAAACCATTTTTAAAAATTGCCTTGCCTTCTACTTTGTAAAGCGATTTATTCAGAAACCCTCTTCAGCTACAGAAAAGAGCAACGAAGATGTTGGACGTGCACTGTGAGATAAAGCCCTACGTTGTGTGATTTTAAGTGGTGTGATTTTCTTTTTGTGGTGTGTCTTCTTGGACAGAATATGTTCTTGCAGAGTGAATTTGAAGATGATAAATTAAAATAAAATAATTTTGTAGAAAACAATATTTCAGTATAAACATGATTTGTGCGGTGTTTACAGAATTTCAATTGGTTCTTCAGTATGATCATACTTGTGTGAAACTCTGATCTTACCATTCTTCAAACACAGCTTGAAGTAAAAGTCTTGGGTAATGCAATTTACTACAACTTTAATGACTAAATTAATTGATTTGGCTGCAGATTCACACCATCCTTTGGAGTTTAATACAGCAAGTACTGGCTTACCTGAAGCCATTGTGGGATTTAACATTTTCTTTGATACTTGTGCTGCATTTCCCCACGGTATCATGACCTGTACAGGCTTGGAGGCCGAAGGGCCTGTTCCTGTGCTGTATTGTTCTTTGTTCTTTTTGTCCTTTGATATATTCCATCGCCCCCCAAAGAAAAACTGTAACTTAACTCTGAGACTGATTTGTGTGAAGACATTCCCAAGGAGTACTTTGGACTGTTTTTGTAATTTGAGCATGCTAATTTAGAGACACATCTTCCTCCCCTCTCTTTTTAAACTCTGCATTTACATTGGAACTTCTCTTCCTTTTATTGACACTATTCCTTTGAGATGATTGGACATGATAATCTTTGTGATTAATTTCTCCACCTTGGCTGTAGGTGTCACTTTGGTGTAAGATTCCGGGAAGGTGCCTTGCTTGGGCAGAAGTCAGTCTTTGTAGGACTCACAGTCCCTCTTTCACCTAACATGGTGCAGCCTGCTCCATGGAGTGCTGGCCAGCAGATTGGCCAAGACAAAAAGGAATTTTAGCTGTGCACCAATCAGGCATGATATTAGGAGAGGCAGGCAAACAGACTGTTTGGCTGAATACAAAAAGGCTAGTGTATTTATTTAAAAGAATTGGGGTGCAAGATCATGCCCATAATTTTCTATCCTTGAGTTTGTGTGCCAAGGAACAACAACGAAACTGATATTTAGGTGGATCAGAAAACTAGTCACCTTGATTTTCTCCTCAACAAGACCAGCGACAGGGCGCACATTATTTGTTAAAGGGAAGTTGATTCTTTGAGGGGGAGGTGGAGACTGTAAAATAAGTTAGATAGAAATATTTAGCGCTACCACTTTATGTGCATTACATTATGTATTTGTTTATTGTTTGCTGTGTTTTGTCTTGATCATGAACATTAGATTGATAATTTAAGAGCTTGGTTCTTTTTCAGAAAACTTAATATCTGCACTAATGTCTCATTTACAGATATCCCAGAAGAAGAGGCAAAATATTGGACTCAGAAACTAGAGCAGTTGAATGCACTGAGGGACCATGACGAGGTGGGTGTAAAGGAAATCGAGCAATCAGCTATACTATGATGTTCCAATAGATAAAGTGTCACTGAACTGAAGTTCAACATGTGTACACTTGTAAAATGAATCACTGCAATATGAATAAATTGGGTTATATTGGGAATAAATAGCCATTTATTTAGAGTGAATTTTTGAAGAACCCAAGAGAAAGGATACTCCAAAACTGTAGATATGATTCCTCTTTTCAAAAATGAAAACTGAAATGCACCTGTATTTCAGTAATATTAATCTTGTCCAAGTACAAATAACATAGCCTTATTATGCCAAGCAATTTTATTTTATTTATGGCTACATTTTTTCAATTACCATGAAAGTTAGGAATGATGTTTCATTTTGCATTCATGTCGCATCCAGTTGGGAATGGTGTTTGACAATTAAACAACTGATGGAAGGAGGAGATTCCACAAATATTGCCATCCTCAGTGATTGGAAAGCCCAGCAAAGTTGTGCAAAATACAACTAGGGGCTGGTTTAGCTTAGTGGGCTAAACAGCTGGCTTGTAATGCAGAACAAGGCCAGCAGCGCGGGTTCAATTCCCGTTCCAGTCTCCCCTTTGGAAAATTGCCCAGGTATGTTCTGTCACAAAAAGTAAGTCAAATACGACCTAGACAATTCAATATATTATCAATAATCAACAAAGTGATGGGAAGGGCTATCAAATGGCACTTATTGAGCAATAACCTGCTCAACAATGCTAAATTTGGGTTCTGCCAGGGCCACTGATCATCTGATCTCATTACTTGGACAAAAGAACTGAGCTCCAAAAGTTGAGCTGAGAGGGACTGAACGTGACATTGAGACAGCATTTGACCAAAAGTAGCAGAAAGAAGTCTTAGCCATACTGGAGTCAATGGGAATCAGGGTGAAAACTCTACTGGTTGGAATCAAACCCAACACAAAGGTTGTGGTTGTTGGAGGTCAATCATCTCAGTCCAATGACATTGCTGCAGTGTCCTAGACTTAACCATCTTCATCTGCTTTAGCAATAGCCTTTCTTCCATTAGAAGGTCAGAAATATGGATTTTTTCTGACGATTGCACAATGATCAGCACCATTTATGGTGATCATAAACTGAAGCAGTCCATGTCCATATGCAGAAAGACTTCAAACAACATTCAGGCTTGGGCTATTAGTGACAATTAACATTCATGCCACATAAGTGCCAGGCAATGATCATCTCCAACAAGAGAGTATCAAATCATCACCCCTTGACATTCACTGGCATTACCATTGCTGAATACCCCACCATCAAATTGTGGGGGTTAACAATGATCAGAAACTGAACTGGATCAGCCATATCAATACTGTTGATTACAAGAGGAGGTCAGAGATTATGAGTTCAGAGATGAGTAACTCACCCACTGGCTCCCCAAAGCTTGTTGAACAAGGCACAAACCAGGAATGTGATGGAATACTTTCTATTTGCCTGGACGAGTGCAGATTCCAACACTCAAGAATCTTGACATCACAGAGGACAAAGCAACCTGTTTGATTGACACCCCACGCACCACCATCAACATTCTCTCCCTCCACTATCAAGCACAATGGTAGTAGCGTGTATTATCCACAAGATTCAGTGCAGCATCTCAGCAAGGCTCCTTTAACAACACCTTCCAAACCTTCAACTTGTACCACCCAGAAGGACAAATGCAGCTGTTGCATGCGAACACCACCACCTGCAAGTTCCCCTCCAAGTCACACACCATCCTGACTTGGAACTCTATCACCGTTCCTTCACTGTCGCTGGTGCAAAGTCCTGGAACTCCCTTCCTAATAACACTGTGGGTGTACTGATACCTCAAGGACTTGCAGCAGTTCAAGAAGGCAGTTCACCCCACCTTCTCAAGGGCAATAAAGGATGGACAATACATGCAGGTGAAAACCAAAAATCACCTTCAAAAGTGTGGAATAGGGCAACTGGTGTGGAGAATGATTGATTGATTTTCAACCACTATTCTGACTCTCTATCTTTTAAAAAGGCAAGTGTGTTTTCAAGCAGCATAGAGGGATAGGAAGAGAATGGAGAAATAAAAAACTCCTCATTCACAAATGATTTGGACTTTTCAACCTTCATGACCAAAACCTGTGACTCATTTTAGAAGATAAAGTATAAGTAAAGGGGCTCTTCGGGGGGGGGGGGTTTGAGGAAATGTGGGGAATGTTCATGACCGTGTTTGAGGGGCTGTTCGTCGCGGGGGGGGTAGGGTGAGAAAGGGGAAAAATCTGTACAGACTGCACAGTTGATTGCTGGGAAGTATGTTTCCCGGAGCATTTATTCGCTGTAACCTGTTTTGATACATGTTTGTAATAAAATACATTTTTTTAAAAATCATCGAATCTGGCCTGTACATGTGCACTGTCCCATGTACCCACAGAAAGTGAATGACGTCATTCCGCTGCACTCAGCTGCCAGGACACCTCTGCGTATGCGTGAATGACATCAGCATGGAAAACGAAGTAATTTTACGTTGCACTTTGGCAACATATGCATCCGGTTATTATATTGTTTGTGTGCAGCTATAATCATATTATTGCTTTAATGTCATTTACAATTGGATGGCAGGATAATTGTCACTAATCTAATCTTAAACAGTTTTCTCAGAGGTTGATGTTGCTGGCAGTTGAGAAATTGTTCATCTGATTTTGTTCAAATTGTAGGATGGTGCAGACTGCATATGGCTAGAGATTGATGAGTAAAAGCTTAAATTCAAACCGATTAATTTAGTTACAAAAGATTGATACTGACTGAATTTATATCAATATCCTGTCTCCCATCACTGTGCTGTACGCACAATATAATTATCAGTGAGGGACAAATTATATCTGAACTTGATGCCTAATTGTTGTGAAGTACTAAATTGAACAACAAAATCTCAAACTGTATTCGCTGATTGGGCCATAACTTCCTCGGAGTGGCAATAGTACCGACTTACCTGCGTTAAAATTCTTAAGCGCTGTATCGCTCGATCTTCCTGACCCAGCCCCCTTTTTTACAGTGCAAGAAAAGAAGCCATAAAGTAGGTGAGTTTAAAGGTCCCAATAAAAATAACAGGCCAGGAAGAAAGCACGTATCTGAGGCAAGTGGATGGGATTTAGACGGTGAGGGTTCGGACATGGGCAGGGATTCAGACATGCATTGGGGAGATTATTGGACATCAGGGTTGAGGTTTGGACATCGGTGGTGGTGTCAGACATCATTGAGGGTGTTAGACTTCAGGAGGGGTTCGATTTCTGAGTGTAATATTTGGAAAGGTGGAGATTGAACACCAGGAGCGTGTGGGAGATCAAACATGCAAGACGGTGGGTGCACATCAAGGGGTGAGTGGTTGTGCCAGTGGGATGGGGGTCGGATCTGGACATGGGGATCGGGGGCTCGGGTTGGTGTGGGGGTCAGTTCGAGTCAGGAGAGGGGATGTGGAGTCGGATCTGGGTGCTGGCATATGGATTGTGTCGGGTTGGGGCTGGGGTTTGGGTCGGGGGGGGTGTTTATTCGGTGGGGTATGGTGGAGTCCTTGGGGTTTCTGGGTTGTGGGGGGAGTGTCCCATGCGGGGTTCAGTCTGGGCCTTTAAAATACACTAAAGTTGGAAATGCTTTTATTCCTTCTAATTCTTTCAGAGTAATTATTTCAGAGTAACAGTGGCAGAACTATCTGATGTTACAGATTTATTTGCTTTGTTGGGCGGCTCCCAGCTCAGTGCAATTTTCCAGGGGAAGTTAGCTCTTCTGAACAATTTCCGCTAAACCCTTACCTAGGGCGGGATTCACCTGTACCCGGCAGGGCGGGGGGTCCCGGTGGGACTGAGTGGCGTGGACCACTCCGGCGTCGGGCCGTCGCAAAGGTGCGGAATCCTCCGCATCTTCAGGGGCTAGGCCTGCCCAGGAGTGGTTGGCGCCCCGCCAGCCGGCAGGATAGGGGCTTGGTGCCACACCAACCGGCACCGAAGAGCCTTCACCGGCCTGCGCGAGTCGGCGCATGCGCGGGAGCGCGTGCTGTGTCATGCCTGCGCATGCGTGGGAGGATTCGTCTCCGCATCGACCATCGCGGAGGACCACAGTGGCCGATGCGGAGGAATAAAGTGTCCCCACGGCACAGGCCTGCCCGTGGATCTGTGGGCCCCGACCGCAGGCCAGGCCACCGTGGGGGCACGTCCCGGGGCCAGCTCCCCTCGCGCCCCCCCCAGGAACCCTGGAGCCAGTCTGCGCTGCTAGGTCCCGCCGGTAAGGGACCTACTCTGATTTATGCCGGCGGGACCGGCTACAGGCGGGCGGGACTTTGCTCCATCGTGGGCCGGAATTCAGGTGGCCCTGGCGCCCATTGAGTTGCGCCAGACACCACCATTCTCCGAGGTGGGCGGCGCAACTCATACTGGGCTGTTTCTTGGGGGGGGGGCGGGAGAATTGGGAGGATGGCGGTGGCGGGATTCACACCAACCCCCGGAGATTCTCCCACCCGGTGGGAGGGGTCGCAGAATCCCGCCCCTGGAAACTACTCAACACTGGGGAGCCAGGAGGTTACGGGCCAGTGTCGCAAATTATCTGAACGAATTGTTCTCACGTTTTACACCAGTTACATTGCGGCTGTTGTGTGCATTGCAGGAGTAATTATGAAATATTTTCTGAGTTATTAAACGGAGGTTGTGATTAGTAAAAGAGCTGCTTCTATTGAAATACTCAAACAATCTTTTTATAACTATATACACGGTTACAATTTACAACAGTGTATCATTTGACAGTCCTGTTTTGGCAAGCCGCTGTTATACACTTTGAAAGTTCATGCAATATCATCGAATCCCTAAAGTGCAGAAGGGGGCCATTCGCCCATCAAGTCTGCACTGACCCTCTGAAAGAATGCCCCACCTAGGCCAATCCATCTAACTTGCACATCTTTGGACAGTGGGAGGAAACCGGATCCAGCACCCAGAAGAAACCCATACAGACAGGGGGAGAATGAGCAAACTCCACACAGTCACCCGAGGCCGGAATTGAACCTGGGTCCCTGGCGCTGTGAGGCAGCAGTGCCACTGTGCCGTTATGACCCCTGTCAAATTTGGAACTGCTTAAAATATTTCACTCAAAAATTCATAATTATGTCAAATGCCTACTGACAATAGACAAAATTTATGAATGATCATTGCTTTTAGGAACATGCAATATTTACAAGTTTGCAAACAAAAAAAGGTGACAGTAACAAGTATGTGCTTAGATTTAAAGAAAAAGTAGTATACGTCTAAATGTTCCCCTCAATTAATTTGACTTTTATTGTTTAACATTATTAAATTTAACATTGACAAATTTAAGTAAACTCCAATTAATTCACATAGTGTCAGATGAAAACAATTTTTTTTATCATCATAAGGGGCTCAAGGGGAGAAAATGCAGCTGTAATTATTTGAACGGTGCTGTATTTGGTCCTGGCCGTTGCCGACTTTTGCCCGCTGTGACTTAATAAAGCAACAAAATCGACTGCGCATGCCTGGCATTGGCAGCAAACTTAGTTGGTTCAAACTGCGCCAGACAGCCATTTGAATATTTAAATTTGGCTGTAGAATTTGCTGCCAAATTGACAGTAGTTTTAACATACATGCTGTTCCTAATGTGCAAATTGTCCAACATGTTATGATGAGAAAAATATGTCCCCTGAATTGTGAATTGCTGCAAGTTGCTTGACTATTTCTGTGCCTGCAATGTTGACCTCATTACTCTGGCAACCTCCCAGTAAGTTTCAAGAAATTACTGCATTTGCACATAACCGATTAAACTTGTGACAGAAAGTTTGGACTGGTATTTTACTGTAGAGATCTGCTGCGGGGTTCTCCATCGACGGGATCCTTCGTCCTGCTGGCAGGGCACCCACACCTGCTCATTTCCCGATGGCGTGGGATAGCCTACAATGGGAAACACTATTGGCCGGCTGCGGGATTGGAGGATCCCGCTGTCGGCGGGGGTAAGCCGTGCGGAAAACGAGGCTGGCGGGAAGGAGAATCCCGGCCCTGGTTTCCAGCATTTCTGTCCTTTAAAGCATTCTGTTAAACCTGTCGAGTTTCATTATTACAGGTAGCAAATTGTTCAAAATATACAAAATTTAAATTTCACGTTCCTTTTTCCTTTTTCTTTTTTTTGCTCTCTCTTAAATCCAATTTTTCTTTCCTTCTATTCCTCTTTTTGTATCAGTATTGATTCCTCCTTTGTTGTTCTGTTTCTTTCCCAATCTTTATATCTCAAATTCAAACTTCAAAATGATACAGACAAATTGGTGGAGTAGGCATGACAGGTGTCAGATGAAATTTAATGAGGAGAAGTGTGAGGGGATGCATTTTGGTATCAAGAACGTGAAGAGAGAATACAACATACAGGATACAATTCTGAAGAGGATGCAGGAGCAGAGGGACCTGGGTATATAGGTGCATGGATATTTGCAGATGGCAGGACAGATGGAGAGAGCAGTTAATAAAGCATATAGTGCATTAGACTTTATTAAAAGGAGCATAGAGTACAAGAGCAAGGAGGTTATGCTGAACTTATACAGGACACTTGTTAGTGCTCAGCTGGGATATTATGTACTATTCTGGGCGCCACAATGGAGAGAGTGCAGAAGAGGTTTACAAGAATGGTTCCAGGGATGTCAAACTTCAGTTATGAAGGTAGATTGGAGAAGTTGGAACTGTTCTCCTTGGAGAGGCAAAGTCTAAGAGGAGATTTGATAGAGGTGTTCAAAATTTTCAGGGGGCTGAACAATTGTACAAACATACAGATTAGGTGCAGGAATATCCATTCAGCCTCTCATGGTGGATCCGATTGTGGCCTCATTTATCCTTTCCCATTTACCCCTCTAACCTTTGGCTCCCTTTTCAGCCAATAATCCATCTAACTCAGCCTGAATTATATTCGATGAACCTACCCCTACTACCCCTGGGAATGAGAATTTCACCGACTAACAACTCTCTCATCTCTGTCTTAAATGTGAAACCACGGGCGGGATTCTCTCAGCCCGGGGCCAGGCTGGATAATCCCCCCGACAGGCGCGAATCGTCCCACGCCACCCCGAAGCCGGCACACGATTCTCTGCAGAGTGGAGAATCGGCGTGGTTGGTGCGGCGGCGGTTGCGCGCCGCTCTACACAGCCGGCCGCTCTACGCGGCTGGCCCGCTGATTCTCGGGCCGGGATGGGACAAGCGGCCGTCGTGGAAACGTCCACACCTGCTCTCAGCCGGCGGGAACTCAGCGTTGAAGGGTGGCGGCCTGGGAGGGGGGGGGGAGGGTGGGTCTGACCCCTGGGGGGGCAGGGGAGTCCTTTGATGTGGCCTGGCCCGCGATCGGGGCCCACCGATCAGCGGGCCGGCCTCTCTGTCTCCTAGCCTTCTTTCATCCGCGCTGGCCCCTGTACTCCTGCGCCATGTTGCGTTGAGGCAGACGTGGACAAGGGAGACATGTGCGGAAATCGCGATGGTGGGATTGCATATGCGTGCATCCCTCGGTGCCCATTCCACGGCCGGATCAGCAGCTGGAGCGGCGTAAACTGCACCAGCGCCGTAATTGCTGATCCTGGGGCTGTGTTGACACCGTCAAGAAACGGGACGTCACTTCCGACGGCGTCAACACTTAGCTTCAGGATCAGAGAATTCCGTCCCCCTTATCTTTAAACTATATCCTCTTGTGGTTGTCCCTCTCATCAGTGACAATCGCCATCTTTTATTCAGAAAAGACTCTTTCAAGTCAGCAAATCTCTTCTGGATGATCTCAGAATGTGGATATTGACCCTTCTTAGCTTTGGATGTGGGGTGGAGGTAGAGAGGTGTTGATGGAGAAGCTAAACAGTCAAAGGTCAAAGTCAAAGGAACCCACCGACAAAGTTACCCTGCCTGGAGTGATTGGGTAGCAAATGGCATTAGAGGGGGTGGGAGAACAGTATTAAAAGGGGAATGACATGTGTAATGAACTCCAATTGGCTTTATTGATTGGCCAATTGGAGTATGAGCTCCCTCAATGATAGCTCATTGAAGGGGCCCATGTAAGCACCTGTGTAGGCTTTGTGAGCCAGTCTTAAGTTGACTGGACTGCTAGCAGCACTGTTTGTAGCTGCTCCTGTAATATCGTTATTGTAAATAAATATTGGTGTGGTGATGGAACTCCTGCCTCCCGTGGATTACTACAGTGGCGACGAGGTAACTAAGAATTTTGTGGAGACCAGCTGCCGCACTCTGAGGGTAAGCCTTGCCATTTTAAAAATGCTGTTTTTTGGGAGGTTAGAGGCATTCGACCCGGCTATTGAGGACTGGCCCCAGGATGTGGAGAGAATGCGTTACTTCTTCCGGGCAAATGATATACTGACGGACGAAAGGAGACGGCTTATCCTGCTGTCGGCGTGCAGACCCTCCGCTTTCGCCATTATACGTAGTCTGACTTATCCCGATGCGCCGGACACGAAAACTTTCCAAGAAGTAACGGAATTGGTGAAAGAGCACTACGACCCAAAACCACCCCTCATTTTGCGTAGGTACAGATTCTACACAGCGAAGCGGGAAGACAGGGAGTCAGTCACGAATTTCTTGACCCGCCTGAGAAGGCTGGTGGAAAAATGAGAGTTCGGCCCGACACTAAATGAAATGCTTCGGGACCGTTTAGTGTGTGGTATAAACAACCTCTCAATACAGAAACGCCTGTTGGTGGAAACGGAGCTAGACTGCAGCCAGGCGTTACAGCTCGCACTGTCCCTAGAAAAGGCAGCAACTACAGGGCACGCCAATGGAGGTAGATACCTGTGAGAGGGACTACCACAACGGGTCCTGCTACCAGATAGCTGCTCTCTGGAAAAACCTGAGGAATAGAGGGAAAAAGGAAAACCCCAGAACTGCCCCCAAGTCTGCCAGAACAAACTGGAGACAGAAGGAAGTACCGGCTGAGGCTCCCCCAACAGAGAAGGACTGTTTCTGGCACCAGACAGAGTGGGGTAACAGCGACAGAAACCCTAGAAGGAGGTGGCAAAAGAGGAATAGCAGGTGGGGATGCAGGGAAGTACACAACCTAGACGCCCCATCCTCCTCCGAAGGGGAACAATTATATAATATTGCAACGAAGAAAGCAGAACCCATTAAGATTACCCCACGGGTGAACGGGCGGCCGACAATAATGGAAATAGACACGGGGGCGGCCGTATCAGTAATGGGAGTGGCAGCATTTAGAAAAATCAAAGATGGACTTCAGCCACTAACCCTAACAAAAACATCGACGAAACTTAAAACCTACACGGGGGAACCCCTGGAAGTTCTAGGCACGACTCATGTACCCGTTGAATATGAGAAACAATTGCTCAGATTACCATTGACGATAGTAGTGGGCTCCGGACCCAGCTTAATTGGACGAAACTGGCTGAAAGACCTAAAATTAGATTGGATGAAAATTTTCAGAGTGGAAGCGGGCAGTTGAGTGGAGTACTCCAAAAATACCCGGAGGTCTTCCAGGAAGATTTGGGGGAAATCATAGGCGCCAAAGCAACTTTGCATGTGGACCCAGAAGCCCTTCCGAAATTTTGTACGGCCAGACCAGTACCTTTTGCATTAAGGAAGAAAGTAGATGACGAAATAGAAAGGTTACAGCGCAACGGCATTATCAGACCAGTACAGTTCTCAGAATGGGCAGCGCCGGTGGTACCAATTTTGAAGCCAGACGGCTCGATACGTCTCTGTGGAGATTTCAAACAGACGGTAAACAAATACGCACTGCTGGACAAATACCCAATCCAGAAAATAGATGACCTATATGCCAAATTGGCAGGTGGGCGTTTGTTCACGAAACTGGACATGAGCCACGCCTACCTGCAGTTAAAACTGGACAAGGACTCCCAGATGTTCGCTACGATCAACACCCTGAAGGGCCTTTTTCATTATACTAGGCTACCTTTCGGAGTGTCATCAGCCTGCGCTATATTCCAGCGTACGATGGAAAATATTCTGCAGGGACTACCGCAGGTGGCGATTTATTTGGACGATGTCTTAATCACGGGTAGGACAAACAGGGAACATTTAAGGAACCTGGAGGAAGTGCTCAGGCGTTTTGCAAAGGCAGGTGTACGGCTAAAAAGGGAAAAATGTGTTTTTCTGGCCCCACAAGTGACGTACCTGGGATATAAAGTAGACGAGTCAGGCTTACACCCATTAGTAGACAGAGTAAGGGCAATAAAAGAAGCCCCCACTCCCACCACGGTCCAGGAGTTACGATCATTTCTAGGGTTGGTAACCTATTATGGAAAATTTATTGAAAATAGGGCGTCCATCCGAGAACCCCTCCACCAGCTACTAAAAAAGGGGCAAGAATGGAAATGGTCTGCCTGCCAAAACCGAGCATTTAGGGACATTAAGGAACAGCTGTCATCCGAAAATGTCCTAGAGCATTATGACCCAAGGAAGGAGTTGGTGGTCACTTGTGATGCATCCCCCTACGGAGTAGGAGCCATTTTAGCCCATAGAGGAAGGAATGGGGAAGAATGGCCAATAGCCTATGCTTCGAGGACCTTGGCGATGGCTGAGAGGAAGTACGCCCAAATCGAGAAGGAAGGACTGGCGGTGATATTCGCAGTAAAAAAATTTCACCAGTATCTGTACGGGCGGACATTCACCATAGTGATGGACCATAAGCCGTTATTAGGGTTATTAAAAGAAGATAAGTCAATACCCCCGATTGCATCAGCTAGAATCCAACGCTGGGCATTGCTACTGGCGGCGTATAGATACGTTCTGGAGCACAGACCAGGAACGCGAGTAACAAATGCAGATGCTTTGAGCAGACTTCCCCTCCCGGACACTCCGCCGCAAATACCAAAAGTAGAGGAGACAGTAATGACTCTAAATGTTTTGGACACTTTACCAGTAGACGCACAACATATTCGGTTGTGGACGCAAAAAGACCCAGTTTTAGCCAAGATGAAGCATTTACTGCTAACAGGGGAACTGGAAAGACCAGTGGAGCCCCAGATACACCCATACTGGAGCAGAAGGGACCAAATGACCGTAGAAGACGGTATCCTATTATGGGGAGCCCAGGTAATAGTCCCAGCTCAGGGCCGTCAGGCAATCTTAACTGAGTTACATCACGGACACCCAGGGGTGTCTAAAATGAAGATGCTAGCTCGAAGCTACGTTTGGTGGCCAGGTTTGGACACAGACATAGCAGCCTTGGTATGTCACTGCCAGGAGTGCCAACGGGGCAAAGAGTGCCACCAGCGGCCATTGCACCCATGGGAATGGCCAGGCAGACCGTGGACCCGCCTGCATATTGACCACGCCGGCCCTTTCATGGGCTCAATGTTTTTGGTGATAGTGGCGCCCACTCAAAATGGTTGGACGTCCACCGGGTAAACGCGTCAAGCACAGCATCGACAATTGAAAAGCTCAGGGCTTCGTTTGCAACACATGGACTTCCGGAGGTATTAGTGTCGGACAACGGAACAGCATTCACAAGTGGGGAATTTGGAAAATTCCTGAAGGAAAACGGAGTCCGTCGCATCAAAACGACCCCTTACCATCCAGCGACCAACGGCCTGGCAGAGAGAGCGGTCCAGACACTTAAAGCGGGACTCAAGAAGCAGCCGGCAGCGTCAATGGACACAAAGCTCTCCCGCTGGCTGTTTGATTACAGGACCACACCGCATTCCACAACGGGCATACCGCCAGCTGAACTCTTAATGGGAAGGCGGCTGCGAACGAGGCTGAGTCTCCTTTTCCCAAAGTTAACAGGGAAAGTGGAGGAACAGCAGGCCCAACCCTGGGGGCATGATAATAGTCGGCAGCAGAGACATTTCCAGGTAGGGGCACCAATTTGGGTCAAGAATTATGGGAATGGACCAACGTGGTGCATTGCACGGTAGAGTCCCAAACAGGGCCCATATCCTATGAGGTTTCGATAGGAGGTAAGGTGCTGAAGAAACGCCTAGACCAAATAAGGGCAGCGGAACCACACATGGAAGGAGGCGAAGCAGGACCGCCTCAAGCTGGGATAGCCCAGACGGAAAGGATACCCACACCCCCCAGCCCCGAGCAATTTCTCCAGACCCCATCATCCAGTTGTCAGACTCGGAGATGGACACGTTCGACGAGGCCGCCGCGACATCTCTCCCCGAGGAGGATGAAGAACAACTTCCAAGGAGGTGGTCAAGGAAAAGACGGGCACCTATAAGGTACACCCCGCCCACTTCGGAGAACGACCCGGCGGACGACACAGAGGTGACAGACCCAGACATGAGGAACAGGAAGAAGCTCAGAGGAATGCCAGCTGGCAGGAATTCCTCGGACCTTGGGGGAGAGGGGAGGGGTGTAATGAACTCCAATTGGCTTTATTGATTGGCCAATTGGAGTATGAGCTCCCTCAATGATGGCTCATTGAGGGGGCCCATATAATCACCTGTGTAGGCTTTGTGAGCCAGTCTTAAGTTGACTGGACTGCTAGCAGCGCTGTTTGTAGCTGCTCCTGTAATATCGTTATTGTAAATAAATATTGGTGTGGTGACGGAACTCCTGCCTCCCGTGGATTACTACAACGTGGATTTTGATGCCATGGTGGACAGTGTAGAGGAGTAGAATGAGAGATGGGGATGGCACAGAAAGAATTGGTGGGATGGGGTTATGATCGAGGATGATGGAAAGATGAAAGGGATGGGTATGTAATGCGATAGATTGCAGTCGAGGGATGGATTGGCATAGTTTTAAAGAAATACCATGTAATGAATGTATCAAGTTCACCTCAAATGTTTTGAACATCTCTGCTGTTTAAAAATAAGTTTCAAAAATGTATACAATTTTTTAATTTCCTGCCCTAAAAGAGTCCAATCATTTTGTCAAGTATCTTTAGATTTTTCCAGTTACAACTTTGGTGAGGTGAAGCTGCCAGTAAAGTAGAGCAGCTTTATTTTTTTTAATGAACAACTTAGAAATCAGTGGACATTAAAATCAGGAGAGGTGTAAAACCTCCAACTCTAAAATCAGCCGTTTACACCCCTCAAAGCCAAAATCTACCCCTTAAACTTCAGACCTGGATTTACCAGAAGCATGTTTTCCTTAGGTTGAGTAGCTCCATATGAATCTTATGATTCTTATCTATAATACATTTTTATCACATATGCTGTAACTGTATTGAGACTTTAAAATATAATTCTGGTGTAACCAATGCCAATATTGCCACTGGTCTTCCGGTGATCTTTATAATTAAATGTAATATGTGATTGTATCCAATTAAGCTTTCACTTTCCTCTATTTTTCCAGTACTCGATCAGTGAAGAAGTTCAGAAGAAGCCTCTGCCCATTGCTCCCTCACAGTGTTGTAAGTTTATTTTTTAAGTGATTACCATCAAGTTTACTGCAGCTTTAATCACTGTTCAGTGCTTTGCTCAGGAAGATTTGTTTGTTGTATTTTTCTTTCTCATATCTAAAATGCATATTTTTGTTTATTTCTAATATTCACCCTGCAACCTTTTATTTAAGAATCATGGTTGGATAATTCACCTACAATAGAAGATACTTAAATATTTTGTACAAAATGCACCTTCGAGATATTCACTCTTTAAAAAAAACAAATGGTCCACTGGACAGGTCACTCCTTTGTTTTTCAGCAAGATGTTTCTTTTGCATGTTAGAAGAAGGGGATATATGCACGGTACTGCATATGTCATTTAAGCATGCACAATGCTAGAAAACTTGTATTTTATTGTTATTTCAATTTTAGAAATGCAGTTTACTTCAGTTTTACAGAAAATTAATACCATACAAGTAAAATGGCAAATAATGAAAGCATTGTGTGGAGCATTTATCTGTACATGGGTATTGCATTTTGTTCAAAAGAATATAAGTAGAATTTACTACTAATGTAGTACTATCAAGGAGATATCGGGAGGAGTGATTAACTTGACACTTACAATTTTTAAGGGGCTTGACAGGGAAGATACTAGTGAATGATTGCCTTCACTAGCGAATCGTGAACAAGAAGTTGCAGTCTCGACTTCAAAGAGGCTCAGTTGCTGAGTATATTCAAGGCAGAGATCGATAGAGTTTTGGGCACAAAGGAAATTATGGGATATGGAATAGTGCAAGAAGGTGGAGTTAAATTAATTCACAGAATTGCAGAAAAATACAGTGCAGAAAAGGCCCTTTGGCCCATCGAGTGTGCACTGTCGCATGAAAGGCACCTGAGGCTGGATTCTCCATTTGAAAGACTATCTTGACACCAGCGGAGCATGCGTGGACTTTCACGACCGAAAAACTGGTGCGATACCCTCACCGATTGTGGTACTGGTGAGGGGCTAGCACTTGCGGCGAGTGAAACTCCCGCGGACTGTGCCAAAAATGGGCAGAGAATGGTCGGGTCCTGGGCCGTGCATGCACACAGCTGACGGCCTGCAATGGTTTTTCCGTACAACAGGGCGGCAGCCATGCGCAAACCCAATCCGCCAACTGCAACGCCATAGCCAACCCCCTGGCCACCCTCCACCAGTCCCCTCAGCTCGAGCAGAAGCCACCCCCCCGGCCGAGTGTGGCGGCACTGGACACTGTCCGCAGCCGGCACCCCGGGTTCCTGCACGCCCGGGATCACACGTGGGAACTCGGCCCATCAGGGGCGGAGCATTGAGGGTGGGCTGGTCGAAGACATGGCAGCGCCATTGAAATGGCACGCATCACGATGTTGTCAGTTTGAAGAGGGCGGACCATGGTGGACTGGCGTCAAACCGGTGCCGGCCCCGATTCCGGGGTCAGAAAGCCATTCTCCGCCCAGTTGCTGAACGCGATTTTGGCGTCAGGCTACGGAGAATCCAGACCCTGATCTGCCAATCCTAATCCTATTTGCCAATACTTGGCCCATAGCCTCGACTGTTAAGACATGCCAAGTGCTCATCCAGGTACCTTTTTAATGGATGTGAGGCAACCCGCCTCTACCACCCTCCCAGGCAGTGCGTTCCAGACTGTCACCACCATCTGGGTAAAAAGATTTTCCTCAAATCCCCCCTGAACCTCCCGGCCCTCAAATTGAACTTGTATCCCCTCCTATCCGTCCCTTCATCTAAGGGGAACAGCTGTTCTCTATCCACCCTGTCCATTCCCTCATAATCTTGTACACCTCAATTAGGTCACCCCTCCGTCTTCTCTGCTCCAGCGAAAACAACCCAAGCCTACCTAACCTCTCCTCATAACCTTGATGTTCCATCCCAGGCGACATCCTGGTGAAACGCCACTGCACCCGCTCCAGTGCAATCGCTTCCTTCCTATAATGTGGCGACCAGAACTGCACACAGGGCTCCAGTTGTGGTCTCATCAATGTTCTATATAACCCCAACATGACTTCCTTGCTTCTGTATTCTTTCCCACGATTGATAAAGGCAAGTGTACCATATGCCTTTTCATCACCCTATTAACTTGCCCGTCTGCCTTCAGCGATCTATTTACAAACATGCCACGGTCCCTTTGTTCCTCAGGATTTCCCAGTGTGTTGCCATTCATTGAATATTTTCTTGTCAAATTGCTCCTTCCAAAGTGTAACACCTTACACTTTTCAGGATTAAATTACATCTGCCACTTTTCTGCCCATTTGATCATTCCGTCCACAACCCAAGACTCTCAGCCTCACTGTTAGCCATCCATGCTGTTTTCTGTGTCATCCGCAAACTTACTGATCCTACCCCTCCCCCCCCCCCCCCCCCCCCCCCCCCCCCCCCCCCCCCCACAGTCATCGAAGTTATTGATATAAATGACAAATAATAGGGATCCCTGTGAGGTACGCCACTGGACACTGGCCTCCAGTCACGAGAGCAGCCTTCTGTCATCACCCTCTGTTTCCGACAGCTCAGCCAGCTTTGAATCCAGCTTGTCAAGTTCCTCTGTATCCCTTGTGCATTTGCCTTCTTCCTAAGTCTCCCATGTGGGACCTTGTCAAATACTTTGCTGAAATCCATATAAACTCCCTTAACTGTACTACCCTCATCTCCACACTTAGACATGCACTCAAAAAATTAAATCAAATTTGTTAGGCATGACCTCCCTCTGACAAAACCATGCTGACTATTCCTGATCAAACCTTGCCTCGCCAAGTGGAGATAGATTCTCTCCTTACGAATTTTCTCCATTAGTTTCCCAACCATTGATGTGAGATAGTTGATCAGCGATAATCGTACTTGATGGAGGCGTCAGCTCGAAGGGCTGAATGGCTTACTCGCGTTCCTATTTCTTAGATTTTTCTTGGTTTAAATATTAAATATGAAACACTTTGGGAAAGTATATTGCATTGAAGGTGCTATAAAAGTCAGTTTTGTTATGTATTGAACATAATGAATCAGATACTATTATTCCTGTAATTTCCTAATAGGAGCTACAGACTTCTAACATGAGATGTTAAACAAATCTTGCTGCATGAAAATGAATGGATCAACTGAGTACTTTTAAAATATGGCTTTGCACTAGGCTGGATATATGTTGTACTGGAGGCGAAAGGTGTGGCTCTTATTGGATTGGATTTGTTTATTGTCACGTGTACAGAGGTACAGTGAAACGTATTTTTCTGCTAGCAGCTCAAACAGATCATTAAGTACATGAAAAGAAATTAAAAGAAAAAGAAAAAACATAATAGGGCAACACAAGGTACACAATGTAAATACGTAGACACTGGCATTGGGTAAAGCATACAGGGGTGTAATATTAATCAGGTCAGTCCATAAGAGGGTCGTTTAGGAGTCTGGTAACAGCGGGGAAGAAGCTGTTTTTGAATCTGTATGTGCATGTTCTCAGACTTTTGTATCTCCTGGCCGATGGAAGAAGTTGGAAGAGTGAGTAAGCTGGGTGGGAGGGGTCTTACCAATGACCTTAAATTGTCCAAAGAATCAGGCTGCTGAATTATACATAGAATGGCAGACACCAAGTGGTTGTGCTGTTAAAATCGAGCAGATTACAAACTTTTTCCGCCATTTCACATTACAAGCATCAAGGTTTTGCAGCCAGAAGTAACATTTGCCTTAAGCAGGAACGGGTCTCATGAATATGCAATTTGGGATCCTATTATGTCAGATGGATGCTGATGACTTTTTAATTGGGACTTTAGCAGGAAAACTCTGCAATTTTCCCACCAGACGAACAACAGGACTGCAGCTATTCTGCAATGGTCAAGAATCTTCAATGTAAGTGTAAACTTGTCTTTCTGAAACCAGGAGCAGCAGGACTGCTTTCTGGGCTCAGCAAGTAAACGTGTGACCTCTTCACCCCTCCCATAAGATTCTCTAAAAGCCCAGTCTATGGCTGGAATTTTCCAGCCCGACCCTCTAGTGGGTTTTCCAGCAGCAGTGTCAACGCCCTACAAAAGAGGGCAGTCACCCAATGCAACAAAAAGATGAATTATCTACTTTTAAGCAATTCTGAACATACACAGACAAATACATCCACCAGAATCACTCTCTCTGCCAGCTCAAGGGACATCATCACTCACCTACTCACACACACCATCATCTCCTCTGCGGATTGTGCCCTCACCCTGTCCAAGGCACCACTTACCACCTACACATGCCAAGCATCCTTCTGATTTGCCATAGCAGGCATCCTGCTTGCAATCTCTCTAGCTGTCGTCAAGCAGGACAAGCTGGCTCATTACAAGAGAGAGAGGACCCACTCTGGCGGTGGAATGCCTGAATTCAAGGATCTGACCAACTTTAAGAATAGAGCCATTCAACTGGCCACTGAGGATATGGACCTTTTCTCTGCTGACGGTGAGGCCCAACCAAATAGGGATCCTGCATTTCAACATCTATCAGACAACAATATTGTTAGTGATGTCTCCTGTTTTGCAGTTCCCTGCCATGCACTCATCATCTCTCCTTTCTTTCACAGGTACATCTAGGAAGCACCAGAGGCTATCCAAGAGCCAGAGCCTTGACTCAAGGCCAGGAGGAACCTCAGAAGATGAATCCGATGACACACTAATTGAAGACCCTTCGCAGCACTCACCCACACCCTCCATCTGCTTAGGGGGACACACCGCGTGGTAGCCTCGCGGTCCCCATCTGGTGAGCATAGTGCACTGTGATCCAGAGCAGGTGGAGGCAGAGACATCCCAGGGTACTAGCACAGCAAGAACAACTGGAAGGCAGGAATCTGCTGAGCCCGAATCAGATGACGAATCTATGGACTCAGCTGTACTTCAGTTGCTGGAACTGCAAAGACGAGCTTGGGAACATCAGGAAGGGTTGGCTGCTGCACTCTTCAAATTGCAAGGCACGATGGAGGAGTCCATGCGCCTTCAGTTGAGGTGATCGCACAGGAATGCCAGTGCACCAGGGTCAACACGGGTAGACTGACAGCTGTCATGGAAACTGCACCAGGGTCAACACTGGTAGACTGGCAGCTGTCATGGAAACTGTGGTCCAGGACATCACTCCTGCACTGCTGCGGGAGCTCCACTGCATCGCTGAGTCGCTAGCTAACATCCAGCAGTGTTACTGTGAGAGGATTGCAGAGCATCTTAATCTCACTCCAGCTGCCTCTTCTTCCAAAAGAGACAGCCAGAGCCCCTGAAGCACCCACAGGGAGGAGGCCAAGCAACTTGTCACCCCGGGGGAATCCACCCAAGTGACTCCAGGAGTGTCCAACCGTTGCCAATTTGCATTTCCTGTGACCCCATCAGCTGCAGCTCCACAGGGAGAGAAGAGTGCCACTGCCTCCTGACCAAAACCCCACCCACTTCCGTCCCACACCCCATGAATGAGTGGCGACAGTATTGGCCACTTGACTGCATCCTGTGCTCTCAGCTCAGTGGCAGCTATTATTCTAACCTGTGCTCAAAGGCGGAATAGTAAGCTTGGACTGTGAGGGTTACTGCTCATAGCCTGAAGAACTATAATGCAGACAGTTCTGAGCACTTCCCTCAGTGACTGTTCCATGCCCATCTCTCATGGGGTTGGATCCTCTAAATCCAACCCCATGAGACTCATATTATTTTGCAGACAGTGTCCGAGGGGTTAAAAGTTCAGGAGCAGTCAGTAGCCTATCAGGAATTTGAAATGAAAATGAAATGAAATGAAAATCTTTTATAGTCACAAGTAGGCTTCAAATGAAGTTACTGTGAAAAGCCCCTAGTCACCACATTCCGGCGCCTGTTCGGGGAGGCTGGTAGAGGAATTGAACCGTGCTGCTGGTCTGCCTTGGTCTGCTTTAAAAGCCAGCGATTTATCCCTGTGCTTTGTGTTGTTGAGCGGACATAACTGCTTTCAAAGCCAGAATCCAAGTATTTTGTTGGAGCTGATGCTGAATGGTCTCAGCTGCAGATGAATGCTCATTCTTTAAGTGCTTTTCCAAGTGTGTGGCTGATTGTTTTTCTCCACCATCACCCCTCCTGTCAGCCCTTGCCCTGACGGTCTCCTTAATGCTGCCTTGCTTGGTTCCCGCACACTAGGACCTTTACCCCAAGGCTACCCTTAGCGCTGTCTTTCTTCCCCACACTGGAGCCCTTGCCCCAGCACAGCACTGAAAACCAGCAGGGAAGAATCACGTGACCCTTCATCTGAATCCAGGACGCCACTCCTTAAATTCCGAGGGGAATCCTTGAGAACGCTACATTACATTGTGTGCATTCACCTTCGAGTTCCCCTCAAAGTTAAGGTCACCAGGTGCATGTCTTTTGATGTCATTTGTGTACCGTTCTGAAGTCACATCGGCGTGGGATATAAATTAGCGTGGAGGGATGACTCCGATGTGTTGCCACAATGATGATGTGCAAATTAAATTCCCGATATTTTTCGGTGAGAAACACAGCTCGCCGTTGATGGGGAGAAGGGACAATCACATCCTGGATTTACGCCACTGAACAGACCTGTCCTGATTGGGAGTGGAAAAACCCAGGCAGTAGCTATCACAAACTATAGTTTGGAGATTTCAATACACACTGTTTCAATTAATCAAATATAAAATCTAACTCATAACATCCCAGGTGGTTTGTCTCTAGGACTGATATAATGAAAGATGTGCTCTCAGACTCGGTTGGTTCTCTGAGGAATCCAATTTTGAATGTCTAAAAAAAAAAATGGAAAGAGCAGGTGGAACAAAAATGTGGCAAGGGCAAAAATGCCCCAATTTCACTTAACATTCAATGTGATTAAAAAGCTGGGTACAATCGGCATTATTTTCTTTCTGACACTTCAGTTTTATCATAAAAGATTTAATAAGACGCATGGAACACTGTGGCAGGATCAGACAGAGTCGGCATGGATCTAGAAAAGAGAAATCATGCTTAACAAGTCTAATGGATGTTTTCGAGGATGTAACGAGTAGAATTGACAAGGGGGAGCCAGTGGATGTGTATATTTGGACTTTCAGAAGGCTTTCAAAAAAAATCCCGCATAAGAGATTAGCGTGTAAAATTAAAGTGTATGGGATTAGGGGTAGTGTATTCAGATGGATAGAAAACTGTTTGGCAGACAAGAAACAAATACTAGTAACAAATGGTCCATTTTCCAAATGGCAGGCATTGACTATTGGGGTACCACAGGGATCAGTGCTCGGACTTCACAGTTATTCACATTATATATTAATGATTTAGATGATAGAACTAAATATAATATGTCCAAATTTGAAGATGACACAAAGCTTGGTGGGAGAGTGAGCTGTGAGGAGAATACAGGGATACTTCAGTGTGAGTTGGACAAGTTGAGTTAGTGGGCAAATACTTGGCAGATGCAGTATAATGTTGCTAAATATGAGTTTATCCACTTTGGGAGCAAAAAAGGAAGGCAGACTATTATCTGAATTGCTATCGATTGAGAGAGGAAAATGTGCAACAAGACTTGGGAGATCTCGTATACCAGTCACTGAAGGTAAGCATGCAGGTGCAGCTGGTAGTAAAGAAGGCAAATGATATGTTGGCCTTATAGCGAGAAGATTCAAGTACAGGAGCATGTATGTCTTGCTGCAATTATGCAGGGCTTTGGTGAGGCCACATCTGGAGTATTGTGTGCAGTCTTGGTTTCCTTATCAGAGGAAGGATGTTATTGTTATAGAGGGGGAGTGCAGCGAAGATTTATGATACTGATTCCTGGGATAGTGTAGAAGTGTTTCCAAGGACTAAGTATTGAGCTAGCTTTTACGTGAGGTTCCTCCCTCTTAATTACAGCTCAGCTGAACACACCGACCTGCAGATACATCACTCCGATTAAGACGGCTATATTATTACTTATATTTTTCCAAGCTTGATTCACCTACGTAGAAGAGTGATCTGGATAAATGCCAAATCACTCTGCCCGACACTTGTACAGACAGATCAATGATACAGTTTTCCAAAGATTAATAACCCACCCCACTTGGACTTGGTCCAATCCTTGGAGCTGTCAATTTTATATTGACCAGTGAAATTTATTTTGAGTAACATGATGACTGTAGTAATCCACGGGAGGCAGGAGTTCCGTCACCACACCAATATTTATTTACAATAACGATATTACAGGAGCAGCTACAAACAGTGCTGCTAGCAGTCCAGTCAACTAAAGACTGGCTAACAAAGCCTACACAGGTGATTATATGGGCCCCCTCAATGAGCTATCATTGAGGGAGCTCATACTCCAATTGGCCAACCAATAAAGCCAATTGGAGTTCATTACAATGACTGTGATCAATGCATAATTTAACCCCATCCTGCCACCTGTTGTTTATTAGGACACTGTATCCATTATGAAGTTGTTTTTCTGACATTCCCATCTTCCTTATCGCAGCCTACCTCATTGTTCATCTAGGGGTAGGATGCCAAAGTTGGGTCCTCTTTACACCATGGATTGTCTGAGACAGGATATTGGGGGCACTGATAAGAATTGTTTACTGAGCTGACTGTGTTATTGCTGACCACACTATTTGTGTCTAATCCTGTTTGTCTCAAAAACATGGGTATGTTAGCTAGCTTAAATCCCAACATGCATTATGGTCATTGCTTGTAGCAAGAGTTTGAATGCTTATTACTGCTATGTCCTAAAAATACATATTTAATGGTTAATAATGATTGCTGGGTATACTTTCTATGATTGGTCTCAATCCTTAATAAACTAACTTATGTAGAACTATTCTAATATTATCCTAGCTATCCGGTTTCAAGGGGTGTCGTCTCAGGACACCCCCCTTCAGATGGCGGGGCTGAAGTATGAGGAGAGATTGAGTTGTTTAGGATTATATTCACTGGAGTTCAGAAGAATGAGGGGGGATCTCATAGAAATCTATAAAATTCTAACAGGACTAGACACAGTAGATGCAGAAATGATGTTTCCGATGACGAGGGAGTCCAGAACTAGTGGTCACAGTCTAAGGATACAGGATAAACAAATTAGGATTGAGATGAGGAGAAATTTCTTCACCCAGCAAGTGGTGAGACTGTGGGATTCGCTACCATAGAGAGAAGTTGAGGTGAGAGAAGTTGAGGCCGAGAGAAGTTGAGGCCAACACAGTGTATGTTATCAACGAGTTTAATATAGCTATTGAGGCTGTTGGAATCAAAGGATGTGTGGGGAAAGCGGGAACAGGTTACTGATGATCATCCATGATCAGAATACCCCGGGGCCAGATGGATACCCAGTGTAATTATATAAGAGTTTTCTGGGGTGCTGGGTCCGTTACTGGTGAGGGCATTTAATGAGGCTCGGGAGTGGGGTGTTCTTCCACCACCAATATCACAGGCTTCAATCTCATTGATTCTGAAGTGGGAGAAGGACCCAGAACAATGCAGGTCATATAGACCAATCTCCCGACTAAATGTAGACGACAAATTGCTGTCCAAGATTTTGGCCTTGAGGATAGAGGATTGTGTTCCGGGGGTGATGGGAGGACCAGACGGGATTTGTAAAAGGAAGGCAGTTAACGGCCAACGTTAGAAAGCTCTTGAATGTCATCAGGATGCCCTCCGAGGGGAGGGAGGTTGCGGTCGCTATGAACGCAGAAAAGGCCTTCGATGAGTGGAGTGGAAGTATTTGTGGGAAGTCCTTGGGCTGTTTGGGTTTGGGCAAAGCTTTGTAGACTGGATCTGGTTGTTGTACCAGGCGCAGGTGGCGAGTGTGCGGACGAACCTGGTGGGTTTGGACTATTTTAGACTGTGCCGGGGGACGAGACAGGATGCCCACTCTCCCCACTGATATTTGACTTGCCTACAGAGCCATTGGCGGTGGCACTGAGAGCATCAAAGGGATGGAAGGGGTTAGTCCTGGAGGGAGGGGGGGGGGGGGGGAAATGGAGCGGAGAACAGGGTCTCGTTGTATGCGGACCACCCACTCCTGTATATTTCTTTTTTTTTAAGTTTAGAGTACCCAATTCATTTTTTTCCAATTAAGGGGCAATTTAGCATGGCCAATCCACCTATATATATTTGGGTTGTGGTAGCGAAACACACACAAACACGGGGAGAATGTGCAAACTCCACACGGACAGTGACCCACAGCCAGGATCGAACATGGGACCTCAGCGTTGTGAGGCTGCAGTGCTAACCCACTGCACCACCGTGCTGCCCTTACTCCTGTATATTTCTGACCTGTTAGCGGGGATAGGAGAGATTATGCGGATCTTGGGGGAATTTGGCCGGTTCACGGGGTATGAATTAAATATGGGTAAAAGTGAGGTTTTTGGGTTTTTTTAATATAAATTTAGAGTACCCAATTCATTTTTTCCAATAAAGCGGAACTTCATCAATTTTACCTCCTCTCGCCTCACTGTTCAAGGCCTCAAGCACTCCTCCTAAGTGAAACAGTGATTTTATTATACTTCCTTTAATTTAGTGTGTTGGTAATAATTGTTCACAATACAGTCTGGTGTAAATTGACAAGACCAAACGTAGATTGGGTGGCTGCTTTGCAGAACACCTCCATGCGTTTCCCTAGCATGACCCTGAGCTTGTCATTTTAATTCACCACCTTGCTCTCACACTCACATGTCTGTTCTTCACCTGCTGTCAGTGAAGCTTGAGGAACATAGAAACATAGAAAATAAGAGCAGCAATTGACCATTTGGCCCTTCGTGCCTGCTCCGCAGTCCAATATAATCATGGCTGATCCTCTATTGAAACTCCATACTCCCGCGCTATCCCTCATACCCCTTGATACTTTCAGAGCCGAGAGGTCTACATCTGTTTTCTTCTTTAAATACATTCAGTGACTTGGCTTTCACATCCTTCTGTGGTAGAAAATTTCACAGGTTCACCACCCTCTGAGTGAAGAAAGTTCTCATTTCAGTCCACAGCCTGAGACTGCGGCTGTTTACTCTAAACCCCACGCCAGAGGAAACCACATCCCTACATCCAATCTGTCCAGCCCTGCCAGAATATTCAATATAATCCCCTCTCATTCTCCTAAATTCCAGCGAATGCAGGCCCAATTGGCCCAACCTTTTCTCATATGACAATCCTACCCTCTCAGCAGGACCTTCGCTGAACTCCTTCTATGGCAAGTATATCCTTTCTTGGATAAGAAGACCAAAACTGCACATAATACTCCAGGTGTTACACCAAGGCCCTGTACAGCTGCAGTAATACACCTTTGCTGCTGTATTCAAATCATTTGTACATACATGCTTGCTTTCAGTGACTAGTTTACTAGGACACACAGGTACGTCAACATTTCACAATCCATCACCATATAAATAATACTCTGCCATTCTGTTTCTCCTTTCCAAGTGGATAACTTCACATTTATCCACGTTGTACTATATCTGCCACTTATTTGCACTGACTCAACTTGTCCAAATCACCTTGAAGCCTTTCAACATCCTCCTCGTCACTCACCTCTACATCATGCTTGTATCATCGGCAAAGTTGGAAATATTACTTTTGGTTCCCTCATCCAGATCAATAATGTATATTGTGAATAGCTGGGGCCCAGGCACTGACTCCTGCGGGTCCCCACTAGTCACTGCCTGTCATTTCAAAAGACACCCATTCATTCTTATTCTCTCTTTCCTGTCTGCTAACCAATCTCAGTCCATGCCAATATATTACCCCCAAACCCATGTGCTTTAATTTTCCACACTAATCTTATGTGGAACTTCATCAAAAGCTTTCTGAAAATTCAATACATCACATCCATTGGTTCACCTATATATATATATAATTATATCCTCAAAACAAATCCTGTAAGTTTGCCAAACATGATCTCCCTTTTTGCCTTCATCTTCCACTTCGACACTCATTAGTTGGACACATTATTGAATTCAACAACTTCAGACCAGGAACTCTGTCCCTCATTTTGGGGTTTTGTTGCCATGTGTTGGTCTGAATCTTGTTTTTTGTTTTGTGACAGATCTGTTCACTATTATGCCATTCACGATTACTCTGTTTCTTTATTCTAACCATTACCATGCCCTTTGCCTTTTATTTTGTGGCGCCTGTGAAATTTAGTCTTTCCCTCCCTTTTCTAGAGCTTCCCTTTTGTTATTCTTCTTGCTCTCTCCTTTCTACAGCACAAAGCCCATTGTATTTCCATCTTCCTTCAGTTCTGAAGAAGTCGTATTCAACTTGAAATGTTAACTCTTCTTTCTCTCTCCACAGGTGCTGTCAGACTTGCTGAGTATTTCCAGCACTGCCTGTTTTTATTTCAGGTTTCCAGCATCTGCAGTATTTTACTTTTGTTTTGGTCCGTGCCTGAGTTTGGCCTCCAACCAATTTCTCCATCACAAACATTATTGTTTTTTTTTCTATTTTTAGGTTTTGCAATTTTGGTTTCACTTAGTTCTGCTCTCTCATCCATCAAGTATTTAATCTGACATAAGTGCTCCGTACGAGGTGATACATTTTCATAGCAAGAATGAGGACAGACAATGCAAACTTAGTAGGACCTTTTTAAAGGGAGTGCAAGAACAGAAAGATCTTGGGGGTTTAAGCACAAATCATTGAAGGTGTCAAGCCAAGTTAATAAAGCATATGGCACCCTAAGCTTTATAAATGGAGGCAAAGTGTTCAAATGCCTGGGCATTTTGCGAATCCTACATAGAGTATGAATTCAGTACTAGCTAAAGTATTCTGCCCAATTCTGGACACCGCATTTTAGAAAGAAAGGGCATTAAGGCTTTGGAGACAATGCAGGAAAGATATATTGAAATTGTAACAGGAATGAGGATTACAAATACATCGAAGGACGAGAGAAGCTGAGGTTGTTCCACTCTGAGCAGAGAAGATGAGAGATTTGATAGAGGTGTTTAAAACCACAATTGAGGGGCGGTCCAGTGGCGACATGGAGGTGGAAGTTGCATGTTGGGTGGCTTCTGCTTGAAGCTCTGGTTTATGGAGTTTAATGCCTGGTTTCAGGGGCAGTTTTTGAATAAGCTGGTGCAGGGAGGCCTATGGAAGGTGGGGAATGTCGAAGAGCAAGAAAAAGCCACTGGGAAGAAGAGGGAGAGCGAAAGTTTGCCGTCGAGTGAATGGGTCAGCTCGGCAGCAGGAAAGTGGGATCGCTGGGTGGGGCCGCGCCCTTCACAATGGGGATTCTGACCGAGGTGATGACTGGAGAATTTGAGAGGCAGTTTTCCAAGCACATGGTGGTGCTGCGAAAGAAGATGATGGCTTTGATGAAGGAGTGGGTGACGGAGGCAATTTCCCCAGTGAAGGCGGCGGTGCCCAAGACATTGACTGAGGTACGGGAACACGGAGAGAAGTTGAAGGAGTGGAGGAAGCTCTGTCACAACATAGTGACCAGTTCACTTCAATGGGTGAGGATCTGCGCAGGGTGAGGCCAATAAAGGACTCAGAGACAAAGTGGAGGACCGAGAGAACAGGTCAAGGCTGCAGAATTTATGAATTATGGGCTTGCCTGATGGGGTGAAGGGTCCGAGGCCGACTGAATACTTTGCAAAGATGTTGGCGGACTTGTTGGGGGAGGTGGACGAACCATCCCAATATAAGCTGGACAGGGCTCATCGGTCGCTCAGGCCCAAGTCGAAGGCCAACGAGCTGCCAAGGACGGTTATAATTTGCTTTCACAAGTTTCATCTAAAGGAGGACATCCTGAGTTAGGTGAAGCAAAGGTGTGAGGTGAATTGGGAAGGAGTTGGTATTCGAATATACCACGACTTGACAGTGGAGCTGGCGAAGAAGGTGGGCGGCCTTCGGACGAGTGAATGACGCACTCTATAGTAATGGTGTGAGGTTTGGCGTGGTCTTGCAGACGAAGCTGAGGGTGACCTACAACCCGAGAGACCTCTACTTTGAGACGGTGGAGGCAGAGGACGTGTTTGTGAAAGCCGAAGGACTGGCATTTGGACTTTGACTGAGGGGAGGGGGATCGTGCTCGGCCTTTATTTCTCATTTTGGGTTGTTTATTTGCTTTGTATTTGTGGGTTTCCTGGTTGGCTGATAGGAAAGGATAGTCTACCTTTGTTATAGGCTGCAGTTGGGTGCAAATATATTGGGCTTTGGTGTTATGACGGTTTTCTCGGGCATGGTTTTTCCACTGGTTATATTTGTCTTTGTTTTCAGGGATTGGGTCATGGAGGAGGGGATTGGGAGGAGTGGTGCCTGGGCAGGGGTCTCCACACTGGCAATTTTTTGCAGTAACTTCATTGGAGTGTTAATATAAGCCTACTTGTGACACTAATAAAGATTGTGATTAAGTGAAGGTTGGCTAGTGAACGGGAGTGTGTGGGGGCTGCGGTTGTTGGAACCTGGTCAAACAGATTTTGATGGGTTGTGAAAGGTGGGACATGTGTTTTCAAGTGGAAGTGGATGGGGGGATTCTGGGAGGAGGAGGGGTTTGACGGCAACAAAGGGATGGGGTGGGTCAGACCCAAAGAGCGGGGCCCGGGTTATGATGATGGCGAATAGGAGGAGTGGGGAGTAGGGAAGACACCGACGTGGAACGTGAGGGGGTTGGGGGGGCGGGGGGGGGGGGGGGGGGGGGGGGGGCGGGGGGGGGCGGTGAAGAGGTCAGGATTTTTACACATTTAAAGATCTGTAAGGCCAACATGCTGATGCTGCAGGAGACCCATCTGAGGGTGAAAGATCAGGTGAGGTTTAGGAAAGGTTGGGTGAGTCAGGTTTTCCATTCGGTGTTTGCTAGCAGAGCTCTGGGGATGCGGTATTGGTGGGCAAGAGGGTGATGTTTCAGATGGAGAAGATGGTGGTGGACCAGGGGAGCAGGTATGTGATAGTGATGCGGGCATTAATAATAATAATCTTTATTTCACACATTCTCCCCATGTCTGTGTGGGTTTCACCCCCTCAACGCAAAGACGTGCAGGTTAGGTGGATTGGCCATGCTAAACTGCCCCTTAATTGGAAAAAAAATAATTGGGTTCTCTAAATTTATTTTAAAAAAAATCTTAGGTGGGCTTACATTAACACTGCAATGAGGTTACTGTGAAAATCCCCTATTTGCCGCACTCCGGCACCTGTTCAGGTACTTTCAGGACTTGTGGGAGGAAACCGGAACACCTGAAGGAAACCCACGCAAACACGGGGAGAACGTGCAGACTCCGCACAGTGACCCAAGCCGGGAATTGTACCTGGGACCTTGGTGCTGTGATGCAACAGTGTTAACCACTGTGCTACCGTGCCGCCCATAGAGGGGAGGTTGGTGGCATTGGCATGTGTATATGGCCCCAACTGGGATGATGCAGGATTTGTGAAGAGGGTACTGGGTGCCATTCCGGATTCGAATACTCATAAGTTAATAGTAGGGGGGTTGGAATATGGTGCAGTGGCGGTGGATAGGTGTCAGCCACGCTTGCTGGTCCAGTCAGGCGAAGGCTGGGCTCATAAGAGAGATTGAAGGAGTGGACCCATGGAGGTTCTTGCACTCGAGGGAACAGAAGTATTAGTTTTTCTCCCTGGTACGTAAAGTGTACTCGAGGATAGACATTTCTTTGTGGAGAAGGCGTTATTGGCTGTGGTTAGGAGGTTGGAGTATTCAGCAATAGTGATTTGGGATCATGCGCTGCGTTAGGTGGATGTGATTTTGGAGAAGGGGATGGCTCAGAGGCCGAGGTGGAGAAAGGACAAGGGGTTGTTAGCGGACATGAGTTTTTACGATAAGATCGGGAAGGTGATCGAGGAATATGTGGGGTTTAATTGCCGGGGGAAGTTCTGCAGTCGTAGGTTAGGGAGGCTCTGAAGGCAGTAGTGAGGGCGGAGGTGATTTTGTTCAAGGCAAAGGTGGGCAAGGAGGAGAGAGAGGAGCACCAAAAATTGATAGAGGAGATTCTGGAGGTGGATGGGAAATACGTGGGGGAACCCAAACCGGACCCCCTTGGCCAGGAGGAAGGAGCTTCAGGCAAGGTTCAGCCAGTTGCCCACAGGGAAAGCGGTGTGCCAGTTGAGTAGGTCGGGGGATGGGGGGGGGGGGGGGGGGCGCGCTCTATGAGCACGGGGAGAAGGCAGCGTGTATGTTGGCTGGCCGGGTCTGGAAGGAGGCGGCGGCGAGGGAGATAGTTCAGGTGCGGGATAGTATGGGGAAGTTGTTTGGAGCCCCGTAGCAGATTAATAAAGTATTTGAAGAGTTTTTAGGAAGGTATATAGGTCGGAGCCACTAGGGGAGGAGCGAGGGATGAGGGAGTTCCTGGACGAGTTGGAGTATCCGAGGTTGGGTGAAGAGGACAGAGCAGGCTTGGAGGGGCTGATAGAGGAGCAGGAGGTGAAGGAGACAATTGGGAGGGTGCAGGCAGCGAAGCTGGCATGGCCTGATGGGTTCCCAATTGAATTCTGTAAGAAATGTAAGGATAAGCTGGCCCGGCTGATGGTGGGAATGTTCAAGGATGCGAGAGGCGGGGTGTCTTGCCACAGATGATGGGGCAGGCTTCGATTTTGCTTCGCTGCTGCTAAAGAAGGGTAAGGACTAGTGCAGTGTGCATCGTTTAGGCCCATATCTCTATTGCCAGGATATTGGCAACGGTTTTGGCAGAAATGCTGGATGGATGTCTCCTGAAGGTGATTGGGGATGACCAGGCTGGGTTTAGAAGGGAAGGCAGCTGTTCTCGAACATGAGGTTGCTGAATGTTAGCCTGTCTCCGACGGAAGGAAAGGAGATGAAGAATTGCCATTGTGCTAAGGAGCTCGGGCTGTGGAAGGGGATAGTGAGGGGGTGTGCATTGGAGCATAGGGTATCCTGATATGCCGATTATCTGTTATTGTACCTCTCGGAACCGAGCACATCGGTGGGGAGTATAATGGAGCTGCTTCAAAGATTTGGGACATTCTCGGGGTACAAATTGAACTTGGGCAAGAGCAAGTATTTCATGGTCTCCCAGTCGAGAATAGGGGCGGGGGTTGAGGGCTGCCATTTCATTTGGCAGCAACCAACTTTAGGTACTAGGCGGTGCAGGTGCCTCGGGATTGGGGTGGGCTCCAAAGATACAATTTTACTGGTCTGGTGGGAAAAGTGAAGGCCAACTTGTCAATGTGGGACAACCTCCCTCTGTCGTTGAATGTGTTACGTTGATTTTTGTTCTTATTCTAGTGCCTGCCGGTATTTTAACCGAAATCCTCCTTCAAGGGGTTGGGCAAATTGATCTCCTCATTTATCTGGGTGGGGAGGGGGTGGAGGATTAGGAGGGTGGCTGGCCCTCCGAAACTTACTGTGTGCTACTATGGGAGGCGAATGCGGAAAAGGTGTGGGCTTGACCAACGAGCGGTTACGATGGAGGACTACTCGTGAAGGGGTCGGGGTTGTGGGCGCTGGCAATGGTACCCATCTCGATAGCTCCAGCAAAGCACTCGGTGAGTCCAGTGATGATGGTCACTTTGATGATCTGGAGGCAGTTTAGGCAACATTTTAAGCTGGGGGCCGGGTCAGGGGGGATGTCATAGAAAGGCAATCATCGGTTTGAGCCTGGGAGGATGGGTGCGAGGTTTTGGTAATGGGACGAGGGAGGCTTCAAGGGAATGAATGACTTATTTCTTGAGGGACGATTCGCGAATCTGGAGGTGTTGAGTGAGAAGTATGGATTTGCGCAGGGGAGGATTTAGGTGCCTGCAGATTCGGGATTTAACAAGGAATGTATCCTGACCTTCCCGATAGCGCCAGCCTCCTTGTTGCTGCAGGCAGTGCTGTCAGTGAGAGGGCTGGAGAGGGGGGTTATTTTGGTGATTTATGGGAAGATCCTGGAGGCGGACAGCATGTCTATGGAGGGGATTAAGGTGAAGTTGGAGAAGGAGCTGGAGGTAGGTCGATGGAAGAGGGATTGTGGTGTGAGGTGCTGCGCAGGGAAAATGCCTCAACCTTGTGTCGTGGGGCTGGGGCTGATACAGTTGAAAGTCGTGCATAGTGCGCATCTCACAAAACTGAGGATGAGCTGGCTGTTTGAGGGGGTGGAGGATATCTGTGAGCAATGTGAGAGGGGCCCCGAAAACCACGTTCATATGTTTTGGTCCTGCCCAATGCTGGAAAGGGTGGTATTTAGCACAATCTTGCACATGGATGTGGAGCCCTGTCCCCAAAAACCCATTTTCAGGGTGTCAGACCGGTCCGAGTTTCAAGTTGGTGCGGGGGCAAATGTTTCAGCCTTCTTCTCGCTGATTGCTCGTTGGCGGGTCCTGCTGGGTGGAGGTCAGTCTCTCCAACCTGTGCCTCAGCGTGGCGAGGGGACCTGCTTGTTGACGTTGGGGAAGGTGAAGTTTGAGCTGATGGGACAAAGGAGGGATTCTACAAGTGTTGGGATTTGTTTATCGTGCACTTTCGGGAGTTTGTGCTTTTGACTGCTGAGGGGAGGGTGGGTTTGGGGGGACTGTTTTCTCTTTCATGTTGTTGGGATTGTTTTGTTTCTGTTTCTCTTTTGTATTGTGAAAATGATGAAAATTAGGCGAATAAAAATATTTCAATCAATAATGGATTTAAATAGTAATAAATTAAAACTGCTTCCAATTGCTGAAGATTGATAGATTTACGGTGATTGTCAAAACAACCACAGGCAAAGTAAGGAAACAAATTATTATAATAATCTTTATTAGTGTCAGAGGTAGGCTTACATTAACACTACAATGAAGTTACTGTGAAAATCCCCTTGTCGCCACACTCCAACACCTGTTCGGCTACACTGAGGGAGAATTCAGAATGTCCAATTCACCTAACAAGCTCATTTTTCAGGACTTGTGGGAGGAAACCGGAGCACCTGGGGGAAACCCACACATACACTGGGAGAAAGTGCAAACTCCGCACAGACACTCCGCTCCGGAGAAGTACTGGACAACGAAGGGTACTTTGCCGGTTTTGTCACATGTTTGTCTTCTGAAGAGGTTGGTGTGGTTTTTCGCTGTGACGCGTTGGGACTGTTGATCGATGAGTCGAGCGCCATATCCTGTTCTTACAAGGGCATCTTTGAGCGTCCATAGATGTCTCTTACGTCCCTCCTTGTCTGAGCAGATCATGTGTATATTCAGAGCTTGTCCGTAGGGGATGGCTTCTTTAATTTGTTTAGGTTGGAAGCTGGAGAAGTGGAGCATTGTGAGGTTATCGGTGGGCTTGCGGTAAAGCGAAGTGCTGAGGTGACCGTCCTTGATGGAGACGAGTGTGTCCAAGAATGCAAACGATTCTGGTGAGTCTGATGGTGGGATAGAACTTATTGATGTCATCTTGCCAAGGCCATCCCCACACCCTCAGTACTTGCCTTCAAACAAACACGCAACCTCAAACAGACCATTGTTTGCAGCAAACTACACAACCTTCAGGAGAACAGCGACCATGATACCACACAACCTTACCATGGCAACCTTTGCAAGACGTGCCAGATCATCGGCATGGGTACCACCATTCCACGTGAGAACACCACCCACCAGGTACGTGGTACATACCCGTGTGACTCGGCCAACGTTGTCTACCTCATACGATGCAGGAAAGGATGTCCCGAAGCATGGTACATTAGCGAGACCACGCAGACGCTGTGACAACGGATGAACAGACATCGTGCGAAAATCGGGAACACTTCAGCAGTCAAGAGCATTCAGCCTGTGATCTTCGGGTTAGTGTTCTCAAAGCAGCCTTCAGGACGCGCGACAACGCAGAATCACCGAGTAGAAACTGATAGCCAAGTTCCGCATGAGTACGGCCTCAACCAGGACCTTGGATTCATTTCTCATTATGTTCACCCCCCACCATCTGGCCTGGGCTTGCGAAATCCTACCAACTGTCCTGGCTTGAGACAATTCACACCTCTTTAACCTGGGATTATCCCCCTCTCCAGTCAAAATGCCTGGACCCGTAAAGACTTAATTACCTGCAAAATCTCGCATTCAATGTATATCTTGCATCATTGAAATCATTGAATTTGTATATATATATATGTGTGTTTGTGGAACCCACCACTTCACTCACCTGATGAAGAGCTCAGGATGTAGGTGGTGGTGTTCCTATACACCTATTGCCTCTTTTAGGTAGCAGAGAACCTGGATTCGATGGTGATAAAGTATTGATGAGTTACTGCAGTGAATCTTGTAGATGTTACACACTAAATCCATGATGCATCGGTGGGGGAGAGAGTGAATGTTTACGTTTGTGAATGAGGTGCCAGTTATGAGGTTCCAGTTACGAGGTGTTTTGTTCTGGATGGTGTTAAGCCTATTGAGTGTTGTTGGGTCTGTATTTATCCAGCAAGTGGAGAGTAGTTCATTAAACTCCTGACTTGTGCTTTGCAGGTAGTGGACAGGCTTTGGGGAGTTCAGGAAGTGTTACCCACCATAGAATTCCATATTTCTGACCTGTCCTTGTAACAACAGTGTTTATACAGTTGGTCCAGTTTAATTTCTGGTCAGTGCTGATCCCTCCGCGATATTGATTGTGGGCTATTCAGCCATGATAATCCCATTGAATGTTCCTCCTTCCTATGTCGTCCTTCTGCTTAAATAAAAGAGACTTGTTGCAATGTCCTCTTCTTCAATCAATAATTTCTAAGATTCCTGTTATTCCCTACCAGCTACAGGATTTTAAAGCCTAAACTCAATGTAATTGGCCCTGCATTAAAACTTCTCAATTTAAACAATTGCCTGATTATAGATGGCACTTCAGGACATTCGCAGGCTCATATGGAGTAAAACTTTATTCCTGAAACTTAGAAATATTATCTTGCGTTTTTTAAACCTCTGTGCAATGAATACCATGTACAATCTGTTCCTAGATTGCTTATACTTTAGATCAACGAGAAGGAGCCCGTATGGATGGCTCGGAGTAAATGTTTCATTTTTTGGGGGGGGAGGGGGGGTGATGTCTTGCAGTCTGAGGAAGCATATATAACTTAAGATTTGGAGAATCTTCAGACAGTAATGCATTTTCTATTACCACACAAAGCAGAATAGTGACACAGGAAAGCATTGTCACTTGACTTTTATGAATCATATGGCATATTGAACAATTAAGTAAAATAGTAAGATTTAAGAGAATGTATTATTTTAGGTCTTTGTATAATAGTTTTGGAAAGAAGTTTATTGTGCAATAATACAGTTTTGTTTTTTTATAGTCAATATACATTTGCACGAGGAGATTACTGCGACTGATTGTTAGCTTAAGAATTGTTCTCGCCATCATTTCAACCGATTTATTTAACCCATTTAAAGTAAATTGGTAGTATTTCTGTTAAAATAGTGCAGAAGGAGGTTTGATACAAATTCACTAAGTGCTTAGACTATAGCATCACTTATAAACATTTTCAAATTGTTGTGAACCAACAAAAGCTCTATTTCCTAATTATTATGCTATTTGCATTATTATATAGCAAGGAGTAAAGATATTGAGATTTCTATCTGGATCAAAGATCAGTTGTACCCCTTGTTTTGCTGAAGTCTTCTTTTTCCCCTTCTTTGCCAACATTTGCATCCACCAGGCAATTGGAGTTATTTCGGATGGGGAGAGCAGCAAAGTATGTAATGATTTATTACTCACAAGTACCTCTGCTCCTATACTAGCATGTTCCAACCAGAGAGACTTGGAGTATTCATGCATATAGGGGATACCTAGGTCCCTCATTGTATGATTACGTTTATGTTATTTTTTTCTTCATGTAGTCTTTGTCTGCAGAGCTTGATTTTCTTTGCCTGTGTCATGCCTGTGATGTGTAATCATTATATATTTGTTTTCCTTTTATTTGTATTGCATTACAAGAATGAAACCAAAAATGACCACTGTATGCATGAATATGTATCAAATAGAGCATGCATGAACCCTCTCAAAGCTACAGTTTGCTTTGATATCTGCACATCATAGTGTCAGAAAGAGCAATAGTTTGAAATGTAAAGTGGTGCGCCTGCTTTCTATGTTATTAAACACCAACGTGTAAGAGATAATTGAAATGCTTCACCTCTTTCTCTTGATGTGCAGGGTACAGAATATTTACTTTAAAACAGACTTTTTTTAACTTTAATTTAACTTTTTTTTTAAAGTCCACTGGGCTGAAAATAGTGCTTTGGTCGATGGATATTCGTCATGTTGCCTGTTTGGTTCTACATGCCTTGTGGAGTAAAGAAAAATGGTTTTCAAAGCAAAATCTGAAAAACTGCACCCTAATCTCACTGAGCATTTTGTCGACAATAGACGTAACGTTTTATTTTGTTTATCATTTCAGCATTTGAAGATCCCGACAGTGCTGTTGATGATAGAGATAGTGATTATCGTAGTGAGACCAGTAACAGCATTCCACCTCCGTACCATACCACTTCCCAGCCCAATGCATCTGTACATCAGTTCCCAGTTCAATCACGGCTGCAGCTCCAAGGAGGTTCACGGGACTCATATGCTGATTCAATCCAAAACTATGAGCTAGATTGTCGTGAGAAAAAAGGAATTAGGTATGTCGTCTATTTTTGGAAAGGTCGCATTTCTGTCTGTGATATTTATGTTCAGGTTTCAAATGAGTACACTATACAGCTAGCAATCAGATATGTTGGGCGCGATTCTCCGCTCCCCAGGCCAGGTGGGAGAATCGCGGGAGGGCCGCTCTGGCACCCCCCGCGATTCTCCCATTCCCCCCCCCCAAAATGGCGTGTTGCATTTTGCGACACCAAGCTCGGAGAATCGCGGGTCGCCGTTTTTCATGGTGACCCACGATTCTCAGGCCCGGATGGGTCGAGCGGCCTGCCGTTCCCGACCTGTTCACGCCGGCGGCAACCACACCTGGTCGCTGCCGGCGTGAACATAGTGCGAAAGGTAAGTTTGGGGCCTGTGGGGGGCGGAGAGGGGATCGAGCACCACGGCCGTGCTCGGGAGGGGACTGGCCCGCGATCGGTGCCCACCGATCGTCGGGCCGGCGTCTCTAAGAGACGCACTCTTTCCCTTCCGCTGCCCCACAAGATCAAGCGGCCACGTCTTGCGGGACAGCGGAGGGGAAGACAGCAACCGCGCATGCGCGGCTGACGTCACTAAGGCGTCGCCGGCGGCCAAGTTTCACAAAACGCCACTCCTAGCCCCCCGGGGGGGGGGGGGGGGCAAGAATAGGGGGCGAGGAGCGGCCTCCGACGCGTTTCACGGCCGTTGCAGAAAATTCCGCCCGTTATGCGTGTATATATTGTTTAATGAACTGTTCATTGTATTTAAACTGCAATGCTTTCCTCAAGTGCCATACCATTGAACTTCCAAATGGGGAGTTCTTCATGATTTACCCATGCATCCCTATTTTCTACACCTCTACTGCGGCTGCTAGTTTGCTCAACCATTCCTTCATCTCCATCTCTGATTTCCTTGTCCTCAGCAAGTTCAACAAGAATGGGATTAGAACATTAGTGAGAGAGGACCTTAGATTGGAAGATCAAGATGTAGGTTCAGTTCATGTGGAGCTGAAAAACAGCAAGGGGCCTTTTGTAGGAGGTTTTTATAGACCACTGGTAGTGTATGGCATAGTATAAATTAGGGACTTTGAGCTCCATCAAACAAGGGTAATACAGTAATCATGGGGACTTCAGTCTACAGACTGGGTAAACCTAATAGCACTGATGTATATGCAGTGATTTTCTAGAACAGTAAATTGAGGAATCAAAGCTATTTTAGATATAGTATTGTGCAACGAGAGAAGGCTAATTAATAATCTAATTGCAAAGGAGCCTTCAGGGAATAATGACCATAATATGATAGAATTTTACATGAAGTTTGAAAGTGATGTAATTCAATCCAAAACTAGGATATTTAATCTAAACAAAGGAAACTACAAAGGTATGAGGGGCAAGCTGGCTGTGGTAGTTTGGGGAACTACATTAAAGAATATGCTGGTCGGCAGACAATGGTTAACATTTGTAGAATGAATACATGGTTTGTAACAAATTTACATTGCTTTAAGAAATTAAATGATAATGCTGTTAGCCAGTTTTGGGGGAGGCACAATTTCCTCTAAATAAGCATTGGGACGGGTAAAGCTGTTGTCTTTGGCTCTCAACACAAACTCCTTAATGATGCCATACATTCCACCACACTACTGTCTCAGAATGAACCAGACCATTTGCAAACTTGATGCTCAATTCATATTCAATTCAATCTCAAGCTGAGCATCTGTCAACTCCATTGCTTAAACACCCTACTTCCACCTCAGTAATGTCTGCCCCTACCTGAGCCTTTCTGCTGCTGGACATCCTTTGTTATCTTTAGATTTAACTATTCCAATGCACTCCTGGCCAGACTCTCACATTCAATGCTCTGTAAACTTCAGGAAATCCACAAATCTGCTGCCCATGTCTTAACATGCAGCCCTCCTGTGTTTATGACCTACATTGGCTCCCGGTTAAGCAGCACTTTAATTCTAAACTTCTTATCATTGTTTTCAAATCCCTTCAGCACCTTAGCCCTCCCTATTAATGTTACCTTCTCCAGCCCTACAACCTCCAAGATAACTGTGCTCCACCAAGTTTGGCATCCTGCTCATCCTCAGTTTTAATCATTCGACTATTAACTATCTTTGTATGGTCAGCAAATATGGCTGCAGGACAGTCTGTCCCTTCATCCTGGTCGTTAAATATAGATTGCAAATAGTTGAGGACCCAACACCGAGCCTTGTCGAAATCCACTGGTTTACAGTTTGCCATCCTGAAAATGAAACATTTTTCCTGTTAGTTAGCCAATCCTCTATCGATGCTAAAATATCCCCCTAAAAATCATTAGATAAATAATAAAGAGAAGGAACCTTGGATCATTCTTCCTCATTGCTAGTGCTAGGGATACCCAGGGAAATAGTGCTGTCATTCCTGTTTCCCTGGATAATTGATTTCACAGATTCACAGGATACTTACAGCACATAAAGAAGCCATTTAGCCCATTGTGTCTACAATGGCTCTCCAAACAAACATCGTGACTCCGTGCCATTTTCTGCCTTTTCCCCATACCCCTGCTTCCACCATACCTCCAGGCAGTGCATTCTAGACCCAAACCACTCACGTGAAAAAGTTTTTTCCAACATCACATTTGCTTCTTTTGCAAATCACTTTAGATCTGTGTCCTCTTGTTCTTGATCCTTTTACAATTGGGAACAGTTTCTCCTTACCTATTTTGTCCAGCCCACTTATGATTTTGAGCATCTCTATCAAATCTCGTTTTCACATTCTTCTCTCCAAGGACAACAGACCACAAGAAGTAAGCCACTCAGAACATCGAGTTCAACAAGATCATGGCTGTTCTGGTATAATTCTCAACTCCACTTTCCCACCTTATGCCCATAACCCTTGATTCTCGTACTGATTAAAACGCTGTCTATCTCGGCCTTGAACATACTTAGCGGCCCAGCCTCTACAGCCCTCTGCAGTAAAGAATTCTACAGATTCACTACCCACTGAGAGAAGAAATTCCTCCTCATCTCTGTTTTAACTGGGCAACGCTTTACTTTGAAATAATGCCTTCTCGTCCTAGTCTGTGCTACAAGAGGAAACATCCTCTCAACATTTACCCTGTCAAACCCTCTGAGACTCCCCTGTGTCTCAATAAAGTTACCTCTCATTTTTTTTTAAAGTCCAAAGAGTACAGGCCCAATCTACTCAACCCCTCCTCAGAAGAAGATCCTTCCATACCCGGGAGCAACCTAGTGAACCTTCTCTGGAATACTTCCAGTGCCAGTATACCTTTCCTTAGACAAGGGGACTAAAACTGTTCACAGTATTCCAGGTATGGTCCAACTGATGCCTTGTACAGTTTTAGCAAGCCTTCCCTATTTTTATTCTCCATTCCCTTTGAAGTAAAGGCCAACACACAATTTTCCTTCTTGAAAAATTACTACCAGTCCATTCACTATCTCTGTAGCTACTTTTGTTTAGTACTTTTTCTCCAGTGATAGTTATTGTATTTATTTTGTGCCCCCAAATTTATGCCTTGGTTATTTAGTATTTTTGGAATGCTATTTGTGTCTTCTATTGTGAAGACTGATGCAAAGTATTTATTTGCGTCCTCTGCCATTTCCTGGTTCCCCATTATTCTTTCCCCAATCTCATTCTCTAAGGGGCCTATGTTCACTTTGGCCTCTCTCTTCCTTTTTATATATTTAAAATAACTCTTGCTGTCCATTTTTACATTCCTTGCTAGTTTACGCTCACAGTTTATCTTCTCCCTCTTATCTTCTATCCTTCACTTCCTTGGTTAACCGTGGTTGATTACCACCTTCCTACAATCCTTCTCACTGGGATATATTTTGTTGTGAGCCATGAACTATTTTCAGAAATGCCTGCCATTGCTATCAAATGTCTTTCCTGCTGAACTCCTTTCCCAATTCACTCCAGCCAACTGTGGCCTCATTCCTTGATAATTACCCTTATTTAAATGCAGCATAGTTGTTTCTGATCCAAATTTTACATTCTCAAATATAATGCAAAATTCTATCACATTATGGTCACTGTTTCCTAGGGGATCTTTTATTTTGAGATTGTTTATAAAAACTGCCTCATTGCACATCACCAAATCTCAAATAGTCTGATGCCTGGTTGGATCCACAACATATGGTTCTAGGAATCTGTTCCAAACACTCTCTAATAAATTCTTCCTCATGGCTACCTCTGCCAATTTGATTTTCCCGATCTACATGAAGATTCAAGTCACCCATGATTAGAGTACTGCCGTTTTTACATGCCCTCATTATCATCTCCTGATGTATTCTCTGTCCTACAGCATAGCTGCTGTTTGGAGGCCTAGAGATGACTCCCACCAGTGTCTTCTTCCCCTTAGAACATAGAACATACAGTGCAGAAGGAGGCCATTCGGCCCATCGAGTCGGCACCGACCCACTTAAGCCCTCACTTCCACCCTATCCCCGTAACCCAATAACCCCTCCTAACCTTTTTGGTCACTAAGGGTAATTTATCATGGCCAATCCCCACCTAACCTGCACGTCTTTGGACTGTGGGAGGAAACCGGAGGAAGCCCACACAGACAAGGGGAGAACGTGCAGACTCCGCACAGACAGTGACCCAGTGGGGAATCGAACCCGGGAGCTGGCACTGTGTAGCCACTGTGCTATCCACTTGTGCTGCCCTTGTTATTTTCATACCACCACCCATATGGACTCTACACCTTCCGATCCAAGATTATTTCTTGCTATTGTTCTTCTTCCATCTCGTACAAACAAAGCTACCCCACCACCCTTTCTTCCCTGCCTCTCCTTAGGAAACGTCACATACCCCTGAATATTTAGTTCCCTGTAATCATGTCTCTATAATGGCTATAGATCATACTCATTGACCTTACCTTATGCTGTTAATTCATTTATTTTGTGTCGAATGCTATGTGCATTTGAGTAAAGTGCCATTAATTCTGCCTCGTTGTTATTCTTCCCTTTTTGACACTATTCAATGATCTATACACATATATATGCAGGTCCCTCGACTGCTGCACCCCTTTAAGAATTTTACCTCTTGTTTTATATTGTCTCTCCATGTTCTTCCTACCAAAATGCATCATCCACACTTCTCCGCATTGAACTTCATCTGCCACCTATGTGCCAACTCCACCACCTTGTCTATGTCCCTTTCATAGTTTACATTACTTCCAATTTCTGGATGCTGCATTTAATCACTGAATGTTTGAGGGATCCTAGAATTTGAATTTTGAAGAGACAAGTTAATCTTCTGCTGTGACTTTAAAAACAGTGCTATTTTTGGTCCTAATGTATCACTTTTGAAAAAGCCTCTTACTCATCTTTTTCTTCTTTTATGTTTAATCCCCAAACATTTGTAAGTGTATCTATCAACTTCTCTGGTCAGCAGCTGAAGATGAAAATATTCCATTTTTAAAAAACAAACTGTATAACTAATAGAGGAAACACTTGAAATAGTAGAACAAATCAGCTTCAAAGCTTAACTCTGGATTAGTATTAGACATTTATAGGGAAAATAATGCCAAGCTTTCGTGCAGAAACCCGCCAATGTAAACCATGTTTCAGTGTATGTATATAAGTGTTTATTTTCAACTAGTGTGTGATATATGTGCAGTAAACCTTCTTGTAGGCTGATGTGAAATTCTATTTTGGATTGGATGATGTAACATTTTAGTTATTCTTCTATATTGTAGCTAAAGAATATGGAAATAATGCAAAATAATTAAACTATCTGAAGGAAGGGGAAAAAAAACAGTATTTCTGTTCCTACTGGGGAATAATTCATTATAATTTGAAAGTAAATTAATTTCTGTGTTTTGTGTAATTGCAATGTTTTGCACCTTTTTCAACAAATTTTTGTTGTTAATATTGTTTATTTACAGGGTACAACATTTTTGTAAGTTTGTTTATTGTAAGCAATGAAATGCAAAGTTTAGAAAAAAAAATGACCAAGGTGTGATCTGCTCCAAGATTTATGTGAATTTGAAGCAGCATTTGAAAAATGCATTTTGGAAGAATATCAGTGGAGCTTTGTTTAATTTGAATGCAGTTGACATGAGCATTAACCAATGTGGGGACTGAAATGTAGTGCAGTGCACAGTAAATAATTATGTATCCTCCTGTTTCCCACTCTGTCATTCATTTTCCCTACCAGACGATATGATAGCATAGATTCTGCTGCAAATGGTCGTAGTGATCTAGAGTCTGCATCTGAGTCTAGTCAGCTAACCAGCCGCCAGTACTCCCTCGAAAGTAGGCAGTCTCTAGATCTGTCGGATAGGTGGGTTCTGTTCTCCTTTACAGCCTTGATGTTGCCATGTTATGGTGTCCTGTGGTGCTATGAGGAAGACATTGGCACAACTGTTTGCATGATTTAATGTTTCCATATGTGTCATGCCAATGTTAGGGATAAAACTAATTCAAACTAATTCAAATTTATTGCAATAAATACAGCTAGCACAACTGCATTTGTGAATATGAACAAACATAATCTTTTTGTTTGGTTTTAAATGTAGTTCATTTATGGTTTATCTTATTTTTCTCAGTATTCCATTGATTTGAGCTATTTTCTTTTTTCTTTATCCTATCCCTTACTACTTTTTTCCCAAACTTTCTGTTATCCATTGATGCAATGCCTTATCCCTTATCAAGCTGGAGTTTCTTACCACTTAAAGGAAAAGTCAGGATCATACCGGTGGATTCTGATGTAGGTGAAGACAACTGGGAAAGAAAATATGAGAAGTCAGACCAATTTTTGATAGAAAGGCAGAACATTTGGCAAGAAGAAATCCCAAAGGAGAACCTTTCAGTTAAAAAAAAACATAGCAGAGTCCATACAGATAGGGCGCACCAAACAATATTAAGGCATAAACAACATCCGAAAGGGGAATCAAACCTGCCGCACAATAGTTATCCAAATGAATATAGTACGATAGATAGGAGGAGAAAAAAGAAATGTAGACACAATAGTTTGGAAGATAATAATCTGAAAAGACAAAACTATTCAAATAATTTAGATAAATATACTACTGAGGGAGGAATAAGTAGTGATCTTTCTAGCATAAAGTCTAAAAAGCTGCAATGGAATCACAGTGATAGCTATGACACGGCAGCAGCAGATCAACAGTATAAATGGCAACCTATGGTAAAAAGTAGCATGTGGAGAGAGAATGAGTCATTCAGTAATGACCCTGAAGATATCATGGATGTAGAAGAATACTTGGAAGAAATGTATGATGAACAAATGTTAGAGAAAAGGATATTACCTTTCATTTGTGGCGCATATGACAGCAGTGATTCTGATGAACTTTACTGCTCACTTGAATCTGATGATGAGCAAGAGGCTTTGTTACTTGCGCAGTCATGGCATGAACATGGCAGCAATTCTGTTAACTACAAGGAATATGATGCAGCTATTCCACATGCTTTCCAGAACAAATACCAATTAAAACTCAACCATGATGCCAAAGTTGATGACAGATTCAGCGAAATGAGAAAGGAGTTGCATTCATCGCAAAGCGAGGAAATAAATGAAGATTTTGTTGATGCAATGGATGAACTCCAATGCCTGGTAGCATCTGTGTCTGAGTACTTAGCTGAGAAAGAAGAGGAAATTAGTAAATTTGGGTCACTCCCAAAAACCCAGAACAAAACCGTCAGAAAGTCTCAAGGAGAGAGAAAGAATCTTAATATAGTTATTAATGGAGATAAAGCTGGCTGTTGCCATACACAAGCACAAGAAGAAGAAAAAAGGCTCATGCAAACTGCTACAAAAAGTTGTATTGAGAATAGCAATCAAAAACGGGACTCCATTCCAGATTTAACTGGAGTGAAGAATACCATACAATCTCTGTTCAACTCAATAGGTGAAAAAGTAGGAGTAGGTAAAAAGCAGCAGTCTTCAATGGAAAAAAATGTTTTTGTTACTTCAGGGATCATAGACAAAAAGAATGACGAAGAATTTTCACTGAAGTCTATAAACAATGTTTCAACAGCACATGATCCTGTGAAAGATGAACCAGAAAGAACTTTGCTATCCAAATTTCCATTTCAGTCTTCTTCTGGTGAAGAATCTGTTTCCCCTAGTGCATTTAATACAATAGAGGACAAGCCAGTACAATCATTTATACAGTGCAGGCCACAAGATGAAAATATTTCTACGACAACAGAATCATCATTACTGTCGCAGAATACTGTCATTGACTCATTGCTGGAAAAACTAAATCCCTTAAAGTTTTTTGTGGAAAAAGATTTGTCAAATGATTCTCAGAAGGACATGGGACAAAATAAAAAGCATCAACGGGGGATCATATATGGTGTTTCTAATAAAAACATAAATTCAAATGGAGAAGAAAAAGATGCTTCACAAATATTTGAAAAATATCTCCACTTTGATGAAATTAAGAATAGTTCACAAAATAATGTTGATGATTTCCAGCAGCAGAATAGCTATTTAACTGATGTTGATGAACAGCAGAGTGCTTCAGATAAATGTACAGGTCATGTATTTGAGTTGGATACCATGTCAGAAACTATGCCACTGTCAATCCCCTCAATTCAGGAAAATAAAGATGTACATAATCCTAAAATTCTGGAACCACATAACGTTCAAAATAATGAAGTTGAGAAAAAAGCAAAAAGTGTTCAGAAAATGGAATCTTCACATTCCACATCTGACACAACAAACAGCTCTGGAATTAACTTGGGATTTCTTAACCCTCTTAAGAAGTCAATAAGTCAGGTTTTCTCTCCTTCATTGGACAACGAAACACAAATCCCCTCTGGGAGCAGATCCAGATTTTCCTTTTACAGATCTGCTGAGGATGTTCGAGATGACAAAGAGAGGATGAAAGGTGATCAGACTTTCTCTCTTGTTGGAAAGTTAAAACTTCCCTTCTTTTCTTCAGACAGCATCTCTTCTGAAATTCAAAAAGAAGCAAAATCTGAGGGAAGACTGTTTTCTGTAAAATTCCCTATGAATGAGAAAGAATCAATTTCAAAACAAGAAATAAACGATAAACTAGAGTCAGATAAAATAAGAGCATCTATTGAAGACCAAGGGAGTAAACAAAGTACGTTCTTAGATATTTTAAAATTTCCATCAAATTTAAAACAAGGGACTGATGGGAATGAAAAAGAAAAACGAAACAATACCCAAGAGAGATTTTTTTCGGGCTTGTTTAAATTTTCCTCAAACGAAAACACATCTATATCAAAGTCGGAACTGAATGATATCGGTGGTACAGACACAATTATGGAAGCAACATCTGAACAAATAAATCTGAATAAACAAGAACTATTTTCAGATGCAGGAACTAAATCTACTCTGGAATGTGAGCATGTGAAATCAACGGAGCGCAACATACCTGAAACAGATAAACTAACCCACAGTGAGCTTGGATATTTTCCAGATTTTTTCAAATGTACTTCAAGTGAGATTTCATCCACAGTAAAACAGGAAGTTGGCGGCAAAGATTATTTAGATAACACAATGAGAAGAGAAGAAGAAAGAGAAAGTAACAAAGACACTTGTTTGAATGTGTCATTAAATCCATCAGCTCAAACTTTCATTTCGGTTAAAGATAAAAATGAAACTGTAAAAATAAACCTTGCATCTGAAAAAGAGGAAGGCAGCACTAATCAGTCAGGTTTTTTCTCGGGCTTGTTTAATTTGTCAGCAAAGAAGCAAGAGACCACAAATTCAAAGCATGAGAGTCCTTCAGGTTTTTTAAAATTTATGAATATAGCTAGCTCTGGTAAAACAAGAGCTGAGAACCAGGATGAAGGTGGTCAGGGATATTCCCTCTTCACAAATGTTGTTAATATGGCAGAAAAAAAGACTGATGAAAGATCATCTTCCAGTTTGTTTGAGCAGTTTTCTTCTAAACCGAAGGAGAACAGGGATGGAGACACAAAATCAAAACCTAGGGAGAATTGTGTTAATCAGACAAAATCATTTTGGCCCTTCAAACAAAATTTCCAAATGTCAGAGAATACTGGTGATAAAGTTGAGAGCCAAGTGCAACGATACCTGAATAAACATGGTTTTCCTGAAACACCGAACACTAATCAGGTGCAATGTTTAGCAAAACATTACAGAGATGTTCCTCAAGACTTGCAGGAGTTGAAGGAAGATACAACTGGATCACTAGAACACGAAGTTCCCTGGAATGATTCATATGGAGATAGCCTAGTGTACGACTTATCATCAATAAATGATGGAAAATCAGTGGAATTGCTAGATTCACTTGAAAGTCAGAACAATTTAAACAGTTTTAATCTTGAATGGGAATTGAGAACAAATGACTCCACTGAAAACTACTCACATGAAGATGCCAATATATACTGGACAGATGTTTTTTCTGCAAATCAAAATTCTTTCCCGACTCAGTATGGAGAGTGGAATAATGGGACAGGTGAATATTATGATGTCAGAAATTTATCGATAAATGAGCAAGATGCCAGTATTGAAGAGTACAGGTATTTACTTGCAGATAATATTGAAAGTAGTTTGCAACTCGGTCTCTTAGATCTCAGCACGACATCAGGTGATCCTAATATGCTCTTTTCATATCATGATCTTAGCCAAAGAAGTGAGGAATGTGTAATCAAGAATTTGGAGAGATACTGGAATTCATTAGAACTTGATGAAACTGATGGAAGGGATTTGTTTGTGGAAGTGCCTATGGATTTAAGCTCTACTGGCAATGGAGTTACTTGGCTGATAACAGAACAGCAAGACTTAAGTAAGAAAGAAAACTCATTTTGTCCCAGTAATTATCAAGAATACCAAGACTGGGTAACTTTACTTGAACAGGGAGTATGGTGGCCTTCAGATGAAGCTGAATATGGTTACTACATTTATAGTGATAATCAATACATATATTCCTTGCTTACTGATGGCAGTGGCCAATATGTATATGTGTGGATGCCAGACACAGATGAAGAGCAAGAGGAATGGGAAGATTATCAGCAGTCAAATGGTGATTATGACGTAGGACTCAGTAATGACATGGTTTCTGTATGTGGTTTCAAGGTGCCAATTTCAAGGGATTTGGATTTATTCTGGTACCAAAAAGAACAACAAATTGAATCAGATATTGATGATGCACCTCTTGATCTTTCTCTGGTTCTTGAGGAAAATAAACAAGTACTAAGTAAACATCTGTGTACTTTTTCACAATTATTTAAGGAGTCGATAGAATGGGATAGAGAAGAGCCACTGGACTTTTCATCAAAACACAAAACGTGTAGATTGGAAAAACTTAAGATGGATTTCATGTCTGAACAACAACTAATTCATCTGCATGAAGAACTTCAGGCTACTGCTTTTGATCTTCGAATAGTCCAAAGTGGTCATTTGACTCAGAAGAAATCTACTATTGATGCAGCATTAGCAAGTGATCGTGAATTTACAAAATCACAGTCTAAATCCTTGTCAGAGCCTACTTCAACAGGACGATTAAGTCAATTTCATTCTTCTGTTCAATTATCAGATACTTCATATTCTGAACAAAAAACCTCTGAATTCAAGGAACTATCTGAAGAAGAACACAAACAACCTATTAGAAAGATTGCACATTTTTTCTCTGCTTTGGGGGGTTTAGTTTCAAAACAAAGCAATGAAAATTCTGGTAATATTAATTCTGCTTCAGCTGATGCAACATCTGACACTCTAGCAAAGAAGACATTTGTATTGGAGAGGGATGGAACTCTATTGAGTAATGTGAACACATTACACCAACATACTGGAGATGTACAACCTCCAGTTACTCAACAAGATCACTCAGCAAATAATATATTTGCATCTGGGCTTAGAAGCTTAAAATCTATTTCCACTAACTGGAAAATGCACACAAGTGTAGACGGAGAACAGCCAACTTTTGTTCATGAGAATTACAACCTAACAAATCAAGATTTACCCAAGTTGGTGCCCACATATGATGTGTTGCCATATGATGAACAAAGTGACATATGTCAAGGCACAACCAAGACCTGCTTGCAATCAGTATCGGAGAGAATCTCCGAGATTGACCAGTGTTCAACTACTGCAACACCTCAAGTTAAAGTTGTACCAACTGAGATACAATCTCAGTCACAGCATGTTTCTCCTGAGACCTCCACCATGGATTCATTCTTTAAAAGCCCTTTAAAACTTTTTAACCTTTCAGAAAATCAATCTCAAGTCAAAAGTGATGAGGGACCTCGAAATGTCTTGGACTTTTTTAGAACAGTCAGATCAAAGGACGAACACGCCTCTTCAGTCTTCAATTTGCCAAGAGGAACAGAGGACAAAACAAAAGCATTCAAGCAAGAGAATGATCAAGTGATGACCATTCCTAGTAGTGCAGAAAGACAACCTTCTGGCATCTCATCTCTTTTAGGCTCAGTTGGAGGCTTCTTTAAAAGGGATGCATGTCCAGTTCAACAGCCAGATTCTTTAAGCATAACTAAAAATGAAAATAAAACCTCAGCTTTAGATCAGAGCAGTATAAAAAGTAACATTCAGAAAAAGCAACAGGAAAATATTCCTTTGGAATTCTCAAAATGTGAGGCATTACGCTCAAGACCAAAAGGCTTGCAAAAGCAGCAAACACTGATGGAATGGAATGCTGATTGTGGATCTGATACCATGAAAGTAAGATCATTACATGGTGATGGAAATAAACCTATAAATGTGAAAAGTGTTGTCAGTGGGACAGGAAATAAAAATGCTCCACCTTCTCTGATGCCTGGTAATGAAAGCAGCCCAGGCAATGATAGATCATTGATCAATGAATCCTCTCCACTATGTATTGGACATGCCTATCCTGCCACAGCGAAATCCAGACAGAATATTATGAAAGCAGAGTTTTCTGATATTAAAGAATGTTCAAATTTTCCAAATAAATCAGTTACAACTTTAAATAACCAATTTGGTTCGGAAAAACCCAGTTCTCAAATCATAACACAACTTCAAAAAACAGATAGGGATCAAACTAATTGCCACGCAGTTGCTCCGCCAGTAGATGAAAGGAAAGCAGAACAAAAAAACAGATCAGGTCTCTTTAATTTATCCTTTGGAGGAGATGATTGGAAACTTCCCTATATTTCAAGCTCCAAACAGCAAAGAACAAATAAGGGCATACTTTCTTTCTTCAGTGCAGCAGATGAAACACCAAGTTCTGCCCAAATTTCTAATAGTAATCCATTGCCACCTGGTGCCAAACAAGCAGGCAATTCAGAAGGATTCTTCAAATTGCCAACTTTCTTCTCTTCAAATCCCTTAGTTGAGAAAAAAACAAGCAAAAACAGCTCTGTTTTTAGTTTCTTTGACGTGACATTCATTGATGAGAAAAAGACAAAACCAGAACACTCTAAATCAAGTTATGAGGGGCAAATTGAAAAATATATAAACCAGGATGAAAAAACAAATGTACGCCATGTAGGGGATGCTACAGAAATGGGGCATTTGGATATAATAGCGTCAGTTCTGCAGCAAAACAGTACTGCTGGAAATTATAATTATAATAATTTATCATCTTTGGAAAGCTCAGTAACAAATGATGAAAACAATAAACTTGCAATAGACAATGATGTTTGTGATGGAAGCAATGCTGCTACTGAGGACTTGTTTTGTGCAAATCAAAATGAAACTCAAGATGCATCTGATGTAACATGCCATATGAAAGATTATGATGGTCATGTCATTGGGACAGATGATTGCGCCACGATATCCAACTCTGGTTTTGTTGAGAGTCCTGAACCGGATGATGTCAACATTGATAATTCTAATGGAGGTGAGAATGTTGTGTGTGCTAATGCTGCAGATGAAGGTGAACTACAAATGGATCTCATAAACAGTTCAGCTTCTGTGGTTGAAAAATCATACAGAAATGGTTCCGAGGACTCATGCCCTGAGATGAAAAATGATTCAGGCAAGATTGGTGCAGAAAAAGAGCAGAATTGGGAATTACAACGTTCTCCAGCAAATGATTTTAAAAAGCCGGTAAATAAAGAACAAGAGATTCTAACAACCTGCACGGTTCCTCGACTTGCAAATTCTTGTCAAAATGTGAAGTCGCCTGCATGTGAAAAGTCTTTGTTAGACTCATCAGCAGAAATGTTTTCTGGTTTTATGACAAAATTGAAAATGTTTTCTACTAGTGAATCTAATAAAAGTTCAAATAGTTCATTTTCATCTCTCCAATCAGCATTTACAAACTCAAGCCCCATATCAAGCACTCAGCAGAGAAGCTCATTTTTAAATTTGCCACAAGGCAGTCAGACTCCACCTGCCAAAACTGATGTGCTCAATACCTTTAAATTACCTCCTGAAGAAACAAAACCAGCTGCAAGTTTGGAAACCATTTTGTTCCAAGAAGAAATCGATGAAGTTAAAGAAGAAAAATACTTGCAAACTGTGAAGGATTCTGAAAAAATGCATGTTGATGTTTCTGAATGTAATAACATTGGCCCTACTTTACTGGAACATGAGTATAAATGCTACACTAAAAGCAACCAATTTATTCATGAAAACACTATTGACAGGGATCTAGATAACAATATGGAGGAAACTGAAGCTGTGTGTGAAATAGAATCTGATAGTACATTAGAGCCAAAACCCCAAGAAATTCTGAAAATAGGTGAAAATATGCAATCTTCAGATGAGCCTAAAAAGGAAGAGCTGGCAACTGTAATTTCTACAAATAATTTCCCTTTTACTGATGATGCAACAAATGTAGGCCTTTCGCCGTTGGAAAATAACATTATAGAACCAAATGATGGAGTCACCAGTATTGAGCTTCAAGATAAAGATGCAGCTGCTTTGCAGACCAATGTCAGTACTTCTGGAGGGCCACTTACTGATGGTTCACCAGCTTCACAAAAAGCTGACTGTGGGATACCCAAGTCGAGTTTTGAAATTCCTAATGTCCGAGCACTTAAATTTAACTTTCTGTCTTCTGGAGAAGGTGGAAACCCCTTTAGTTCTTTGTTTTCGCAACCGCCATCTCCTAAAAGTAGCTCATTTGGGGGCACTGGTTTGTTATCGAGTTTCAAGAAGTTTTCCAAGACGTTATTTGAAGGGGATGGTGATCAAATGGTGAGAGGAGAGGAAAATAAACAAAGTTCTGTTTTTGGAAAACTGGACAATGCCTGGAGTCAAAAAGCGGACACGTCTAAACAATTTAATTCCGTTATCACTAAGCAGCCATTAGAAAGAGATAAAATGCATATCCATGACATTTCAAAATCTGATTTATTAGGTCACAGTGTAGCTGACAAAAGCCAGAACAGTATGTTAACAAATGAGGTGAGAATGGGACAGTCAGAGCAAACATCAGAGGTTAATGATAACATTGCTGGAGATAAAAGTCTTAACAACACCGGGAAAGAACAGTCATTTCTTACAGCAGAAAATGCAGACTTTTTGCAAGATAGTCCAGATGTAATACCTTCAGAAGAGTTCCTGCAACAACCATGCATTAACTGGGAGAAGGTACCTGAGAGTGAAACTGATATTTCCACTGCTGCCTGCTCATCGTCAGGAGTACTGATTGGACCACAGGAGCAAACTTTACACAGTTCGGATGTTTTGAATGTGAAAAGGCCAGTTTAAGTTTAAGCATGGTAAATGGCACCAAAAGGTGAACCATTTATAATGCATTAGTCATGTAATAGTGAAGTACATGACTTGAAGTAGTTTTGTGGTTTTACTTTTTAATCTGTCCCTTTACATTTAAATACTTAATTTATGTTACAGTCAGGGCTCCAGCACTATTTATAATGGTTTGTCTGTTTATCTAAAAGAATTAAGAAATCGCATCTTGCCTTTCATAAAAGTTATAGGAACACACTTCCCACCACTGACCACATACATTCAGAAATCTTTTTTTTTTAACCCCTAAAGAATTATTTATAATCTTTATTGTCACAATGCACAATCTGTTTTTTTGAAAAAAACATTATTAATTAATTGCAACAGAATGAAATCAGATAAAACTGGCGTTCTTCTGTCTTACAAATCAGAATTGAAAATACAACATATGAATTGGAAGGCATATACAATTATAAAGTGAAATAGTTAACAGGGTTGACCAGTCCATTGTCACTTCTTTGGAGTGATATGTTGATCATGTCCACCACGGATGGGGGCCATGGGTGACACTTTGGTCAGCCCGAAGTGCTGTCTTAGTTGGCCCCACATTTTCCGTGTGGCCATTACCACTGGGCTCGATGTGCATTTCGTTGAGGGGGATGGGAGTGCTGTGGCCAGGGCCCAGAGGGTCGTTTCCTTACAGGAGGCCTCCTCCTTCTGTACCCACTCCGAGTTGGGTTCTTGCACCCATCCCCTCACTCTTTCCGCTGTTGCAGCCCAGTGGTAGCATTGGAAATTTGGCAGTGCCATGCCTCCCTTAATGTTCCTCCTTTGCAGTGTTCATTTGAGGACTCTTGGATCTCGCCCCCACACACACACACACACACACACACACACACACACACACACACAAATGAAATTATTAAGCTATCTAGATTCCGGGTGAAGATCGGTATGGACCTAATCAGGAAGAGGAACCTCGGCAGCACGTTCATTTTGATCGTCTGCAATCTCCCCAACAGGGAAAGTGGGAGTGCGTCGCACCTCTGTTGGTCCTTTTTGACTTCCTCCACCAGGCGATCAGGTTCCACTTGTGGATCTATGTCCAGTCTCTGGTTATTTGGATCCCCAGGTATCGGAATCTGTTTTGGGCTATTTTGAACGGGAGTCCCTCCAGCTCATTCCCTCCCCCGTTTGGGTTCACAGGGAATGCCTCACTTTTGCCCAGGTTGAGTTTGTAACCTGAGAAGGTTCCGAACTCTCTTAGGATCCGCATGATTATTTTCAGTCCTTCCTGTGGCTTTGAGACGTACAGGAGCAGGTCATCTGCATAGAGTGAGACTCTGTGCTCTCTGTCTCCTCTTTGGGTGCCCTTCCAGTTTTTCCCTCCCCATAGGACTATCGCCAGGTGTTCGATTGCTAATGCAAACAGGAGCGGGGACAATGGGCATCCCTGTTTTGTGCCTCTTTGTAGCTGGAAGTATTCAGAGCTGTCCTCTCCCACAAGCAGCATTTCCAGTCCGTCGAGGAGCTGTTTCATCACTGGTTCCCCGTCGGGGGATTCGGAGGCATACAGCCCTCGGTAGAAGGTCTCTGTGGTGAATTATAAATCTAGTAATTCACACTGTGTTGTATCATATGTATTGTGTCCTTGTGGGCTCTGTATACGAGCCGTTGCCCAGCTCTGCCCATAGGGGGAGATGAGGAGTTTGTACTGGGCTCCGCCCTTGGCTCCATCCATGGGAGCCCATGGCTCCTCCTCCTAACCGGAAGTATAAAGATCTGCAGTCGTGAGCCTGCTGCCAGTTCATCTCGTCGCAGGCAGGCTCAGTTGTAAGACTATTAAAACCACTATTCACTTCCAATCACGTGTCTTGTGAATTGATGGTCTCATCAGTCTCAAATGCTTGATTGACCTCTGTTGGTTTCGCTACCAGTCTGCCTCTGTTGTCCCTCACTGCGCTATTTCCCCCGTAGCTGCCGGCTTTCTCAGCTGGTAAGCCAGTAGGCCAGCTTTTTCTTTGTGTTTGTAAAAGATCCCCTGTGTCTGACAGAGTTGGTACACTGCTTTCCTAATGGATTGCAGGTTAAAGTCCATTTGTAGCTTTTTCCTTTCCGCCATCAGCTCTGCGGTCGGGGCCTCAGAGTACTTCCTTTCGACATCCGCCATCTTGATTCTTCGGCCTGCTGAGGCCTGTCTTTCTTGGTCCCAACCTCTTCCTATCCTTCTGCCCCTTTTCTGTTCTGTGAGTACCCCCCAGCCCCGTTCCCCCTTCCCTTCCCTCCCCCTTCCCCTGTATTCAACCCACTTACTGCCCTGCACCACCCGTGGCCAGACGCTCCCTCTCCCGAGAGGGGCGCCGCGGCCCCCTTTACTGCTTGTCTTCCCATGCTAGCCCTCCCTGCTAGTACGGTGGCTCCCCTCCCAGGGCTGGTCTCGCCCTGTCTCTGTTCTGTCTGCCTGTCTCTGTTCCCTTCCTTGCCCCCTCACCTCACCTCTATCCTCGCTTCCTTCTCTCTGTCTTGCCACTTTAGTCCTAGAACGAGGCAGCACAGTCCCGCGCAAACACAGAGTCCATACAACAGATAATGGTCCCGTATCATCCTCCACTTTCCGTCTTTTTCCCTGCTACCCTCACCGTTGCTGCGTTTATTCCTTCTTGAGATTGTTGGTTCTCACAAACTCTTCGGCCTCCGCCGGGGTGCTGAAGTAATGTTCTTCCCCTTTGTAAGTTACCCAGTGTCTGGCCGGGAACAACATGCCGAACCTCACCCCGCTCTTGTAGAGTGCCGATTTCACCTTATTAAATTCGGCCCTTTTTTTGCGAGGTCTGCCCCAATGTCCTGATATACCCTTATTCTGTGTCCTTCCCACGAGCACGACTTTGTCTGTTGGGCCTACCTCAGGACCTTTTCCCGGTCCTGGTACCGATGCAGCTTCACAATGATCCGTCTCGGCTGCTCCTCAGTCTTGGGTTTTGGTCGGAGCACCCTGTGTGCCCTGTCGAGTTCTGAGGGGTTAGGGAAGCTGCCTCTCCCGACCAAGTTGCCCAGCATTTGGGCGATGTCGTCCGTTGGATCCTTTCTCGGCACCCCCTCTGGCAGTCCCACAATATGGACGTTCTGTCGTCTGGACCTGTTTTCCTGGTCCTCTTTCCCCTCGGGTTCCCTTCGGCCGCCACCAACCTCTTCATCTCAGTCTCCAGAGCCACGATCCTATCACTCTGGTCGATTGCTGCCCTTTCCAGTTCCAGGATCGTCCTTTCCTGGGCTTTCACCTTCTTTCCCAGGCCGTCTATCATGCGCTGGAGGGCTGCCATCGCTTCCACCTCTTTCATCACCACCTGCAGTTCCATTTTGATCGTATGCCTCATGGCAGTCAGTTATTATTTTAAGAATATCTTCCATCCATCCCCCGTTATGGTGAGGGGGCGTCGCTGCCTGTTCATGTTCCTTTGTTCAGGTTGCCCCCTTTCCTAGTTCATCGGGGTCTCCGCCTCGCCTCGTGTGTCCGCTGGTCCATCTGCTCGTTGCTCCTGCCCCTTGCTGCCGCTTCTGCCTTCTCGCCGGCCCTTTGAGCTACTATTTGCTGACATCTTCTCTTCTCCTTCTTCGCTACTAATGCCTTTTGGGTTTTTAGGAGTTTTGGATGGCTTTTTGAGCCAAGAATCCTGGAAAATTCGCGATTTTGGGTCCAATTGGGAGGGGAGCCACCTGATTTGGGTCCGCTCAGCACATCACCGCCACCGGAAGACATCAGTGCATAACTAAAGATGTTCCAAGTACAGAATATGGTGCAGGATCTTGCCATTCTGGCCGGTGGGAAAAGTGTCACCGGAGCTGCCTGCCAACGCACTTTGTCTGCCCATTGTCAGAGACTGCTTCTCATCTTGGCTAACATTATCACAAGAAATTTCGGTGCAAGAACCGGAAAGGATTAAAATCACAAAATGTGGTAGAAAGTTCAGTGTCATGATTAAATGTGCATTAAATGTATTTTATACCAACAACTCTTTCAAACTATTAATGAGGAAACTATAATAGCCCCACATCAGAAAAACTTGTAGAACAACACAAAAGCAAAATCCCATGGATGCTGATAATCTGAGATAACAAAAAATGCTGGAAAATCTCAGCAGGTCGGGCAGCATAAATGGAGAAAAACTAAGTTCACAGACATCTATCTTTGGTTCAAGTTTTTGAACAAATGTGCTGTTTGAGCAAAAATCCATGTGTCAGGTTCCATGTGTTTGTGTCATAACAGTTATAGTTGCTTCTTAGCATCAAAGGAGATCTGAACTGTTGAGCCTGGTTTCTTAAATGCTCCTATGATATCATATTACTCCATAAGATGTTCTGAGAGATCGCTTTGCAATATATCTTGTGCAGTTGAGTGGCTTTACTTTGTTCTCAGGATTCTGAACAAATGTCTTCCTTCCAGAATTACAAATGTTTCATTTACTTTCATACACTTTTATCTTTTCAAAGGCCACTTTCTGTAATTTTTTCACCCACTTGCTTTTCAGATTATCTGATGTATTATCATCATAGCAATCTTCAGCATGATGGTACAGAAGCATGCTTTGTGTTAGATGCAAAACAATTTTTCATGAGGATTTTGCTCCCATGTTGCTGATAATATTGTACGGCAATATATTTTCTTACAAGCAATCACTTCGCTGCACGTTCAGACCAATTGAGCATTCAGCTTTATCTTTCATTGTTTTACAATCTGGTTTAATGTTGCATTCAGATTCAAACCAAGATGCAGAAAATACTTTCTTCACTTTCCATCTTTGTGTGGACCTTCAATAAATGTGTTCTTTCTTTGTCATGTGTGTCTATGAAGAATCCCTTTTTTCTGTTTTGTTAATGCACTTTTCCATGAGAGGAGGGCAACTGACTTCCACGTTTATGGATATTTTCTTTGCAAGTGCACACATGAGCAGATTGAATAGCAGGGAATGGACACTCGTGAATATTCATGAAGAAAATGAGTTTCTGACATTGCCACCAGTTTCAGCAAAATAAACTCAAATAACTGTTCCCACAATTTGAACTTTGATTGTATTGGACTGATGTTGCAGAAAAACCCTGTACATTTGTCCACAAGTGTATGATTTGGAATCAATTTCCAATTTCAGTCAAAGGTTCCTGCCTGACAGTAGCATGTTTATATATATTTCTTCAATATAATCATTATTTATATTACTAACTAGAGCTGACTGGTTAGTAATGTACAAGATACTCATATTTGATCATCAGAATCCTTTCTTTCTATGTGTAAGCTGTTTTTATCTGTGTTCGATGGTTTTGTGGATTTTCATTTTTATTCCAAGGACACACGAGATGCACTGTTATACATTTTACATCTTGCTTTTGTTTTATATGTATTTTATTACAAACGTATATTAAAAAAAGTTACAACACATAAACAAACTGGGAAACAGGTTTCCCAAAAATCAACTATACAGTTTGTACCCACCCCCAAACAACTCCTCAAACACGTCACAAATATCCCACACCTTGCCTCAAACCCTTCGGCTGAGCCACTTAGCTCATACTTTACTTTTTCCAGTCACAGGAAGTCATCCAGGTCGCCCAACCATACCACTACCCCCGGTGGAGCTGCTGAACGCCACTCCAGTAAAATTTGCCGCAGGGCAATCAAAGAGGCGAAGGTCACAACATCTGCCTTCCTTCCGCCCAGAATCTTCCCAATTTTTCACAGCCCCAGAACATGTGCGGGTGATTTGCTGAACCCCCCCCCCCCCCCCCCCCACACCTCTCACACTCATCTGCCATCCCCTGGAAGAACCCACTCATTCTCACCTGAGTCATATGTACCCTCTGCACAACCTTAAACTGTATCAGGCTCATCCTTGCGCACGAGGCGGTCGCATTACCCTATGCAATGCCTCACTCCATTCTCCCCAATTGATCTCCCCTCTCAGCTCCCCATCCCATTTCTCCTTAATCTTCACCACCCGCTCACCTCCCTGCTCCCCCAGCCACTTGTATATATTTCCAATTCTATCCTCCCCTTCCACATCCGGAAGCAGCAGTCGCTCCAACAGGGTCTACCTCGGCAATCTAGGGAGCCCCTTCCAAACCTTAGGCACCTGGCCCCTTACCTGCAGATACCTGAACTCACTCACTCTCAGGAGCTCTACCCTCCCCATCAGCTCCTCCAGACTGGCAAACACTTCCTCCAAATACAAATCCCTCACCTTAATCAGCGCCACTTTCCTCCACCTTCTACACATGCTATCCATCCCCCCCCCCTGCTCAAACTCATGAGTTTCAAACAGCGGCGTTAACACTGACATCTCCTCCATTCTAAAATGCCTCCTCAACTGGTTCCAAATCTTCACCGTGAACTGCACCACTGGGCTCCCTGAATACTTACTCGGCGCCATTGGCAACACTGCCGTCGCCATACCCTTAAGCTGGGCCTCCTACAAGATTCCTTCTCCACCCTAACCCATTCTACCCCCTCTCCTTCCCACCATCGCCGCACCTTTTCCACATTCGTTGCCCAATAATAATGAATCAGGTTCGGGAAAGTTAACCCGCCCCCCCCCCCCCCCCCCCCCCCCCCACGCTGCCTCAACTTTGTAGCAGGGTCCTCCTAACCCTTGGCACCTTCCTGCCCACACAAAGTCCGAACTAATTGCGTCCAGTTTCCTAAAATGGCCTTCAGTACAAAGTTCGGGAGTGTCTGGAAAATGAACAGGAACCTCCGCAGAATGTTCATCTTTACCACTTGGGCCCTCCCAACCGAAGTCAATTATAGTGTATCCCACCTTTGGATCCCAGGTATCTGTACCTTTCCGTAGCCGCCTTAGATGGCATCCCTCTAAATTGGCTCACCGTCCCAACTCATTCACAGGGAATACTTTGCTTTTCCCTACATGCAACTTATACCCCGAGAACTCTCCAAGCCTCCCAGCAGGCTTATTATCCTCTCCATGGTCCCAGCGGGTCCGAGAAATATAACAGTAGAAGAGCGAAGAGAGACACCTGATGTTCCCTCTGTCCCCTCATAATCCCCTGCCACTCTGCCGACCCCTTAAGAGCCATTGCCAGAGGCTCTATAACCAGCACAAACAACAGTGGAGACGGTGGGCACACCTGCCTTGTTCCCCTATGCAATTCGAAGTTCCGTGAACCCATGTGATTAGTGCGCACACTCGCCCTCGGTGCCACATACAGCAAGCACACCCATGCCACAAACCTCAACCTGCGGCTAGACCTATCCACCTTTGACTCTGGGACATAGTTAAAATATCCTCCCATGATCAACTGGTGCGTGGCCAAGTCCGGGATTGCTACCAGCAACACCCTCTTAAAACCCACATCATCCCAATTTGGCACATATATGTTTACTAACACCACTGGTGTCCCTTTGAATACCCCATTCACAATCATGTATCTCCCACTTGGGTCCCTTACTTCCTTTGCACTCACAAACCCTGGTTTCTTGCTCATCAAAATTGCCACTCCCCTCGATTTCGAATCAAACCCCGAGTGGAAAACCTGCCCGACCCACCCCATTCTGAGTGCCAGAAAGCAGTGCTAGAGGCAGTGCCGGGCAATGGGGTCTTCAGTTGGGGAGGTCCGTGCAGGGGGTCTCCCATATGCCAGTTTTCTTGCCTGGTCTAGCACTTGGAAAAAAAATAGAAATCGTAATTGTCAAGTTCCTTGGCTTTTTGTCGCATTGCATTCCACTTGTGTTGTCCACAAAGGAATTCAATAAAGATAGCTTTTTAACCCTTTTAATCATACCTCATACAGATAAAACATTCACTGTTGTGATGCACAGGTATGCCAATTAGTGACAGTGGCCTCACAGCTATTGTCTTTGTATAGGTATTTGACATGACTATGTTGCGACACCCTGGGCTTGTGCATGGTCAATTCCAGCCCCACTTCACCCAGAGTCACAACACAAGTGAATTAACCAATATTTCTTTGAAAAATACCCAAAGTCTTTGATCCTTGGCTGTCCAATAATTACAGTCACCAGGTTTGTAAATTTAAATACAATTACTGTTTATTTATGATAAAAACTATAATGAAATATGCAGCAAATACAATTGGCTAACTATTATCTAATTCCTAATTCCCTGGTTTTAAATTGACCCCATCCCCTACACAAGATAGGCAAACACAGAGGGGAAGAAAGGGGTTAAAAAGTCATAGATAAAAGAGACAAAGCGTCTGAGTTTCCAACATTCTGCTCGTCTTCAAACCTTGATTTCAGTTTGAGGTTTTTACTGTAGATTGATTCAGCCCTCTGAGGTTTTAGGAATTCAGCACTCGTGGCCTTTCTGGAAAGAGAGAGAGTCCTGGGGCTGGATTCTCAAATAATGGGGCTATGTCCCCACACCAGCGTACAAATGCTGGTGTTTCACTCTGGACTTTCCTTGAAAAAGTCCTGAGTGATTCTCCCATCTGCAGGTGGCTGGCAGTGGTTCTCCCAGCTCTGGCTGCGGATACGGGGCCCCGCACTTCCGGTCGGGAATCCGCGCATGTGCACGGTGGTGGCCTCAGTGGCCGTGGTGCGACATGGTGGACTCAGAACGTGGATCGGCACCAAAAATGTAGCCCCCCACAGATTGCGCTCGCCCGTGGGTCCGTGATACCCGATCACTCCCCTGGCCATCCATGGGGTCCCGCTCGGTGAACGATCCCCCCCGCCACCCCCACCAGGGCGTCCGCGGACTTTAGAACCACAGCATCGGGAACTCGGGCAGTTTTGCGCGGAGAATCATGGGGGGCCTCTGTCAATGGCCCCCTACCCCCTAGGTAGTTGACACGCGTGCGATTCTCAAGCAATTCTCCGGGGACCAGAGAATTGCGGGCATGGCGCCAGTCCGAATTTTTGGTTTAACGACCGTTCCCCCCTCCTCCCTGGAGATTCATTCATTGATGTTCACTGCAGCTTCAGGAATACAGCACTCACAGCCTTTCTGGAGAGGGAGAAAAAGCAGGTCCATGTCTTTCTGTGCCCAGGAGTCAAACTGAAACTCCTCGAGATTCTGAAAATCATTCCACTGGCACAGGATGCAATCACCACCTGCTACTGGGCAGAGTACAGCCTTTTGGGTCAATTCATTGCCCCGCAGCCAATCAATCAAACTGAATCCCAGCCTATCTCTCTCTCTGGTGACGACAAGCCTGAAACTCCTGTTCAAACTATCAGAATGTTCACTCCTGTAATTTCTGAATTCCTCATTCTCTCTGCTGCTTGACTTAAAAATACATGTCCTGAATTAAGGATGTATACATGTAAAGATAATCACCCATGGATCAAAAATGATAATGACAAAATAAAAGGAAAAACAAGGGAATAAACAGGAAGAACCCTCACAACTTATGTGGATTCATCATTGTTCACATTTTCTGGTGACACTTTGGTTCTCTAATCTTGTGATTTTTGTGGACATACAGCATCTTAAGGCAAAACCTCATCAGATGAACTTCCAATCTGTTTCATATGAACTTCCAATCTAAAGATAAATTTAGATGTGAGAGATGTTCAACTGTATAACTGGCATCGAAAATCTTTCTTTTCACCGCACTGACAAAAGAAGGGGGTGTATTTTGTGCTGTCACTCCAGTAGGGCGGAGCCCCATACAACCAACAAGCCCTGCTCTACAGAAGGATGCCCCGTTCTCAATGTTCAAGTAAAGACCTCGCACTCGCCAGCATTTGGACATCGGTGCCCTCCCCTCCCCACCACCGGCGGCATCCACACATAGCGGATACCCCCCCTGCACCCCAATGGGATTCACCAAAGGTCCTGCCCTTGGTTCCACCCCCTGGCACTTCCAATCTGGCACTGCTGGAGGGGCAGTGTCATGTCATGCCCCTGATCACCCAAGGGCTACACTGCTCTTCGCGACATTAGCGTGTTTATCGTGACTGCTAGTGAGCAGTAGGGATTTCCACCGACATGACATCATGGGCGGGAACATCTGATGCCCGCAGAAGATAAGGGGGTGTTTAAATCCATGAAAATTGATGGTAATCAGCGTTTGTTGCAGGGGCTGGAATCCCCAGTGCAAATTCCATTATGGCCGTTTCGCGAGAGTTAGCAGCCATAATGGGATTTGCGCCCATGGCTAACTGGCTCTCAAAATTCCCCCCCTCCTCCCCCCCCCCCCCCCCCCCCCCCCCCCCCCCAAAAATGAACAAAATCAATTTAGAAATTACCATTATTAGAATTTCATAACAAAAATGTCTTTTGTTAGTTACTTTTGGGAAGCCAAGTTATCACATCAATTTTAACAACTTCTGTGCACTAGGTGGAACTGAGATTTGCAATTTCACCTGTTGGTAAATGTAATGGGCACAATTACAGTACACATGGTTTACTTTTGAATGAACTCACATATGTGGCTCAGCATTAAAACTTAAAACTGCGCAGCTGAATATACCAGAGGTTGACAAGTACATAATGCTTAACTAAATATGTGTCTTGATTGCATCTTGATTCTTACAATTTTGAAAATATTTGATGACCTTTTTGAATGTTGGAGCCCTGAGTATTACTGCTTGTAAAATGCCCTTCCTTTTTATATCATAATAACATTTTATAACTCCTCAGTACCATTTTTTTTCAGTTACATATCATTTAATTAAAATATTATTTAATTATCATTTAACACCACAGAAAAGTTTGTGAGAAAAAAAACATATTTTATGTAAAATACCTTATATATTCTAGGTGTTTTGTGGACGTTCTCAGCTTTAGTTTGCTTTCTGTGAAGGTGACCATGCGGCAGTTTTGTCTTTAGTATGCTCAGTGTAGTAGCACCTGCTGCTTCTGGTACTGTGTGTTGTCACTGTTCCTTGGCATATGCCACTATAATAACTGCAAAATGTACTTTTTAAAGAAATTCTAATAGTTAAGAACTGAAGTATTAAATATCATGTGTATGCATAACAGTCTGCATTATTAAACCAATCAACTCCAAATATAATTAATAAAATAAACCAGTAATTATTTCATTGCTATCTGGCCAGGAAACCTTGAATCAGAACCAACTTGCGCAAAAACATTTTTTCTGGTGAAAGGCAGTTGATCCATTTTACTTACAGTACAGACACCAATTCAAAATTTTGTTCTTTTCACACGTGGAATTAGTGGAGAAAAATCATTTCTCATAAAAGTGTAACTTAAAATACTTTAGAATTAAGTACAGATTGTACAAAGGTGTCAAAGTAAACTGATATGAAGTTCTACACCTGTGGTATCTGTTATGCAATACACATACAAACGTTGCTACAGTTGCTCTGAGTTACTTGCTGAAATTACTATTCGTGATCCACAGCCCTGCAGGAAGTAGCAGATATGGCTCATCGGGAAACCTCAGCCAAGGCAGTTCTCAACTCAGTGAACTTGACCAAGATAATGAGAGCATCCATGGGTCTGAAATGGATGACAGGCGAGATCAAGAGTCATATCACTCTCATCACAGCTCAGGGAGTTTGAAACACAATACACAGGAATGGTACAATGAAGATGATGGACAACAGAAAGGTTTGAGTGAATGCAAGGAAGTTCAGCATTATGAAGATTCTGGAAAAGTTGATGGAACTGCACCCGAGATTCCCCTCAACGCTATCTCTCCACCGCTCGAGGAGATTATAAAACCACATGACAAGTCAGTGCTGCAATTATATTACATTATCTACTTTCATAAGTGCTTTTGTTTCAGTTGAGTTGGATTGTGACAGTTAGAAACCTTTCTGGAAAAAAACAGTATCATCTGTTAAAAAGCTGCTGTCTTAGACAGATGCTGAAGATTGCAATCTGTAATCAAGACTACCACTACATTTCATAATTTACAAAATGTTTCTTTCAACTCAGTAACAGGATTTCCTGTTTGTGTACGTAGCCTATCAACAATTAATATATTAAAGTAACATTCCTTTCTGAGCATTTTAATATTGACGTTAATCTATTTTGAATAAACAAGTTCAAATCTCCATGAAAATAACAGTACCCACTGATTATTCACTTATTCACCTCCAGTTTGCCTTGGCTACAAACTGCTTTAAATTGTATAACAGCCTTTGATTTGGGTTTTTATTGAAGTCAGGGTATCATTTACACCACTATCACAAACAAAGATCACAAAGTAAACTACTGCTGAGGGAGATTGTTCAGGCTTTCAATTTCAACCTTCCTGACTGTCACAGCATCTAATCCCCTCTTGAGTGATTCCAGAGATGTTTTCTCACTACAAAATGGAAAAATAATTCTAAATATGAATCCTTTGTGTAAAGAAGTGATTCCTCACATTAGCTCTGAGCTTGTCTTTTATCAATTTATGTGTGTGCCTTTGTTCTCCATTCTTGGTATTAATTGGCATTCTGCCCAGGATTATCCATTTCTGTTGCACTTTTTGTCTTCTCTACCTGTGTGAGGTAATTTCTCATTCTTCTTCTTTTCAAAATTGGAGAGATCAACTGCAGGATTCTCCGTTGGCGGGATCCTCCGCTTTGCCGGCATTGCATCCATGTCCATGTTTTCCCCGACGGCATGGGATGGCCACAATGGGAAACCCCATTGGCTGGCTGCCAGAACGGAGGATCCCACTGCTGGTGGAATCTTTTTCTCATATCTTAGTCCTCGTGCGTTAGCGATCAGCTTTGTGGCTCTTTTTTTACATCACTATCACAAGTTGAAGGTTTGTTTCCCTTCTGTTTTAGTGTCTAGAATTGCACACAGTCAGATAACAAGTTGTCCTGGGTAGTTGCACAACATGGACTGCAGGCCATGGGCCATCTGTTCCACACCTCATTTGATATTCAGATTCGTTATGGAACTGAATCTTGATTGAGGCATGTAACAAGTGGCTGGTGCAATGCTGCCCACTTTTGCTACTGCCGATGACAAACTTCTACTCCAGTATTCAAGATGTCCCCTGATTAGAGTATGACACAACTTCATGATGATTTTGTCTGACTTCTTTCTTGATTGGCCAATATAGCTCCGAATTCTGGTTGCTTTACTTATTTCTCTGCGCAGTAATTTAACAATTCGAGGCTTTTAAACTGCTAACACTCCCATCTCACTTCCCTCTTCAGCCTTTCCCTCAGCTTGCTCAGCACTATTCATTAAATTAATTGATTGTTTATTTAAATTCCAATATATAAAACCTTGCAATTATCTGTGTTGAATTTCATCTACCATAGTTAGGCCATTGTGAAAATATTGTTCCAAATCTTGCAGTACAAATAACTTGAGAGGCTAAGAGCATTCATCATTATTATAGAGTTAATCGGATACCAACTTCTGGCGGCCACACATGCACAATTAAATGGGAAAATGAAGAGGCTGTTGTCCAAGTTGCCCTGCTCCTCCAGAACCTTCACCATAACAGTATCTCACTGACAGATTTAGCATTCAAATAATGGAAAGGTATGAAATTGGAGTGCCGACATGATTGAGCCCCACTAAATACACCAAAAATGCGAGGGCTTGTCCATTCAAGTGTGAGTTTATTCTTAATAATGTGAGAAGACTTAATTACTACTGAGCAACCACTTTGGCATGAAAAAATAATTTTTACAAGTTTGGGGTTTATTTTAATTATTGTGGGAGATTTAAAAATATTAGAAGATGTAAATGATTAATTTTTAACTTGTTATTTCTGCCGCTTTTATTTCATAACCTCATATTTATCTCCCTTTCTTTTGCTTTCTGTACATGATCTGACATTGAATTAACAATTCTGTATTACTTCCTCTGGTTTAGACTCTGGGGGGGGAAATATTGGAAAAGGCCGGCTAAGAGAGTTGGGAATAGTGATCCATAATTAATCCAATCCCGCTTGTGGTGACGCAGACATCACACAACCATCCTACTACCATCTAATTTAACTGATAGTACGCAGCCTAGCATTGAATGTGCTACTGAATAGCTGCGTGCCTTATCAAAAGGCCAAAGATTGTACAAAGCTAGCACCACTTCAAGAGAAGGTGCATTCTGTTTGAAACTGAAGCTGTTTGTGGATGGGTCTGGGAACAGGAAGAATCATGAGAGTGGTATTACAGGGAAGATATTATTCCTTAAGCTTCTCCGCTGAGGATATGGTGCCAGAGGTGGGCAAGAAGAGAGATATCCCCTTCCCACAGACACAAGGATGCACTCCAGTCAATGAGAAGGCAAGGGGAGCAGACAGTCATTGCTGTCAATTCGAGAAGTCTATCCCGAGGATCTAAATGTAGTGTGGAAGAGATTTTATGATTTTACATGAATAGTAAAGGGTCAGTGAATGTATTTTCAAATACTATATCCTTTCAAATAATCCATTAGCCTCACACTGTTCCATTTACCGCCAGCCCCTCCTTCCACTCACATACCAATATTCTTTATGAAACATGACTCACACCTAACATCCATAGTCTCACCTCAAGCTCAGAGATATGGTAATGCTGTAAGCCTCATACACAGGTTTGCACAAATTGCAAGCAATTCAAGATGACAGGCACATCACCCAAACACATTTCACTACACTGATGGACTCATCCTCTCTCTTGCTGGACAAATGGTGCATTAGTGCAGACAGCAACTCCTAACTAATGGGTAAAAGTACAGCCTTACGTCGTAACCCCCTTGAAGAAAATTATAGTAGCTGTAAAGTACTCATGGAGCAGCATGAAGTGCAATAGGAGCAGGACACAAACAATGAAGGAACCTACAAATTCATTCAGGCTCACACTTGCAACCACTCCAGCTCAGATACTAGCTAGTCACAAACTTTTGAGGAGCGGTGGGATTTGTATATGTTGAGTCACCAGGAACAAGTGACCCACAATCAAGGTAAAGGGGGACGCAAGTGCCAGGTCTCCACAGAGTGTGGCCAGAGATGAGTTCTGCTGTAGCAAACTCAGCTGAAATCTTCAATGGAATATTGAGAAGAACGCTGGCGGCATGTATACAAAAATTCTTGTTGTATGGGCAAGCCTGCCAGAACGTTTGCTATAACTAACAAGGAGCATGAAGGAGTCCACCACCAATTTGAAATAGGACTTTGCACAGATCTTGGATCATATTCTTTTGAATTTGGAAGTGGTGGTAAACTTACCAACCCGGATGTAGCATCTGATAGCCAATGTCTCAGCCTGCATTGGAGCACAAGGAGAAGCCACTCAACATTTGAGTGCTGCAGTGAAAGTCGCATGTTCAAACGGGTTTGGAGGTTTTCAGAGGAGTTCAGCAATCTGTCTGACAGCAGATGACTAGGATAGCTAAGATGCTGCCCCAGGTGAGTGGCAGAGCAGCTTTCCTTTATCAAGGTGACATTATTTGTCCACCCACCCCCCACCATTCTGTCAGCATCCTTGTTGCCTGTCAGCCACCGGCCCAGACTGCTGTTGCCAAGTCAAGATGGTGTAATCTGAAGCCAGGACATTCAGACCCAGAGCTGTTTGAAGGCATCCTGCAAGGCCATCCACAGTATTCCTCCATTGAAAGTCAGTTACCTTACACCAGCCATGCTGCCGCCACTAAAAGAACATTAAACTAGGCAAAGACACCAGCATAATAGGCACTGATGCACCATCAATTGGACTCGAGTCGTAGAGAGGTTCCAAACAACAGGCTTTAATACGCTAGATGTGTGCCCGGCAGTGGTCGTACAAAGAAAGGCCGACTGCCAGCCGGTACGAGTTGTACGATAGTCGCTCTCGACCTGGAATGGGAGGGACTCGTCAATAGCGCACATCGTGGCCTTTGCAATGTCTGCTTTGATGCGGCTAAAGGCTTGATGGGCCTCCATCGACAGGGGAAAAGTGTTGGACTGGATGAGAGGGCAGGCTTTGTCAGCGTAGTTAGGGACCCACTGGGCATAAAAGGAAAAGAGGCCCAGACAGCGTTTCAGGGCTTTGAGGGAGTTGGGGAGGGGGAGTTCCATTAGGGGGCGCATGCTTTCGGGGTCGGGGCCTATCACTCCATTACGCACTACGTAGCCGAGGATGGCTAGACGGTCGGTGCTGAACACTACTTATCCTTATTATATGTGAGGTTAAGGAGTTTTGCGGTACGGAGGAATTTTCGGAGGTTGGTGTCATGGTCCTGCTGGTCATGGCTGCAGATGGTGACGTTGTCGAGATACCGGAAGGTGGCCCGTAAATCATATTGGTCAACCATTCGGTCCATCTCCCTTTGGAAGGCCGAGACCCCATTTGTGACACCGAATGGAACCCTTAAAAAGTGGTAGAGTCACCCATCCGCTTCGAACGCAGTGTACTTTCAGTCACTCGCGCGGATGGGGAGCTGGTGGTAGGCGGACTTAAGGTCCACCGTGGAAAAAACTTTGTACTGCGCAATCCTGTTAACCAGGTCAGAGATACGGGGGAGAGGATACGCGTCCAGTTGTGTAAACCTGTTGATGGTCTGACTGTAATCGATGACCATTCGGTTTTTCTCCCCAGTCCTAACCACCAGTACTTGTGCTCGCCAGGGACTGTTGCTAGCCTCTATGACTCCTTCCTTCAGAAGCCTTTGGACCTCAGACCTGATGAAGGTCTGGTCCTGGACACTGTACCGTCTGCTCCTGGTGGCGACGGGTTTGCAATCCGGGGTGGGGTTTGCAAACAAGGAAGGGGGGTTGACCTTGAGGGACGCGAGGCTGCAGACAGTAAGGGGGGAATAGGGCCGCCGAATTTAAAAGTTAAGCTCTGCAGGTTGCACTGAAAATCCAGCCCAAGAAGTGCCGGTGCGCAGAGGCAGGGAGGGATGAGGAATTTATAGTTTTTAAAAACCCTCCCCTGGACCGTGAGGTCTGCCACGCAGCACCCGGTGATTTGGACTGAGTGCGAACCAGATGCCAGAGCGATTTTGTGCTTTACTGGGTGAACGGGGAGCGCGCAGCGCTTTCCGTGTCGGGGTGGACGAAGCTCTCTGTGCTCCCGGAGTCCAGTAGGCAGCTCGTCTTGCAACCATTGAGGCGGATCTGTGTGGTCGCTGTGGAAAGCGTGCGGTTCCGTGATTGATCCAATGTCACCGAGGCGAGTCGTGGCAGGAACTCAGAGTCGTCATCCACTATGGAGTAATCGCTTGTGGGTTCCTCCGTGCCAATCCAAGTTGGCGCCGCCCGTCGGCCGCACGTGGTGGGGAATGAACAAGATGGCGGCGCCCGGGGGTCGCACATGGAGGCGGGCCCAAAATGGCGGCTCCCGCGGGCCGCACGTGGCATCGGGGGCCCCAAGATGGTGGCGTCCGTGAATCACTCGTGAAGGGTGGAGGCAGCGAGGTCCGCGGGCCACAAGCGGCCCTAGAGGAGCGCGGGGGTGGGGGACCCGTGGTCGCTGTATTGGACGGCAGCGACCGACTTTGATAGACAGACGGCCGCAAAGTGGCCCAGTGGTCGTACAGAGAATGGCCGACTGCCAGCCGGTACGAGTTCTCATACCCCACCTTGTAGGCGGAGCTACCAACCTCTCAGCCAATCGGCGGGGAGTCACTTGACTAGCCACAGCCAATTAGCAGAGAGGCACATGACTTGCCTGGGCCAATGGGCAGTGAGTCTGCTGTACCAATGACAGCTTGGTTCTAAGGTAATATGATCTCCCTAGTCATACTACCACAGGCACTAAGGAAAATGCAAAAGAGCAATCAGTTGACTTTTGCTTTTCGACCAGCACTGATCCATGCGCATTTCACTAGTTACAGTTTGCCAACCTGAAAATTACTCATTTATCCTTACACTCAATTTCCTGTCAACTCACCAATCTAATTTCTCCAATGCCATGAGCTCTTGGGTGGGATTCTCCCTTTTGGAGACAAAGCCACTGCAAAACGGGCGAGAATCACTCCGGACTTTTTCCTCGAAATTGCAGCGTGATTCTCTGTTTTCCAGCGGGCTAGCAGGGCCGCGGCATGCAGCCCATAGCTCTGGCTGCGGTCTGCTGTCCAGACCGTGCGGCCGCGCATGTGCGTGGCGGCCCACTTCGCCACGGGTGCCACTGACAAGAAAGAGCCATGCAGCGGGCCCGCGCGGATAAAGGTAGGAACCCCAGATCGCAATGGCCCGCCGACTGCGGGCCTGGACACCGCTGAGCCCCCCCCCCCCCCCCCCCCCGAGTCAGATTCCCCCCGCCCCCCCCACCAGGACCGCCACCGCGCCCTCTGGTCTGAGCTCCCGCCGGGTGGTACCAGATGTGAGCCACGCCGGCGCGAGTTCGGCCGGTCAACCGCGGAGAATCGCCGCGGGGGCGTGTTCCAACAGTCCCCGACCGGCGCTGCATGAGTGTCGGGTCCGTGGAAAATCGCGGAAAGCAACGTCGCGCTGGATTTCCTGCGTGAACGGGTATTCTCTGCCCCCGCACGGGGCGTGATTCCGGCGCGGAGGGTCGGAGAATCCCGTCCCCTGTCCTCAGCAATCACCTTTTATATGAGAGTGACTGCCCTTAGCATCAAGGCAGCATTTGACTGAGCACGGCATCAAGGAGCCCTAGTTAAACTGGAGTTAATGGGAATCTCTGCTGGTTGGAGTCATACCTGGCACAAAGGAAGATGGTTGTGGCGGTTAGAGGTCAATCATCTCAGCTCCAGGACATCACTGCAGGAATTCCCCAGGGTAGTTTCCTCGGCCCAACCATCATCAGCTGCTTCATCAATGACTTTCCTTCCATTATAAGGTCTGAAGTGGGGTTGTTTGCGGACGACTGCACAATGTTTCGCACCAGTCACAACTCCTCAGATGATGAAGCAGTCCATGTCGAAATGCAGCAAGACCCAGATAATATCCAGGCATGGACTGAGTGGCAAGTTTCATTTGCACTACACAAATGCCAGGTAATGACCATCTCCAAGAGAGGATCTAACCATCGTCCCTTGACATTCAATGGTATTACCATCTCTGAATCCCCCACAATCAACATTCTGGGGGTTACCATTGATCAGAAGCTGAACTGGACTAGCCACATTAAAACTGTGGCTACCAGGGAGGTCACAGGCTCGGAATCCTACGGTGAGTGACTCACCTCCTGACCCCTCAAAGCCTGTCCACCATCTACAAGGCACAAGTCAGGGGTCTAATGGAGTACTCCCCACTTGCCTGGATGAGTGCAGCTCCAACAACACTCAAGAAGCTTGACACCATCCAGAACAAAGCAACCTGCTTGATGCTTCCCCTTCCACAAAGATTCAAACCCTCCACCACCGATGAACAGTGGCAGCCGTGTGTACCATCTACAAAATACACTGTAGTAACTCACCAAGGTTCCTTCGATAACACCTTCCAAACCCAAGACCACTACCATCTAGAAGGACAAAAGCAGTAGATACCTGGGAACCCCACCACCTGGAATTTCCCTCCCAAGTCACTAACCACCCTGACTTGGAAATATATCGCCGTTCCTTCACTGTCGCTGCAGCAACATCTTGGAACTCCCTCCCTCAAAGCTCAGTGGGTGTACCTACACCACAAGAACTGCAGCGGTTCAAGAAGGCAACTCATCACCACCTTCTGAAGGGCAACTAGGAATGGACAATAAATGCTAGTCTAACCAGCGACTCCTGCATCCTGTAAATGAATGAAAAATAACCTCAATGAATGCCTTTTGGAAATCCAAATGTACTACATTTTACAGTTCCCCTTTATCTACCTGCTTGTTACATTCTCAAAAAACTATAATTCATTTTTTCAAAAACAAGACCATGTTGGCTCTGCTTGATGGCAGTTATGATTTTCTAAATATCCTACAGCTACTTCCTCAATACTAGATTCTAGCATTTTCCCTTTGACTGATGTTAGATGAACTGGCCTATAAATTCCTGCTTTCTGTCCACCTCCATTTTTGATTAGTGGTGTTACATTTGTGGCTTTATAACCTGCTGGGATGTTTCAAGAATCAGGGGAATTTTGGAAGATTGCAACTATCTCTGCACCCACTTATCTTCAGATCCTAGGATGCAAGCAGTCAGGTCCAGGAGACGTAATACCATTAGTTTTCCTGGTACTTTTTCTCTCATGATTGTGATTGTTTTAAATTGTACACTTTTGTCAAAATTTTTGGTAAAGACCAAATGGTTATTAAAAATTGGTTATTATCCTTTCATATGTAATTATTCACTTACTTTTTTTTGCAGTTATAGTGATGAAGTTGGTATGCCTCCATTTTCTCCTGCTAGAGCACGCTGGATTCGAGCCATCAACAAAGTTCGAATACAAATCCAAGAGGTAGTGCTGCAGTTTATGGGGTACATTCTGATTGATCCTGTTTCCAAATGTAGAAATTACAAATTTGAATTGTTTATATGACTATCCATAACTCGTTTTGCTTGTACTGATGGATGCATGAGTTAGAGAGATAATGATGATGATGCCTGCATGAATTTGTGTGTATTGACATAGCAATATGTAAGGGACAAAATGTAATCACAGCCAAGGTTCAAGCCCTCTACCGAATTAAACTTTCAGGGAATACAATGCCCAGTATACTTAGTAACATGCGTACCTCTCACTTGCTAGCTCAGAGACACCCCCACAAACATCCCACACCTTTTCTCAAATCTCTCTGCAGAGATCCTTAACTCATATTTTATCTTCTCCAACCGCAAGAAGTCGTACAGGTCACCCAGCCAAGCTGCTACCACCGGTGGCGATGCCTACTGCCACTCCAGTAAAGTTTGCTGCCGTGCAATCAGAGAGGTGAAGGCCAAGACATCGGCCTGCCTCTTCTCCATGAGCTCCAACTTCTCTGAAACCCCAAATATTGCACCAAAGGAACCGGGTCCATGTCCAGGTCCACCTCCGCCTCCACTATCCTGGCTAAGACCGCAAACACTCCTGCCCAGAATCACCCCAATTTTTCGTTACCCCAAAACATGCGTGAGTGATTCACTGGCCCCGTCCACACCTCACACTCATCTGCTACCCCTGAAAGAACTTATTCATTCTCACCCGAGTCATATGCACCATGTGTACCACCTTAAACTGGATCAGGCTCATCCTTGCACAGGAGGAGGTCCCGTTTACCCTACGCAGTGCCTCATTCCATACTCCCCAATTGATGTCCCCTCCCAACTCCCGTTCCTATTTCTGCTTGATCTTCACCACCCTCTCGCCTCCCTGCCCACACAGCCACTTGTATATATCCCCAATTCTCCCCTCCACTTCCACATCTGGAAGCAGCAGTCGCTCCAGCAGGGTGCATCCCGATAACCTAGGGAACTCCCTCCAGACCTTTCGCGCAAAGTCCCTAACCTGCAGATACCTGAAATCATTCCCCCTCGGCAGCTCCACCCACTCCCTTTGCTCCTCCAGACTTGCAAACCCTTCCTCCAAATACAGATCCCTCACCTTGATCAGCCCCACTTCCCTCCACTTCCTGCATACAGTATCCATCCTCCCTGGCTCAAACCCATGAATCTTGCACAGTGGCATTAGCGCCGACATTCCTTCTACACTAAAATGCCTCCTCAGCTGATTCTATATCTTCACCATGGATTGCATCACTGGGCTCCCTGAATGCCTACTCGGAGCCATTGGCAATGCTGCGTCACCATAGCCCTTAAACTAGACCCCTTACATGATTCCTCCTACATCCTAACCCCCACTACCCCTTCTTCTCCCCACCGCCGCACCTTGTCCACATTTACCGTCCAATAATAATGAAGCAGGTTCGGCAACGCCAACCCCCCCTGCTGCCTATGATTATCGATCATCCTTAACCACACATGTAACTAATTAAACAGCCTTTAATTACAAGAGTCAGAGGTCATTGTTCAGGTGAAAGTGAAGATAACGTTTGGAGAAATTTGAAAAACCATCTTGTCTTAAAAGCACTATTTAAATAATGTCTTGACAAAAGCACTGGTGAATAAATTTTAGAAGTCAAACCGCTGTATTCAAGCTAGCATAATAATTGACAAACTTTCAGATTTTTTAAAGTAACAACAGATGCAGGTTAGCATATGTTTTTCTGAAATACAGTTTTCATTTTATGGGTTTTAAATTTAAAGATGATGGTGGGGATAGTTAAAAGCTCGCGTACTGGCAATGATCCATAATGTCACAGAGGTAAAAGAGGCCAGCTGGAGTGGGAGATAATGCACTATGAAAAGACATTTCAGGGAAAATAGACATTTTCAATACAAGTTTCACATTTTCTATCTATGATGTCTGAGACGATTTGTATATTTGATGCAGATTAAAATTGAACGAAATTTTATCGCTGCAAAATATCATGGTCATTAAAATCATGCAGAATGACAGGTTATGGTTCTCTGTGATTATGCTAATTAATTGAGTCGCAAGGAAAAGCTAGATTTGTTTTTGGTGTATTTGACAAAAGGAATGATTTCACTTCTCAGTATCATGTCATCTGTATACTACTAGTCTATGCTATCAAATGACATGGTGTTTTGTGCTCAGGTGAACTGGGTGGCAAAACAGATCTCATTCCCCTTGTTTCTCCTTCTGGGGACATAATTCTATTCATAGCATCATAAAAGAAGTATATACTCATAAGTCAATTTTCTGTATAGTTTATAAAACATAATTTGCTGAAAATGCCTTTAATATGGGCGCAATTCAGCAGACTTGATTTAAAATCTGCTGAATGGTGCATTTAGCGGGTGTTTCTCGGTGCCTGCAGGCAGGGTGGCACTGACAGGGTGTCCAGTTGGCTGTGCCAAGATGCCATGCTGGCAGTGCCAAGGCCCAGGTGCCAGACGGGGAGCCAGGGTGCTATCCTGCCCAATGCACTACCACCTGGGATCTCCAGTGGCCTGGGAGACACCTCCCTTCCCCACGGTGCCGTTATGACTGTTCCACATTTGTGTGGCCCAGTACTGAATAGTGCCCTGGCAAAGTCTCCCAGGCATGGCCAGTGAATCCAGTGGGCGCATATTTAAATGAGCCTAATGAATCATTTACTTATCCATATCTGGATCTTGCACAGTAAGAGCAGGATCCAAATCATAATGTCTCGCGAGAGTCTGATGTTTTCTTTGTTCTTGATGTTACACAGACCCTGAGTGGGTGAAACAGGGTGGCGGTGGAGTGGGGAAGGAGAATGAGAGAGGGGCAGGTAAGAAGGTGCAATAACAGACAAGGCCACATCCTATGTCAAGCGGGTGAGGATGTCTGCCTCCATGGCCATCCAGGCTTGCCGGACCCTCGCCGCTGCACCTGTCCTCCATCCTCCGGCTTGTTCTGTGAGTCCTTCCTGGGCTCATCCTCCAGCTTCTCCTGTTCCAGCGCCTCGTCATGGGTGGCCACATGTCCGACTGCCCCAGCATGTAGCTATTGTGCACACTCCCTGGGAAGCGTGCACACTGTGTAATCTTCACGTGGTGGTCGCACGTGAGCTGGATGTTCAGGGAGTGGAACCCCTTCCTGTTGATATAGGGCACTCCCTGACAGCCCTGTGCGCACAAGGCTATTACCCTGTGGACCTGGCATCTTGTTTGGCCTGGTCCATGTCAAAGTTTATATAGTTCGCTGCCCTTGCGTGAACTCATGGATGCACTTGTGGGCTGGAGCTTGTGAGATGCCATACAGGTGCTGAGGCATAAAGGTTTAGGGCTGCAGTGAACTTGACGGCCAAAGGGAGCGAGTATTCTCCTCCTCCACATGGTGCCAAGTCCGTGGGGACATGACACCATCCCCTTGTTGAGGCATAGCCACTTGGGGCACAAGCTGTCCATCTGCTGTTCGCAAGTCCAGCAACTCCGGTACACCATTGGGGCAGCAGGGTAGCATGGTGGTTAGCATAAATGCTTCACAGCTCCAGGGTCCCAGGTTCGAATCCCGGCTGGGTCACTGTCTGTGCGGAGTCTGCACGTCCTCCCCGTGTGTGCGTGGGTTTCCTCCGGGTGCTCCAGTTTCCTCCCACAGTCCAAAGATGTGCGGGTTAGGTGGTTTGGCCATGCTAAATTGCCCGTAGTGTCCTAAAATGTAAGGTTAAGGGGGGGTTGTTGGGTTACGGGTATAGGGTGGATACGTGGGTTTGAGTAGGGTGATCATTGCTCGGCATAACATCGAGGGCCGAAGGGCCTGTTCTGTGCTGTACTGTTCTATGTTCTACCATGGGCCATCGCTGGCCTCCCTTTCTGAGTCCCTCCCTGGCCTGATGGGCGGCCGGGTCCTCATGGTATGGAGTGGGACCAAGCACATGGGCTGCCACAGCGAGTCTCTGTTGACCCTGCTGCTGCCGCCTGTCCTGCCAGCAGTGCCGTGCAGTTTCCTCTAAGTCCAAGATGTCATCCGTCTCCTGTAATATCTGTAAGGAATTGGTAGGACGTATGAGACTGACAACCAGTGGTGTCCTCCAACCCAGGATACTCTATTCCCCCATTGCTCCGCCACCACCCTCCCTGCACATCCCCTGCCATCTGATATCCCCAGCCCATGCACCTCCAGCCACAGCGGGGCCCTTAGTCACCAGACCTCATACCCTGTACACCATTCACTTGCACATAACGTTACCTGGATCGGGTGCTCGTCCCCTCCCAGGTGCCCACACCCACCCTCTGGTCGCGGATATTCCCCGGTGCTGGGGCCCAACCCTTAGGTGTTTGGATGTTGGCCACTATCCGTGGTGTTACCTCCCAGAGTGCTCAGGCACAGTATTGAGGCATCATGATCTGATTGTGATGCTCGGCAATAACCTCCAAATGCTCCATGGCATGCCTACCCACGGGAATCCACTTGGGAGCTGTGAAGTACTCACTTAATTACGATTGCCAATTCCCTTTTAGCAATAGCCTGCAGCTACACAGCCAGAGGCCTTCATGATCAGTTATAGTTATGTGTGGTCAATGAGACAGACGGGCAGGGGCTGGGATTGCCCCCACAACGGGTACACATGATCCAGGTGGTGGTATGGTGGACCCACGGGTGCTAAGACACAGACACACACTCCCGCCCCCATCCCAGGGTGGACCCCGCCTCATCGATGGTAGGCCACCTCGATCGAGGCTGATCCCGCCGGGGATTCAAACCCCCCCCCCCCCCCCCCCCCCCCCCCAGGGCTTATTGCCTGGGAGCAAAGATGGCTACTCACCTCCTCGGATCTCCACAGTTGCAATTCTGCCAGCTTCACGTTTTAAAAAGGAGTCCTAATCGGCGCACAGTGATTAAATCACGCCCGTAATCTTTTCACTTTGTTTCAGGCCTATTATGGCTGTTTTATTGACAGTTCTGTTTTTGTATACTAGATCCAAAATTCCAGCCTGTTGAAATCTACCACCCTGTAATTGCAACAAAAAGATAATCGGCATATTGTTTAACTATTTCTGTGTACATTATAATTACATTTTAAGCAGCATAATTAAAACGACTTTGATGGAAGACAGAAATGATGGTTTATTCTTCGAAGCTTTGTTGTACAATTTTCTGAATACTCATTCCTCTTCCTGATGCAAGTCAGTCCTGACAGCTTAATTGTACTGGCCCTTTGAATTTCTGCTAGCAGTTGCCCAGCACAGTTAGTGCTTTCAGATAAAGTGTAATGCTTTGGGCAGGAGGTGGATCTTAAGAGAAGAATTGACACCATCCATCCCATGATCAGGCACTATCAAGTTGACCGTGGATAATGAGGTAGAAAATAGCCAGCTGTTGTATAAGCCCTGTGCTGGGGAGGAAGAAAATAACTCAAAATGCATCCTGCTGAGTGACGTATGGAATTGCACAACATTCAAGAGTTCACAGAGATATTGTAGATGTCAAGATTGTATCCGGGTGCAACTCCAACATGAATGGATTAGCTTCACAGCAATTGAAAGATTTTTCAAGAGTTTATATGGGAGATGAGACTGAACAAACTTAAGATGTAGGCAATTCTTTATTCTTGCATGGAAAGGAGAAAGTGACAGGTATGTCTTTGTTTAGTACACAAATCTTTTAATGTAAATAAACAGCATGCTTTTCATTTTTATGTTAATTAGCCATGGTTGTGAATGAATTACTGTTCACATGACTTCATTCGATTATATTTTTGGACAGAAGTTGATTACAGTGCAGAAAGACATTACAAAAGGAGAAAACGTTTATCTGACATTGGTCCTTAAAAATGTTAAATCATTCACAGTGGTATTATTCAAATCACTAAGGAAACAGTTGCATGATAATACATAGCTAGTGAATTAATAACTTTATCCTAAAAATACTGTTGGCAATATTAGTCAACAGACATTTAATATATTCACATCACCTGCCTTTGTTTTGGGGTTGAGCACAGGCATTAAACCTTAATATTTCAAATGGGCTCATTCTTGTGATAAAATATCAGACAAAGCAATGCCATATGAATACATCAAGCATTTAGTTGCTAATATCGTGAATAGAAATTTTGAAGGATTTATCTAATTTTAAATGTTGATTTTCAATAATTGTATGAACGATTATAGCAAACTAGTTTTCAAATATAAGTGTAGAGAAGCAACCAAATAATGCAGCATCTGAAAAACATAAAATTGGATCAGATGAGTTTTGATTAAAGCATTGTATGACATAAAACTTCACGATATTATTGCTCTATACTTTCATTGCCATTGCAGAAATGACAAATGTTGCTTTATTTATCCTATCGTAGAGAGCAAAATCTTCTGTCAGCATCCTGTTGGTAGAGGGAAACCGTTTTGAGGAAAATAGATGAATATTTGAATTCATCTGAACGCAGCCTTTCTTTAGAAGGAAATTTCACAATTTTGCGAGTTTTTAAATTCAGTATTCAGAGTTTACATGCAAGGTTTTCAAAATCAGGAGTCAAAGGGGTAGTAATTCACCTTGAGTAGCAGCGCAAGAAGAGCAGTATCTCATCAACTTCAGTGGAGCTGGATATTGGGCAGGACATGTCGAAGGTGGTTGATGCCATGCTGCCCATTTTGTCCTCTCACCCAAAGAAAATGTCTCTCCCAAGATGTCTCAAATTTTGAAAGTTTTGTGCTTTTTTTTCACATCCCTGAACATAATTAAAGAGAGGTTTTGCACCATAAAGTAACTTCAGCTTTGGGAATGGTGTCTGCTGTCCTCTACTTCAATCCTGTGGAATGTAAAAATGCATTCCCACAGCTGTCTGATGTATCAGTCGGTGAACGCAGTGCCCAGTGAGTTTGAAGTTTAGATATAAGAAGGGTACCAGATGCAAATCTCAGCTTTTACTTGTAGATTTTAACTTGCACATCTTTTTGGGGTACCTCGGTACTCCGGTGAGGGAAAGGAAAATCCAGGCTCCCTGTGACTGCATATTGACTTTCTTTCTCCCACTCCTTTGCTGGAAAGTTAAAGTTTATGGGTAACAAAGGCAAACGGGATCTGGTTGGGTTATGATACCTTGACAGTTGAAAGCCAGCTGAAATTCACTCTTGACTCGGGAGTGAATAATAGCCAGTTGAATGAATTAACGGTGGCACAGTGGTTAGCACTGCTGCCTCACAGAGCGAGGGATATGGGTTCAATTCTGACCTTGGTGGCTGTCCGTGTGGGGTTTTCACTTTCTTCCCACATCTGCGTGAGTTCATCCGGGTGCTCCGGTTTCCTCCCACAGTCCAAAGATGTGTGAGTTAGGTGGATTGACCATGCTAAATTGCCTCTTGATCTACAAATTAGGTTACGAGGATAAGGCGGGGCGGAATGGAGCTGCGTAGAGGGCTCTTTCGGCGGGTCGGTACAGACTTGAAGGGCCCAATGGGGCTGGTTTAGCATAGTGGGCTAAAGAACTAGCTTGTAACGCAGAACAATGCCAGCAGAGCGGGTTCAATTCCCGTACCGGCCTCCCCGAACAGGCGCCGAAATGTGGCGACTAGGGGCTTTTCACAGTAACTTCATTGAAACCTACTCGTGACAATAAGCGATTATTATTATTATTATTATTATTATTATTATCATTATTATGAGTCTGCATTGTAGGGATTCTATGGATCTAAGGCTGAACGGAAGTTGACAGCTGCCTGTGAACTGTACTCCCAACAATAGTCAGCGCTTCCAGGAAAGCAGGGGAGAAAGTGAAGGGACGAAGAGTATTATTCCCAGAAATCGTTGGGAGTGCCCTGCACCAATAATGTTTAATGAGGCAAAAGCTTCCGGGAAATAAATAAATTTGTCCACCATCTGCTCCTCATCTGTTTTTTTTAAACAAGTCATGCCTGACCAATTTTTTTTACTATATTATTTATTCTCTGTGATTGATTATTTAAAAAGATTTGATGTTGTGAATGGCATTGTTCCCAAGTAAGGATTCATATTGAGGAAACAGGCAATGTGATTTCCCCCAAGATCAAGGCATGAACTCACCAAGATTGTCAGTGGAAACTGACGAGAATGGCAAAATGTTTCCACAGGATAGAAATGAATGATAAATTAATAAGGCCACCACCATGCTACACCCAGAAGTTGGTTGCAATATTACATCACAAACCTTGCTTTCAAATCCCCTCCATGTCTTCGCCTCTCCCCAGCTCTATCACATTCTCCAGCCCCACAACCCACCAAGGTCACCATGCTCCTCTAGTCTGGTCTGTTGTCTATCCCTGATGTTTATTATTCTGTCATTGGCAGCTGTGCCTTGAGCCTAGGCCCTAAAATCTGAAATTATCCTCCTAAACCTTTCTACTTCTCACTACTCGTTTCAATTGCATCTTGAAGCCTACTTCTTTGACATGATCACTGCCCTAATAAGTGGTCCAGTGTCAAATTTTGATTGGTAACACCCATGCAAAATGCCTTTCGATCTTCTACCTCATTAAAAGTGCTATATAAATGCTGTATCATGTGGTGCTTAGATAAGGGAGAAAATAAAAAAATAGAAGATGGATATTTTTAATCGCTCATTTCAATTCGATATGGCCCACTAAACATTGCTTTTTCTGGCTCACCTACCATTGATAACAGAATTAGTACTTCTCTCCACTAACAAAGCTGCAAATATTTGATTTCTTATCCATCTTTTTTTTCATTACCTGTTGTGACAATTTTTAATGTTTCCGAGCCATCTCACTAGCCCTACTTAATGTCTCCCCAAAACTTGAGACATAGGGCAGAATTCAATGGAAGATTTTCTAAGGTCATTTGTGATGGGTTTTTCAGGGACTTCCCGTCGGCCCTGCGGCAAGTTCCCCACCACTAATCAATGACACTTAGTCACCTTTTTGTACCCTGGGGAGTTTCTCACCAGATTAGCCCACGTTTAGAATTTCTTTCAGCACTGGGGAGCTGAATTCAGTGATCGAGCCAACATTTTGAAAGGATGCCCCAATCTCTAAGTGAGCTTGTGGTCCCCTACACCCCCAAGATGGCAGTGCCAGCTGGGCAGTGCCAAAGTGCCCATGTTCCAGGGAGAGGGCCACCCTACACTATCCCTGGCCACCCAGTGGCCTCTGGTGTCCGGAAGAACCCCGGGTGCCGGTCCGCTTGGTCCACATTCTTGTGATCGGCGCCCAGCTACAGCCTCCCTGGAGAGGCCGGTAGATCGAGGGCAGCCGGTAGATCGTGGGTAGGTCGGACCTACTTTAGCGAGTGCTGTTTGGCCCTGCCAGCCACTTTGGGCAGAGTTCCGATTCCGAAGCCGCAGGGGAGTGCAACATGGCCACTGGATCGCACCCATAGTCGTAACGACATAGTCTCCGAATTCTGACTCACTAATTTCTCTTTGACCAATTTAAGGGTCCTTTCACCTAATGGCCAAAAATTAATTTGAATGGACAGAATTTACTTGATTAATTTGGTGCGTCCCAAATTGCAAGTATTACAAATGGCATTCCTTTATCCAAATCCTGTGTATAATCTTGAGTATAGGTCTTTAGAATTTGATGCCATCTTTCCAATGACCCTTGTGATTCCAGATGATAACCGTCGAGTTAAATTGCTTTATCCCTGAGCTGTCCAAACATAGCTTGGATCCCTGATCTGAATGAATTTCTTTGGGCAGTTCATATCTAGTACAAAATTTGGTTAACTCTGCAACCCTCTTTGATGTAATATTTCTGAATGGAATTGCCTCTGGAAATCTAATAGACACATCCATTATGGTCAACAGATACTGATTACCACTTTTTGTTTCAGGTAGGGTCCCACGCAATGAATTATTACTCGAGTAATGGGTTCCTAAAATGCTGGAATGGGTATAAAGGTGCTGGTTTGATTACCACCTGAGGTTTCCCTATTACCTGACATGTGTGACATGTAAGCAAAATTCAACTACATCCATATGCAGTCCAGGCCAATAAAAATATTTATGTATTTTTGCTTGAGTTTTCCTTACTCCTAAATGACCCACTACTGGAACCTCATGTGCGACCCACAAAACCTCCTTGCTATAACCGACTGAAAATACCACTTGATGAACTTCTGCCCATTTCTCATCTGCTTCATTATGCAAAAGTCTCCATTTTCTCATTAATGCATTATTTCAAATGTAACAACATTCTGGTATACACTCATTCTATTTCCGTTTTTGATACAACTACTTTATCTCTGAATCTTTCTGTTGTAATTCATCTAACTTGCGTGAACTAAAGATATCTGCTTTAAGAGCACCACCTGCTTTTGTTCTTTCCATCCGTCTGATCAAACATGTTTTCTGGCAACTCAACTTCAGCCATTTTATCTGTACTACTCCTCAAGTTGTCTTCTCCCTGCCTCAACCTGTGTCTTTGTGATCTTGTCACCACACAATCAGTAAATACAACAGGATATGATTCTTGCAACATCTCAGTTGTTTAAGTTTCCACTGGCTTTTCAACTATATCTCTCTCACCATTAATTCCACATATTATCAGCTCTCCTTCTAAACTACATATCCCCTTATCTCTCATTATTAAAGATTGACTTTCTCCTGTATCCTATTGTCCACGAGTAAACCTTACCCATACAAATAAAATCCTTAAAAGGTTCTGGCACCTGCTTATCCACCAACCTCTCATCAGGTTGTACACTTTGTTGTTCCACTGGGACAATGGCTTTTCTTCCACTTTAATAAACCCCACTGGTTTATTCTGTTTTACCGAGTCTGCCTTCCCGGTACTTTTTTTAAGCCACCAACACTGCAACTTCACATGTTCAACTTTATTACAATGAAAACAATTAATTTTTTTTATTTCTCTTCCACTATCATAGGTTTCCTTTTAAATCTGAGGAAAAATCTCCTTAACATCACCATTAAACCTCCTTTGCATTGACCACCTGTGAATTTCTAATTTCACAGATTGAAATTGACGTTGGAAACCAAATCAAAATCATCTGCCATTTCTGCTGCCAGGCTAGCAGTTTTAACTACTTGCTCTTCCACTTGAGTTTTCATTACTGTGGGAAGTGAATCTTTCTTCAAAACAAAAAATCCCCTAAGAGTGTCTTTTGTTTGGTCTATTTTTAATGCTCTTATCCACCCATCAAAAGTATTATGTTTTATTCTTTCGAATTCTATATATATCTGACCTGGGTCTTTCCTTATATTTCAAAAATTCTGTCTGTAGGCTTCTGGAACAAGTTCATATGCACTCAATGTGGTTTTCCTCACCTCATCATAATTTCTAGATGCCTCTTCTGATAGTGATGCAAGCACTTCATTAGCTCAACCTACCACCTTTGTTTGAACCAACATGACCCACATGGTCCTGGGTAATTAAATAGTTAGCCACTTTCTCAAATGAAAAGATAAAGGTTTCCACATCTTTCTCATCAAATCTTGGCTATGCTTGAATATATTTAAACATATCCCGATTAAGCTTTTGACTAGGAAGGATATCTCCTTCCCTAGACCTTCCTCAGATTCTGCCTTTAACTCTGGCCTTTTAGGTTGATGTTCTCCCTGCAGTTCCAGGTTCCAAAGTTCAAATTGTCTCTCTTTTTCTTTATTCTTTTCTTCCTTTCTTCCTTTGCTAATTTTTTTCCATTTCTACTTCAAGCTTCATCCTTTCCATTTCCGTCTGTAAAGCCATCACTTTTTCCTTTTCTTCCATTTCCAATTTCTTCACTCTATTGCTAATTGAATTCTGGCTAATTCTAATGATTTGTTCTGTGTCTCTGGCAAATTAACTGTTGAGCTATGACTTATTATCTCTACCTTCCTCATCCCTTTAGATAAAGTTAACTGCAGCTTCTCCACCAAACCCTATCTTTTTGTTTAGTTTCCCTTTGTAAACCATCATCAACTTCCACACCCGGGAAACATTTTGCAACTGAAAGAACCATCTCCAGTCACACCCTATTTATACTTCAAAACCTGAAAGACTGCAATCATTCCACACACACTCACTGTCTTTAGGTTCAATAACCCCAAGCAAAACAAGGAATTATACCCAAGATCTCAGAACAGCCCTTAATTTTATTACCGCCCCAAAACAGACCCCAACAGTGGCTAAGATACTGGACTAAAACCCTAATGTTTATTTTATTTTCGTACGACTGTGCGGAATGAATACTCCAGAAGTGATGGCCCAAAGAAATAGGGATGTGGTATTTTAAAACGAACTTTATTATTAACACAATATTATACTCTTTAATGACACACCCCAAAATAACTTACAATTACCCCTTAAACAGTACCCTTAATTACTAACTCTATTCCCAATGAAGCAACAAGAAAGGAAAAGCATACAGCTCTCAATCCATCCTACATTCCAATGGCACAGAGTAATAGAATCACTCCAGTGATTCATGAGAATCACTCTCGTGATGAGGGGCTTCAGTTAGGAAGATGAATTGGAGAGGTTAGGACTGTTTTACTTGGACAAAAAAAAGGCTGAGAGGAGATTTTATGGCGGTACAGTATTAGAAATCATGAGGGATCTGGACAGAGTAGATAGGGAGAAACTGTTCCCACGTATGAAAGGCTAAAGAATGAGAGTGCACAGATTTGAAGTCAATGGCAGAAGAAGCAAAAGCGATATGAGAATACATTCCCTGAGACTGTGATGGAGACAGGTTCAACTGTAGCACAAAAGAATGTGCAGGGTCATGGGAAGATGGCAGGAAAATGACACTCAGTGAATTGTTCAGTTGGAGTGGCAGATAAATGGGCTGAATGGCCTCTTTCTGCACTGTATCAATTCTACGATTCTGTGAATGTAATTTTATCTGTTTTCATTTTTCCTCAGTAGTGTGCAAGTTATATATATTGTGTGAACCTAATCTCTCTTGAGGATTTTCTGAGTGAAATGAAATTCAAAAAGTGAGAAATTTAGTGTGTTACGTAAGAACAGATGGTCGACAAAATTAACATTTTGAATATTTTTTTTATATCCTGCAAGAAAGGCAGAGTGCTGGCTGCGAATCGGCACACGACAGGATTCAGTATTAGTTTGAACCGCTGGTATGTCATCAGTACATGGTTGGAATAGAAATCTTTGCTGCTTTGAAAGTTGGTAACCCAAGTCATTAATGGAGACTTAAACTGTGCTGATTAAAAATAAGGACTTGGAAGGTAAATTTATTTTAATTTTTCCAACAATCCACCATAATCAATGCTCAGTGCACTTTAACACCCATCATCCTCATTTACCAGAATCTATTTATTATGTGTCTATAAGGAACAAGAAGATTTTTTTTGTGGATTGTACCTGTAAGTGCAATGTTTAAGTTTTTTCTGAATTAAATAATTTATGAATAGGATTATTTGAGGGATCAAGCTAAAATTTGACTGGGTTACCTTGTCCAGATTACACTGTGGGAGGATAGCAAGAATATTGATCTATTTCTGATTAAACCCTCTCTGCACACTGATCCCCAAATAGAAAGTTTCCTTTACAGGAATAGTTAACATGTTTACGTTTCGAGAAGTTTGCAGGTTGGGAAGGCACATGTTTATAATACAAGACCTAATGTACTCATTGTAATATTGTCTTCATGAATTGTTGCACATATGCTTTTTCCCGTTTCCATTGTGCTGTATTATGCCTGTGTGAAAGTAAGCATTGTATTTTCAACCATTCTTGAACAAATGCAATAAAAGCAAAACATTGGGGATGTTCAGGGCACACAATTCAATTCTGCAGCACCATTTTGAGCAGTAATATGCCAACATACCTCCATCTTAAAATCTCGAGAGGTGCCTCTGGCCACTTCTTTCAAAACATCAGCCAACTGGGAGTGTCACCCACATGTGTACCCCCATGTGCACCTGAAGTTGTTGAAAGGACAAATCACAATGTCACAGACGGCAAAGGGTTGCTTCAATGCATGAACACTAAAATTGACTCACAAATGTGCAGGGAACACCTTCTTCCTTCACTCCGGAAAAATCAGGCGTCAGCAAGTAATTGGGACCCAGTTCTGAAGCTATTGAAAGAACGACTCAGCATGTTGCGACTGAGGTGCTTTCAATTTACTTGTGGTCAGGCAAGGTTTCTGGAAACATTGTGACTTGTTGCTTGCGGAATTTAAAGTTTCTGTTGACCAGAGAAGGACTGAGAGAAAATGACATACTGTTGAGGGCATGAGGGCAGTGGTTGAAGTGCCATTGCTCTGCAGTTTGAGCAGGATAGATAGAGGTTGCAGAGAGGGATATCTCTGCAAAGAGGGAAGAGAAGGAGGGGCCTCTTTAAAAGGTGAACTCCTGAGAGGGTCTTTCTGGAGCATCAGCTTTCCTTTGGAATGTGAGCAGTGCCTCAAGAGACTTCTTTACAAAGGAGTTGGTGACAGAGTTGTGTCACCTCCTTCATGAAGACCTGGAATCTCAAATCAAGACCAGACTAGCTGACAGCCATCCCAATGCCTGAGAAGATCAACATTATTCTTTGTTCTTCGCAAACAGTTTCTTTCAGGCACAGTTGGGAACATAAGCAACATGTCACAGTGTGCTGTTCACAGAGGAATCCAGGAGTCAGTCTACCAGAGGTGAAGTGCCTTCATCCTCTTTTCTCTGAGGGAGGTGGACCAAAATCAGAGGATATGTTGGTTTGCCTGGATAACTGACATCCCGATAGCATAGGGTGCAATCAACTGCATATACATGGTTCTACAGGTTCCCCATGTCAACGGAGAGTGATACTGAAACCGCAATGACTACACTCTGTCATTGTGTAATTGATTTGTGACCTCACCAAGAAATTATCTCAGTGAATGCCCGCTGACGTGGAAGCACACACAATGCTTTAATCCTTTGACAGTCTGCAGTACCCACTGACTTTGTCCCTCCAAGACAGACAACAGGTGAAAGCTGAGATATGTTCTCCACACATGATTCATGACCCCTCTTCTGCCATCCCACCCTGTGAGGCCACTTCATGAGAGCCATAGAACCACATGAACAACCATGGTGTAAGCCATTTTTCTGCTGGAATTTTGTTGCCTTGTGCACATAGGGGTATATCTGCAGTACAAGCCCTGGATCTTCTCCAACCTGGCAATTATCAGGGCCTTGGCTCTACCTTCTGAGATCCAGAGGCTACTCGGAAGGCAAAAGCAGAAGAGGAAGGGATGACATTACATGAACTAACTGCAACTGGATTGGATTTGTTTATTGTCACGTGTACCAAGGTACAGTGAAAAGCATTATTCTATGCACAGTCCAGACAGATCATTGCATACATGAAAAAAAAACATAGGGCAAACATAAATACGCAATGTAAATATGTAGACACAGGCATTGGATGAAGCATACAGGACTGTAGTACTACTCAGCAGAGAAATGGTGTGCCGAGATCAGATCAGTCCATCTGAGGGCTATTTAGGAGCCTGGTAACAGCAGGGAAGAAGCTGTTTTTAAATCTGGACAGAACGCAAGAGACTGAGGAGTGAGCCTTCACTGTAGTTGAAAGGAACTTCCCTTCCTCACGTCCACTCTCCATTCCCTTAAAATACATCTCATTTCAGACTGGCCATGGCAAAGACCTCTTGGCCTTGCTCATTTAATAAAGACCTGCTGCAAAAATCTTTATATAACATTTCTAGGAAGATATCGATAAAACAGGAAAACGGACAAAAATAATCACCTTTGTGTAATCCCTTAGCATCTGCCTTGCAGATGCCCTTGCCAGACTTGGACCTCCTACACGTGCCAATCCAGTGGCTGCAGCAATACTGATGATAAGTTACTCTCTTTCACTGATGGAGACTGCAGATGATTTTGGAAGATACATTTGAGTAGCTCCGGAACTTGAGGGTCGGGCTTTGAACTGCACCAATTCTACATGGATGGAAGCATCTAGGTTGGCTGACTGAGAAGCAACAGAAAGGGAATTGGCACAGTGGCAGTCGTGACAACACAAATGTTGTCATCCTGTGAGACAACAGCAGGTCCATGATCTATGGCGTCATTGCCCCTCATACGAACAGCACCTCAGCAATCGTAATCTACTGTAGCATAGTTTGCTGGACTGATTTGAGACGTACACCCATGAAGACTGCCTGGATGACAGCAATCACAGACTGGGTGACAGTTATTAATCTCAAGACCCATTGGTGCTCCCACTCCTATTCAATGTAATATTGGAAGGCTTCTTGCCTCTTCCTGGAATGATTGTGTCCTTCCTGGGTTTATCTTCCTCTGAGAAGTTATTCAGAGTAATGTCACTCAATCTGGGAGCCCTCTTCTTTCCTTGCTGTGATATGGCTTCTGTGTGAGTGGTCAAATCCAACACACTACTGCAACTTGTCTTTTATAGGAATTATTCATTTAAGTAGCAAAGGCTACCAGAATGCTACTTGGCCATCAGGAGTGTGCAGAGGGCACAGAAGTGGACACTGAGACTGCCAGGGGTCACACCTTTCCATGCCACCACCATGGAAGTGAGGTGGTGAGACAAATTTGATGTCTCACCCATTGTTGCTCGTTCTGGTGAGTGCGCTTCACACTCACTTGGCTCTGTTTTATTCCTTAGCTCTAGAGTCGCCAGGTATCTTTATGATACCACCACGAGGTTCAAGTTCAAGTTCAAATCAATGACTCAATACACCAATCAGTAAGGTTCAAAACAAGACACGTTTATTAATACACAGTTATTCGCTACTCATGCATATAATACTAAAAGACTAAACTATTCCTACCACTAATAGGCCAATACTTATCTGGATAAGGGAACCTGCCGGATCAGGGAACAATGGCCTCTTGCTCTGTACTGGATCTGCAGGCTTCCAGCTGGTATGGACTAAGGGGCCAGGAGTGTCTGTCTCGTAGCGTGTGTTATATGACACTTACTTGGTGGTGCAGCAATTGGCCAGGCTTTTCCTCCTTACGGTCAAGTTCGTCGAGAGCTGCTGAGATGTTATGCTGAGGGGGCCGGCTAAGAGAGTGAGCTGAACTTGGGACCTGACATTTATAGGTCCCAGGGGCTTTGTGCCCTTTTGGGCGGACCCCGAGCTTACTGTCAATCGATTGGATCTCATACCAATCGATTGGTATGAATCCCCCAATACTGGGGCCGTTTCTCGATCACTGGGCGGTTCTTCCTGGCTTGTTTGTCTCCTTTGTTTCAGACTCCCGTTGGCGCCGGGAAGTCTGACCTGCCATAGAATATCCCAAATGTAGCGAATCGTTGTATCCATTGTTCCCGGGGATCGCTCATTAATATGCAAACTGCTGGTTTCGGTGCTGTCTGCTTTCTCTGCAGGCAGAGTACACGGAGATTCTGCAACCTGCTTGTCTTTCTTAAAGTGTCCAATTTTCCCTGCGTGCTTTGTAAATCGCCATTTTGAGTCGGGAAGTGGCCAACTTCGGTGGCTACACCATCCTGTTTCAAACTGGTTAGGGCACATGATCACTGTGCTCAAAAACTGGGGTGATTGGATTTTGTGCCCTAAACGTGTACAATTCATTGGAAATCTCTCCATATTTATTATTAACTGTAATTGGTAACCAGACATTTAATATAATATAGGCCTCTACTTTCAACTTATAAACATAGTATACAATGTTTTCTGGATAAGAAATATACAGATAAGAAGGAAGAATATAGCATGCTGTGATTTCTGTAAATACAAGTGTAAGGCTAAGACCCGAAAGTAAGAAGAAAACAAAATCATCTGCTAATTACTTTTTCTGAGGGACAAGTGCAGAAAATGTTATTTTTTTCCCTTCTCCAAAAATTGCCAACCTCCTTCTGTTGAAATTGAAACAGATATGTTTGTGTGTGGCATCAAGTCAGACAATCCAAAGGCTATGAATTCCACCTGTGAAAGAGATGTTTGTGACTTTGCTGAAATAGATTGGTGCAAGAATGAACAGAAAATGAATGGAAATGATTGTCAGAAAGACCAAGATGCAGGCAAACAAAATGGGAATGATCTTCAGAATATAGAGTTGACAGATCTGTCATGGGTCAATAGTTTTCGAAGTCTTCACAATAAATATTTGGTTGAAAGTCAAAGTAATGATAACGTGACAGATTACATTATCGTTCAGAACAAGGATGAACTTGGTGCTTCTTATAGCTGTCCTTTGCAGAATGAATACATTTCACACCAGCAAGAAGGTATTGTTGAACTTGTATTTAAAGAATTACAGGGAATCAATCGAATACAAGAAGAAATTGTAGACTTACGGAGACATTTGACTTCACTAAAAGGATCTGTAGATGAAATGTCTAGTTGTTTAGATGCAATATTCGAGAAAATAGAATGGTTGAGGAACGGATTGCACACATCAAGTAGTTTGTATGAACTGGACAGAAACACAAACATCCAAGATGACTTACTATTGTACTTCTACAATATTCCTGAAGAAGCAAATGAAAACCCAGAAGATACAATTAATAATCATTTGTTAAAAAATAATTATTTTGATGGCATTAAACAACTTCTGCATATCAAGGAGGTTTATCGATTGGATTTAATGAGAAATGTGAGAGGAGAACCAAGACCGATCGTGGTAGCTTGTGCTAGACCTGAATACTGGCATCTTATCTGTGAAAAATGCCATCATTTGCAAAGCATGGGGATTGAAATTTCTACTTACGCACCTTCAACAAAAAACTGTCCGAATTCACTGACTTTAATGGAGCCATCAGAAGAGACAAATTTGAAAGAGCACATGAGTGAAACCTTCTACATTTGTGAAGACACATTTAATAGAATAGAAAGTGGCTCAGATGTTGAATTATCTTTCAAGATTAGAAAGACTGAAGAAATTAAAAAGATAAGACACTTGGTCAATAGAGAAAAAAGTTATTCAGTTGAAGAATCTGAATTAACACATGCCGCAAATGTTAATATGTTTTCTGATGCTTGTGTGACAAATCAGATCGTTGATACCAACTGCTTACCTAGGGTAGATGCGTCAGGAACTTCTGGATGCTTTATTGACTTTAGAGAATATCATGAAACGTCTCCAGAAGATTTGGCTCTCCTGGAGCAAAGCCTCCCTTGTAAGTGCCAAAATTGCACAAATGAACATTATTTTAAAGTGAGTGCTGAAAATCAAAAAATTGGATCTTTCTTGGATAAATATCTTGTATCTGCCAACCAAATATCTGAATTGCCCAATAGTGAGGTGAACCGTTATATTGAAAGTTCACAAAGTAATGCAGATATGAATTTATTGAGCACAGTATTTATGGGAGAAACAAACCTGAGCAATATCGTACCTTTGTCATGTGGCAGAGGAGATGGATTGGTGAACAACTTTAATGATGAGATGTTTGAAAATCATCAGAATGTTGATTATGAGGAATGGAGCCATTTTTCAGAACAGAGTTCCGATAACATGAGGACAGTTGGCGATCATGCCCAAGGAAACACTAATTTAACAGACGTGAGATTTAACTTGAAAAAGTTGGGGAGAGGGATTTTGGATTTTAAATCTGTCCTGAAGGAAGCCTTTACAGGATTAGGCAATACAAATTCACAGAATCATGAAGATTTGCTGGATTTCAATTCTCCTGACTTTAACAACTTTAACAACTGGAATCTAGCAGAAAGTAATAATGGCATGATGTCCTACAGAAAGAAACAGCTGGAAAGAAAAAATGGAAATGGCAGTAAAGATCTATTTATGGACTCTGCAAAAGAACCTAACTGGTTGATAAATGAAGCTGGTGCAGGTAACAAGTTACCCTTAGCTGATGGTTGCTTTACTTGCAGCCACCATGAAGTTCTCAACTGTTCATCACATAATCTGTTAACTTGCAAGACTAAAAATTCTTCTGACGATCAAATGCTGCTGTCAGTTTGTGGAGGACCAGAAATAAATGGCAACCGAGAGAAGGTAGTTGTACTATCACAGACCCTTGAACCCAGAACCAGTGTGCAACAGAAAGTCTGCAGGGATAAAGAACACTTAAACAAACGCCTGCATAATTTCAGAAGTGTGCTTGAGGAGAGACAACAAAAGGCCTTAAAAACAATGGAATATAATTCCCAGTGGTATACTGATCAACAAAAAGCACAAGAACCAGGTACTTATTAAAAATGTACATTAGAGAAAAAAATTATATCAGCTTGTGTTCATTATGATCCTTAAACTGATTAGTTTTTTTTAGTTGGAAGTTGGAACTTTATAACAGAATATTAAGGGATTGCAAGGTAGAGATTTCAATATAACTGAGACCAATAACCATAAATGTACCAATGTACAAAGAACATTACAGTACAGGAACAGGCCCTTCGGCCCACCAAGCCTGCGCCGATTCAGATTCCTTGTTTAGACCTACTACTTATTGTCCAAATGATCTGTATCCCTTCATTCCCCGCCAGTTCATGTGCTTATCAAGATACATCTTAAACGTTGCTACAGTGCCTGCCTCCACCACCTCCACTAGCAATGTTTTCCAGGCACCCACCACCCTCTGCGTGAAAAACTTACCCAACACATCTCCCCAAAACCTTCCCCCTCTCACCTTGACCCTGTGCCCCCTTGTAATTGAGTCCTCCACCCTGGGAAAAAGATTCTGACTATTCACCCTGTCTATACCTCTTGTAATTTTATAGACCTCAATCAAGTCTCCCTTCAGCCTCCATCTTTCATTCAACCTCTCCTCATAGCTAACACTCTCCAGACCAGGCAACATCCTGGTAAAACTTCTTTGCAATCTCTCCAAAGCATCCACATCTGTCTGGTAGTGTGGCGAACAGAACTGCATGCAATATTCAAATATTCTAATTGAGTTTTATACAACTCAAACATGACCTGCGAACTCTTGTACTCAGTGCCCCGGCTGATGAAGTCAAGCATGTTATCTGTCTTCTGGACCACCTTATTCACCAGCATTGCCACTTTCATGGAACTTTGGACCTGAACGCCCAGATCCCTCTGTATGTCAATGCACCTAGGGGTTCTGCCATTTACTGTATAATTCACACCTGAATTTGATCTTCCAAAATGCATTACCTTGCATTTGTCGGGATCGAATGCCATCTGCCATTTCTCTGCCCAACTCTCCAATCTATCTATATTCTGCTATATTCTCTGACAGTCCCCTTCACTATCTGCAGCTCCATCATTTTTATACATTACAAACAACCTGTGGAGCCCTGTGGTTACAGATCTCCATTCTGAAAAACTTCAACTTTACTCTCTGTCTCCTGTTGCCAAGCCAGTTCTTTATCCATGTAGCTAGCGCACCCCGAATCCCATGTGACTTTGCTTTCTGTACCAGTCTGCTATAATGCACCTACACAATTATCGTGCTTAAGAATGTATTTACTGTACAACTTTAGAACTATTGTAAAATGGCTAGTTTGGCTAGTCACAATCTTATATTACTGTGGAAACCGACATTGTAAAACTCCTCTAAGGAAGCAATTTTGTATTTTTATAATTCCAATCCAGCTTCAAATTGAATTTAAAAAGTGTGTAGGGTGTCCATCAACATTCTGGGCATTCTTTAAACCTAGCTGAAGGTACAAAATTATTTATAGATTGCAGTCATCTCCAGCAGAGCCCAGCAAAGAGAAAAACTGTACTTGCATTTAACCATACATGCTTGAAGTTCCCTGCTGGGCACCAAAGCTTAATGAGTGTAAATAGAGTACTGACTAGTTGGTGTGGTTTTATATAATTGCAACATATGTAATTCAGAACATATTAGGTGGTGTAGCCAAACAGGTTCGTTGATCATAGTTCAGCCAATCAGTTTAATATTGATGAGGGCAGCACGGTGGCACAGTGGTTAGCATTACTGCCTACGGCACTGGGCTCCCAGGTTCAAATCCCGGCTCTCGGTCACTGTCAGCGTGGAGTTTGCACATTTTCCCCATGTCTGCATGGGTTTCACCCCCATCACCCAAAGATGTGCAGGATAGGTAGATTGACTATGTTAAATTACCTCTTAATTAGAAAAAAAAGTTTAACATTGATGAGTTAAAATGGTCATTTTGGTTGGTGACCACTATAATGATTCTGACATAGGATAATGAAAGGATTTATTGCTGAATGGATGGATCTTGGAGACCTAAATTAACCGTTTGCAAATGATCACTAAAATGTCTTGTAGACTCAGATAAAGATGGCAAATAGTTACGGCATCTTTTCTTGAGGCATTATTGATTGCTAAATATTTGCCTCATAGTTTGTGCAAAATCCATTTTGCTTCAGCAACTTTACAATGTTAGTAACTTGTATGGATAGTATTTTTCTTTACCTCAGAAGGTGAACTGTCTCCTATGGCGTTGTAATGTTATCACTAAATTTTCATTAAAATATAATGGAGGGCATGTGACATTATTGCACCATTATCTATTTGAGCACAACATATACTTTGTCTTTGCAAATTTGCTTTTCTAAATATTTATTTGATGTGGTAGGGATAATTGAAGAGATAAGTTAGAGTATCATACGCAAATTACATCAATGTCATACACAAAGAGTGCAATATGCAGCCGTTTAATGATGGCATAATTGTAATGTTTACTTGCAGTGTATTGATACCTGAAATGCTAAGCAAACTCTGGACTTCTAATGAAACCTGCACAATGTGCCATGTCTTCCATCCAGTGGCAGTCACTCCATGCATGGATCCCTTTATTAATCAAGAACATTTCCATCTCTGTCTCAGTCTTCTACGAAAAAATGTCCCACAGATTCACCACATTCTGGTTAAAGAAATTCCTTCTGATCTCCGTTTTAAAGGACCGTCCCTTCAGTCTGAGACTGTGCCCTCGGGTTCTAGTTTTTCCTACTAGTGGAAACGTCCTCTCAACATCCACTCTATCCAGGCCTCTCAATATCCTGTAAGTTTCAATAAGATCCTCCCTCATCCTTCTAAACTTCATGAGTACAGATCCAGAGTCCTCAACCGTTCCTCGTGTAACAAGCTCTTCATTCCAGGGATCATTTTTGCGAACCTCTTCTGGACCTTTTCCAAGGCCAGCACATCCTTCCTTAGATACGGGGTTGAAAACTGCTCTCAATACTCCACATGGGGTCTGACCAGAGCCTTAGACAGCCTCAGAGGTACATCCCTGGGTTAGGATACAACCCTCTCAACGTGAATGCTAACCCTGTATTTGTCTTCCGAACTGCCGATGGAACCTGCACGTTAACCTTAAGAGAATCTTGAACAAGTCTCACAAGTCCCTTTGTGCTTCTGATTGCTTAAGTTTTTTTCCATTTAGAAAATAGTCTATGCCTCCATTCTTCCCACCAAAGTGCAATACCTCACACTTTTCCACATTGTATTCCATCTGCCACTTCTTTGCCCACTCTCTTAGCCTGTCCAAGTCCTTCTGCATACTCCCCCACTTCCTCAATACTATCTGCCCCTCTGAATACCTTTGTATCCTCTGCAAACTTAGCAACAGTGCCCTCAGTTCCTTCTTCCAGATTGTTAATGTGTATTGTAAAAGGTTGTGGTCCCAACACCGGCCCCTGAGGGGCACCACTAGTCTCCGGCTGTCATCCTGAAAAAGACTCCTTTATCCCCACTCTGCATTCTGCCAGTCAGTCAATCCTAAATCCATGCCAACATCTTACCCTTAACACCATGGGCACATTCTGTGTTGTATGATTTTCTATATGGAGGGATTGGATTATGATTTTGATGAGCAATTACAAATTCGGTATGTTCTCAGTAGGAGGGGGGCAGCAAGGTGGCACAGTGGTTAGCACTGCTGCCTCACGGTGTCACTGTCCGTGTGGAGTTTGCATATTCTCCCCATGTCTGCATGAGTCTCACCCCCACAACTCAGAGATGTGCAGGATAGGTGGATTGGTTATGTTCTCTGTAGGAAAAAGAAAATACAAAGGTGATTTTGCTATTTTTTGGATTCTAAAAGGACGAGGTTCTTTCCCAAACTTTGTACATAATAGTAAAACCCGAAGACATGTCTTTTGCTTGAAGGGAAATACATTCAGATTAATCTGCAGTGAGGGAGTGTAAATGTTTGCAACAGGCTCTTGAGAGGGACATTGGAAACAAGTATCATTGATTCATTCAAAAGCAAATGGGTGTCATTCAGGAAATCACATTTTGGGATACAGTATGTGAGTAATTTGAGAAATTCCATGTGGCAAATATTGCTTGAGTGGATGCAACATGTGACTGTGGATTTAGGTTCCCAAATTTTCTTTTTATTATGGACTAATTGAAAAAGAATGATTACTATGATGAGGCAATAATTGCACTATTGTTGTATCATGAGGCAACTCGGATTATCAAAGGTGGCTTAATAGCTAATGAGATTGGATGTTAAATGTTTATCATCACAAATTCGTATAGAATGTCAGAACAAATGTTCCCCCCGTTTGTCACCTAATATTTGAACTTTAGCTTTGGAAAGTTTTTGATATCAAAGACAGATAATTTGATATAGCAAATCTTAACTTGCTTTGGTCAGGCTAAATAACATTGTCAGTACCATGTGATAGGCTAGAAGCAACCACGTAAATGTGTATGTATATACACACAGTAGTGGTACTATTTCCCACTGATCAAAATTAGAAAATTAAAGCTTAAATTAATTTAAATAAGGAATTACATAGATATCAATATTTCATTTGTAACAAAAGCTTTAAAAATATATGTGGCAGAATAAATGTTCCAACATTCCAATGGTCTGGCGCAAAGTAGGTTGACATGAGTTTACCTTAGGTGGTGGATAGTCTTTTAAGAGGAAGGTCTGAGCAAAACAACTGGATGTTACACACTGAGAGTAGGAGAAGTTGGAGATATCTCAGAATAGAAACATCAAACTGGCTAAATTCAGGCCAGCATTGATAGCAGAAACCTCAAACCATTCTGTTTTTGTGTGTGGAAGAAAACATGACAAAACACATCCAGAAAAAGGATAAAATGTTCCTTGCATAACAATTTTGTGAATTTTTGACTTGTGTCTGTGCAAACTAACAATATTTTTCTTGTTTTTATTTTGCAGAAGGGTGTACAGCAGAGCTCCAGGTTAAAATATCTCTAATTACTGAATTTCGCAACTGAGGATCAATATATTATACATACTATCTATAGATAGAATATCTAATATATTATGTATAATGTATCTAAAATAACATACATAACTTCTCTATATACATCATAATCATCTTGTTCTGACTATAACTGCATGTTTTTGTCACCCCATCACTCGTTAACGTTGTTTCAGTAAAATGTGGGAAAGTGTAGTTTTTATTCTAAATGACACAATTCAGACAAACCTGCTTAATGTTGATCGGACTCACAGAAAAAATACAGGTTTTGTTCATTTCTACAAACACTTAGGTAAGTGAGTGATACCTATAAACACCCTAAATTAAAACTGTTTTTCGTAGAAGTCATTAGCTAATTTTACTGATGAAGCTCAATGTGTTTGTCACGCACAGTATGTAGTGCAAATTATTTTTTTCTATAAGCTGGAAAATGGTGTTCACTCTGCGGCAGTTATTACTGAAGGAATTGATTGCTGCACAGAGGAATGGAAACAACAGTTGCAGACCCACAAATTACATCTCGTATTATGAAACATTTGAGTCTGAAATCATATGCTAAAGGGAGTGCAGGAGCTGAGGAACCTGGGGTGTATATGCAAAACATGTGAAGGTGGCAGGACAGGTTGAAACAGTAGTTAAGAAGGCATATGGAACCTTGAGCTTTAAAATTGCTGCAGACAGGTTTGGCTTCAAGTGGAGGATTGTGTCCAACTCTAGGCACCACACTTCAGGAAGGATATGAAAGAATTAGAGAGGGGGCAGAAAAGATTTAGTAGAATGGCTCCAGGGATGAGGAACTTCAGTTTCGTGGATACATTTGAGAAGCTGGGGCTATTCTCCTTCGAGAAAAGAAGGTTGAGAGAAAATGTAATAGAGGTGCTCATAATCATAAGTGTCTGGACAGATTAGATAGGGAGGATCAATTCCCATTGGCAGACAGATCGAGAACCAGAGGACACTGGTTATTTTGCCATACAAATTAAATCAAAGGCGACGCAAGGAAAATCTTTTTTATGCAGTGAGAGGTTAGGATTCGGATTCACTGCCTTATATTCTAACTTTCGGAAGGCTATTACACAATTATCTGAAGAGAAAACATTTGGAGGGCTAAGGAGCAAAGACAGGAGTGAGACTAGCTGAGTTGCTCTTGCAGAGGACTGGCATTAAGACAATGGGCTTAATGACAACTTTTTGTACTGTAACCATATATAAGGTATCATGCAAAAATGATTGAACTCCAAATTTCAAAATGGGTTATTAAAGAACCAGCGTACAATTTATATGAAAGAATTGGACATAGTCAAAAACGTCCAAACAGCTTTATCTCTACCCAATGACATAGCGAATGGGGTTACCAGTGTGACTGCTTGCTGAGGGTGTTTGAAAACTTAAATTTATATGTGAGCAGCTGCACTTTTTTGATCGCAATGAAGCAATTAATAAAATAAACATTTTGTGCTGCAAAGCAGCTGAGAACCACCATAACCTGTTAATGCAGTCAGGCTCATCATACTTATCTAAACTCATATTGGACATACAATTTGTTCTTTCCAGTTTACCTTCTGTCATTGTAATCATGTAGATTTGGAATATTAGTGAAGTTTTGTGCTTGATTACATTTTCGTTGAACAGATCATTTAATTTCCTGTGTAATAAAGAAAGTTTACAATGTTTTCCCCCCATTCATTATTCTCTTATCTTTTATGATTATTATTGTTGCTGTGTTTCAACACAGACATTTGTGTTTTTGTGCATTTGGAAACAGGATGGTATAATAGCAATGTGAGCTGTGTTTTTCAGTGAAGTAAATGTATCTGTCTTAATAACTTTCAACTTAATTTGCATTTCTTAAATGTTCATTCCTCTTTAACAAAAAATGTAGGCTCAACTCGGAGGTGATGGAGATCCATCAAAGCCACCTTGGTTTAAAGCAGGGTAAGTTGTTGGCTCCAATATATAATGTAGTGTGGAGGCATCCATTAACCAAGTGTAATAATATATCAATTTTGCTTAACATCAAAAAGTATGCAGTAAAGTTCCTAAAATTTAGAACTAACCTTTCACAAATTAATGATATAGTATAAATGGCTGCATAGTGCAAATTGTTCTTGTATATGTCAGAGGCAAGCTTTCTTCGTTGATACTGCTTCATAATGAGTTTCATATAACACAGAGAATGGGGGCGGGATTCTCCGACCCCCCGCCGGCCCAGGTATGGGTTTTTATAAAATATGGTTAGTGCAACATGGAATTTTCATGCAATCAGGTCCTTGCAAACCATCCTGGAAACGTCTGTGAAGGAAATAACAACTGCTATGTTTGCATGGGGCTTCAAGACTTTTCCACAGCAACAGCTTACAAATTTTACCAAATGAATGTTTTGTTGACTGCACCTGAGCATGTGATATCCGTGCCATTTCTGGTGCTTTTCATAATCAACCCCATGAAGGTAAAATAAAATGCACAAAATTTGTGTTCATGTAGCATCTGACCGCAGAAACTTGGACTATGACAGTTGCCATTATCCAAGAAGTAGTCACATAACCTTCATTGTATAGCATTCCATTCTGCCCACATTATCCAAATGGGGTAAGAGTATTGGATGGATATTCATTACAACAGAGCTAGCTTATGTATCTATGGCCCCATTGAGAACCCTGAAACAATAGGGGATTACATTGGCTTGGACATCTCAATTTTCCCTTGAGTTCCATTTCCACGTCTACAAAATTGCCCTCGGCAACTAAATCATAATGCTTAATTCAATCATCAGTGATCGGAACGATCATGGAATTGTTAATTCAAGTTCCGATAGAAAAACATCTAGTAACTGGAAATATAAGAGTAGTTAGTGCAGATTACAAAAGGAAAGGCCATACCTGATCGGCCTTATAGAATTCTTTGAACAAATAACAGGATGGATTAAGGTAATGTAATAGATGTAAGACATTTGGAGTTCCAAAAAGCCTTTAATAAGGTGTCACATAGTAGACTCATGACTAAAGTCAGAACATGCGGAGACAGGTGAAAAGAAGCAGAATGGATAGTAAGCATAAAACAGCAAGTAGGGTTAAATGTCACTACTGATATTGGTGAATGGTAGAAAGTGATGTTCCACAAAAATTGGTGCTGATTTTCTGGAATGTTAGAGGGCATAATTACTCCATGTAGCTGAAATTGATAATACTAATAGGCATCGTTCATAATCAGGCTGTGCCAACCCGAGACCTCATTGCTGTTATGCCTTTGCGTTTGCATTTGAGACTCAAGGGCAGCCACTGCGTAATCTTTGCTTGTCAACTGACCAGGCCCTGCACCCCACTGCCCCCCATTCTGCCTCCTGTCCTACCTTCCCCTTTGGGGTCTCATCCAACCAGCCCTAAGGCTGGCCTCCTTCACTCTCATCACACCGCCCCCCCCCCCATCTCATCATCCCCACACCCTCAAACACTCAAGACCACTAATCGCTGTAAACTAAGCGCTAATTTGCATCTTCTGACCACAAGGGAAAAAACCTTATTTAAGGCTGTGAACACTTTAATAACACAGGCTCCAGACACATTCAGGGCTGTGACCACTTTCTAAAACAGACAGGCGGAAGGCTTCATGACAACACACACCATTCGCGATCCCTATCTCGGAGGTGGAGCTTGACCACACCCCCCTCTCACCCCCAATACCTTGCACCTGCAGCTGACCGGCAGATACTGTTCCCTTGTAATCCCTGGTTCTAGGTGGAGACTGTGGTGCTCACCCCTTCCTCCCTATCGGAGGTTATGGTGCTTGGTTTCTGTTTTTAAGTAGTGAATTGCACCGCGTAACACCACGCTGGTGGCAGGAAAATTCAGTGAGGTCTGAAGAAGCAACTAGAACGTTACTTGTTCTTTGAAAAAGTAACAAGTCAAGTGGATAATGGGGATCATGTGGATAGAGTCCATTTGGACTTCCCGAAGACATTTGATAAGGTGCCGTATGAAAGGTTACTAAACAAGGTTGGATCACATGGGATTAGGGAAAATTTATTAGCTCGGATAGAAGACTGGCTAATCGACAGAAAACAGAGGATTGGGCTAAGTGGGTCAATTTTTGGTTAGCAAGATGTAACTCGCGGGGTGTCACAGGGTTCGGTCCTCGGGCCCCAACTATTTACAATATATAAATATATTGTAAATATATGACTTGGATGTGGGGATAGAAGACACGATAGCTAACTTTGCAGATGACACTAAAATAGGTAGGAGAGTAAGTTACAATGAGGAAATGATACACTTACAAATGGATATAGATAGATTAAGTGAGTGGGCCATAATTTGGCAGATGGAGTTTAATGTCGATAGTTGTGAGGTTTTGGTCAGAAAAATGGAGAGACAACTTAATATCTAAATGGAGAGAAATTTCGGTGTACTTTATGCCAGAGGGATCTTGGATGTTCTCATGCATGAATCGCAGAAAACTAGCATGCAGGTACAGCAGGTATTCAAGAAGGCAAATAGAACATAGGTCTTGATAGCTAAAGAAATGGAGTATACTCTCTCGAGTTTAGATGAATGAGAGGAGATCAAATGAGGTATACAAGATGATAAAAGATATTGACAAAGTAGATGTAGAGCAGATGTTGTTTCTTGTGGGGAAATCGAGAATGAGAGATCAGCATTTTAGGATACTTCTCTCAAAGGGTGGTGAATCTGTGGTATTCACCGCCCCAGAGTGCGTTAGATGCCGGGAGATTAAGTAAATTTAATGAGCAGGTAGACAGATTTTTAATTAGTATTGGGTTGAAAGGTAATGGAGAATGGGCAGGAAAGTGGAGTTGAGGCTGAGAGGAGATCAGCCATGATCGTATTGAATGGTGGAGCGGGCTTGAGGGTTTGAATTTCCCAATCCTGAGTTCTTCAGCTGAATTCTCAGCTTCACAATGCTGGCAGCGAGAATCATGATCAGACAGAGAATCGCAGCAGTGGAAAAATGCATTTTGCGCCCGGCGCCTATTCCGTCGCTATGCTCCAATACCTCGCTGGCTGTTTGCGCCCTGCGCCGGCAGGTCAAGGATTTAAATATCCTTAGCAGCTTGGACATCTCATGCTCCATTCCTGTGCGATGCTCCGCCCCTCTTAGGCGGAAATCTTGTGGGTGCGAATTGGTACAAATATTTACAAGTGGGGACTGGGCACCATAGCTATGGAAGGGAAGTGGGAGGCTAAAAGAACTCTCAAAAAGCCTCCAAAATTGTCAGGATTGCTGGGCGATGGCTGCCAGGCAGGGCGCAGTACCTGGAAATGACTTGGTGCCAAGTTCATAGACTCGGGATGTCACCCTCTAGAGTGGAGTAGCCAGGCTCAGATTGCCATTGCTGCAGTATGTGAATTCAAATACACCCTTTTGGTGTTACTTACAGGCCGTGGCCGCTCACACTGCTGACTACTCATATCCCAGCTGTATCTTCAGTAGGATGGGCGCGGTCATGCTCAAATTAGTGGCCGACCAGGTGTTGGCAGTCCTCAGAAGCATTGCCCCACTGCAGGGGAAACAGGGATTAGCAGAGCTCACCCCAGCCAAAGGACACCTGCATTGTGACCTTTGGAACCCTCCCTTGTTCTCTGCACCTCTCAAGGCCTCACAAGTTACCCACAGCCTTCAGGTCACTAGCTATCTCCTGGTGAGGCTGGCAGCGCTGACTGCCTCTATCACCACCTCCTAGGTGCTGTTCAGGAGAGCATCTTGACTCTGTAGCCCACATTGGGACGAGGATGTTCCTCCTCTCGCCAGTGGCAGCGAACAGTGGGTCCACCTTGGATTCATGACTGGGGAGCAGGTCTTCTCTGAGTCATCTTTGTGGCTGCAGTGAGCGTGTGGTAAGTGGAGCGCTTAAAAACATCTTCAGTTGCCAGGCTCTTTAGCGCTGATTCAGGCCCCAGCGTTTACACTGCCAGCTGGGCTGGGTATTGCTTTCAATTTGCGCCGGCAGAGTGCTGACTCATTTGCTTGTCCTGAATCACGGAAAGGATATCCCCCCCAATTGAGATGCGAACCGCAGGCTATTCAGTCCCAGCATGACCACTTAGTTTCCCAAATGGGGTATCCAGCCCCTTATAAAAGCAAATTACTGCGGATGCTGGAATCTGAAACGAAAGGGAAAATGCTGGAAAATCTCATCAAGTCTGGCAGCAGCTTTAGGGAGAGAAAAGAGCCAACGTTTCGAGTCCGATGACGCTTTGCGCTTTCACAAAGAGTCATCGGACTCGAAACGTTAGCTCTTTTCTCTCCCTACAGATGCTGCCAGACTTGCTGAGATTTTCCAGCATTTTCCCTTTCGATCCAGCCCCTTATGTTCTTACTGAAACAGATTGTTGAAATGGATTCCTGGGCGTGAACCTAATTGTGTCATCAGGGAGAGCCTGGAAACATCGCAATGGGAAATCTCGTTGCCGCAAATCTGTTTTTTACCTCTTACGAGAGTTAGCGGCCATTACAGGACTTACGCAAATGGCTCAGAATTGCATCCGTTGGGCCGTTGGGGATGATTTTGAGCCCGCATTCTCCATCCTTGAGATGGCAGCACCATCTTTGCCAGTGGCGATGCCCATGAGGGCTATGTAGATAAGGTTAGATGAACAAAGGCAGGAAGAGGCTTGTGTGGAGAATAAACATGGTTGGTCAGAATGACCCCTTTCTGCAAAGGCGACCAAAAGATCTGCCGGCGGCCAATGGCGAGCCGCCTCCTTTGGGGGGCAGAAACCCTGCCAGTGTTTGAAATAGCATGTCCAAGAAGTTTGAGACTTTTTTCACCTTTCCAAGATCAAAGATGTATGTTGGTATCTTTTCTAGAACTGGAGGTGGGCTGTACGGCATTGACAGTATGCCTGACCTGCGAAAGAAAAAGCCAATCCCTCTTGTTAGTGATCTGGTAAGTCATCTTTTTACCCTTCTAATTAATGGTTTGTATGTTGCAGAATGTTTAGTTTTTGTGACTGATATTTATGATGGTCCGTGCTTTGTTTTTCTTTGCTGCTTTACACTCAACTGTTCACCAAACGCGAGATCAGAATTCTGAGATAACAGGAATAATTTACTTGACATTAGCTCAGACTTTTGTCCATTTATTTGTGAGCAGGCAGCTGAAGGGGTGCCTCGTACATGATGGAAAGATTGCAGAGCAGGAAATGCTCTCTAGTTGTGAATAGTGTGCTGGGGCATCTGACATAGCATACTGGTTTCTGTTCATGATTTCTCTTTTATGGTGGTGACTTTATTCAATTTTCCAAAACCGAATCATTTGTTATCCTTTCAGCTACTTGAGACCAATCAGTTTCAAACTATCCCTGGTATAAAAGTTCATATTTGGCATCTACTTCAGTACCTGTGGGGTTACTGTCATTTCTTTGTTGCTATTTGATATATATTCTTCTACCTGTTTCTGTAATGCTACGCTGAGCTTACTGTTGCTCAACTGCGTTTTTTAATGCAGCTTAATGGTAATCTGAAGATGTTTAACAGATTGTATTAATTTAATAATTAATACAATCCTCTGAAGTTTCTGTACATTAAAAAAAAGTCCTTGCTGGTTAAGTGATTGAAATGATGCTGATCACGAGAAGAAATAGCCTTTCCATCTTGCGATTTCAGTGAAATAAAAGTCAATTATTTGGTTTTCAGTTTCTTGTGAAGGTGATTTTTTTCTTAAAGGAAAGGAATGATCTATAATTCACTTTTTAAAATCCACCGAATTTAGGAACATTAGTCCATAGATTGTAAAATCCGTCCGGTTGTCACGCAATCGCCCAAACCAACCCTATTCTCTCAGAGTGGGTTAGGTTGAAAATGGGGCTATAGTTTCTGAACTGGGTCCATTTTAGAAGTGAAGTGTTAATAATATGACTTGATTGTTGTTAGCACAGAAGAATTGAACTCTGCAATAACGCATTGTAATTTTTTTGTATGCAAACATCCCTTTTGTGCAGGCCATGGTAAGTGGTACTATAATATCCCCAATAAACAAAAAGGAGCTTTATGCTTGTTGACCTCAAACCTTCCACTTTCTTGTTGCATCATACTTTACAGCATTTCCATGATAGCTTCCACTCCTGCATATTGAAAATGTTAAAATATAGAAGACATGAACCTCATATATATACAAAGCTGATTTCTGTAAAGGATTCATAGGTAGAATTTTATTGATACACCATAGTGTCAGTATGTTTCACATTAGTGCTAGTTACTAGTATAGAAACAAAGCAATAATTTCAACTTATCCCTCATTAACAGTATTTTAGGTTTACCACAGGAACCCATGAATTACCTCTATATTTCTGCCCAGAATCACATGTAACATGGGCACAATCTAATTGTGTTGCTTAAAAGATTGTGGAGTTTTGAACATGAATGAGTTACATGTGTAACTATAATGCATTAAAATCTTCATAATCATTTATAGCCATTGATCCTTCTACCAGACGCATGGCTGTCCATAAAACCGGTCACACCCTTGGGTTTCAGGGCCTCATTTTTGAGTTTCCTGCAATTATGCCAGCTCAGAGGTTCTCTTAATATTACAACCAGAATTTCAGGTGCGGAAGAAACTTGTCATTGTTTTAGTTGTATTGTTTTTTTCTATTATTTAAAAAAAATAATAAGACCTGCACTGTAGTTTTTTTTCTTTTTTTTTTAAATTTTAGATTACCCAATTATTTTTTCCAATTAAGGGGGCAATTTAGTGTGGCCAGTCCACCTACTCTGCATATTTTTGGGTTGTGGGGGCGAAACCCACGCAGACACGGGGAGAATGTGCAAACTCCACACGGACAGTGACCCAGAGCCGGGATCGAACCTGGGACCTCAGCGCCGTGAGGCAGCTGTGCTAACCACTAGGCCACCGTGCTGCCCTGACCTGCACTGTAGTTTATATTTCATTTCATTTATTTTTCTGGAAAAAGTATAAAGCTCCTTGAAAGTTGAAAAGCTTCCCAATTGCAAATTCTTAAACATGGGTTGTCAATGTGCATGACTGATAGTTGAATTAAAGCAATTGTTCTTAATTACACCAATAATGTAAACATTTTCTCAGTCACTTCTGTATTCAAAGAGTATCCTTTACAACAATCATTTATCTATAAGGTTCATTCTTTTAATGGTAAAGGTCAAACACGTGGATTTTTCCCCCTTAAATTTACAATTTTCAGTTTAGATGTATGTGGTTATTGATTTATATTATGCAACTCCACAATTAATTTAATGATTTCATTCTGCTTCATGTTTTTTTATTATTATGTTAAAGAACTGAATTGATCATAAATGTATAATATTACTCTTGGTTTCATATTATAGTCACTTGTTCAGTCAAGGAAAGCTGGCATTACCTCTGCAATGGCTACTCGCACCTCCCTAAAAGATGAAGAGCTGGTAAGAAGAATGCATATGAAGAAGACTCCCTCTGTTAGTGTTTTTTTAATGATAAAAACAGAAAATGCTGGAAATGCTCAACGGGTCTGGTAGCATCTTTGAAGAGAAACAGATAAAGGGCTGGATTTTCACTCTCAAGACGAGTAGTTTGAGTTGGGAAATTTCCTATTTTCGTGCATCCACCAAAGGAAAAAGTGCCACGAATGATCAGATTTTCATTCCGGGAGGCACGGGTGTGGAATGCAGTCAGGACCACTGTCCTGGACCTGTCCAATACTGAGGTAGACTATTTAAAGGTCCGTTTCTGTTCCCTGGGACATTGTTGTAATTATTTTATGAAATATTAGGCCCTCACACCCCTTTCCACCCCCCGCCCCCCACCTAATCCCTGCAACTCCCTTTCTAACTTGATGCCTATTCAAGAAGATAAATACCCTCTGATCAGTGACTCTGCAGCACTTTCATTATAAGAGTGCAATTGCAACATGACAAGTATGCATTGGCAGTTGGCATTGCAAATATGAGTTTAGGAATTTCGAACAGAAAAAGTTGTTAGGAGGATCATCCAGATTTTTAATCATGTTTGCATTTGTCTCTACAGAAAAATCACGTTTATAAAAAGACCCTCCAAGCCTTAATCTACCCTATCTCTTGTACCACACCCCACAATTTTGAGGTCTGGACTGCCACCACGCCTACGTACTGCTATGAATGTGAGGGATTACTATGGGGTATTGCTCGTCAGGGAATGCGGTGCACTGAATGTGGGGTAAAATGTCATGAAAAGTGCCAAGACCTACTAAATGCAGACTGTTTACAACGTAAGTTTGTTTCCTGAGTGTTTACTTGTTTTGTACCATGTTTCCATTCATTTGAAATATTAACCTACTTTAATTTGCAGTCCAGTAATCTCCATAATTAGAGCTCTGCTGAGTGCATCCGTTGTGACTCTGACCGTGTTACAATATTCCCCTCATCCTTAACCCGCTGCAGACTTGGACATAGTTGACCATATTATGTCCAACTTCCTTTGTCCAACTTGATGGGTTTGTTCTTCCTCAATGCTGCAACTTGGTGATCTGATTGTAAACAAACCACCTGCTGCAATGAATAGTTTATCTTCCCACTGTCGTACTATTCCCTCCAGAGTCCCCCAGCTATCGATCTATGGCCTTCTCCCCTTTTTGTCCACATGTTGCCCCTTGGTGACATCATCCAAAGACCCGAGGGCAACATCTACTGTCATGCAAACGATGCTATGTTCTACTTTTCCACCGCCCCTTTCAAGCCCTTTAATACATCTGTGTTGTCAGACTGCTTGTCCAACAGCAGTAGGGGCAGCACGGTAGCATTGTGGATAGCACAATCGCTTCACAGCTCCAGTGTCCCAGGTTCGATTCCGGCTTGGGTCACTGTCTGTGCGGAGTCTGCACATCCTCCCCGTGTCTGCGTGGGTTTTCTCCGGGTGCTCTGGTTTCTTCCCACAGTCCAAAAGATGTGCAGGTTAGGTGGATTGGCCATGATAAATTGCCCTCAGTGTCCAAAATTGCCCTTAGTGTTGGGTGAGGTTACTGGGTTATGGGGATAGGGTGGAGGTGTTAACCTTGGGTAGGGTGCTCTTTCCAGGAGCCGGTGCAGACTCAATGGGCCGAATGGCCTCCTTCTGCACTGTAAATTCTATGTATCTATGTATCCAGTCTCGGATGAGCTGCAGTTTATTCCATTTGGCCATTGGAAAGGTATAAACCATCATCACCAACCAGAAATGTCATGCCCTGCCATTGATTTCATTCTCCTCCCTGTCTACTGTCACGTGCTGAACCAGACAATTCATAACCTCGGCATCCTATTTGACACTAAGCTGATGTTCCAAACCCAATCATCCCCATTACAAAGATTTCCTTCTTCCACCTTGGTTAACTTCGCTTGTCCGCTGCATCCTCAATCATTTGCTTCTGAAACCTGCTCCATCTCCTTATCACTCCAAACTAGATAATTCCAATGCTCTCCTGGCTGACTTCCAATACTCTGTACATTCTGTGAACTTTAGATCACCCAAAATGGCGCACCAACTCCCACTCTCCCATCATTCCTGTCCATGCTGACCTACTGGACCTAGATTCCTAATCACTTAATGCCTCCAATTTAAGATTCTCATTCTCCTATTTCAATCTCATTATGGTTTTTCTCCTTATTACTTTCTCCAGCCTACAATTTCTGCCCCACTCCCAATACAAACTGTCTATTTCTCTGACATTAGCCTCTTGTGCATCCCTACCTCCCTACACCAACCTTTGACAACTGCATGTTTAACTGCCTATAGCCTCTGCAGTTTCTCAGTTTTGGCTCAGATCAAGTATAGTAGTACACCCAGTGTGTATATTGTGGTGTAGAGTGTGTATAATTCCATCCCTAATCACCTTGGCTTCCACTACTCCTAAAAAGCCACTTCTAACCAAAAGTTTAGTTACACATAATAATGTCTCATCCTTTGTCTCAAAATCTATTGCTGATTTTAATTCTACAAAGCACTTTGTGACATTTTGCTTTATTAAAGATACTAGATAAATGCATATTGCTGCTCTCAGTCCATTCTGTCCTTGTATATGCCGGGCAGCAAGCTGGAAGCCTTTCTAGAGATGTTCTAAAAGACTAACAAAAAGAAATGGAAAATTATGGTGGGAAGGGAAATCTTTTCTACACAGGTGAAAAGTTTAGAATTGAGTTAATTTCTGATTCAATAGTTTACAATCTGTAAAAATAAATTAGCCTGATGTGTTTATCCTAGCCTAGCATATATAAAATAACAAACTTTTCAAGCTGAACAACATTGCAAATTTAGTATTTATTTCCCACTTTTCACAACCACTTTTACAGTTTACAGCAATTCTTCCTGTAAACAGGTGCAGCTGAGAAAAGCTCCAAACACGGTGCAGAAGACAGAACACAAAATATTATCATGGCAATGAAAGATAGGATGAAGATCCGAGAACGGAACAAGCCAGAAATCTTTGAGCTGATCCGAGATGTCTTTGGAGTGCTAAAGGTTGCGCATGCACAGCAGATGAAGACCATCAAGCAAAGTGTACTTGATGGAACATCAAAGTGGTCAGCAAAGATTACTATAAATGGTACAGTGTAAAAGTTATCAATCTCTTGCATTTGATGTGCTAGGATCTGTAAACAACAAATATTCTGCCCGTTTTTGTGAGGGTCACGAAGAATGCAGCACGAGTTTGTAGAGTCAAAAGAAAATAACTTTAGTTGCAATTATTTATAGAGCAGCAGTAGTACTTCACCCCTGCTTCACTCCTCCAGCTGGTACCACACTGGCCAGCTCTGTTTACGTAGATGAAACTGCTAATGGTTTCCCCGCCCCCCCCCCTCATTGGGGGAACTCATACGCCCGAAGATATCTAAAATAAAAATTGAAAATGCAAGGAAAACTCAGCCTGACTGGCAGCATTTGTGGAAAGAGAAACAGAGTTAGAGTTTTGAGTCCATTATGACTCTTCTTTGAAATAATGTTATGCTGTGTTAATGTTATATTGGTCAGGATAACGTGGACCATGTATATATCATGCAGAACTCTGAATTGGAAAGAAGTATAGGTGTTATAGTATATCCGTCTCTAAAGGTTAATGGCCAGTGGCATTAGGATATAGCAAAACCAAATGTACTATTGCGGCAAATTTCTCAGACAAAAGGTTCCGAGGAGGATCAATGGATTGATGATCAGATTTAAAGTCTTTGGTCACCCTCTTTAGTGAGCTAGATCTTTTTACCCTCAAAGCAGTCTTCAGGAGATTTGATTGAGGTATTTATATAATGAATGGACTACAGTGTGGCTATGTGGATATACTACTTCAATGGTAGGGAGAACCAGAGGACATAATTACAGGTTTAGAAGCATAAAACTAGATGTCAAGATTTTATTTTCTTCTGCAGAGGGTCACCTTTGAAACAAGCACCGGTTCATGCAGTGAGTGAAAAATACCTTCAAAAGGGTGTTGTCTAAGTTCTTGGATGTGACTGATTTAATTGTGTGCAAGAAGTGTTGGGTGTTGGATCATGTGTCTTATTGTTAGTGTTGTCTCTTGCTACTTGTTATTGCATTTCAGGGTCTGAGAAGAATTTCCTAGTCTTTCCCACTATTCATCTTTTTTCTATCTCTCCCAGGTTGTGGTTGGCTGGGGGGCATTGGTGATCATAATATTGTATCCTTAACATTGTACAGACTTGATGAGTCAGCTGACCTTCTTGTCTTTTAGTATGTTTGTTTATTCCATTCTCACCCATCAGTACTAAAAGTAGATTAATCATTCATTGCTGCTTGTGGGAACTTGCTGAATGCACTGGTTAAGTTTCTTGATTACGGATCAGGGTCTGTACTTCAACAAAGTAATTATTTTCCTATAAGGCACTCAGAAATGTCCAGATCATTTATTCAGGCACTGGGTAAACTTAAATTCCTTCATTTGTTCAACTTCATTGTAATTCATTCTGAAATTCATTTTTATAAGATGTTCATTTTGCTATAACCTATACTTATTTTCATGGCATGAATCCGCAAGGAGGGTTCGCAATAATTCTCCCAAAGGTTTGGAGCATGATATGCATGACAAAGGCGAGTAGGACTAATTTGTTGAAAATAAATCGGTTAAGAATCAAAAATATTTTTTTCAGACTAATTAGAATTACCCCATGTTCCTAATTTATTTCCAGCTTCAAATGTCATTGGCGTTATGAGAACTGCACTTCCCTCATGAGAGAGCGGAGGTCAGAAACCCCCAACAGACATCGGAGCTTTTGAGTATGCATAGACTGGGAACAGACTGTACATGCGCAGTTCTGCATTTCTTTTTAGTTCTTTGGGCCCAATGCACCGTGCAGGAAGGGAAATGGCTCTAAAAGCTGTGTTATGTGACCGGGTGTAGAGCCACATTCCTGGCGAGTGTGCCAGGCAGGGGACAGAAAGAGGCCTGAAAGGGAGATGTCCCAAAAGAAGAGTTCCAACATGAGACACAGACAGGAAGAAGCCCCAGTTGAGTTAAAATTAGATAAAGTGCTGCAGTTAACAGACTTTAAATGATGATTGCTCGGGTAAAGCCGTTGTAATTAAAATGGACTCATGAGAAACTCTGATAATTGAAGAAGGCTCAGGAGAAACCCCAAAGATCCAAAAAGGCAGCAGAAGGTTGATGAATTTGTGCTGCGAGCCATTCGAGTAAAACTACCTCGTTGGATAAGTAGCATTCTGCTTGACGTAGCTGAAGATCTGAAATTGTGTTTGTGAGTGGTGTGAATCTAGGGGAAAGGAATCTCAGGAGACAAGCTTGAAACCCTACATGTTGGACCTTGGTGAAACCATCTGAGTTAGAACAACCTTTGGGGAAAATTCCCAAGTTAGATCTTCGAAGGTGAAGACTGGAATTCCTGCAAGAGAAAGAGAGTTTCATTGACTCATAATGTTTACTCTTGTCTGAGTGGTTTGTTGAGAAATTCATGGACTCTGTCTTTGTTGTATCTGCCATCGCACAATAGTCAGTTGGTTTAAACGTGATGAAATCATTAAGAACCTGTAACCTTGGAAGTCATTCTAATCTAAGCCTTTATTTATTAAGTTTTTTAAAAAAACTTGCAAATCTATTTAGAGTGTGATAAAGCTTCTATTTCCAATTCTTTGCAGTGGTATGTGCTCAGGGACTTCAAGCAAAGGATAAAACTGGCTCCAGTGATCCATATGTCACTGTTCAGGTTGGCAAAACCAAGAAGAGAACAAAGACTATCTATGGAAATCTGAATCCTGTGTGGGAGGAGAAGTTTTATTTGTAAGTTTTCTGCTTCTGAATTTTTAAAAATCAATTTGAAGTTGATTATTTTTGGTCATTGATGCTTGAGTTTATATTAATTTTTTTTTAAAAGTCTCAAATACCTTGGGTCTTGGAATATGTAAGTAATAGTTATACATTTGACATAACTTTGTTTTTTTTACATTAGTTTCATTTGAACATGCCAATTCCATCATTATCCAGGCTGCTATCTGATTTCATGAGAGGTTTGGCAGTCAGTGCCCATATTTGATATCAGTGTTGCTTTCAGGAACTTCATGACAAGTGGACCTATAAAGATTGTAGCAGGGATAATTTAAACTCTTTGCCTTCAGGAACATAAAAAGGAGTAAGCATTCAGTCCGTGAATTGAATACATTGCTGATCTGTATCCATGACATCTGAATCGCCATCCATTATACACCCCTATTGGAAAGGGAAATCAGACTGGGTGTATAAGGCCAGTCAATATTATCAGTTCGATAGCATTGTCAAAAAGTTAATTTATTTTTGTGCTTTGATGCCATCTTGGGAGCATATAGAACATTTCTTAACTTTACAAGGATGTGCTCTGTAATAAATATTCAGAGTTTTATTAATTCTTCAGATCCAGTTTTATCCCCCAAACACCACTCATGTCCTGTAGAATAGTTTCAAACTTCTCCCATTTTATTCCTTCCTTTTTAATTCTTGTGTTAAAAACGCCAAAACTAGATTCAGGTGAGGATGATGAGATCCAAGATTGAACAGTTGACCTCTGGGTTGGGGGTAGAAATTCCCATGGCTTTTTCTGGGTAGACTGATTGCCTTATACAGGGGTTGTGCATCCCTTCGTCTAAATGCTTGGGGCTGAAAGTATCTTGGATTCTGGAATGTTTTGAATTTTGGGAAAACCTGTAAAATTAAATAATGCGGTAGCTCATCTAGGTGCCTCATGATCAGCAGAAGCACAATAATCACATTGAGTAGTGCACTAATATCTGGCTATGGAGAATGCTGAAAACAACATTTTGGTGTAAAAACAGCCGCACCTCGGGCTTGTAACGGTCTGTGGCACGTTGGGACCTGCGCAATTTAATGTTTTTTAATTCATTTTTAATTTCATGTTGCCCTGTAGTTCAGTCAATGGCTCAATCTTGCTCTTATGTCTCATAATCCTCACCTGAACCGAGTTTAGTATTCTAAGCGGAAGAATGAAAAAGTAAGGAATAAAATGGAAGAAGTTTGAAATTGAACTTGCAGTTTAAAGTAATAGCAATGTTGTACATGCTATACCAAGCCCGTGAAGCTTTGGAATCTGGCAAGTGAACACGTTACTGAATCACCATGATAACACGTATGTAGTAATCCACGGGAGGCAGGAGTTCCGTCACCACACCAATATATATTTACAACAACGATATTACAGGAGCAGCTATAAACAGTGCTGCTAGCAGTCCAGTCAGCTTAAGACTGCTCACAAAGCCTACACAGGTGATTATATGGGCCCCCTCAATGAGCTATCATTGAGGGAGCTCATACTCCAATTGGCCAACCAATAAAGCCAATTAGAGTTCATATACATTTTCTGCTTTTGAATTCTGACTCTGCAAATTGTACCATCCACATTAGGTTTTACTTTCTGTTCTTTGTTTCGGCACAACTATATCATCTGTCAGCTCTCATTTTGTTTGATGCTTTCAGCCTGACACAAAGAAGACTGTTCATGCTTTGATAATCTTGCACTTAAAAATAGCCTGATACAATGCATTTAATTTGCATGATTCACTCAGCCTATTATTACTTTATAATGATTGCTACATTGTATGGCAGCATGTTGATAGTCACTGTGATACTATGCACTCTAGTTTTAATTTTGTTCTTTCCTTTTTGAGAAAGATGCTATATAGAAATGGTGCACATTTGCCTTTGGACTTACGGATAGCTTCCACTCTGATTTAGGATCAAAGTTATAAATCATTTGGATGACCAGTTTAGTGCGAGCCTGGAGGAGCAGTGTAATTCCAACACCACTGCGGTGAGGAATTTGCTCCAACAAGAAAAGGGTAGATCCATTGAGTTTTCATCCCATTTAATTAAGAATTCCAACTGACATGCTTTCCATTTTGGGCTTTAAGTTACACTTGCATTAAAGAAAGCGAAGAGTGGACTGTTCCAGAAATATTGATTGCCCTTGGAAGAGGACATGGTGAGCACTCTGGGTTTGGGGTAGAAATTACTATGGCTTTTTCTGGACAGACTGGTTGTCTATATCACAATAAGAAGTTTTACAACACCAGGTTAAAGTCCAACAGGTTTGTTTCAAACACGAGCTTTCGGAGCACTGCTCCTTCCTCAGATGATTCACCTGAGGAAAGAGCAGTGCTCCGAAAGCTCGGGCGCGATTCTCCGCCCCCCACACGCTGGGTGGGAGAATAGCAGGAGGGCCTCCCGACATTTTTCACGCCCTCCCGCTATTCTCTCTCTCTCCCCCCCCCCCTCCCCCCCCCCCTCCCCCCCCCCCCCCCCCCCCCCCCCCCCCCCCCACCACCACCACCACACCGCCTGACCCACGGCACGAATCGGCACTCGCCGTTTTTTTTCAATAAACAATTTTATTGAGGTAGTTTTTGGCTTTATAAACAGTTACAGACATCATCAGAAAGAAAGCAAAAAAGGCAAAAATGTGCAAACATCCACGTACTTTCAATACTTCCATCATAACATATTGCACAAGCCCGCTTCTCTCCCACCGGTACTACCCGCCATATTTTTCCTCCTACTCTACTCTACCTCCCCCCCCTGCTGACGCTCACTCTCCCGCAAAGAAGTCAATAAATGGTTGCCACCTCCGGGCGACCCCCTGTTCAGATCCCCTCAAGGCGAACTTAATTTTTTCCATACCCAGGAAACTCGAGATGTCCGCAAGCCACCACTCAGTCTTCGGGGGCTTTGAGTCCCTCCACGCCAATAGTATACGTCGCCGGGCTATCAGGGAAGCAAAGGCCAAAACATCGGCCTCTTTCTCCCCCTGGACCCCCGGGTCTTCCGAAACCCCAAAAATTGCCACCCCTGGACTCATCACCACCCTTGTTTTTAGCACCCAGGACATGACCCCCGCAAAACCCTCCCAGTACCCCCTAAGCTTAGGGAATGCCCAAAACATGTGAATGTGGTTCGCTGGTCCTCCCGCGCACCTAGCGCATTTGTCCTCTATCCCGAAGAATTTGCTCATCTGAGCCACCGTCATATGGGCCCGGTGAACGACCTTAAATTGAATCAGCCCGAGCCAGCACATGTCACGGTCGAATTTACCCTACTCAGGGCCTCTGCCCACAGCTCGTCCTCCATTTCCCCACCTAGCACCTCCTCCCATTTAAGTTTCAGTTCCTCTGTCTGGGACCCTTCCTCCCTCATGAGCACCTTATAAATACCCGAGACTCTACCCTCCCCTTCTTCCCTCCTAGAGACTATTCGGTCTAGGATCCCCATTGGCGGGAGGCGTGGGAAAGATGGGATCTGTCTACGAACAAAGTCCCGCAACTGTAGGTATCTAAAGTCATTTCCCCTTACCAACCCAAATTTCTCCTCCAAGCTCCTCAAACTCGCAAAGCTCCCTTCCAGGAACATATCACCCACCCTTCCCACCCCCACCCGCCGCCATACTCGGAACCCCCCATCCATAATCCCGGGGGCAAACCGATGGTTGTCGCAGATTGGCGCCCAGACAGACGCCCCCATCTCCCCTACATGCCTCCTCCACTGGCCCCATATCCGCAAGGTCGCCACCACTACCGGGCTGGTGGTGTACTTGCACTCGCCGTTTTTTACGACGAGCGGCGATTCTCCGAGGCCGAGCGGCCGGGCCTTCACGCCCGTTTGACCACGGCAGCAACCACACCTGGTCGCTGCATTTGTGGAACGGGCGCCGGATGCCCGTTTGGGGCATCCAGTGGCCCGATTGGGACGGGAGCACCGCGACTGTGCTCCGGAGGGGACAGGCCCACGATCGGTGCCCACCGATCGTCGGGCCTGCGTCCAAAATGGACGCACTCTTTCCCCTCCGCCGCCCAGCAAGATCAAGCCGCCACGTCTTGCGGGGCGGCTGAGGGAAAAGACGCCAACCGCGCATGCGTGGGTGGCGTTGTCCAACCTGCGCATGCGCAGCTGACGTCATCGGCCGCGTCATCCGGCGTGACGCTTGACGTGCGGCCGTGACGCACGGGGCCGCGCTCCTAGCACCGCCCGGGGGGGAGAATCGGCCCAGGAAGTGGCCGTGAAGGCTGCCGTGGGTCACGGCCTGTCCTGCGGCAGCCTTTACGATTCTCCGCATTTGCGGAGAATCTCGCCCCTCGTGTTTGAAACAAACCTATTGGACTTTAACCTGGTGTTGTAAAACTTCTAACTGTGCTCACCCCAGTCCAACACCGGCATCTCCACATCATGTCTGTATCATACACTATGTTTATAGGATTTTAATTTTTATCTATTTTTTTATTCATGTTTCACTTCACGTTGTCACAGTTAATGCAGAAGCCTCTTCCAATGTGCTGAGAGCTACACAGACATGGTGATTTTCTTATCCTTTAATTATCTGTGATTTGGCACTCTGAGTTGTTGTAATGCTGAAACCTCAACGCCATTGTAAATCCATATTGACTGGATTAATCAAATTGGCAAGGGTAACCTCGAGGGAGATTTCAGAGGGTGCATGAGGGATTGTTTCTTAGAGCAATAGGTTATGGAGCCAATCAGGGAGCAGGCTATTTTAGATTTAGTATTATGTAATGAAGACGAGTTGATCAGTAGTCTTGTCGTTAAAAATCCTCTTGGAAGGAGTGATCACAGCACGCTAGAATTTCACATTCAGATTGAACATGAGCCACGCTAGAGTTTTAGTATTGGGCCATGGTAATGGGCCTGAGGAAAGAGTTGGCCCAAGTAGACTGGGCACAAATAATTGAGGCTAGGACAGTTGAGGAACAATGGATTTTCAGGGAGATAATAAGCACCTCTCAATTAAAATATATTCTTGAGAGGAACAGAAATTGTAAAAGGGAGAAAAATGTTCCAAGGCTAAACAAGGAAGTTAAGGAGAACAGGAAGGCAAAAATTGGGGCATACGATACTGCAAAAGCTAGTGGTAAGCTGGAGGATTGGGAGAACTTTGGGGGTCAGCAAAAAGCTACTGAAAATAAAGTCAAGAAAGCTTAGATGAACTCCGAAAGGAAACTAGCAGAAAACATAAACACTGATACCAAGAGCTTCTCTAAGTATACAAAGAGGAAGAGATTAGCTAAAGTAAATGTTGATCCTTTAGAGGACAATACTGGTGAGGTAATAATGAGGAACACAGATGGCGGAGCCACTGAACCAATATTTTGCCTCTATCTTCACAGTAGAGGATATAAAAAAATTTCAAAGAACTGCAGTTAATGCCGAGGAGCTTAGTGCATCCGGCCGCAAACAGGACAGCTCTAACTTGGAAACATCAGTTTCTGCATTTTAAACCCCGATAACGGATCAACTCCAAGAAAAAAAGGGCGCAAAAGTTGAAGAATACAGAGCACTCCCTGGGACTGTTATGCCAGTAACCTATCAGACCTGGCAGAAACCGCTTAAAAACCCTGTCGAAAAAGTGGAGGGAACTCGAGACGCAGCCAAACCTGATAAAATGGCATCTGAGGGAAATGTTCAGACGGAGCAATTAATGGCATTTATTAAGGACAAACTCTGGCACAAGAGGAGAGAAATGCAAGTGGACTGGTCGAGGGCCATCGAGGGTACAGTAGCACTTCTGCAGGTAACAATGGACTGCGTGGAAAAGTGCCTTGAGGCACAAGGAGCAAAGCTGCGAGAAGTGGAGGCGGTGGTTCCTCATCAAAGTGATTGGATCATATCCCTGGAGGTGGGAACCCTGGGGGACCTATGTAAATCGTTCAAGGTGAAGTTTGAGGTACACGACAATAGGTCCAGAGGGCAGAACCTTTGAATTGTGGGGCTGCCAGAAGACGTGGAGAAGACGAGTGCCACAAAATATGTGACAAAAATATTGGTCGGGCTGGAGGAGCCAGGAGTGCTGGAAAGGACCCCAGAAGTGGATCGGGCACAGGTCCTTCAGGCAAAGGACGAGAGCATGGGAGCTGCCAAGGGCGATGATTGTGCGGATGCACAAATTTCTGGAAAAGGAAAAATCTTGTATTGGGCCAGGGAGAAGCGTGATTGCGAATGGGAAGGGTACCGGGTTCACATTTACCAGGATATAGGGACAGAACTGGCGAAGAGGCGTGCGGGCTGCAACGTGTTCAAGGCGGTACTATACCGGTAGAAAATTTGGTTTGGGTTATATACTCTGCGAAACTGTAGGTCACTTTTGAAGACTGAGAATACTACCTCAAAATGCCAGAAGAGGCAAACAAATATATAAGAGACCATAAGCTCAGGGAGATCTAAGAGTTGGTATAAAAGGAGGGCGCTGCATCTGAAAAGGTTGGAGGGTACAGTTTTTGTTTGTTATCGGCGCGTTGGGGAGTTCTTTTCATCTTGTTTGTCGTTGATTGTTGTTTCTTCAAGTTGTGTATTCTTTTTCAAGTTACTGGTTCAAAACCGGGCAGCACGGTAGCACAGTGGTTAGCACAGTTGCTTCACGGCTGCAGGGTCCCAGGTTCGATTCCCGGCTTGGGTCACTATCTGTGCGGAGTCTCCGTGCTCTTGTCGTGTCTGCGTGGGTTTCTTCCGGGTGCTCCGGTTTCCTCCCACAGTCCAAAGATGTGCAGGTTAGGTGGATTGACCATGATAAATTGTCCTTAGTGTCCAAAAAGATTGGCTGGGGTTACAGGGTTACTGGGTGGAGGCGTGGGCTTAAGTGGGGTGCTCTATCCAAGGACAGGTGCAGACTCGATGGGCAGCTTCGCCTCCTTCTACAATGCAAACTCTCTGATTCTATAAGATTGTAAGGGAGTATTTGGGTATTCGCCCCCCGCCCACCGTCTATTTTTTTTTGGAGGGGCGGACTGTAACTTTTCCCTCTTCCCACAACCCAAAGATGTGCAGGCTAGGTGGATTGGCCACGCTAAAAAATTGCCCCTTAATTGGAAAAAATGAATTGGGTACTCTCAATTTACTTTTTTAAAAAATTTATAAAAAGGAATCCAGCCAGATGTACTGACATTGATGACTCAACTTGATGGAATTGGCTGTCGGCCAGTGAGCTGCTTACTTTGCCGAGCTCTCAGCTGGCCATCTACGCTGATTGGTAGTCACTGTTCTGAAATGTTCCTTTTCTCTGCGAGACTGTTTACAAGTTAGTTTTGGTTTGAACTCAGCATAGATGGAAGCTCTTTGGAGTTTTGTATCTCCCTAAAAAGGCTAGAACTCTCTCTAACAGCTCGACTGGAGCTCACTCCAGGTCAACGGTGCAGCCAGATTTTCCCCTCTATCCAGCCTGTGAGTATTTTGTTTTGATCAAGAAGCCCTGGTCTCTCTCTTACCTGATGAATTCAGTCTAACGATTCAAGTCAAAGACCTTTCTCTCTCTACGCCAGATTGACCAGCAAAAGGTTCAGTCCAGCAACAGCTGCAGGCAGGCCCAGGTGTTTAAAGAACCCTCTTTAAAATCGGAGAATTTAACGACAGCGTCATCGGACCGCTAAGTGTAGCGATCCTCTGCCCTACAGGGGACCGGCACAGCACTGGAGCGACTAACGCCGCTCCAGCTGCCGATACCGGTGTCAAATGGGCAGCACGGGTCTGCGCTTGCACGCTGTGACCTGCATGCGCGCTTCGACCGGCGGGAACTTGCGCATGAGCGGTAGCTTCCTTCTTCGCGTCGGCCTCGACGCAACATGGCGTAGGGCGACAAGGGCTGGCGCAGAGTAAAAGAGGCCCCACCAGGAGAGGCCGGCCTGCCAATCGGTAGGCCCCGATCATGGGCCAGGCCACGGTGGAGGCACCCCCTGAAGTCAGATCTCCCCCCCCCCCCCCCCCCCACAGGATGGACGCCGAGGTCCTGCCGGGTAAGACCACATGTGAATGGCGCCAGCCGGTCTCGGGCTTCCTTGGCGGCCACTCGGCTCATCCCGGGCGGAGAATCGGCGGGGGTGGCCGCATAGAGTGGGTCCCGACCCAGCCCCGACCGCGCCGGTGCCAATGAAGCCGATTCCCCCTCACCGAAGAATCGGCAGACCGACGTCGCGCGAATCGCGCCCGGCCCGGCGATTCTCCAAACCGGCGCGGGCTGAGAGAATCCCGCCCTCTGTTTTTCATCAGTAAAGCTGGGGACATTCTGGAGGAGTTGGAAACAATTAAGAATTACACAGATCTGAGGTGGATCTTCTGCGTGAAGGCCCAGGTTAATAAAAGTGAAAGTGACTCCCCAGAGTGAATCCCAGTCTGGGGATTCAGACTGTATGTTCCAGCCAAACCGGTGCTTCTCCTCACTCCGCATCCTGGGAGAATAGTCAACTGAAAAAACAACATCCGAAGCAGAGTCATCTTCCATCTCGCATTAATCCTCTTTCATTTTTCCCATCCGCCTCCCCCTGCATGTGTATGTCTTGTGTGTGTTTACATGGAGGGTGGGACGGTAAAAGAGAAGTGGTAGATTCGCTGGCCATTATTCTGGTATAATTATTGCATGCCTTATCTCTATTGTTGTTATGAATAATCAGTTGTTATGTTTCACTCACAAATATGGTGCCTGTAAGTCATTGGAGCTGTCAAGGGCCAACGATCTCAGAAACATCATACAAACTTTTGGTTAATTTACTTGTGTTGGTGGACGGCACGGTGGCACAGTCGTTAGCACTGTTGTCTATAGCACTGAGGACTGGGTTCAATCCCGGCCCTGGGTCACTGACTGTGTGGAGTTTTCACATTCTCCCCGTGTCTGCGTGGGTTTCACCCCCACAACCAAAAGATGTGAAGGTTAGGTGGATTGGCCACACTAAATTGACCCTTAATTGGGAAAGCAATAATTCGGTACTCTAAATTTAAAAAAAAATAACTTGTGTTGGGATTCCGGGACATGTGGGGCTGGGATTGACCACGGACTAGCCCAGGGTGTTGTACCAACTGTGCCAACATCCACCGCACATTGGGGTAGGAAATTCCACAGATTCACAACTCTTTGGGAGAAGTGGTTTCTCCTCATCTCTGTTTTAAATTTGCTACCTCTTATCCTGAGACTATCACCTCTCCTTCTAGAGGAAGCATCCACTCCCCGTCTACTTTATCCATACCTTATATCATCATGTATGCCTCGATTTGATCTCCCCTTATTCTTTTAAACTCTCGAGAATATAGGCCTAAACTGTTCAATCTTTCTTCATAAGACAAACTCCTCATCTCTGTAATCAATCGAGTGAATCTCTTTTGAACTGCCTCCAATGCCACTACATCGTTCCTCAAATGAGGGAACCAAAACTATGCACAATATTCCAGGTGTGGTCTCACTAATGCCTTGTACCGTTGTAGCAACACTTACTTACCTTTATACTCTATTCCTTTAGTTATTAATGCCAATATTCCATTCACTTTCTTTATTACCTGCTGTACCTGCATGCTAGTTATGCATGAGATCGCTCTGCATCAGAGCACCCCAAAGTTTCTCCCCATTTAGATAATATGTTGCCTTTCCATTTTTTCGACCAAAATGGATGGCCTCACACTTACATTCTTTGAACTCCATCTTGACCCACTTACCCTACCTATCTCTATCCATTTGTAATATTCTTATTTCCTCATTGTAACTTACTGTCCCACCTATTTTAGTGTCATCTGCAAATTTGGCTATAAAAACTTTGAACTCTGTATCCAAGTAGTTTGTGTAGATTGTAAATAGTTAGGGCCCAAGGACCGAACCCTGTGGCACCCCACTAGTTACATCTTGCCATCCAGAAAAAGAGGCATTTATCCCGACTCTCTGTCTTCTGTCCGTCAACCAGTCTTCTACCCAAGCTAATAAATTACCCCTAACCCCATATGATCTAACTTTGTGTATTAACCTTCTGTGCGGCACCTTATCAAACACGTTCCAAAAGTCCAGATATTCTACACCTATAGGATCTCCATTATCCACTTGGCATGTTACATCATCAAAGAACTCCAGCAGATTAGTCAAACATAATTTACACTTCATAAAACCTTGCTGACTCTGATGGATTGCGTTTTGGCTTTCTAAATGTCCTGACATTACTTCCTTAATAATGGATTTCCAAACAACTAACTGGTCTGTAATTTCCTACATTCTGCCTCCCTCCCTTTTTGAATAAGGGCATTACATTAGCATGTTTCCAATCCACGGAAATCTTCCCGTTCTATGGGAATTTTGGAATATTGTAACTGATAGATCTACTATCTCTGCTGCCATTTCTTTTAACACTTTAGGATGTCGGCCATCAGGCCCTGGGGACTTGTCTGCCTTCAATCCAAATAGGGGTGGCATTCGTGTCCTCCACTGTGAAAACTGAGACAAAATATTGATTTAGCATCTCCGCCATTTCTGTGTTCCCCACTATTAACTCTCTGTTTTCATCTTCTAAGGCACCAACTTCCACTTTAGCGACACTTCCCTTTTACGTACTTACAGAAGCTTTTGCTATCCTTTTTGATAATTTGTGCTAGCTTTCTTTTGTAATTTACCTTATCTCTTTTTATTACTTTTTGTAGTAATTCTTTGTTTATGTTTGAAAGTTTCCCAGTCTTTCAGCCTGCCACTGGCTTTTGCAATATGGTATACATTAGTTTTTGTCTTTATATTCTCCTTAACTGTGGAGTCTTCACGTTCTCCCTGTGTCTGCGTGGGTTTTCTCCGGATGCTCCGGTTTCCTCCCACAAGTCCTGAAAGACGTGCTGTTAGGTGAATTGGATATTCTGAATTCTCCCTCTGTGTACTCAAACAGACGCCGGAATGTGGCAACTAGGGGCTTTTCACAGTAACTTCATTGCAGTGTTAATGTAAGCCTACTTGTGACAATAAAGATTATTAAAAAACAGACCTCTTTGCTTAGCCTGAATGTTTTTATTAACCCCTCTCTGGAATATATTTTAGTTATGAGGAATTGAGTATCTTTACGCCCTGAATTGGGATGTACATGATACTATGTACATGAAACGGCTGCTGGCAGCGATACTGGATCAAGACACCCACCAACTTATTATGGGATGAGACATGAATTGTGTGCTAGACCCAAGGGTAGATCTTTCTGGGCAAAGTTCACTAATCCAGGGGGTATGGCTCAGGCATTAACAGCTTTTATGGAGGAAATGGGGTACCAGACCCTTGGTGGTTTGGACACCCGGAGAAAAAGAGGTCTCTTTTTTTCTCTTCAGTACATAATGTATTTTCCAGGATTGACTATTTGTTACAAGTCGAGCGCTAGTGGCAGGGGTGAAGAAATCTGAGTACTCAGCAGTGGCCATTTCTGACCATGTCCCACATTGGGTGGACCTGGAGTTGGTGATAGATAAGGGACATCGAAAGGGGTGGCAGATGGATGTGGGTCTGCTGGCAGACATGGGGTTCTGTGCAAGGATCTCAGGGGCTATCTGAGATTATATCTTGAACATTGACAATGGGGAAGTCTCTCCCTCGACACTATGGGAAACGCTGAAGGTTGTAATTAGGGGAGAAATTATATCTTTCGAGGCCCATGTAGAGCTGGAGGCAAGGAGGGAATGAGAAAAACTAGACCGTAAGTATACGGAGAGTTAATCCCAGAACAATTAGTGGAGAGGAAAAAACAACAAATGCAGTTTAATCTAATCTCCACAGATAAGGCGCTATGACAGCTGAGGTGAGCTGGAGGGGTATTTACTGAACGTAGTATTTCCTTAAACAACTGCCACTGCTCACCAGCTGTCCTACCTTTTAGCCTTTCTGCCCACTCTACTCAGGCCAAAACTATCCTCATGCCTATGTAATTGCCTTTGTTTAATTCGAGAACGCTAGTAAGGGGCTCCACTTTCCGGCCCCCAAACTGAATTCTGAATTCTCTCACACTATGGGCACTATTCCCTCGAGGATCCTTAACTATGAGACCAACAATTAATTAATTAATCCCTCCTCATTGCACAACACCAAATCCAGAGTAGCCTGCTCCCTGGTTGGTTCCACAACATAACAATTCAGTAACAATTCAGTGAACTCTCCCTCGAGGCTACCCTTGCCAATTTGAGAAATTAGTGTATGTGCATATTAAAATTACCCATGATTATTGCTGTACCTTTCTTACAAGCCCACTTACTTTGCCTATCAATATTTCTTTGCAAACTGTTTATATCTCTCTCGCAACTTGGCTTGTCACCTTTTTGTGGGTGTACCTACACCATATGGCCTGCAGTTATTCAAGAAGACAGCTCACCACCACCTTCTCGAGGGTAATTCGGAATGGGCTAACCAGCGACGCCCACACTTCCTAACTGAATAACAAAAAACGGAGTACAGGAGGTATTGTGCCTGTGCTGACTTATTGAAAGAGTTATCAATTTAGTTTCGCTCTCCAACTCTTACCCCATAGCCCAGCTTTTTTTTTCCTTTTCAAGTATATATCCAATAATTCTTAGTCAAGTCAATTTAATGCAGCTAGTTAAATTTCACGTAAAATTGATTTAATGCCTCACAGTCGGAGCTTTTTCTTTACGTTTCAAAGGTTATGAAAATCTTCAGTTGAATATAGAAGATATTGTAAGTTTTCATCACTTTTTCCTCACCAGCTTTTCACTTTTACCTGTTCTCTTGAAAGCATATCCTCCACCCCCCGCCCCCCCCCCCCCCCCCCCCCCCCCCCACCCCCACTAACTTAGGGGCCTCACGGTAGCATGGTGGTTAGCATCAATGCTTCACAGCTCCAGGGTCCCAGGTTCGATTCCCGGCTGGGTCACTGTCTGTGTAGAGTCTGCACGTCCTCCCTGTGTGTGCGTGGGTTTCCTCCGGGTGCTCTGGTTTCCTCCCACGGTCCAAAGATGTGCGGGTTGGGTGGATTGGCCATGCTAAATTGCCCATAGTGTAAGGTTAATGGGGGGGATTGTTGGGTATGTGGGTTTAAGTAGGGTGATCATTGTTTGGCACAACATCGAGGGCTGAAGGGCCTGTTCTGTGCTGTACTGTTCTATGCTCTAACTACCAGAGAAGACATTACAACAAAGGCCAAATTCCATGATTTCTTGACATTCAATTACATTTCCAGTGGGGGTAGATGGTTAGTGATTAATATTAATATCTCCTCCCTTATTTAGGATGTTTTGGTTAGAATTTAGCCATCCTTTGTTTGGAATTAACTCTCTGACTGGTTGTTAAACTGGTACCTCTGCTGTGTGCACATCTTTTCTTTTCACTGAATAAACTCACTGAAGAGCCAGAAAAATGATTGTTGAACCATATTGCAGGACAATGGCCTCGTGGCAGTGTCATAAATAGTGGGGGGATGGTTCAGTTGTACGGAAAATTGGAAAATCAAAGTTAAAGTAGAAGGTAGGAGTGCAGGTTAATGGTGAGTTGGATTGTTACCAGAAAATAAAAGGGAGGGATAGAACATGAGAAATAATATTGCACCAAGGAATCAGACGAGAGCAGGGAAATGTAAAGGCTTTGTGTCTGACAAGGATAGGTAAATTTGATAATAGAAGAAACTTAAAGGCTTTGTGTCTGAATGCACAAATCATTCTAAGAAAAATTAATGAGTTAATGCAACAAGAGACAAACTGGTATGATTTGGTGTCCATTACAGAGACGTGGTTACAAGGAGACGAAGTCTGGGAATTGAATATCCAAGGGTACTCAGTATTTCAGAAGATAGAAAGGTAAAGGATGTGGTGTAACTTTGCTGGTAAAGGAAGTTATCTGTGCTGCAGTGATGAATGATATAGGCACAACATCGAATCAGTCTGGGTAGAAATTAGAAGTAGGAAAGGAAAGAAGTACCTGGTGGGAGTAATCTATAGATCCCCAAACCGTAGTGGGGCACATTATAAGCCCAGGAAATATTGGACACTCGTAAGAAAGATACGACAATAATCATGGGTGATTTTAATATGCATATAGGTTGGATTAATCAAATTAGAAAGGGTAGCCTTGAGGGAGAGTTCATTGAATGTGTTAGAGCTTGTTTCTTGGAGAAATATGTTGTGGAACCAACCAGGAAGCAGGCTATTCTGCATTTGGTATTATGCAATGTGGAGGGATTCATTAATGATCTCATAGTTAAGGATCCTCTCCGGAAGAGTGATCACAGCATGATAGAATTTCAAATTCAGTTTGAGGGTGAGAAATTGGAGTCCGACACTAGCGTTCTGGAGTTAAACAAGGGTAATGGCATTGTCATGAGGACAGATTTGGCCTTAATGAACTGGGACAGGAAGACTAAAAGGTAGGATAGTTGATGAACAGTGGCAGTTGTTTAAGGAGATATTCAATTTATCCGAACTAAAATATATTCCGGAGAGGAAGAAAGACTGTAAGAAAGAGAAAAAAATACATGACTGAGCAAAGAAGTAAAAGATAACATAAAGACAAAAACAAAGGAATACCATATTGGAAAGGCCAGTGCAGGTTGGAAGTTTTGGGAATATTTTTAAGATCAACAAAAGGTTACTAAAACAGTAATAAAAAGAGCAAAGATAAATTATGAAGGGAAACGAGTGCAAAATATGAAAAAAGATAGCAAAAACTTCTAAAAGTATATAAAAGGGGAGAGTGGCTAAAGTGAATGTTGGTCCCTTGGCGGATGAGACTGGGGAGCTAATAATGGGGAACACAGAAATGGTGGAGACGCTAAGTCAATATTTTGCTTCAGTTTTCACAGTGGACGACGCTTGTACCATCTCAATAGTAACAGGTAATTCAGAGGCAATAGAACAATCAGCACCAATAGGGAAATAGTACTCAACAGACTATTTGGATTGCAGGCAGACAAGTCCCCAGGGCCTGATGGCTTACATCCTAAGGTGTTGAAGGAAGTGGCAGATTAGATATAGATCCATTGGTTGTAATATTCCAAAATTCCCTGGATGTGGGAAATGTTCCAGTGGATTTGAAACATGCTAATGTAACACCCTTATTCAAAAAGGGAGGGAGGCAGAAAGTAGGAACCTATAGACCAGTTCGTTTAACATCTGTCATTGGGAAATTGTTACAATCCATTATTAAAGGAGTTACAATAGGACATTTAGAAAGTCAAACGCAATCCATCAGAGTCAGCATGGTTGTATGAAGGGTAAATCGTGTTTGACTAATTTGCCAGAGATCTTCAAAGATGTAACAAGCCAAGTAGAAAATGGACATCCTGTAAATGTAGTATATCTGGACTTCCAGAAGACATTTGATAAGGTGCCGCACAAGAAGTTAATACACTAGGAAACATCACATGGGATTAGGGGTAATTTATTGGATAGAAGACTGGTTAACCGACTGAAGGCAAGAGAGTCAGGATAAATGGATCTTTTTCTGGTTGGCAAGATGTAACTAATGGAGTGCCACAGGGTTCGGTCCTTGGGCCCCAACTATTTACAACATATATTAATGAGTTGGATGTAGGGATAGAGGGTGCAATAGCCATATTTGCAGATGACATTAAAATATGTGGGACAGTAAATTGCAATGAGAAAGTAAGAAATTTACAAATGGATAGAGATAGATTAGGTGAATGGGCCAAAATGTGGCAGATGGAGTTTAATGTGGCTAGTGTGAGGTTATCCATTTTCGTTGCAAAAATTGAAAGGCAACTTATTGTCCAAATGGCTAGAAGCTTCAGAGTGCCTCTGTGCAGAGAGATCTTGGGGTCCTCATGCATGAATCTCAGAAACGTACTATGCAGGTACAGCAGGTAATAAGGAAGGCAAATGGAATTTTGCTCTTGTAGTTAAAGTGATAGAGTATAAAATTAAGGAAGTGTTTCTGCAACTGTATAAGGCATTGGTGAGACCGCACCTGGAGGACTGTAATTTGGGGAGAGATATAGTTGCTATCGAGGCACTTCAGAGGAGGTTCACTAGATTGATTCCATCGATGAGCCGTTTGTCTTTTGAAGAGAGATTGAGAAGTTTAGGCCTATACTCTTTAGAGTTTGGAAGAATGAGAGGAGATTTAATTGAGGTATATAAGATGATAAAAGGTATTGACAAAGTAGATATAGAGCGGTGCTTCCTCATGCAGGGAAATCTAGAACAAGAGGTCATAATTTTAGGATAAGAGGTAGCAGATTTAAAACACAGATGAAGAGAAATTACTTCTGTCAAAGGGTAGTGAATCTGTGGAATTCACTACCCCAGAGTGCAGTGGATGCCGGAACTTTGTGTAAATTTGAGTAAATTTAAGGAGATAGACATTTTTAATTAGTAATGGGTTGAAGAGTAATGAAGAGTGGGCAGGAAAGTGGAGTTGAGACCGAGATGAGATCAACCATGATCGTATTGAATGGCGGAGCAGGCTCGAGGGGTTGAATTGTCCAATCCTGCTCCTAGTTCTTAGGTAATCTATAGGCACAAGCTAATGCTCTGGGGACAAGGATTCAAATTCCACCATGGCAGCCGGTGGAATTTAAATTCAGTTAATTTTTTTAAAATCTGGAATTGAAAGCTAAACTCAGTAATGGTGACCATGAAACTATCATTGTTTGTTGTAATAGCCCATCTGATTCACTAATGTTCTTTAGGGAAAGAAATTTGGGGTGGCACAGTGGTTAGTACTGCTGCCTCACAGCGCCAAGGACCCAAGTTCAATTTTGGCCTTGGGTGACAACCTGTGTATGGAGTTTGCAAGTTCTCCCCGTGTCTGCGTGGGTTCTCTCCGGGTGCTCCGGTTTCCCCCCACTGTCCAAAGATGTGCAGGTTAGGTGGATTTGCCATGCTAAATTGCTCCTTAGTGTCCAAAAGGTTAGGTGGGGTTATGGGGTTAGGGCAATGGCATGGGTCTAGATAGGGTGCTCTTCCAGAGGGTCAGTGCAGACTCGATAGGCTGAATGGCCTCCGTCTGTACTATGGATTCTATGGAAATCAGCTGCTCTTACCCTGTCTAGTCCACATGTCACTCTGGACCCACAGCAATGTGGCTGACTCTTAACTGCTCTCTGAAATGGCCTGGCAAGCTACTCTGTTCAAGGGCAATGCTGGCCTTCCAGAAACTCCCACATCCCATGAACAAATAAATGTCAAAAAATGGTTTGGTGTCACTGCAAATCCGCTACAAATGTAATTTTATTTTTTCCCCACAGTGAATGCCACAATTCCTCTGATCGAATCAAAGTAAGAGTGTGGGATGAGGATGATGACATTAAATCACGTGTTAAACAGAGGCTGAAACGAGAATCTGATGATTTCTTGGGACAAACTATTATTGAGGTTCGGACACTAAGTGGTGAAATGGATGTCTGGTATAATCTTGGTGAGTAAAAGAAGAATGAGAAATGGGATCACTTTCACATGTCAATTCCAACAATTTCAATCACGCTATCAAAACGCTAAATGTTTAAAGTTGGCATAGGAACTTTAATACCGCCTCACCGTAGCTTGATGCCACACAAAGATATTTGAAACAATGTGAACAGGAGGGCAAGGTGATGCAGCATCAAGAAATACCAATTAGAATGCTGTACGAATGGATGAACTGGAGGTTAAGGCCATGTCACTGAACTGAGATGTGTTAAGTTGAAAATCATTGACCCTCGTATGGGAATTATAAGCGTGTCAGCATAGAGAATTGGCAATGTCAGGGATCAGGTTGGCACAGGTGGGCTATGGTCCAGTTGGAGAATGAAAGTATCAGATGTATTGGAAGATTGGACTCATGACTGACAAATGATGAATGATTTAAATAAGTGCATTGTTAGCCTTATGGGCAAGCTGAACATTCATATCCCTTGAGGGAAAACATTAAAGAAGGTGGACAAAGAGAGAGATATGGGTATTCTCGTGCGTACATTCCTAAATTTAAAAATTCCATGCTGTGAAACAAAAGTGTGAGTGAAAAGGATGCATTCATAGGGCAGTTGACTGTAACACACAAAATAATGGGCACAATTCTCCCAAAAAAGTTCAAAGTGTGGTCTCTGGCAGGAAACAAGTTGTGATTCCCACCAGATGGTTCTACATGATCCCGAATGCAATCCGTCCTCATGTATAAATATTTTTGGAGCCAGCGGGGATTCGCACTGAAAATATGGTGTGTGGGGCCAAAGACGCCGGCAACACCGAATCCTCAAAGATCGGGGCTCCATTTTTAAAGGGGACCCCTATCTCAGAATAACCCTACAGGACCCCCCTTCTCTCCAGCAAAGACCCCCCCCCCTCTCATCAGCAAAGGCCCCCACCAATCGCTGGCCCATCACAGCAAGTGAGCAATACCGCGCTATAGGGTCACTAATGGTGGGTGCCCCCCTCAGTTCCCCCTTCATGCCGTGCCCCTTGGCACTGCGCTCACAATTCAAAGTTGGAAAAGGCCAGAACTGGTGAGATGTTTGGAGGTGGTTCTTTTCTCCGAACTCTGCAAGAGCAACTCAGCTAGTCCAAGTATATGGCTTTTCCACATAGCCTTGCAATTGTTTCCTCTTAAGATACTTATCTGTTTGACCTACTATGCTCTGGGCCTCCGCGATGCTCCACCCCTCAGGCAGAAATTACACGGATGCATAATTTACTACAGATATTTACAAACGAGCACTGGGCACCATGGCTTCTGACCAGGAGTGGGAAGGTAAGCCAAATTTGAAAAACTGTTAAAAATTGTAGCGCTTGCTGGGGGTTGGTTGCCAGGGCCGGGGGGAGGGACTTGGTGACAGCTCCATGGATTCGGGGTGTCCTCCTTGGAATCGGGTGGCCTGGCTCAGGCTGCCATTGCTGCAGTATTTGTTTTAAATACACTCATTTGGTTACAGGCCCCTGGCTACTCACTCTGCTGACTGTTCACTGTGCCCTGCAAATGTTCACAGAGACTCTGGTCATCTGGGAGCCCACCCAGACCACCCCTCTGGAACCCCACAGATCTCAGCTGTCCTATCAATGGGATGGGCATGGCGAAGCTCAATCAGTGGCACACCAGATGCTGCCACTCATTAGAAGCACTGCCCCAGTGCAGGGGAAGCAGAGGAATGGCAGAGCTCACCCCAAAGGACACATGCCCATGGCCTTTGGCATCCTCCCTCCCACACTGTCCCTCTCAGGGCAGAGGCATCACCAATGACATTAGCTAGCCCACGCCGCAGGACCGTCAGTTGTCTCCAAGCCCAGCCTGTCCACTGCACTCCTGCTCCCATTCATCCTGCCCCCAACAGGTTGTCGCAACCTGTGTGTCACACCCAGGAGCCACATCACTCTGTAGTTACGCTCTCAGCTGACTCTCATTTCCCTGCCTCACCCTCATCTGTAGGACATGCCCACATACAAGCCTCTAAGCATGGAGGCGATTGGTGGCACATGGTGATCTCTCCATCGCACAACCAGGTGGCACCCTGCTGGCGGGATAACACACGTCCCACCCAATGTGGACACCTCCTGTAGACTCGACTGGAGAAACTAGACAGGGGCCGTAGAGCCTATCGGTGACACGGGTTGCGGCAGCCGCTGGTAGACCTGTTGACAGGGACAGATGGCGCAGATAGAGGCTCCCCGGTGCCATTCACTGATGGGGACAGGGGTGCAGGAAGGCAGCATATCGGCGGGAATGGCTGAGGGCTGGTGGTGGGTCCCCCCCCCCCCCCCCCCCCCCCCAAATTAATTTCCGGAATATAGCCAGAAATGCTTGCTATTTACCTGGCCACAGCTGCTGTTGTGGACGCACGGAGGCTGGAAGCACAGGGCCTGCTTATGGAGGACCCTGCACAAGAGGAGCCTGCCCTAGGAAAGCAGGGGCTGGCAGCACATGGCGCAGTGGTTAGCATTGCTGCTTCATGGCGCCGAGGACTCAGGTTCGATCCTGGCCCCAGGTCACTGTCCATGTGGAGTTTGCACATTCTCCCACAACCCCCACAACCCAAAATATGCAGGATAGGTGGATTGGCCATGCAAAATTGCCCCTTAATTGGAAAAGTTTTTTAAAAAGAAAAGCCTGGATCCTGTATTCTGATTTCTCAACCTGCCCTGCTACATATATTGTGATATCATACCTCCTCATCTCTCTGTTCCTGTACCCTATCTAGAATTGTCTCCTTTATTTTATGCTGCTTCCCTTCGTTCCTCCTCCCAATCTGTATAACATCACTCTCCTCTGCATTACTTTAATCTGCCATGTGTACACCCATTTCACCAATCTGTCTATGTCCTCTTGAAATCGAATGCTAAATGTCCTCACAGTTCAGAATACTTCCATGTTTTTCTCATCCGCAGGTTTTGAAGTTGAAGTTGTACCCTGTACACACAAGTCTAGGGGCGGAGTTTTAGATGTCCTGGGCAGGTGCGCCTGACCCAGAAGCTAGTAAAATGGGGCGTGATGATGTTGGGTACACATCCCAACATCACGCACTTGCACAATATTTTGGTTGGTGGGCACAGATTGGCAGTGTGCCTGGCAACAATTAATGAGTCAGTTAAGGGGATATAGCCTGGAATATCATGCTGTCTGTGCAGTTTTTAATTTGTCTCATGGGCAGAAAGGGTCAGCGGGAAATCCATTCTCCAACTATTCTCCATCTCGGGCAGGAACGGGGCAGACTTCTCAATCTGAAGGCCCCTTCAAATTTGGGGGGTCCTCACCTCCAGGACCTGGGGGCTCTGCCTCCCCCAGCTTGCTTCCATGATTTATCCCCTCCTGACTGCCCCCCCATCTGCCCCCCGCCTCCCAGAGCTTCCCCAACCATGCTGTCCCTGGAACCTAGGAATGGTCCTGAGACCTAGTGCCAGGCAGTGATTGCAGTACCTCTTCTGGCCACTGCAGCACTGATCCTGGAGGGGTTGGAGACTGCCAGCCAATCAGACTCCACTACCAACCCTACCCCAACCCAACTACCCATCCCTCAATCCAAAACCCACCCCTTACCTGACTACCTAGTACCCAACCCAACTAACTATATCCACTACTCATTCACTTAGTCACTCATTCCCCCAATCATCTACACACTGAAAGATTTGAGACCTTTCAAAACTCACCTCAATATGGCAATTGATGTCGTTTAAAGCGGTTGTGTCCTCTGTTCTGCTCGTCTTTGTCCTTCTCCTCATAGATCAATGCTTCATTGTTCCATCTGGATCAGAATCCCAGCTGGAAGTCTGCAAATAGATAAGCAAGCAACTATCTCTGTAGTCAGCAGCGATACAATCAGCATTGCCAATGATTGGAAGATCTGGCCCAATAACTTTTAAGTATAGCCAGACTTTCTAATGCCTGCTTGTTATGGAGCACATGAATTTGTGGGGGTTTGATGTTTCTATTGTCGGGAATCTGAAACTCGAGGGCATATTTCAGAATAAGTGACTCCCATTTAATAATGAAAAAAGGAGGAATTAGCATTGCTAATCTTTGGAATTCTCTATCCCAGTGAACATTGGAGGCCGGATATTGAATATATCCAACATCCTGGGGGTTACCATTGATCTGAAACTGAATTGGACTAGCCATATTAATACTGCGGCTACCAAGGCAGGTCAAAGGCTAGGAATCCTACGGCGGATAACTCACCTCCTGAGCCCCAAAGCCTGTCCACCATCTACAAGGCAGAAGTCAGAAGTGTAATGGAATACTTACCACTTGTCTGAATGAGTGTAGCTCCAAAAATACTGAAGAAGCCTGAGACCATCCAGGACAAAGCAGCCTGCTTGATTGCTCCCCCTTCCACAAACATTCAAACACTCCCCCACCTACGGAAAGTGGCAGCCGTGTGTACCATCTAAAGGTTGCACTGCAGTAACTCACCAAGGTTCTTCAGGCAACACCTTCCAAACCCACGACCACTACCATCTAGAAGGACAAGAGCAGCAGATATCTAGGAACCCCACCACCTGGAGGTTCCCCTCCAAGTCACTCACCTCCCAGACTTGGAAATATATTGCCGTTCTTTCATTGTGCTACATTGTATACCTACACCTCTCCGACTGCAACGGTTCAAGAAGGCAACTCATCACCACCTTCTGAAAGGCAACTAGGGATGGGCAATAAATGCTGACCTAACCAGCAATGCCCACATCCCATAAGTGAATTTGAAAAAATATTCACGGCTTAGTTCAAAAGATTTTTAATCCATGAGGGAATTTGGGCATGTTGGCTAGAAAGTGAGATCAACCAAGATTTTATAGATTGGTGGAGTAGGTTCAGCAAGTGGAATGGTCTACTCCTTCCTTTTTGATGCTCTTATATTATTAATTTTTACCCCACCCAGTGTCTCAACTACCGTCTCTTTCACTATGAATTTGGCAGCATTTCCCAAATGTTTATTCCCCAAATCGGTGTGGGTTTTTAGCCGCTCCCAGGAGATCATAAGGTTTGGGTGGAGTGATATTATAATCGGCGATCAGGCGGAGACTCGACTCCGACGGCCAAATCGGGGCCACCGTTGATTTGACGCAGGTCAGCCATGATCTGCCCCCTTGGAAATGCCGTCATCATGTTGTCGCTATGCACCGCCGCAACGACGTTGGCACGACCTTAGCTGACCCTTCTGCGATGCTCTGCCTCCGATGAGCCGAGTTCTCGATGGTGCGGTACACGTGTGGTCTCAGCGGTCGTAAACCCAGCGTATTGGCTGCGGACTGTGTTCAGTGCCGTCACGCCCGGCCGGGATCTGTGCAGCTGGCCGGGGGTGGCTTCCACGAGGGCTGGGGGGACTGGTGGGGATGGGCTGTGGGGTCGTGGATGGCGGGTCGAGTCCGTGCACAGCTGGCTCCATGTTGTATGCTGTGACTGCTGCAGGTCGTCAGCCGTGCGCATGCGTGGTCAGGGACCTGGCCATTCTCCCGCCGTTTTCGGCGCGGGTGCCATTAGTTTCACCCGGTGCCGATGCTAGCTCCTCACTGGCCCTGGAATCTGTGAGGAGCCAGCGCTGATTTTTCCATTGCAAACCTCCTGTGGATTTTCCGTTCGAGTCCGCACTTAGCTGCTGAAACGGAGAATCCAGCCCATGATATCACAATTATATGGGACGAGAACAATCCCTCCTGCTTTTACATTTTGCTTATCTCTTCTAAAAGTTAAATATTCTAGAATCACTACAGTACAGAAGGAGGACATTCAGCCAATCGAGACTGCACCGACCCTCTAAAAGATAACCCTACTTAGGTCCACTTCCCTGCCCTATGCCCGTAACCCCATCTAACCTGTGGTTACACTAAGGGGCAATTTAACATGGCCAATCTACCTAAACTGCACATCTTTAGACTGTGGACGGAAACCGGAGCGCCTAGAGGAAATCCACGCAGACACGGGATAAACCTGAAAATTCCACATAGACAGTTACCCAAGGTCGGAATTGAACCCGGGTCCCTGCTGCTGTGAGGCAGCAGTGCTAACCACTATACCGTCATACCGCCCCGACTATCCCCTTCAATATCTTGAATATTAAATTTCAACCTCAGTCAACTGTGTCTCCCGAATAGCTATTACATCAAATCTGTTAATTTCTATGAATTCACCTACCTTTGATTTTTCTCTAGTTTTCTCTGATGTGACCGAAGTCACTAATGCCCTATTCCCTTTGATGCTCTGTTCTGTCCTGACCCACTCTGCTTATTTTTACCCAAAATACTGCTCTGCTCGAGAGCCTTCACGTGTCTGCTGTTTTTTAATTTAACATTTCCTGAATACTGTCACCCCACTGCCAATTTATTAGTTTAAAGTCCTGTCTACTTCCCTAATTATTTAATTTGCCAGGGCACTGATTCTAGTCCAGATTAATTGGAGCTCATCCCAGCAGAACAGCTTTTAGAATGTAGCTGAAATTTTTGTGGGTTTTGCCTGAAAATAAATTTAAAATCCCCTTATTATCTGTTAAAGTTGAAATGAGTCCTGTCTGCAAAATTCAGGATTGCGAGGATACTGTAGCTAGCTGTTGTTTGCATGTTGAAGCTGTGTATAATGCAGCTTGTGGCTCAGTGGTAGGATTGTTGCTTCTGAGCCACTCTGTTGATCTGAGTCCCAACATTGCACCAGTAACCACAATTCAAAAGTAATTTGTTGATTGTGAAGCACTTTTGATGTTCTGAGATCATGGTAGGGGGCATATAAGTGCAAGGATTCTTACCTTATTCTAATAGTTAAGATAAATGAAAACATTGCTGAACATGTTGAAATGTTCATGATTTCCTTTGTTTGTGTTATAACCTGACCCAAGGTCATGGGGTCTGCACCATCAGGTGCCCAGTAGCCTCACCTGAGTACGATCACGCCACTCAGATCCGCCCTTAACCTAGGGGACCTTGCAACATAAATACCCTGGCCCAAGTGTGGGCCGGGCACGGGGGACCCTTCAGGGAGTAGGAGGGTATTTGAATATATGAATAAATTGTGTGATTTTCTAAAACCGTCATCAAAAGTGAGTGGTCGCTCACCTGGGACTTTCCACTGTTATAGTACTTGCTCACAATTTCAAATAATTCATGAGATATTAACTTTCTTTGTAATAAATAGATCTTCCATACATGTGTGTGTGGACAAGATAAAATTACTGAATAGACTTAATCTAGTCTCACAACCATTCAGTACATAGAGTGACTTGTAACTATTGGAAGATGTGTTCTTCCTCCAGGTGCAGAAGAAAACAAAAATGTCATCCGTACTGCTATTCCAGCTACTTACTCAGATTAAGAATAACATTGCGAGTAGTATGAAATGTTACAGTACGTGTTGGAGACAATTTGGCAGATGTCTCCCTCCTTGAGCTGTATAAGTGCACCAGTCGTTAGTTATGATGTACAACCAAGGTAAATGGGCCATTTACACAGGGAACAGAAATTTAGTCTCCCTTGGGGCAGTTTTGCAGTTGGGTGGGGATGTCAAATTGTGTGTAATGCTCTAAGGCCACTTATGCACCTCTTAGCACCCACCTTGAAGTTGTCCTCTGAGCGGAGACCAGCGTTAAGTAAGAGGCCCAGCAGCTTTCACTGCTTGGACTCGTGATGGATCAAGGTTGGATATGCCCTCAAGCTCATAGGAAGATCCCCCCTCAGCCAGCTCCTCCAGGGTTTCCCATCTCTATCTGACCTGAGTCCAAGACTTGCTATCCTCACCCTGTCAAAACTTAGATGTCCTCCCACTTACCTCCCCAAGCAGCTTGAGCGATGATCACTGTTGGAGACTGGCTGCAGTTCCAGAGGTGACCACCTATTGGTGCTGCTGGGTCCAGGCTGCAGCCAGCCATTTGCCTGTCGCACTGAGCATTAACACTGTGTCCTCTGCCAACACAAGATGGCTGCAAATATAGTCGCTGATACACGTTTGTGTATGCGCATTGGTCTGCGCATGCACAGATAATAAACGATGCTGTGTCTTAGTGTATGTCTACCTATTTAACCACGCCTTGCAACCTTAATTTCAGAGCCGATTCTGGCCTGTGGTCCTGAAAAAAACTTTTTTTTTTTGCTGAGCGTATTTGATGTTGCCGCCTTTAGTTTGAGGTAGGAAGAGATCTGGATAATTTATGCTCGCCTGTGACCTATTTAGAGTTGATTTAATCACTTACAGACAATTGAAAGCACCCCTGCTCGAGAAAGGTGTCATGTGAGAGTACCTTTAAGAAATGAGTGTTTATTACTGCAGTGATGTCAGAGAGTGGGTGGAGCTGGGCTGTCTGTCAACCTTTCATTTTCGTTTTAGGCTATTTGCTGCCAGGTGTGTATTAGTTTCGTTTTCAGAGCTGGATAGCTGCAGTCACAGCCAGAAGGTGTATGAGTCTCTCTCTGTAACTTAAAGACTGTAAATCGATTTAAAACTAATAACAGTCGTGACTTTAACCTGATGTGCTTCTTGTAAAAGGTGTTTTACGTCGCATGAATGTTAAAAGAAAAGCTTAAAGGATTACTTAGTGTTGTATTCTTTGGGGGTTGTATTTGAATTAATGGTTGCTAAGATGTTCACTGTATGTTTTAAAAAGGTTAACTTGAGTTCATAGAATAAACATTGCTTTGCTTTAAAAAATACTTTTGCATTTCTGCTGTACCACACCTGTAGAGTGGGCTGTGTGTTCCCCATACCACAATCTAGTAAAAGTTGTGGGTCAGGTGAACTCCATGATACACTTTGGGGTTCTCTAAACCCTGGCCCATAACAAAGGTTATAGGCAAAAGTTGTTGAACTCAATGTTGAGCCCCAAGGACTGTAATGTGACTAATTGAACAATAAGGTGCTGCTCCTGCAGTTTGTGTTGGGTTTCACAGGAACATTGCAGCAGGCCAAGAACTGGCATGTGGGCATGAGAGCAAGATGCTGAGTTGAAATGGGGTCATGCTTGCATGCTGAGTGAAGGTGTTCTGCAAAGCGGTCACCCAGTGTGCATTTAGTCAGCCAATGTAGAGGATGCCGCATTGGGAGTAGGAAATACAGGAGACCAAATTGAAGGAGGCGCAAGTGAAATGTTTTAGATTAGATTTAGATTTGTTGTCACGTGTCGAGAGGTACAGTGAAATGTGTTGTTCTGCGTACAGTCCAGGCAGATCGTTCCATTGATGAAAAACATAGGACGTACGATAAATACACAATGTAAATACATGGACATGGACATCGGGTGAGATGGAGTATAGTACTACAACAGTAGAGAAGATGCAGAGAGAGATCAGTTCAGTCCATAAGAGGGCCATTCGGGAGTCTGGTAACAGCGGGCAAGGAGCTGTTTTTGAGTCTGTTAGTGCGTGTTCTCAGGCTTTTGTGTCTTCTGCTTGATGGAAGAAGTTGGAAGAGAGAATAACCCGGGGGGAGGAGTCTTTGATTATGCTGCCCACTTTCCCAAGGCAATGGGAGGTTTAGACAGAGTTAATGGACGGGAGGTGCGTTTGCATGATGGACTGGGCTGTGTTCATGATTTTCTGTAGTTTCTTACGGTCTTTGGCCAAGCAGTTGTTACACCAGACTGTGATGCAGCTGGATAGGATGCTTTCTATAGTGCATCTGTTAAAAATTGGTAAGAGTCAATGCGGGCATGCCAAATTTCCATAGTTTCCTGTGGAAGGATAGGCACTGTTCTGCTTTCTTGGTCATAGTGTTGATATGGGTGGACCAGAACAGATTGTTGGTGATGTGTACACCTAAGAATTTGAAGCAGTCAACCACCTCGGTACCATTGATGCATACACTTGGCTTCCTAAAGCTTCTTAGTTTTGCTGACATTGAGGGAGAGATTGTTGTCATTGTATCATGCAACTAGGTTCTCTACCTCCCTTCTGTACTCTGACTCATCGCTTTTTGAGATCCGACCCACTATGGTTGTGACATCAGCCAACTTGTAGGTGGAGTTGGAGCCGAATTTTGCAACACAGACTTGAGTGTATGGGGATTATAGTAGGAGGCTAAGTACCAGCCTTGCGGGACCCCGGTTTTAAGGACTGTCGTGGAGGAGGTGTCATTGTTTATCCATACTGATTGTGCCTATGTGTCAGGAAGTCAAGGACCCAGTTGCTGATGGAGGAGCTGAGTCCGAGTCCTAGATTTTGGAGTTTAGATATGAGCTTGGCTGGGATTGTGGGTTTGAAGCTGGAGATGTAGTCAATGAATAGGAGTCTGAATAGTCCTTGTTGTTGAGCTGCTCCAGGGCTGACTGTAGGGCCAGCTGTTATATTACTCTTTGGTAATATATTGTTACTCTTTGCTTCGTAATCCAGAATGATTTGATGGTGTGATTCTGAAGAAACCACCAATCTTTAACTTAAAGCAAAACTGATTAGGGGCTGATTTAGCACAGTGGGCTAAACAGCTGGCTTGTAATGAAGAACAAGGCTAGCAGCGCAGGTTCAATTCCCGTACCGGCCTCCCCGAACAGGTGCCGGAATGTGGCGACTAGGGGCTTTTCACAGTAACTTCATTGAAGCCTACTTGTGACAGTAAGCAATTATTATTATTATTTATTGATAACGATTGATTAAAATTGAGTTTGCAAAGTCCACAGAACTATAACTAGTAATCAAGTAAGCTATATTAAAGTAATAAATAATTTAACCTACACGTGCTGCTCCTATCTAATATTAACTATGCTGTGATCTATCTCTCTTACACTCTATTGTCTAGAAACCCCTAGTTAGAAGCACCGAAGAGCCTCTGAGTTCTCATATTTATAGTGGGAACTAGTGGTGCCCTCTAGTGGTTGTGTCACTGAGATGTAATAATTAGCCCTTTACTTGTCTACATATATACATATTATTACAATAGCGTCTGCTGTGGACCAGTTGTGGCAGTGTGTGAATTGCAGTGGGTCAAGGCATTCTGGGAGTATGGAGTTGATGTGCCTCATGACCAACCTCTCAAAGCACTTCATGATGATAGATGTCAAGGCTACCGGAGGGTAGTCTTTGAGGCACGTTGCCTGGTTCTTATTTGGCACCGATATGTTAGTGGTCTTCTTGAAGCAGGTGGAAACTTTGAAACGGAGTGGGGAGAGTTGAAGATGTCTGTGAACACACCCACCAGTTGGTCCGTGCAGGATCTGACAACCAGGGACTCTGTCAGGACCTGTCGCTTTCCATGGGTTCACTTTCAAGAAGACTGATCTGACTTCTGAGGCTGTGACGGTAGGTATGGGTGTGTCCGAGGCTGTTGGGGAAGTTGGCAATGGTTTGTTGGCTTCCTGCTCGAAACGAGCAGAGAATGCATTGAGTTAATCGGGGGGTGCTCTGTTGCTCGACTGTTTCACTTGAACGGATGTTTGGAGCCTTGAACAATGAGAAGGGAGGAGGTAAAGTGGAAGATGTTGCACCATCTGCAATTGCAAGGGAGGTGCTGTGGGAAGGGATAAATAATTAGGAGTGATGAAGGAGTGGGCCATGGTTTCACGGAGGGAGTGGTTGCTGTGGAATTCTGGCAGGGGATTGGGAGGGTGCGGGGAAGGTGTGTTTCATGGGGGCAACATGTTGGAGTTGGTGGGTATGTGGCTGCAAATATCCATTTGTTCTTTTATTTTTTCTGCAAACATATTTCAAATATGTACAAGTTGGTTCAATTTATCATCAAGTGTTTCAAGTGTGCATCAAAATACACAATGCACTTGTGCCATTTTTTGAAGCATTAATACTTAAAATAATAAAATTATTTAAACCTTTTGGAGCATTGGGACCTGTTCTTGGGCAGGGGGTCTCTTTACAAGGATGGGTTGCACATCAGCAGGACTAATATTCTCAGTAGAAGATTTGGTAGTATGTTGAATTTAAACTAGGCTGTCAAGGGAATGGCAACCTGAGGGGATTCAGCTATGAGAAAAACAAAGCTGGTAAAGGGAAGTAGAAACTTGGTAAATGAAAGTCAAAGGCAGCAGAAACAAATGCCAACGTCAAATAGAATCAAAATACAAAATAATGTTAAAAAGGTACAATTAAAGGCACTCTATCTGAGTGCATGCAACATTCGCAATAAAATAGGTGAATTGATGGCATAAATAGAAATAAACGGGTATAATCTGTACTTCTTGTGTGTGTATTAATCGAGAATGATTAGGGAAGGGAAATGCTGTTCATGAATATTCAACCACTGACTCGAGTGTTGCAAATGTATAATTGTTCATTGCTTTAATTTTATTTTGTCAGTATATTTCACCCTTGGACTTTCTGCTAGGATATTTACAAGAGTCTGCTTTCAGTTTTGTATTAGTACATTATTAGTCAGTCAGAAAATCTCTTGCGTCTCCAGGTAATACTCAGATGATACGTCTAAATGTGATAATCATTTAACCTACAGAATTGTCAGGTAACTGTCACAAAGTGCAATTTCCACCTTGGATCCAGACAAAGAAGACATAAAACTTCTCATTAGCCTAGATTCTCCATATGTTGTTTTGTTATGCTCTTGACTTAGCATAAGCTGCTTCCTTGATGTGCACTCTGACAAAGGAAGGTTCAGACCTGGAGATAGCTTTAACACGTTTATTAAACTGTTAACAATTCTCCTACTTGGATTCGACTCTCCTGTTAACCCTGCTATAGCTACTCAGACTGATGAACCAGTCTGCTATAATCCACGTGGTGGGTGTGATGTGTTTCAAATTAACCCTGTGTACTCACTGAGAGTCTCCACTGGAAAGAGGAAGATCATGTGTGCTGTGTACTTTTATATGGGTTGGTGTAATGCCCTCCTGTGGTAGTGTCACCTCTGTGTGTGTGTGTGTCGTGAATGCCCATTGGTTGTGTCCTATCTTACTGGCCTATTGGTTGAATGTCTGTGTGTCATGTCTCTGGTGCTCCCTCTAGTGTCTATCTAGTCTTGTGTATTTACATTAACCCCTTGTGTATTTACAGTGATGCATATCACCACATATGTGACTTAAGTTCTGTTTGAGATGTTTTACAATGTTAAATGTGCTACATAAATGCCAGTTGTTGTTCTCATTTAGGTAAACATTGTCCAATATTAAATACCTTGAAATATCGAGAAATTAATTTGAAAAACTGGGTGTTTATGTCAGAAATTGTACTTTTGTTTGTACTTTAAAATGTTTTTTTCACAGGATGCATACACACCAGCTAGGTCAGCATTTATTGCTCATTCTAATTGACCTTGAGAAGGTGGTGATGAGTCACTGCCTTGAAGCGCTAAAGTCCAAGTGATGTAGGTACACCCACAGTGCTATTAGGGAGGTAGTTCCAGGATTATGACCCAGTGACGATAAAGAAATGGTGATATAGCTCTCAGTCTGGATTGAAGGGGAGCTTGCAGGTGATGTTCCTATGCATCTGCTGCTCTTGTCCTTCTAGATAAATGTTTTTCAAACTTTTTTTCTGGGGACCCATTTTACCAACCGGCCAATCTTCGGGACCCACGCTGCTGACCTTTGGGACCCACGCCTGCCAAACTTCACAACCCACGCTAGTCGACTTTCATGACCATGCCGGCCGACCTCCATGACCCACGCGGCCGACATTCGCGACCCACCATTTTCTCTTACCTTCAAGGTAAGAGGCGAGCCTGCTTGGTCCTCATGATCTCACTCCAATCAGGTTCACGGGAGGAGAGTGTGGATTTTGTACCTCAGTTCGTAAACTCTAAGTAGCTCCCCTGTTGACTGATCATTACAGTAACTCTTCAAGCGGATGATGTTCACCGTCATTGGGATTGACTGATCACTGTTTCAATTCAGTGCTTCAATGTAGTCTAAAAGGTCAGCAGAAAACTTATAGCCATGTTTCATACACAGAGGGTGATGATGTGATGATTCCCCATGGCTTTCATTAACGTTCAGTTGTGTCCACGATTAAACCATGAGAGATCATTACAGTAATGTTTAGGGATGCAAAACAGATTGAGGTCATAGCCTTGTTCATCACCACCCAGTCAGCCGCCGCCATGCTGCGATCGCACTTTGACCCCAGGTTCAGGTCCCAAAACTCCCGGGCTGCCTGCGCACCGATGAGCGGACACGCGCGCGCAGTGGGCCCGCATTTTTTTAGCCGGTCGCGGCCGTCATTTTCAAAGCCGCTCGCAGCCAGCATTGTTAAAAGCTGGATGCTGCGGTAGTTGCCAGTGATTTCCCACCATCGGGAACGCCGCGATGGCTGGCTCCATGACCCTCCCAATATCCGCCCGCGACCCACCCGTGGGTTGCGACCCCCACTTTGAAAATGGCTGTTCCAGATGGTCGAGGTGACAGGCTTGGAAGGTGCTGTTGAAAGAACCTTGGTGAGGTGCTGCAGTGCATCTTGGAGATTGTACACACTGCCTCTGTGTGTGGGCGATGGAGGGAGTGAATGTTTCAGGTGGTGAATGGGGTGTCAATCATATGGGTTGTTTTGTTGCTTTGATTGCGTTGGGGTTGTTTTGTTGCTTTGATTGTGTTGGGCTTCTTGAGTGCTGTAAAGAGTGCAAGTAGAGAGTATTTTATTGCACTGCAGATTACAGACAGGTTTTGGGGGTCAGGAGGTGAGTTATTCACTGCTAAATTTCCAGCCTTTGATTTGTTCTTCTTGCCACGGTTTTTATGTGACTGGTCCAGTTCAATTTTTGGTCAATTATAACCCCCAGGGTGTTGATCGTGGTGGATTCAACAATGGTAATACCAAGGGGGGATGTTTGGATTCTCTCTTGTTGGAGATGATCATTGACTGGCAGTTGTATGGCACGGATGAAACTAGACACCTACTAACCCAAGCCTGAATGTTGTCCAGGCCTTCCTGTATATGGACATTTAAAAAGAAAATAATTCGCAACATATGGGTATGGGTGGCTAGACCAGCATTTGTTGCCCATCCCTAATTTCCTTTGAACTGAGTGACATACTGGACCATTTCAGAGGGTCTGGAGCTGGATCTGGACTCGCATGTCGGCCAAATCAGATAAGAATAGCAGATTTCCTTCCCTAAAGGACATTAATGAACCAGATGTTTTTTTATGGCAATCAACTTTTAATTCCAGATTTTTATTCCAGATCCAAGTTTCACTATCTTCTGTGGTGGGGCTCGAACCCAGATCCCCACAGCTTTAATCTGGATCTCTGGATTACTGGTCCAGTGATAATACCACTACACCACTGTCTCATCATGGACTGCTTTAATATCTGAGGAGTCACAAATGGTGCTGAACATTGCGCAATAGTCTGCAATTATTCAATTTCTGACCCTTTGATGGGGGAAGCAGCTGAAGAAGATTGTGTCTCAGACACTACCCTGAGGAACACCTGTGGTGAAGTCCTGGGACTGTGATTGGCTGCCAACAATCACAACCATCTTCCATTGTGCTATGTAAGACTCCAACCAATGGTGAATTTTCAGCCAATTCCCATTGACTCCAATTTTGCTTGAGCTCCTTGATGCCACACTCGATCAAAGGCTGGCCTAGTATCAAGTGTGGTCACTCTCACCTCACTTTGGATTTCAGAGGGATGATACTCTCATTACATTTTGTAGACAAATTACTTTGACTGGTTCTTCTACTGGACACCCATGGATAACAGTCAGACTGCTATGTTGTTATAGCAGTTCCCTAGTTGAGGGTTGCTGTTTTTTTTTGTTGAAGAATTATGTTCATAGAATTACCCGAGCCAATGAAGGGACTTTTGGTGAGAAAAGTGCAGCTTGCCCAATTTTCAATCCATCAATTATCAGGACAAGCTATCCCCAATGGCATTATTTTACGAGAAGTATTGTGCTGTGCGCCTTTAAGATCACAAAATGCTGTTATCAGAGCCTCTGCTCAATCAAGATTCAATTCTCCTGAAAGCCTTTTAGTTTTGTCCGAGCTTTGGCCAAAGTTTGATTGTCTTTTAATATTTTAGTTTTTTTCACAGCTGGGAGGCCTTGAATGTGATTATCTTTTTGGTTGAACTTTGCATTGTGGTGAACAATTAATTAAGATGAATGTCTGCAAGAAACACATATCCTGAGTTAATTTGTTTTCTTTTGTAGAGAAGAGAACAGATAAATCTGCAGTCTCTGGTGCTATTCGACTGCAAATCAGTGTTGAAATCAAAGGTGAAGAGAAAGTCGCTCCCTATCATATCCAGTATACATGTCTGCATGAAGTAAGTTCAGGATATATGAAGTATGGGTGATTGAGTAAGTTCAGGACATATGAAGTATGGGTGATTGAGTGATGAATTGTTGACAAATGCTAATTTTACAAAGTGATTAATCATGTGTGTCCTTATGAATGCATAGCAGTGAGAACTGGATATAATATTTTTTATAAAATGTGAAAGTAATTTGTTTGTAGACTTCTAAAAGTTTGATGTTATGTTGATTGTGAATCATGTTATTTATATCACAGGATACCAGGTTATTTTTAGTACTAAATTAAAGAAAATTACACAATGCTGCATGTAACATTGTGTCACAGGCAGGTCAGCAAGCTATTTTAAAGGTCATGTCTAATTTTCCAAGTTGAAACATGAGCAAACAGTGCATGAGAACATTGTTCTTCCACATCTGAGATTTGAATTCACATCCGACCAGGACTAGATAGTGTTCGCTTGTCTCTGTCTATCTCTTTCTTGTGTGTCTCTCTCTCCTCCTCCCCATAATGGCTGTATCTTCACAGTTCTGCTCCTAATTTGCCATTCTCACACAAAGAAAAAGTAAAGATAGCTAGTGTGAGAAATTAGGGATTTGATACAAGACTCACACATGTTTAGTGTTAAGGTGCAGAGAAGGAAATCTTTATTCTTTATTGGATCGTGTTGTAGCTAATGTGGGACTGTTAGCTCCTGCCACTGTAGGTGCCCAAATTGGAAACATGTTCCCTTCCCAGCTATGCCATGCTTTACTTGAATGAGCACACAATTCATCAAACAACATGGATTGAGAGTTTTGTAAATTTGATTAAATATCTTTTCGGGTGGTGCCCCTCAAGCAAGAGGATTGGAAATTTCAGCTGTAATGAAGAGGGTGATTTTCCTCACCCTCCTTTTCCTTTTCCTCCTAAACGTAGGGCTACACATTTTGGCCGTATTGCAATTGTTTCATTTTCTAATATCTATTTTCTATTTGACTTTTGCTGCATGGAAATTATGAGCTTAAATTCCTTTCAGTACAAGAACATTTGACAAAAACCTTTGTACTAACAGTTGTGAGTTTGTGGAGCTGTTTGACAAAATATAAGAATGAAGGAACATGGGGATTAGATTTTTCAAACAGGCTTTCATATTTGAAAGGCTTTTCATATTTCTCGCAAAATTATATCACTTATTTCATTTCAGAAATTGTGTTCCTTTGTGTACATAGATATATAAACATATGGTGGCATGTACTCCCTGCTCTATTGATCTTTCTTCTTTGAACCTCCTGTGATTTTCCAAAAATATTGAATTCAGAGAGGATTAGAAGTAGAATCAGCAGTTGTCTCACTGGCTCAGTCAGTTTATTATGGGAGTGATGGAGCCCTACAGATCACAAATTTGCAGATATAATTCCCTGTTTGTTCAGTTAACTGATCTTAGTTGCGTGGGCAGGAGTTGTATTACAGCGAACATCAATGCCCCAACAACAATGACTTGCATTAATAGCATTTTTGATTTGTCAAGGAAAACTGCTGAATACTAGTTTTTAAATCTTTTAGTGATTCCCTGAAGTATAATCTTTTATCAAATGAATAGATCTTTACTGTCAATGCTCTCCCATCCCTGCTGGTCTGACTGAATCTACCATAACCCCAAAATTCACGAGCATCATTACGGTATTTTGAACAGTACTCGGCTGAGGATTTTGAAGATACCTTTCTGGCAGTATTCCTGATTGTCTCAGCATTGATTAGACATTGATAGCAGATGAGAACTGGCAGGTTTAAACCCCGGTTTCAGTTGTCTCCTTAACATGACTTAGTCATAGATGTTTACAGAATGGAAACAGGCCCTTCGGTCCAGCTTGCCCATGCCACCCAGTTTCTATCACTAAGCTAGTCCCACTTACCCGCATTTGGCCTATATCCCTACAGAGAGCCGACTGCACCTGGTATTCCCAGGCGGTCTCCCATCCAAGAACTAACCAGGCCTGTCTGTTCAGCTTCCACAATCAGATGAGATCAGGCATTTTCAGACTAGCATGGCCGTAGTCAAGACTAGTATGGTCATAGTCCTTGTGTCTCATGTCTATATGAAGAAAGAATACAGCCCAATTGAAATAAATAACTATGTAGTGACAGAAGAAAATTCTATTTGGATACCCAAATTGAAACAACTTGCATTTATAAAGGGCTGCCTTGCGCAAGAAGACATTTGGCACACTTAACAATAAGGAGGAAAGAGTGTACACCAGCATGGGGAAACAGGAGGACAATAAAGATATTAAGATGGGGAATACAAATTTTTTTCAAAATTCTTTTACGGGATGTGGGTGTCACTGGCTCGACCAACATTTATTGCCCATCCATAGTTAGACCATAAGAACATAACAAATAGGAACAGGAATAGGCCATTTAACCCCTCAAGCCTGCTCCGCTATTCAATAGAATCAGGTGTCATGTAAGAGTACCTTTAAGAAATGGGTGTTTAAGAAATGGGTGTTTATAAGGCAAAGCAAGGAGCTGCATAAGGATCACTCTGCAAACTAAAGACTGTCTCCAAATCAATTGGGTGATTTCAAAGTGAATTTAAACCTGATCTCTGTGTTAAAAAGGGTCTTTTGTCTTCCGGATGTTGTTTTGGAATTTATTAAGGGTTATCTATCGAGTACTGTATTCTTTGGGGATTTATTGGTGTTGATAGTTGTTAAGTTGTTTACTGTGGGTTTATAAAGTGTTAACTGGTTTCATAAATAAATATTGTTTTAATATAAAAGTACTGCATAGCTCTGTTGCACCACACTTGTAGAGTGGACCGTGTGCTACCCATACCACAATCTTGTCGTAGGTCAGGTGAACTCCATGATACACTTTGGGGTTCTCCAAACCCTGGCCCATAATACAGGGCTGATTCTACATTCCTCATGTCCACTTTCCTCCCCTTTCCCCGTAACCTTTGATTCCCTTACTGATTAAGAACATATCTATCTCATCCTTAAATATACACAAGGACGCTGCCCCACAGCTCTCTGTGGCAAGGAGTTCCAAAGAGCCGCAAGCCTCTGAGCAACAACCTGCTCACAGACGCTCAGTTTGGGTTCCGCCAGGGTCACTCAGCTCCTTACCTCCTTACAGTCTTGATTCAACCATGGACATAAGAACTGAATGCCAGAAGTGAGGTGAGAGTCACTTTCCTTGACATCAAGGCATTTTTGACCGAGTGTGGCATCAAGGGCCCGAGCAAAACTGGAGTCAATGGGAATCAGGGGGAAAACTCTCCATTGGTTTGAGTCATACCTGGAACAAACGAAGATGGCTGTGGTGGTTGGAGGTCAATCATCTCAGCTGCAAGGGCAGCACGGTGGCCTAGTGGTTAGCACAACCGCCTCACGGCGCTGAGGTCCCAGGTTCGATCCCGGCTCTGGGTCACTGTCCGTGTGGAGTTTGCACATTCTCCCCGTGTCTGCGTGGGTTTAGCCCCCACAACCCAAAAAAATGTGCAGGGTAGGTGGATTGGCCACACTAAATTGCCCCTTAATTGGAAAAAATAATTGGGTAATCTAAATTTATAAAAAAAAAAAAAAATCATCTCAGCTGCAGGACATCACTGCCAGTGTTCCGCAGGGTAGTGTCCGAGGCCCAACCATCTTCAACTGCTTCATCAATGACCTCCTTTCCATCATCAGGTCAGAAGTGGAGATGTTTGGGCAGCACGGTTTGGCAGCGGGTAGCACTGCTGCCTCATGGCGCCGAGGTCCCAGGTTCATTCCTGGCTCTGGGTCACTGTCTGTGTGGAGTTTGCACATTCGCCCCATGTTTGCGTGCGTTTCACCCTCACAATCTAACGATGTGCAGGCTAGGTGGATTGGCGACCCTAAATTGCCCCTTAATTGGGAAAAATGAATTGGGTACACTAAAATTTAAAAAAAAAAATAAGTGGGGATGTTTGCGGATGACTGTACCCGTCCAGCACCCTGGCTTACCTGGACCACCCTTCTTGAAAAGTGGAATAACATTAGTTGTTCTCCAGTCCTCTGGCACTACCCCCATGGCCACAGAGGAATTAAAGACTTGCAAAAAAAACCCTGCAATGTTTTGGAGTGGAGAAAAAGGAGCAAAGAGACAGAAGTCCAAGTTTAGAAGGGTGTCGGTTCCATACCGGAATGTAAATCAAAAGGATGTAAAGTGGAACACGGCCATGGAGAGATTTGTAAACTGGATCAAAAATTTCAAGCTCACGGGCAATGGATGGCCAGTGAAGTTTAGAGAGGATGGGAATGATGAGAATGTGGAACAAAATGCTTGTGAGGGCTTGATCTCTGGCTCTTTGGATGAGTTCCTATGTCAAAGGGCATTAGAGAAAGGTGAATCTTAATTTGGTGAAGGAATGGACAAGTTCTCCAGTAGATGGGCAGCAATGGCTGTGGAAGCAGACAGTGTCTCAAATCAGGAAAACATTTATTTTAAATCCAGTTACATTTTATCTAATGCAGCTGGTTTGTGGTGATGAGATTCAGCGTGTGTAAGAAAACAATGGCTAAGCTTGAGACAATATTTTACATGCCACTGAGCCATTACCTTTTTATCCTCCTCCATGGAAGGGAATATTATGGTGATCCATTTTAATTATTTATGTCAAAATTGTGCAACCATAACAACTTGGAATGGCTTCACAATTTCACAATGTCATGGATGCTGCAACTATTTTTTGAAACACTCTGCTTACTTTCAAAAGTTAGATACGAGTGGAAAATGCTTGGTGCTCTGGATTACATGCTGTACTTCTAAATGTTGCTTAATGCTAAACTTCTCAGCATTCCTCTTTTGCAGAACCTTTTCCACTCTCTCACAGACCTTCAGAGTAGTGGGGTTGTAAAAATACCAGATGCAAAAGGTGATGATGCATGGAAGGTTTATTTTGATGAGACTGCACAAGAAATAGTGGATGAGTTTGCGATGCGTTATGGCATAGAATCCATTTACCAGGCAATGACGTAAGTTTAAAACATAATGTTGAGGAGGACGAGTGATAACTTAAAGAAGAAATAAAACCTGAGCATTCCTATTCACCAAATAATGCAATGAATAGAATAAGATTGCAATGGAAACCAGCTCAAATAAAGTCTAGTGGTTCAACAGTTATTTTATGGCATGCGTCTTAATGAGCGCAATAGCCTGAGAACAGATATTAGGCCTGACCTTTACTTGGGACAGGAATCAGCAGCCCGGTGCTGAGGCAGGTGGCACTGTCCTGGCAGTGTGGTAATACCACTGTATATATATATATATATATATGTGTGTCTGCCTCTATTAGGGGATGTACAATAGTACCTGCTATTACAGGTTTGTTGGTAAGCCCCTGCATAGTTTGTCAGTAAGCCCCTGCCGGCTAGCTCCGTCCACAGGGAGCAGTATAAATATCCATGAGGTCTCCTGAGCTGCCATTTTACAGCTCCACTTGAGGGAATAACATCTCACGGTAATAAAGCCTCTTTTGTACCGTTTCATGTTTCTGTGTGCAATTGTTAGCGCATCAGGCAGCATGACCCAGAAACTCTGAAATCCAAAGCCCTGTATACAAGCACCTGGTTAGTTTCCCACCTCAACACAGATGGATATGGCAGCTGGCCAGCCAATAGAATGCCATGTGGCAGGAGGCTGCCACCTGCGACCAAAATCACAGGGAAGAGGATTGGGAGGATCCTGTACTGGGTGATGGAGCGCCTGAAACCAGGAGGCCTAAAATTTCCTTGTGTGAAGCCTCCCTTGTCCCAGAAGGAAAGTGGAGCAGAAAGACTTATCTGCATGGTCCTCTTGTGGCCCTGTCTCTTCTCCTCACAAGTTAAATCTGGCAGGCCACAGTGGCTTATCTACCCAAACTACCATTTAAGATAGCAGATGAAACCTGATGACAATCTGCATATTTAGTTTCCAGTGGGTGCCCTTTAAATGGAAAGGTTATGGGATGCCGGCTGGTTAGTCTTTCGGGCAGTTTTATCTGCCTGTCCACCTGGTGTTCGCTCAGTCAATTGGATTAAAATTACCCTTAGCATTTTGGCTAAAAATAAATGAATAATATAATTACTTGAATGTTATTGTGCGATTTTACTTGCTGAAATTTTCATGTTTTTTTTGTGAGGGAGGAGTTAATATCCACGGCTTGTAAGCTGTCTGATACAACACAAAAGATGTACAAAGCAGATATTTCAAATTGAAATAGCTGAAAGAAGGCTATGAACTTCAGAGTGAGCTGTGAGATGGGGAAAAAGTACAAATGTTCGGCAATCCGAAATAAAAACATCTTCTGAGATAAGATGGATTAATGTGTCACATAGGCATCTATGTCTTTACCTGAAATGTCAACCTATTTTCAGATGCCAGCTGACCTTATGTTATTTATGATCAATTTGTTTCATATTAAAACTGAAAGTGAGTTTTTTTTTATTATCATGGGTTACAAACTTTGGCTTTGCTGGAGGTATTTGAAAAATGTAGCAGTAAGCTTAAAGCTTTTTTTGTTTCCATTGTGAATGAGTACTAAATATCTAATTGTATGCTTCTGCCGTTGCAGGCATTTTGCTTGTTTGTCTTCTAAGTACATGTGCCCTGGAGTGCCAGCAGTAATGAGTACCTTGTTAGCTAATATCAATGCATACTATGCACATACCACTGCCTCTACCAATGTATCTGCCTCTGACCGCTTCGCTGCTTCAAATTTTGGGGTATGTTCTTGCGTACAGTTGCTTCAGATTTTGTGTCACTTATTTTTATTTACATTTTCATCAACTGTTATCCTGCGAGTCTGTTATTTTCCCATGTTATACATCATTTCCAAATTCAGGGGGTGATCACACTGGCATTTTGCTCCAAGGTGCTCACAGGGATGACCAGTTCCAGATCTGTGAGAGCAGTACCAGTTGACTTGCCCTTGCTCTGTGTTCTTCTCCTGATTTCCACACACAGCTTCTCTGAAACAGTCGAGATGAGATTGAGAAGCTCCTGGGTGAGGAGGCTTAAACGAGAAAACCAGTGTGGATTTTCCCACCGTGTTGAACAAGACTCTGTCCAATTTAAAAGGGAAAGCGAGACACAGACAGTCAGCTAGAGGGACAGAGCCTAAAGAAGTCTTCAAAGCCAGAAATCCATAGACCATAAAAAGGCACCCGATCTCCAGTTTAAACAAAAGACCTGGCCACCCCTTCCCACAGAGATTGGGACCCTCCCACGACGCAAAGATTGGGACAATCCACCCTCCTCATCCAAGGCTCCGGCTCCCCCCCTCATCCGAGGCTCCGGCTCCCCTCCTCATCCGAGGCTCCCGCCCCCCTCATCCGAGGCTCCGGCCCCCCTGCTCATCTGAGGCTCCCGCCCCCCTCATCCGAGGCTCCGGCCCCCCTGCTCATCTGAGGCTCTCTCCCCCCCCCCCCCCCCTTCCCCTCAGCCGCAGCAGCCCCCTTCCTGGTCAGATACTCGACCTTCCTCCTCATCACTGGCACCCCCCACCCCATTTTCCAGGTTCCAGCCCAATTACCCTTCACAGACTTCGACCCAACCCATCTTCCAGAAGCAATGGAGTGAGGTCCCCCTCCCAATGGAGCCCCCCACGGGTCCGCGCCTTGCACTGCCAAGTTGACACTGCCAGGTGGCAATGCTAGGACACTGCCCAGCCATATCCCTCGCCACCCAGAGGCTGTACCTGACTGTGTGCCCCCAGCGTGGTCGTCACAACTGGTTTTTGTCTCTGAAAACAGTCGTGATTCGCTCTGGTGTGATGGGTGGGTGGGAACATACAGTGAGAGCGGAAGTAGTGGTGTTAAGCCCACTAATCACACTTAAATGTATTACAAAATATACGTATCACCATAGGCGTGAGCCTAATCATGCCATTAGCGGCGGGGGGCTGGGGGGGGCTGGAGAAGATCTCACTCTGGATTCTTGCCGGAGCAAATTGCGTTTTTGGCCTCTTGCAAGATTTAGCAGTCATTACGGAATTTGCGCCCATGGCTAACATTTTGGCTAAATCGCAGCCACTGGGTGGGATACAGAGTACCATCATTGCCAATCATGCTTCAATTTGCTATATGTGTTCTAAATAAATGCATATGGTTTGTATTATTTCATTAATATAACCATAAGAATAACTCAGCTGTTTGTGTTTGTTATGTAGCTTGATATCAAGGTTATATTTAGAGAATTATTTGTTTTTACTCCTGTCGGCTGTTTAAGTATTGCATAAAACAGTTTATTTTACATTATGCTAATTCATTAACTGTCATTTAGCAACTGCTAGGTGCACTAATTCATATTATTAAAACCTTTAACAATAACTAGGTGCTGAGAAGGACTAGAATTCAGCCTAAGTCATATTTATACTTTTGTTCAAAATAGATGAAAAACAACACAAAGGGGAAAACATTTACAGACTAGTTTTGGTGATTGAAAGGAGAAACCATAAAAAGTAGTTCGTAAAATTGTAAACAAAATGAGTAAAGTCATTAAAAAGTAATTAGATTTCCAAATATGTTGCCATGCAATAATAACACTTCCAACATGCTTTGTCTATTGTAGATTATGGCTTTTAATGGCAAGAACTTTCATTTTTGTACAGTAGTCATTCTAATTATTTATTTCTGTATTAACAAATCAGAAAGAAAGATTTGTGAAACTACTTGACCAACTACACAATTCTCTTCGCATTGACCTGTCCATGTATAGGGTGAGTGAAAATTGTGTTTCCTACCTAATGAATATACAACAGAAAAATACTGCATAATAATTTCCTCAGTAAACTCTGCACCTTTTCTTGGTAATCCAATGTGACAGTGGAACAGAAAACATCAGACTTAACTGGATACTACATTGCCTCTGTCATTATAAATCTCAGCACTTCAGTTGAGCTGATCATGATGTTTGCATTCAACAGTCAAAAAGAGATGAGTGGAAGTATATTTACAGAACTATTTTTGTTGTGATTCTGCTTTGCAAACTACTCGAGCTCAACTTGTTATGGGTTTTGATGTCATTAGAGCCTCTTCTTGAGTTACTGTTTTGTGCCTCGCTGCTTGTTTCCCATTTGAATTTAAAAACACTCACATTTTCACATTCATGAGAAATGTTTTCAACATGTACTAATTTCCCATCAATGGGTCTCTATTAAGGGGCCTCACGGTAGCATGGTGGTTAGCATCAATGCTTCACAGCTCCAGGGTCCCAGGTTCGATTCCCGGCTGGGTCACTGTCTGTGTGGAGTCTGCACGTCCTCCCCGTGTGTGCGTGGGTTTCCTCCGGGTGCTCCGGTTTCCTCCCACAGTCCAAAGATGTGCGGGTTAGGTGGCTTGGCCACGCTAAATTGCCCGTAGTGTAAGGTTAATGGGGGGATTGTCGGGTATACGGGTTACGTGGGTTTAAGTAGGGTGATCATTGCTCGGCACAACATCGAGGGCCGAAGGGCCTGTTCTGTGCTGTACTGTTCTATGGTTCTATGGGTCAACTGAGCTATCACAGGTTATATCAAATGGAAATACAGCTCCATGATTAAATGGAAAACAATTGGAGTTAAAAAATATATTTTGGTGCCAACATCATTAACCAATTGGAAAGTAGGTAATTGACTCATTTATCCAACTTTTCTTAATTACTCTGGAATATTGTGAGTTGTATTCGGGGAAAATGTGCATAAAGCTGCAATATAGCAAGAAAATTTACATTATTGAATGCATCGTGAGAAAGTTTGATACTGGGCAAACATTTATTGAGTTGTTCATGAATTTACATTATTGAAGATTGCAGTTATACTTATTAAAGATTCATACCTTTCCAGGTTATAGTAATGTATAATCTGTTGTTGGACTGTTAATTCAAATCTGACCAGTCAGAGAAGTTAGGCTTGACTATGGCTTTATCAGTTCTGTTCACGTTGTTCTTCCATACAAAGGGTTTAACTTGTTAGAAAGTTGCCTTTGATTTCTTACTCTTATTTTCTGCGCTGACCACAACTTTGATCGATTTCCATAGTTCAGGTGTTATTTGTCATGTAGGACAGGATCCTAGACACTAAGAAGGATCTTGTCATTGTGTCACTACAGCATCTGAAGAAGCAGTCAGTTATTCAAAGGGACAGAATAGGCTTGCAGGTGGAAGGCCTAAGAACATGAGTCTTTGTAACTCACTGATATAAAGGGAGAGGAGGCTTTCTATGAGCCAGGATATCCATCAGGAGCCTCTGGGGCCAGAACATCAGTACTAGGTCTTCCCCTCTTTTCCATCAAGCAATCCATGGAAACACCAATAAAAAGACTGAGCAAGAGGAAAATGGGCCAAGATACATGGACCCACCTTCTCAAGGGAATTTATATCCTGTGGTTGGAGAAGAAATGGTCAGTCGTAGTCCCAGCTATGGGAGAAGAAAATACAGGGAAGCAGCAATTGTTGTTCCGTTGCTACCACGACCCAATTTGCTGTGGGTCAGGAGAAAAGAAAATCCAGTTCTGTTTCTTAGAATCAGCTTTAGCTTTTTGTTGTGAAATATTGAGATGAACCTTGCGATAATTGGCAACTCCGCTCCAATTTACTGACCTTGCATGAGAGCGCCACATTTCTCACCTGGACTTCCGAACTGGGTTTATGAGAAATGCGCTGCATTGAGTCCTTTTTCATTGTGCAGGAGTGTCGAGGGAAGCAAAGCCACCCATCCATTTATAGCACAAGCTGCCGTATACCGGTACGTTTAAATGTCCAAACGCAATTTTGACAAGCTATGTAGAGAAGGTAAGTGTGTAAAGTAACAAGGTTAAGGAGAGTCACAGGAGCTCAGGAGAGAAGTCTGGTGGTCAGGGGGGTAGTTGGGAAGTGTTGGAAAGATAATTGATGGGGGATAGTCAAGGGTTGGGGGGAGGGGGGTTAGTCAGAAGATCCAGTGAGGAGTCAGGGATCAGTAGTATAGTTACGCTGGAGTTAGAACTGGTTCGAATTCTTATAACATTTCTTGGGTAACTTCTCGCAAGCGAGTCAGAACCATCCTAAATCTGTGATTGTACCTCAGAGTTGCGGAAAGTTCCAGACATAGGGATAATGCCTAATGAAAGTTGAAACTTTAATTGAGACATCAGAGCTTGGGACTTCAATGTTCATTTTCAAGAGTGGCTCGATAGCACCACTACAGATGGAGCTGGCCAAGTATTAGCTGCTAGACTGAGTCTGTGGCAAGTGGTGAGGGAACCAACAAAAGGGGAAAACATACAACCTCATCCTCACCAACCTGCCTACTGCAGATGCATCTGTCCATGACATGACAGCATTGAAGGAATGACCACCACACAGTTCTGGTGGAGACCAAGTCCCATTTTCACATGAAGGACACAATCCATTGTGTTGTGTGAGATAGATTTTGAACACATCTAGCAACTCAAGACTGGGCAACCATGAGGTGCTGTGGGCCATCAGCAGCAGCGCAATTGTACTCGACCACAATCTGCAAACTCATGGCTTGGCATATCTCCCACTGAACCATTAATATCAAGCCACAGAATTAACCCTGGATACGATGAAGAATGCAGGAGGGCATGCCAGGAGTAGCACCAGACATGCCTAAAAATTAGCAGACAACCTGATGGAGCTACAACACAGAGCCACTTCAGTGCCAAATAGCATAAGCAACAAGTGATGGACAGAGCTAAACGATCCCACAAGCAATGGGTCAGATCAAAGCTCTGCCACATCCAGTCGTGAATGGTGGTAAATAATTAAACAGCTTACTTGGGGAAGATACTCCACAAACATGCCCACCTTCAATAATGGGGGAACCCTGCACCGCAGTGGAAAAGACGAGGATAAAGCATTTGCAAGAAGCTTAAGCCAGAAGTGTCAAGTGGATGATCCACCTCAGCCTCCACCGGAGGTCCAGAGCATCAGGGATGCCAGTCTTCATACCTGTAGATTCACTCCATTTAACATCAAGAAATGATGATCCAGCAGAGGGCAGCAGAGCGGAGCTTCTAATTGGCTGTTGCAGGGAAAATTTGCATCAGTGCATTGCGGTCACTGTATCCAGAACGTGTACCTGAGCAAGACACCCTTCGTGTTCAAGTGAAGGCAAGCATCCAGCAGAGGACAGCAGAGCGGAGCTGCTAATTGGCTGTTGCGGTGAAAATTTGCATCAGTGCATTGCGGTCACTGTATCCAGAACGTGTACCTGAGCAAGACACCCTTCGTATTCAAGTGAAGGCAAGCATCCAGCAGAGGACAGCAGAGCGGAGCTGCTAATTGGCTGTTGCGGGGAAAATTTGCATCAGTGCATTGCGGTCACTGTATCTAGAAGGTGGTTTGTGGAGGAGCTGAGGTCAAGTGACAGTTAAACCCCAAACACTTCTTCAGTGTTTCCCTCCCTACCTCCTCCTCTAACCCAAAAAACACACAATCACTGGATTTTAGTGAGGCATTTGATAAGGTTTCCCATGGTCGGCTTATGAAGAAAGTAAGGAGGTGTGGGATCGAGGGAAATTTGTCCAATTGGATAAGTAACTGGCTATCACATAGAAGACAGAAGACAGAGGGTGGTGGTGGATTTTCAGACTGGAGACCAGTTACCAGCGGTGTACCACATGGATCACAGGGTCCTCTGCTAATTGTGATTTTTATCAATGACTTGGAGGAGGGGGCTGAAGGGTGGGTCAGTAAACTTGCTGATTGGTGGAGTAGTGGATGAGATGGAGGGCTGTTGTAGGCTGCAAAGAGACATTGATAGGATGCAGAGCTAGGCCGAAAAATGGCAGATGGACTTTAACCCGGATAAGTGCAAGGTGATTCATTTTGGTAGAAAACATTTGAATGCGGATTACAGGATCAACGGCAGGATTCTGAAGAATGTGGAGGAACAGAGAGATCTTGGGGTTCATGTCCACAGATCTCTGAAGGCTGCCACTCAAGTGGATGGAGCCGTGAAGAAGGCCTATAGTGTGTTAGTGTTTATTAACAGAGGGCTTGAGTTGAAGAGCCGCGGGGTTATGCTGCAACTGGACATGACCCTGGTGAGACCACATTTGGAGTATTGTGTGCAGTTCTGGTCACCTTACTATAGGAAGCATTGGAAAGGGTGCAAAGGAGATTTACCAAGATGCTGCCTGGTTTGCAGGATAGGTCTTATGAGGATAGGTTGAGGGAGTTAGGGCTTTTCTCTTTGGAGCGGAGGAGGATGAGAGGCGACTTAATAGAGGTTTATAAGATGATGAGGGGGATAGATAGATAGAGTGGACGTTCAGAGACTATTTCCTTGGGTGGATGTAGCTGTTACAAGGGGGCATAACTATAAGGTTCAGGGTGGGAGATATAGGAGGGATGTCCGAGGTAGGTTCTTTACTCAGAGAGTGGTTAGGGCGTGGAATGGACTGCCTGCTGTGATAGTGGAGTCGGACACTTTAGGAACTTTCAAGCAGTTATTGAATAGGCACATGGAGCACACCAGAATGACAGGCAGTGGGATAGCTTGATCTCGGTTTCAGACAATGCTCGGCACAACATCGAGGGCTGAAGGGCCTGTTCTGTGCTGTTCTGTTCTATGTTCTAAATGGCTAAAGGCACTGGATATTGCAAAGGCTATGAGCCCTGACAATATTCCGGCAATAGTACTGAAGGGTTTTGCTCCATAACTTACTGCGCCTCTAGCCAAGCTGTTCCAGTACAACTACAACACTGGCATCTATCCAGAAATGTGGATGATTGCCCAGTTATGTCCTGTGCACAAGAAACAGGACAAATTCAACTTGGCCAATTATCGCTCCATCAATCATTACTCTTGATCATCAGTAAAGTGATGGAAGGTAGCCATTAACAGTGCTATCAAGTGGCACCTGCTTAGCAATAACCTGCTCACTGATGCTGAGTTTGGGTTCCACCAGGGCCACTCAACATCTGACCTCATGACTGCCTAAACATGGATAAAAGAGCTGATCTCCAGAGGTGAGGTGACAGTGACTGCCCTTGACACCGAGACAGCATTTTACCGAGTGTTGGTTCAGAGAGCCCTAGTAAAACTAGGGTCAGTGGGAGTCAGGGAGAAATGTCTGTTGGTTGGAGTCATACCTGGCACAAAGGAAGATGGTGGTTGTTGTTGGAGGTCAATCTTCTCAGCTCCAGGACATCGCTTCAAGAGTTCCTCAGGATAATCACCGAGGCCCAATCATTTTCAGCTGCATCATCAGTGACCTTCCTTCCATCATAAAGTCAGAAGTGCGGATGTTCACTGATGATTGCAAATGTTCGGCACCATCTGTGACACTTCAGATACTGAAGCAGCCCATGTGCAAATGAAAGACCTGGACAATGCAATACCTGGACTGAAAAATAGAAGATAAGATTCATGCCACATACATGCCAGGCAATGACTAATTCCAACTAGAGAGAATTTAACCATCACCCCTTGACTTTTAATGGCATTACCATCACTGAATCCCCCATTATCAACATTCTGGGGGTTGACCAGAAACGAACTGGACTATCCATATAAATACTGTGGCTTGATGAGGTCAGAGACTGGGAAATCTACAGCGAATAACTCACCTTCTGAATCCCCAAAGCCTGTCCACCATCTACAAGGCACATGTCAGGTGTGCAATTGAATACTCTCCACTTGCCTGGATGAGTGCAGCTCCAACCACACTTATTGACACCATCCAGGACAAAGCAGCACGCTTGATTGGCACTCCATCCACAAACATTCATTTCTCTGTCACCAATAAACAGTGGCAGCTGTGTGTACCATCTGCAAGATGCATTTCTGAGGCGCACCAAGGCTCCCTGGACAGCACCTTCCAAAACCCACAAACATTGCCAAATAGAAGGACAATAGCAGCAGACACACGGGAACACCACTACCTGGAAGTTCCACTCCAAGTGTCTCACAATCCTGACTTGGGAATATAATGCCATTCCTTCAATGTCACTGGATCAAACTCCTGGAGCTCCCTCTCTCGCAGCATTGTGGATGTACCTACACCACGTGGACTGTAGTGGTGCACCAAGACAGCTTACCACCACCTTCTCTCAAGGGAAAGAGAAATTAGGGATAGGCAATAAATTCTGATCCGGCCAGCATCACCTACATCCTATGAATGATTTTTTAAAAAGCTGTGTGTGAGTGCTGTGCTCAAAGCAAAAGGGAAACTAAGACTGGGTGACATAACACATTTCCTTTCTAATAATGTCATACTATTATCACTGAAAGGTACACTTCTGGTCAATTCTCATGGAGTCCTTGCATTTGGACTTCCATGGAGACCCCAGTGCATCTTCTGGGGTATGACTATCCTAGGCTGGAAGACCTAAACCTATAGTGAAAATGTAATCAATATGTATGATATTCTTCAGTCAAGTATTATTAAGGCAAAAATAATTTTAAAGCGGTAGTTCCTAACCCTTTGGTTAATGGAGTGTATTGTATAAGAAGAAGAAATATTGTGCAATAAGTAGGAGGTCTAAATAAGAAATCTGGATCGACGCAAGCCTGGTGGGCCGAAGGGCTTGTTCCTGTGCTGTAATGTTCTTTGTTCTATGCGATTTGGATTGTTTTGGATCAAAGTTTAACACTAATACAAGAGCTCAATCACGTCATATTGAACTCTTATAAACCAGTTACGGATTCAGCAATTGCTTTCAATGAGAAAGTTTTTTTACCATCTATTCTATATTCCACCCCAGATTACTTGCACTCATTATCGCTAATATAAATTTGGCCATCTTGTTTTGTTCAATCCCAAGTTATATATAAAGTAAGTTGTTCAGCAGAAAATTAAATCTTGCTTGAGTGTTAAGGAGCGGGATTCTCCGACCCCCCCGCCAGGTCGGAGAATTGCCGGGGGGGCGGCGTGGATCCCACCCCTGCCGGCCGCCGAATTCTCCGGCACCCCCCCCCCCTCTCCCCTCCCAGCGATTCTCCGACCTGCGATGGGCCGAAGTCCCGCCCGTCCTTTGCCAGTCCCGCTGCCGTAAATTAGACTAGGTCCCTTACCAGCAGGACCTGATGGCGTGGGCGGGCTCCGGGGTCCGGGGGTGGGGGGCACGGCGCGATCTGGCCCCGGGGTGTGCCCCCACGGTGGTCTGGCCCGCGATCGAGGCCCACCAATCCACGAGTGGGCTTGTGCCATGGGGGCACTCTTTTCCTATGCACCGGCCGTGTCAGCCTCCGCGATGGCCGACTTGTAGGTGAACACCCCCTGCGCATGCGCGGGGATGACATCAGCAGCCACTGACGCTCCTGCACATGCGCGGACCCGCGCCGGCCGGCGGAGTCCCTTCGGCCCCGGCTGGTGCAGCCCAAAGACCTTCCACGCCAGCTGGCGGTGCACAAAACACTCTGACGCCGGCCTAGCCCCTGAAGCTCTGGAGGAGTCTGCACATTTGGTATGGGCCGACGCCGGAGCGGTTTACGCCACTCCATCCCACCGGGACCCGCCGGGTACGGGAGAATCCTGCCCAAGGAGTCTAGAATGAGTTGTGCTTTGTGTTGAAAATTTAATAGAAGTGGACAATTACCTACAGATTTAATATGCATTTAAAAACGTGTAATTTCAAGTTTATGTTTTATTAGTCTCAATTTGATGTAAAAAAAATAATTTGAAAGCTTGTTTTATTTAACAGAACAATTTCCCAGCAAGTAGCCCTGAGCGATTGCAAGATCTGAAATCTACAGTTGATCTCCTGACCAGTATAACCTTCTTCAGAATGAAGGTATTCTCTTTCTACTGTCATTATGTTCTGCAGATTCTGTAAAATTTAAACCACGATTAATAGTTTCAAATTCATAAAGGAAGAAAATGAGTCTGTTTGATGGTTCTGTGCGTTCTTTAATAACTCATACATTTTCTCTCCTTTTAGGACTTCCTTCTGCTGTGATTTTGTAATTTTATTTCTTGTATGTTATGAATTCCTTAGAAAAGTTACCCCTTTCTCTTCCTTCTATCTCTTCTTTCCACCTTCTGCCTCATTTTCCTACCTTCTGCATCCTCTTGCCTCCCTCTGTCTCCTCTTCCATCCTTGTTCAACCCCCTGCTTTTCCCACATTTAGGTCCTCTCTATCTCCCTCCTTTATCTCTCATTCTCCTTCCTTTTGTATTTCCTCTTCTCTCCGCATATTTTCCTTTCCTCTCTCCTTCCCTCTCTTCTCTTTCTACCCCTCCTTCTGACCCTCCTCTCCTTTGCCTTCCTCTCTTCCCTGTTCTTTTTACCACTCCCTATATTTTCCACCTTCCCTCCACAAACATCATGAGTCATACTCCTCCTCCTTTCTGTGTCCCCCCGCTAATGTGCAATGTCACACTTTATAAACTATATTTTGAATCTCTCACATGCTTCACGGAGTAGTATAACGGAATCAAACATTAGATTGAGATTATATCCTCATTAGGTTTCTTCAATTGCTCAGTTGCTGTTCAGTTTAAAATAAAGAATTGCTAGAAGCTACATTTAGGTATTCAAATTAAGAATCATTAAATTTATAAATGTGGGCTGCAATTCTCCCGTTTGAAGACTTAAGTGCTCCCGCCAACAGGTAATCAGGAATATTTCCCGTTAGCAGTAGGAGCGACGCTGACGTGCCATTTAATGGCACTTGCAAATTTTTTTTCCACAGGACCAAGCTCTACTTTGGCTCTGAGAGGAGCGATCCCTAAAATCTCTGACAGTCCTGGTTCTCAGAGATGGGGGCACTGTTTTTAAAGGGCACCATGATCTCAGAATACTGTTGCAGCCTCCCACCAATTGCTGACAAGGCCCCTCCCCCAGCACCGTTCCTTCCCCCCCCCCCCCCCACACACACACACACACACACACACACACACACTCCCCCACCACTTCATGCCCTGTCCCCCTTGGCATTGTCAACTTGGCTCCTTGCACTCCAAAGAGCGAAGGTTGGTGGTGGGGGGGGGGGGGGGGGGGGCGGCGGCAAGGGGGTGAGCACCCTCCCACACTTGTCTCCAGGGTGCTGAGGGGGTGGGTCCTTCAGGCGAGGTGTGGGTTGGGGGGGGCTTGGGCTGGGCTTGAGGGGTTCAGGTCAGGGGTCTTTCCTGGGTGGGAGTCGTTTGACTGCTTGGCAAAAGCTGGGGCATACCATACTGCAAAAGCTAGTGGTAAGCTGGAGGATCGGGAGAACTTTAAGGTTCAGCAGAAGGCTACTAAAAATAAAATCAAAAGAGCTAAGATGAACTATGAAAAGAAACTAGCCGAAAATATATGCACTGATACCAAGGACGCGATTCTCCGCCCCCCAAGCCGGGTGGGAAAATCGCGCTACACGCCGCTCGGAGAATCGCCGCTCGCCATTTCTCCTGGTGACCGGTGATTCTCCGGCCCGGATGGGCCAAGCGACCCCGACGGGTTTACGCCGGCGGCAACCACACCTGGTCGCTGCCGGCGTGAACAGCACGCGACAGGTAAGTGGGGGGCGGAGAGGGGATCGAGCGCCACGGGCGTGCTCAGGAGGTGACTGGCCCGCGATCGGTGCCCACCGATCATCGAGCCGGTGTCTGTAAATGACGCACTCTTTCCCCTCCGCCGCCCCGCAAGATCAAGCCGCCACGTCTTGCGGGGCAGCGGAGGGGAAGACGGCAACCTGCGCATGTGCGGCTGACGTCACTTAGGCGCCGCCGGACGCGTCATTCTCGGCGTGCCGCTTTGATGCAAGCGTTAAGGCCCGCTGGCCGAGTTTCCCGCAACCCCGCTCCTGGCAAGATCCCGGTGGATAGAAAAAATACTAATGTGAAGCCTCTATTTAAAAAGGCAAAGAGACAAATTGTAAGAAACTATAGACCTGTTAGCTTGACCTCTGTCGTGGGGAAGTGCTGGAATCAGTCATTTAGGAGGAGATGACTGAACATTTAGAAAGCCAAAGTTCAATTGTCAGCATGGTTTTATGAAGGGTAAGTCATGCTTGACAAACTTGCTTGAGTTCTTTGAAGATGCAACTAGCATGGTGGATAATGTGGAACCGAGACTTTGAGAAGGGGTTTGACAAGGTAATGCATAAAAGACTGATCCATAAGGTGAGATCGCAGGGGGTTAGGGGTAGAGTACGAGATTGGATTGAGGATTGGCTGACTGGCAGAAAGCAGGGTAAATGGGTCCTTTTCTGGTTAGCAAACAGTAACTAGTGGGGTGCCTTGGGTTCAATCCTCAGACCTCAACTGTTTACAATCTATATAAATGATCTGCAAGCAGGGACAGAGTGTAATATAGCAAAATTTGCAGATGATACTAAAATAGGTGGGAAAGCAGGCAGTGAAGAGGAGATAAATAGTATACAGATGGATATAAATAGGCTACGAGAATGGGCCAAAATTTGGCAGATGGAGTTCAATATGGATAAGTGTGAGGTTATCCATTTTAACCGAACAAATTGTCAAGCAAGTTATTATTTAAATGGAAAGCAGATTCAAATTTAGTATGGGCAGAGGGATCTGGATGTCTTTGTTCATGAATCGCAGAAAGTCGCATGAACCACTCGCACCGCCTGCTCCTGCCGGCACCAGAGAATTCCGCCCCTGTTTTCTGCCTCCCTCCTGATTCTCCAGGCCTTCGCGATTCCAACCACAGGCTAGCAAACCCAGAGAATTCCCTCTATGTTGGATGAAATGTAATTTTGTACGTTAGAAATTGTAATTTTTTTTATAAATGATTCATTGTTTGTTTCTGTGGCTGGTAGTTGGGTTACTGGTTTCGGGTGGATACGTTGACTTGAGTAGGGTGATCATTGCTCGGCACAACATCGAGGGCCGAAGGGCCTGTTCTGTGCTGCACTGTTCTATAACATGGGGCAGCACAGTAGCATTGTGGATAGCACAATCGCTTCACAGCTCCAGGGTCCCAGGTTCGATTCCGGCTTGGGTCACTGCCAGTGCTGGTTGGGGGTGAGGGACCGTCAGCAGGGGCTGGGGACCCTTGGCTGGGGGTGGGGAACTCTCCTCTGGGGTGGGCCGCCATGGGAGGGTGGGCGGGAGACGCTGGGGACAACCAGCAGGCGGCACCACAAAGCCAACCCGTGAATAGTGTGGACCCTTTCTGGGGGTAACCCTTGTCCCTGCCCGTCTGTCCCAACGACCACTCTTAACTCCCACAAACTGCTGAGGCATCTGCCCGTGTGGCTGAAGGCCATTGCCAATAGGAAATTAGCAATCGTGGTCAAGTGAGCCCTTCACACATGCCGAGTGGATTCCCGTGGATGGCGGGCCATGTAGCATGTGGGAGTCATTGCCCAGCATCCCAATCACATCCTGATTTCCAGACACTGTGCTTAAACAATGCAGGAGGGAACACCACACACGCAGCATCCAAACACCCAGGGGTTGGGACACAGTTCCGATGATATGTCCACAGCCAGAGGGTGGGTGAGCACCACGGGGAGGGGTGGGGGGGAAGGGGGGTGGTGCCTGGGGAGATGGGCAAAGAGTCCTGAGGCTAGCCTGCATTGCAGAAAGAAGTGACAGAGGCATCATAATGATTGCGCAAAAAGGTGTTTAGCCACCGCCCTCCTCCAGCCCCCCAAACTCACCCCACCCCTCCGCCGGTGCCCTCAGTGATCCTCAACGTGCTTGGCCCTCCTAGCTCTACCACTACGTCTATGTGTTTCCCGAGGATGCACATCTGAGATGGAGGCTGCCAGCTCCCTACATCGTCCTATGGCCTTCGATGCCCCTGGTGGGTGTCCTCTGGGGGCTCTGGAGCAGGTGGGCCCCCGACTCACTTGTCGGCAGCACGTGCACAGCCGTGCCGCCTTGTCCAGTGTGCTGACCTGAAGATGCAGCCTCATCAGAGGGGTGGAACTCGGGGGAGCTGGTGGCCACCGTCGGCGCTCCATGGGATGGGTCCGGGTTGTCACAACGCCCCCTCCTCCTGATGGGTGCCCATAGGGCCCCAGGTTCACCTTGGGGTGGAGGGGCAACTGGTTCGAGGCCCGGCTGCCCCTGCATCATCTGGATCTGCCAGCCCTGGCGGTTCCCCTTGTTCCGCACTATTATGTTGACACCCTCAGCGGTGCTCCTCAGTGACTGGGACATGCTCTGCAGTGCCTCAGCCATGCTCACCTGAGAGCGGGGCATGTCCCACAGAACCTCAACAAGGTCAGCCTGGTACTGAGTGACAGCCCCAGCGTGTCGGACATTCTGCTGAGACCTTCAGCCATGGCCGTCACCGACTATGTGACTCCTTGACAACTTCACGCAAAGTGCTGACGTCCTATACCAGGCTCTCCACTGTGGTCGCCATCCTAGCAGTGTTGGCCTCAGTGCCACTCATTACCATTGCCATCTCCTGCACCTGTAGCTTCTGGGACTCCTCCAATCGGCTATGAATCTGCTGGAGAGACACTAACATCTCCCTCTAAATGTCCCGGCCACTTCCAATCATCTCCATCAGCTCCGGGTGCCTCTGTGCCACAGGCTCAGCTGGGTCCTGAGATCCAGCAGCCCTCTGACTGCTGTCTTGCTAGGGGTTCCTGCCTCCACATGATGATCATCAGCGGTGTGGCGCTCACCAGATTGTGCCCCTCAAGCCTGTCCACTAACATGTCCCACCAAGGTGCGTCTAACTCTGCTGGTGGAGGGTGGGGATGACATCTGTGCAGTGACTGTAACAGTTGCTCCTCGGAGCTCACCTTCGAGGTGTACTCCTTAGAGTCAGGAGACAGTGCAGCCTGGAATGGACCGCGCAGTCGGCTGGACCTGCGGGAGAATGGACATGTGGTCAGTGGGAGGGATGGGTCAGTCAGTAAGGCAATAACAACTCACGCTTGATGGGTCCTCTGGGTGGAGCTTGAGGCTGTTTAGCACAGGGCTAAATCGCTGGCTTTGAAAGCAGGCCAGCAGCACGGTTCAATTCCCGTACCAGCCTCCCCGAACAGGCGCCGGACTGTGGTGACTAGGGGCTTTTCACCGTAACTTCATTTGAAGCCTACTTGTGACAATAAGCGATTTTCATTTCATTTTTCATTTCATCTGCGGCGTCCACCAGCCTCCGATCTGGTGGTGGTGGTGCTTGGTGTCTACTCACTCGTGCTGCCCGGTGTAAGTTGTTGACCTTCTTACAGCCCTGAAGGCCAGTCCTCCTAGCCACACTCCCTAAGCTGACAGCTGCCGCCACCTCATCCCAGGCAGCACTGGCTGCCTTGTGGCTGACTCTCTGGGACCCTCAGGGGAACAGGACATCCCTCCTGGCCTCCACCGAGTCTAGGAGCCTCCCCAGATCTGCGAATCCAAATCTAGGGGCTGGTCTCCTCGATGTCATTATTGCGAGCTGCCTGGGGTAGCTGAGCAAGTGCAGCTTAAGTGCTGCTTGACCTTGTTAGCAGGGGGCTGGCACGTGCGGTTCCGGCGAATTAGCTGGCGAGCCTCCATTTGCGACGAGATGTCCATGAGGCCTCGTTAAATGCTGGCCTCGCTGGGCCAAGCGTCTGGAAGCATGCGGCAATTCCCGCTCGCTACCACACTTAAATTTTTCAGGAGAATTACACCCATTATGTTCTGTGCTCTGCTTCCAAGTCCATCATTTTTTGCTCCTTTTATTTCCCTCTTGGCCTGACTGAGGCTTTTCTCTCCTGTCTCTCAGCCAAGTTTAAATCTCTCTCCTGTAAGATACATTGCCCCCCTCCCAACCCCTAATTCTGCTCATCACTACTCCACCTACTGATGTCACGGGTTTATATTCCCCTGGGTAAACACATAGCTGTCCTCTGTGCCCCATGGTAGTACTCAAAGTGTGGTTCAAAGCATTTTTGTCTCTTTCCTTCTGGACAGCAAGCCTAACTGCCCTTCTACAATCCAGCACACACACTGGGGACTGATCTCACTCATCTTTCTGTTCCACTCAACCACCCTATGTCCCTTTGGGCTCTGCTTTTGGCTTATTGAAAGTGCTCCTCACCATATTTCTCTCCTGAATTCCATTCATTCACAATGTCCTTGCTACCCGTCAGCTTATCGTGGACAATTGCATTGGCATTGTGGCTTTGACTGAATCTTGGACTCCCAAGTGGCAAAACGTTGCCCTTCACTGAGTCCTGGTCTGACTATACTTTCTGCCGTCTATTCAATCCAAGCCAGAGTTATGGTGGTGTGGCTTTTGTCAGAAAACCACACTTTTGTCTTTACCTCTAGTCCTTTAGCACCTTCTCCTCTTTTGAGAGTTGGACTGTGACCACAAAAAGGGGCAGTGCTCGTCTAATCTGGATTTTGCCCCGAGTTTCTCACCCCAATCTGGATTTTGCACAGTTCTGCTAAATATTATTGAAAGGAATTTCAGGGCTTGGCAATGTGAAAGTATGTTAATACTACTGTTTCTATCTGCCTTTTGGCAGATTTGTTGTGTGCTGTGGAGAGCTGCATGATAGCATCCTGCCTAATTTCCAGTTGACAACACATCAAACCACCTAAGGACTATTAGATTTGAAAAATAAGTCTTTATTGGTCCTCACTCTGGGGTGTACCAAGCCAGTTTTTAATGTCACAATCTGAGTATTTTGGCAAGGATGACTTTATAGCCCAGTAATGTGACAGCTACAACTGTGCCCTGCTCCATGTGAAGTGATCCCTGCAGTCATTTGATTTATACTTCACTATAACATTGGCACTGTCTTTTTTCGATTGAACTGAATTTAATTAAAAATGTTAAATAGCAATGTCTGTATTTCCTTTTTCCTCTAATTGTGTTTGAACTACTATTATTACATTCACTTCCAATGTACAATACTAGAACACAAAAAACGTGAAATGTTCATAATCTTTTCCTCATTTAGGTGCAAGAATTGCAGAGCCCACCTCGCGCTAGTCAAGTGGTGAAGGACTGTGTGAAAGCTTGCCTCAATTCTACTTATGAATATATTTTCAATAACTGCCATGAACTGTACAGTCGAGAATATCAGACTGATCCAGTGAGTGACAAATTTAATAATCACTTTCCAAACTCACAAAATATTTCAAAAAATGTTTTCAAGTTTAAGGATGTGTGAGGCATTCAGTATTTAGACTATGATTCTAACTTCACTGCGTTGGGCAGAGGATATGCCACTACACCAAGGCATTGTGACTGTAGAGGCAAGTTGAGAAACTTAATGTACACAGCATGCATAAATAAGTAGAGGAAAGTCATTCAGGTCAGCTTGCAAAACAGATGGCAAAAGTACCAGTGACCCAGCTGAAATCAATAAAGAATTTGTCAGCCATGTTGCCTCCCTCTATACCTCGAAGATTAGGGCAGAAAGCAAAATGATTACTAGCTTGCTTCCCATCTCCTTTCCGAGAAAAGCTTACCTTCATGCATCAGTTCACAAGATACTGAATACACACTTAGGAATGCACACTGAGGATAGAATTCTTTACAGCATTTACCTACTGAAACCCGAAATAAATTTTATCCAGTAAAATGCGAAAGAAATATCAAAAACTTATAATCAAGTAAAGCGCTTGAATGAGAGAAATATCCCTTTGAATTCCACAGGACCCAAACTGACCCTTCTACTAATGAGGCTCTTTAATTACACGTTGGACGATATTTTCCTAGTCCCATCCTAGAATGCGGGGGGCGGGGGGGGGGGGGGGGGGGGGGGGGCAGTGAAATTGTGGGGAGCCACGTAGGGGGAGGGGTCACATCATGGGGATGCAGTCTCATCATTGGGCCATTTAACCAGCAGCGTGAAGGATAGTGACTCAGCTGTCTGAAATCAATCGCCCAATTTGAATAATTACTGGTCCTATTTTCCTCAGCATTTTGCTGATAGCGGAGTGGCCACAACTGTAGGAACTGGCTGCCGGAAGCATGGAGGTGGCCTCCCAGTGGCTTCCCAGAGTTTGGGGCGGCACCATTTCATGGAGGCATTTCTTTTTTTAATCATTGGGCCATAAAGTGATCCATCTTTCTTCCTTACTAAGGTGCCGCACAATCTTCACCTTTCAACCTAACTCGATGGCGCTGCAGAGCTGCTAGCTAGCTGAGAGCCAGATCCCTATCCTGAATTAGAACGTGAGCCCAACAGCAGCCAATTATGAGTCTGCTGCCATTATGATATCCACCATTGGTCCTGCTGCATACCCACGCGAGCTTGGGACGTTATTTGGTCCCAGTGTCGGGACTTAACCCTGCTGATAAAATCCTAACCATCACTTCAATTCAGCTGCAAGAGCAAGAACAGCTAATAATAATAATTAAGAATCTTTATTAGTGTCACAGGAGGCTGACATTAACACTGCAATGAAGTAACTTGCATTATACAGTTCTTTAATCTATTAAATATCCCAAGATGCATCACAGGAAAAATGGTCAGCAAGAAAATGCTCAGAACATAAGAATATAAATCTTGCCTTAAGCAACTAAACATAGCATTTGGCTCTGCGTGTTCTTTTCTTTCCAAATCAAAAGAGAAGTCATATGGTGTAATTTTGATTTGGTGGTACTTATTCTCTTCATCATATTATTAAGGAAATAATCATAATAACTGAACTTAGTTTCCAGGTTCAATGCCTGCTCTGTGCAAATCACTCACCTTAGTCAAAATGGTCAAAGGGATGGCTCACCGGCATTTGGGAATGGAAAATCACCCAGTGCTCATGTTCATGATGACCATTCTTGATAGAAATTCCCAAGTGACGACAGAATTAGCTGTCATTTTTTTTTTCATTCTTTCACGGGATGTGAGCATGGTCTGCTGGACCAGCATTTGTTGCTCATCCCAAAATACCTTTGAAAAAGTGGTGGTGAGCCCCTTTCCTGAACCACTGCAAATCATGTGGTGTAGGTACACCCACAGTGGAAAAACTACCAGTGTTGTTTAGGTTTCTAAACAGAATAGCAAAGATGCTACACCCCAGCGAGTATGGGAAGAGGGGTGAAAATTGGTTACTTTCAAAGAAAAACCTTTTACTTGGCATGGTGCACGGCCTTAGTACTGGGCAATAGAATGCCAAAGTGCACCTTATAAATTGACAAATTTCAGCTGTGCATTTTGTCAACTTTGTCTTTTTGTCAAATTTGCAATGTTTGGGCAGCATGGTGGCGCAGTGGTTAGCATTGCTGCCTCACGGCGCCAAGGGCCCACGTTCGATCCCGGCTCTGGGTCACTGTCCGTGTGGAGTTTGCACATTCTCCCCGTGTTTGCGTGGGTTTCGCCCCCACAACCCAAAAGAAGTGCAGGGTACGTGGATTAGCCACACAAAAATGCCCCTTAATTGGAAAAAATGAATTGGGTACTCTCAATTATTTTTTTGAAAAAAGGTTTGCAATGTTTTAAATATTGTGTATGTTTCTTTTTACATAGAACAAAAAGCAAGAGCTGCCTCCTGAGGAGCAGGGACCCAGTATAAAGAATTTGGATTTCTGGCCGAAACTCATCACTCTTATAGTCTCCATTATTGAAGAGGATAAGAATTCATACACACCAGTCCTTAATCAGTAAGCAGGGCTCACTATAATAATTCATGTACAATGAAAACAATTTAATCTCCTGTGCTGAGATGCTAATTGATCAAGTACATTTTATGCATTGCATGGACAATGAAAGTGATCTGGGGATCCAAATTGACAATAAATTGAACCAATCACAACAATGCTCAGTGGCAGAGGGTAACGCAAATTGGGATGTAATAAAAGGTCAGTACTGAGTTGGCACACTGAGATAATTCTGACATATTACAAATCATTGGTGCAGCCAAACCTAGAATGTGGAATTAGCATACAGCTCTGGTCTGAATAGTTCAATAAGAATGTGGTAGCTATTGTAATATTACAGAAGCAAGCAAACAAAATAATTGACAGAAATTAGGGATTGTATTCTGAGGAAACTTGGGCATATTCTCACTGGAAAAGAGTAAGTTGAGAAGTGATATTATTGTTGCTTTTTGAATTTGAAAAAGAATAAATGATAAATAAGCTGCTTTGTCTAGTCCAGAAAAATAGAACCAAAGGAAGCTGAGCTTTAAGGAAGGTAAATTCTGAACTGATCTGCAGAAACGATGACCCTGATATTGACAGGGAGGTGGCCAGAAAATGGCACCAGATTGAATGGCAGGATCCGATTACCATTTTTGGATTCCGTTTGAACTTCAGACATGGCCCCTGCTGGGTGCCATTTTGGGGAGGGTGTTAGCACAGATCATGGAAGTGCGTGCAGGAAGTATGTGGAGTAGGCAGATCATGACGGAATGCTGAGTTGACGCCAGCACTGCAATCGTAAACCACTTTCAGATTAGTTGCTGATTAATTTCTACTGCCTCTATATGAGATTGTAGAAGGGCAGTGAATATTCTACTGCTATTTAAACATGGTGAAGTCCAGCAGGGAGTGTTGCTGTATGTGGTGAAGGCCTTCGGTGGAATATTTCCATAATTTTTTCAGAGTGTCAGGTTCTAACTGAAATCCAGCGGGTAGCTTTCCAACTTCACAGCCGAGTTTTTAGTCCAGATTTTGAGCCAGCCTGAAAATAAAATAAGGAGGTGTGGTTTACACCATCACTGTCGAGGGACGGGGTCTGAAGGAGCCGGCAAGATTGGCTCAGCAAAGATCAGGGGCACCTTTAACAAAGGCACCCTGATCAGCACAGAAAATTACCCCACCCCCTATCCTCAACTCACAAACACTGGGGTAGCCTCGCCAGATACATCAGAGACTCTCTTTCTACCACCCACCAACTCAAGCATCAGTATCGGGGGCTCCCCTCCCCACCTCAAGCACCAGCATTGCTGGTTCCTCCCCAACAGCAAACCTAATGTGAAACCCGGCCCAATGGAGCTCCCCAGAGGGCCTGCTCTGACACTGTTTCCAACGCAGTTTGGCACTGCCATCCTGTGCCAAGGGGCAGTGCCATTGCCAAAGTGCCCAGATAGCACTGCCAAGCTGGCAAGAGCACTGCCTGGGCGGCAGTGCAAGGGTGCCCAAGTGCTAGGGTGGCACTGCCAGAGGACAAGGGAGGATGCCCATGAGGGGAGGGTGGAGGGGGGTTTTGAAAAGCGGAGGTGTGCAGGGCAGGTAAGTAGGGGCCTCTGGGAAGTTGGAGGGGTGGTGGGTGGGGGTCCTGGGATGCTCTTTGGGGGGGGGGGGGCTGAAGAGGGAGAACCCCATAGCAGGGTGTCCCCACTGGGGGGGGGAGGGGGTGAGGCAATACCCATGTGTGTGGCGGGTGACATTACCCATAGATGGGGGGGGGGGGGGGAACGGCAGCCCGATCTCTGAGTTCAGCTTCCCAGTGATGAAAAAAATTCTAAGGGCGTGACTTGACTCTTCAGAAAGATTTCTAAGTGTTGTAGCAAGCGGGAGTTGCCGTGAGCTTCCCGGCGCTCAGCCCAGTGAGGCCAGCAACGCTTTTCAATGTTAATTGCTCCACATAATCAGGGCCTCACGTGCTTCTCGCTGCAAATGAAAGTTCGCCAGCTGTTTTGCCGGCACCGCGATCGCCACTGGTGGTGGTGTGCCAGACATCTGGCCCTCACCATCTTCGAGGAGCATACTTTGGAGGTGACTGGGGTGGCCGAGGACAGAGCAGTCACCAACGCGGAAGCTGGTGGATGCCGCAGAGTTGAGGAACTACCGGATGAGGGTTCTTATATCCGGCATCCACCACCAGTCTAGGCCCTCTCCCGGTGATTGTGGGAGAATATTTCCTGAGGAAACACAGAGAGCATCATTAGCCACACGTGTGATTAAGTGGTGGGGGGGGGGGGGGGGGTGAAGAAGGCGTTGGGGGGTTGAAGGGGGAGAGGTATAGGAAGGGTGGGGGGGGGGGGGGGTTGCTGTCTACTCAGTGATGCTGCCCGTAGGTTATTGACATTCTTCCTGCACTGTAGGCCAACCCTCCTGGTCATACCCCCTGAACTCACTGCTGCCACCACCTCATCCTAGGCATCACTGGCTGCCTTATGGCTAACCTCCTGGCCCCTGGGGGAACAGGACATCCATCCTGGCTTCCACTGTGTCTAGCAGCCTCCGCAGGTCAGCGTCCCTAAATCTTGTGGCTGGTCTCCTCGCTGCCATTGTTACGAACAGGCTGGGGTTGGCTGAACAAGTGCTGCTTAAGTGCTGCTCGATCTTGTTAGCAAGGGGGCTTGCCATAAGTGTCATTGAATAGCGGTGGGGAATGGGAAACTCCCTGAAAAACCCGCCACAAATTATCTTTGACATTTTTTGGTAAAATCGAATCCTTAGAAGCTTTTCCGTTAGATCGTGCCCATGGTTACAGAGTGACCAGCACTGGGAATTGAATATTCATCTGGGATATTCATAATTTAGGAAAGGCAGAGGAGGAGAGGAGTTGGGGTTGCACTATTGGTTAATAAGGGGATCGGGGGTTATGGGGAGAAGGCAGGAGAATGGGGATGCGAACATATCAGCCATGATTGAATGGCGGAGCAGACTCGATGGGCTGAGTGGTCTAATTCTGGCCCTATGTCTTATGGTCTATTAATAAGAGATAACATGAATACATTAGTGCAAGAGGATATTAGTCAAAAGGATCCAAGATATAGATTCAATTTTGGTGCAGCAAAGAAATAGCAAAGAGCAGCTTTCATTTATGGGAGTCGTTTATAGGTCACCAAACCCGTTAGTAATATTGGGCATGGTACAAATCAGAAATATTTTCTCTGCCTGTAACATTTAATAATCGGCAACTTCAATTTACATATAGACTGAATAAAGTTAGCTGCTGTGCAGGAAGAATTTCTGGAGGCTGTGCATGATGGATTTGAGGAGTAGAATGTTGAGGAACCAATTAGGGATTGGGCTAATTTAGATTTAGTATTATCTAATGAAATAAGGGTTAATCAATAACTTTGCTGCAAAGGAACCATTAGGAAATAATGACCACAATATGCAAGAGTTTTGTTTCTAAATTGTATACAAGATATAAGTTTAAAAATTATATACCGGTAGTTCATTCTGAACTTAGAGTCTGAACAAAGGAAATTATGAAAGTGCGAAGAGCAAATTGGCTTTGGCGCATTGGGAAATACGTTGAAAGATTTGACTGTAGACGGGCATTGGCTAGTATTTAAAGAACTTTTGCAAGGTCTACAACAGATAGAGAAACATAGAAAATAGGAGCCGGAGGAGACTATTTGGTTCTTTGAGCCTGCTCCACCTTTCATTATGATCATGGCTGATCATCCGACTTAATAGCCTAATCCCACTTTTCTCCCATAACCTGTCATCCCCTTTGCCCTAAGTGCTATATCGAACTGCTTCTTGAAAACAGACAATGTTTTGGTCTCAACTACTTCCTGTGGTAATGAATTCCACAGGCCAGCCATTCTCTGGGTGAAGAAACTTCTTCCTTCTCTGTCCTAAGTGGTCTACGCTATATCCTTAGACTGTGACCCCTGATTCTGGACACACCCACCATCGGGAGCATCCTTCCTGCATCTACCCTGTCTAGTCCTGTTAGAATTTTATATGTTTCTATGAGATTCCCCCCTAACAATCCTAACTGATTCAATCTCTCCTCATACGTCAGTCTTGCCATCCCAGGATTCATCCCAGGTAAACCTTCTCTACTCCCTCTAGAGCAAGAACATCCTTCCTCAGATAAGAAGACCAAAACTGCACATAATATTCCAGGCCTTGTATAATTGTAGCAAGACATCCCGGCCCCTGTACTCAAATCCTCTTGCTATGAAGGCCAACGTTCCATTTGCCTTCTTTACCTCCATACTTATCTTCAGTGACTGATGTATGAGGACACCCAGGTCTTGTTGCACATTCCCCTCTCCTAATTTATGGCCAATCGTGTGCCTTCTCGTTTTTGCTACCAAAATAGATAACCTTGCATTTCTCCAAATTATACTACATCTGCCATTCATTTGCCCACTCACTCAACTTGTCCAAATCACACTGAAGGATCTCTGCATCTTCCTCACAGCTCACCCTCTCAACTTGGTGTCATCTGCAAATTTGGAGATGTTACATTTTGTTCCCCCATCTAATCATTAATATATATTGTGAATAGCTGGGGCCCCAGCACTGATCCCTGTGGCACCCCACTAGTTATTGCCTCCAAATTTCACAAAGACCCGCTAATTCCTATTCTTTGTTTTCTGTCTGTATGCATTCCTCCACAAAAATCCCACAGGAAAGGTGAATCAACTGTGTCTAATAAAATATATTATCAATTGAAATGGTTTATAAGGTCGGTAGAAAAAGTGGATTGGGATCAATTTAGAATCTAGCAAAGGATGACCAATAAACTGATAATGAAAGAAAAAATAGAATATGATTGCAAGCTAGCAAGTTTGCAAAAAGGAAAAGATAACAGGGGCGTTCCTCCGGGGCTGTTCCTGGTAGCCGGCATTCCTGCTGGCCCGTTGAACAGAGTGTAAGGCCCAAAACTGAATTCTCGCTGGATGTTAAACCCATTGCATGTCTCCTGGCTCGCTCCTCCTGATAAGATCAGGTTTTCAGCCGAAGCAGGCAAGAACCTGATCAGACCTCATTAGTGAGATTGAAGTGGAATGCTCCTTTCCGGGATGCTCCTGATCCCCAGATGGAACTACAATGGACGCAAAACACTACTGGTCCCTAAAAGTGGGAATCGGACAACACGGTGGCGCAGTGGTTAGTGCTGCTGCCTCACTGCGCCGAGGTCCCAGGTTCCATCCCGGCTCTGGGTCATTCTCCGTGTGGAGTTTGCACATTCTCCCCGTATTTGCGTGGGTTACGCCTTCACAACCCAAAGATGTGCTGGTTAGGTGGATTGGCCGCACTAAATTGCCCCTTAATTGGAAAATGAATTGGTTACTCTAAATTTTTTAAAAAGTGGGAATCGGTTATCAGGGACACCACGGGGGAGCAAGGGGGTGAATACCCTCCCACGCTTACCTCCAGGGTACTGGGCGGGTCCTTCAGGAGAGATAGGGGTCTAGGTGGAGCGGGGGGCTCGGGCTGGATAGGTCGGTTGGGTGTCTTTGATGGGATGGGGATTGTGTGGCACGTCTTTCCTCTGTAGCCGTGAAAACTCTCGTTCAGCATGTCAATTTAAGCGACCTGTCAGATGAAGGTAAAAGTCTCACCTTTGTAGCCTTCAAACTGTTGCAGTAGGGTTCTCCGTTGCGCTGGCAGCGCAGCCTCGCCTGTGGGTTTCCCAGCGACATGAGGTGGCCACATTGGGAAATCCCATTGGTGGTTGGCGGGAACGGAGAATCCCGCTGCTGGCGAGGGTGCGTGTCCAGGAAAACACGGCTGGCAGACCGGAGAATCCTGTTCGTGATGTCTCTCCCAGAATGTCAATTTCAATGATCTGTCAGATATAAAACTCTTTCTTCTAAAGCCGACAAAACTTTGATGTTTCTCCCAACATGTCAATATCAATTATCTGTCAGGTAAAGATAAAACTCTTTCCTTTAATGTATTGGAACCCATTGAAGTGCTTTTTCACATTCAACTTCAATTCCCTTTAACTTTTTCAAGCCTCTGGGTTTGCTGAGATACCTAATAGCTTTGAACTGCATTTTTACTTTCAGTTTCACAGCTTGTCACCTTTTACAGGCCTCTTGATTGACAGGTTCAGGCTATTTCAAAGAAGGTATTAGATTTGTTTCTTTTTATATCACTCCATGGTCCATTAACTCTAAAGTGCTTCCTCTTTGAAAAAACTGCAGTTTGAAAGAACACCTGCTGAATAGAGGTCTTTTTTTTATTCTGAAGAGTTTCCTAGAAACTCTTTTCTAACTATACTTTTTTAAAGGGCTGTTTCTTTGTTCTGAGGTCCACCTAGAAAGACCTGGTGCTCTGTCTGACTGCTTTTTTTTCGTACTGGGGTTTCCTCTGTTCTAAGGTTCCCCCCGAGAATTACTAGGTGCTCTTTCTGAGTGCTTCCCCCACCATCCTGGCAGTGCCAACAGGTGGGGCCTGAAGGGGGAGACTTAGAGGAGGGGCCAGAAGAGGATTGGCCTTTGGCAAACTCGTAGCATGGTGCCGCTTACTTGCAGATGGTGGGTCCATGCCAGCGATTGGGGGCTGGTGGGCAAAGGTTGGGGGCTGGAGTGTTATTCTGGGATCAGGGTGCCCCAATCTCTGAGGATCCGGCCTTGATAGCTTCTTCTGGTCCCATGGCACTAATCACTCCGGCTCCAAATATTTTTTTAAGTGTGGTGGATTGCATTCTGGATCCTGCTGATCCACCCAGCAGGAATTGCACCTCATTTCCCGTCAGAGACCGCACTTAGAAACATTTTAGGAGAATTGCGGCCATAATGTGAAGAAGTGTGAAGTTGTACATTTTGGTAGAAAAAGCATAAAGGCAGTACTTACTAAATGGCAAGAGGTTAAGAAATATTAATGTCAGGTGGTGCACAGAGCGCACCTAACCAGAACCCGAATGAGCAAGTTCTTCCCGGAGGAGGACAAATGTGAACAGTGCCAGGGAGTCCCGGCCAACCACATTCACATGTTCTGGACATGCCCCAGGCTCGTCAGGTTCTGGACAGCCTTTTTCGAGGCAGTGTCCATGGTGGGGGTCAGGGTGGAACCAAGCGCAAAAGTGGCATCAGACCAACTTGAACTCTTTATGGGGAGGAGGGGCCGACACCCTAGCCTTTGCCCCCCCCCCCCCCCCAATTGTCCACCAAAGAATCTGCTCGGCTGGTGATTGGCAGCACCACCCAAAGTTGCAGACTGGCTCTCCGACATGTTGGAATTTCTCCAACTGGTGAAAATCAAATTCACCATCCGGGAGTAGAAAAAGACCTTCCACAAGATGTTCTAGGTCCTGTTTGTAGCCATCAGCCAATAGAGCGGAGGGAAGGAGGGGGAACAGAAGAGCCACGGATCGTAAAGGATGGTGGGGGGGAGGGGCAAAAGCCCATAAAAATGACCGCAAGACATAAGGGACAGAACCACAGGGCACAGGCAAATGGGTAAGCAGAGAACCAGAGGGAGCAGCAATGCACAAGGAAATACACGCAAGGGCAAAGGCTAGGAAGGGCAAATGAAGCAGATTGGCCAAAGGGAGCCCACAGGCACAGAGGGTAGGGCAAAACATGTAGATGTAAATATTTATCGTCGGTTCTCATTTGTTTCTGTTTTCCTTTTTCTCGCTCTTTGGTCTGTTTCTCTTCTGCAATTTTAATTTTGCCTTGGTTGCTCTTGTTTAACATGCGCAGTTATGAGGCTGAAGGGTGGGGTTGTGGAGAGAGAAGGTGAAGAAAGCAACAGGCACATATTTTGACCATCTATAGCTTGTTAATCATTGCAGATTTAGGATGACGGGAAAGTGGGATGTGAAAGTGTGGTTTAGGTAGGAACATATTGTCTTCTATGGTTTCAGTCTTACTCCTGGGCAATGGCTCAGTCAGAATCACATGTAGCCATGACTGTGCTTGCTGGTTAGGTGCTGCTGCTTATGTTTGTACCCGCCTTGTCCTACAAGAGTAAAGGAAGTGAGTGAATGAGTCTCAATGTGGTGTCTTTGGGTCAGGTACCTGTCATGGTTGAATCATTGGCAGTGTGTGCAAGCTGGCAGATGTGGGTATGAGGCTTACAGCGATTCTAACTGCATGAGGGTGCTGTGAATGGGAGGTATGAGTCATGCTTGATGGAGAATGTTGGTGGCAATGGAGGCGAGGGAAGTAGATCTAGTGAATTGAGCACTGTATGAGCCGAGTGGTTTATCTGCAAAGAAAGGGCATTTGAAAATGCATCCATTGACTTTGACCATTCGTGTGGATCATTAAACTTCTTCCCACATTGTGTCCTGGTCCTCTGGGCTAGAATACTTGCTTTGACGGCAATGGGTATATGCTCCCACTGCCTTCTTGGTGACATTCTAGAATGCCTCCTGGTCCCCATGAGAAGAGGACATTTCTCTTTCTGCCCACCACCTTCACCAAGTCATCCAGTGTTCTATCAGAGGACTGTGAAACACAGTCTCTATCTTGTTGCATAATTTTCACTCATCTTCCCGTTCCAAATCTCATATGCATCAAGTTACAGCACCTACTGGTGCAGCCAGAATTCACCTCTCCTTGAAGAGGTGCATGCTAATTTGAAGCAGGCTATCTTAAAGTAGTGCTGGCCTTTCACACACATTGGGCAGAATTCTCCGCTCTCGCGATGAATTGGGAAGGCCGTCGTGAACTCGGCCGAGTTTCATGACGGCCTCGGAGGCCGCTCCTCGCACCTTATTCACCCCCACCCCAGGGGCTAGGAGCGGCGCTCCGTTATTCTCGGCAGCCGGGCCTTAATGCGTCAAGGCGGCGCGCTGAGAATGACACGACGGCGGCGCCTAAGTGACGTCAGCCATGCATGCGCAGGTTGGCCGGCTTCAACCCGCGCATGCGCGGCTGACGTCACGATGGCTGACGGCTCCAACCTGCGCATGCGCAGTTGCCGTCTTCCCCTCCGCTGCGCCGCAAGACCTGGTGGCTTGATCTTGCGGGGCGGCGGAGGGGAAAGAGTGCGTCCCTTTGAGACGCCGGCCCGACGATCGGTGGGCACCGATCGCGGGCCAGTACCCTCCCGAGCATGGCCGTGGTGCTCACTCCCCTCTCCAACCCCCACAAGCCACAAACGAGCATCTGGCGCCCATGTTCATGACGGCAGCGACCAGGTGTGGTTGCCGCCATCGTGAACCGGTCGGGAACGGCAGGCTGCTCGGCCCATCCGGGCCGGAGAATTGGCGGTCGGCGTTTAAAATGGCGAGCGGCGATTCGGCGAGCAGGGGGGGTGGGAGAATTGCGGGGGGGGGGCAGTGAGGGCGGCGTGTCGTGAGTCACCCGGCCCTCCCGCGATTCTCCTACCCGGCGTGGGGAGCGGAGAATCGCGCCCATGAAATTTGTGTCTGACCAAATTGGCATGGGTTAATCGTGCATTGTGATCTCAGGGCCAGTTTTCAGATCTTATCCAATTACTCCCTACAGGTGCTTTGGTTACTCATCTGTTTTCTGCAACTGGCCAATTTTGTTCCTACATTCAATTTGTCTCAAATTATGTTTTCTTAATTTCAGATTTCCTCAGGAACTTAATGTCGGAAAAATAAGTGCAGAAGTAATGTGGAACCTATTTGCACAGGACATGAAATATGCCATGGAAGGTATTAAGCTAAAATTCTTTATTGTTTAGATTTGATGAGTGATGCAAAGAAACCACATTTGTATTTTTCCAATTTTATGAAGGGACACTGGTCAGAATTATTTGGTCTATGTTAGTTCGCCTCTTGAGATCACCAGACTGTAGATTGGAATATATGTCATGTCGTTGATGCGCTACTTCTAATTGATAAAAGTTGGCAATTATATTATCCTGTCCACATTTTTTGTCTGACTATCTCTTTTTTTAATAAGTAACTGACAAATTGTGGGTAGAATAGTGGTTCCACAATAGCAAAGATTAAAATCTCATAAATTCTTCTGTTTCCATTCTCTCACTCCTCTACTTACTTCTATTCTATCCTTAGCTTAGGATAGAATAGCCCAAGCTGTAAACGTCTCCGGAAAGAATGACTTGTTTGAGCTGCAAGAGCAGTATAAGAAATAATCTCTTCCCGAGCTCCCTCTTTGTCTTTCAGGCAATTTAGCCAAGACTGGCAAATTTACCCCTACAGGAGATAAGTAGTGTAAACACTATTCAAGACTATGACTCTCCCAACTCCAATCATTTGAATTTGGGTCGCCTCAATGAGGCCTAATTACTCAGCTGCTAAGCAACCAGTTTGTGTTCTTATTATGATTTTTTTCTACTTCACTGTATTTAAATAAAGCTGCAATAGCAGGAAGGATTTTAAGCTTTTGCCGTTATTTTCCTAAGCTCTATTTTATTAACTCATCAAAGTCTGATACATAATTTGTAATAATTTTTTCCATGGGTATTTTTAAGTATATTAAGAACACATTAGTCATAGCCATTTTTAATCTGAGAGAATATTTTCGAATAATAAATTTCTTTAAATAATTTCCATGTTTAAAAATGTTCAATGTTATTATCCTTGAATAAGTTGATATATTATCATTATATTTCTTTGACAACATTTTATTTCTCAATTCAGCTTTATAAAATTTAATGCAAAGTATAATTTACAAATGCATTTTCAGAAATAGTGGTGTATTTTATCACTAGTTACATTTAATGACATTTCCTGAGTGGGCTTAATAGAATTTTGTTAGTGAGGTTTGAAGCTAATTTCTGATCAGTGACTCTTAAAAACCTAAGTGGTTAAAATGTTTATGCTCCATTTGTGACAACAGGAGATTTCTTGCTTCATGACAGAAGTTCATTTATACTATAATTACCTGAAGCAGGAAAATCATCTATATATATTTAATTTACAAGGCATCGAGAATCATTTGGCTATCTCGCAATGAAATTAGGAAAAGTCTCTTCACTCCAAGAACCTTTTGCATTCTCTACCCATAGAACTGTATATGCTTGGGAGTATATTCAAGACAGAGATTGAAAGATTTTTGGGTGCTAAGTGAGCTATAGGGACAGTGCAGAAAGGTGGAATTGAGGAATGTTAACGATATCATGTTGAATGCCAGATCCAGCTTGAAGGACGAAATAGTCTGCTCCCAATCTGCTCCTATTTTTTAATGTTCAGAGAAGCATAGAATCCCTACAGTGCAGAAGGAGGCCATTTGACCCATCGAGTCTATACCGACCCTCTGAAAGAGTACTCTACCCAAGCTGACTCCCCCGCTCTATCCTAATAACCCCTTAACTTAACGTACACATCTTTTTTGGGCACTAAGCGGCAATTTTGCATAGCCAATCCACCTAACCTGCACTGTGGGAGGAAACCAGAGCACCCGGAGGAAACTCACGCACACACAGGGAGAACGTGCAAACTCCACACAGATAATGACCCGAGGCTGGAATTGAAACAGGGTCCTCGGTGCTGTGAGGCAGCAGTGCTAGCCACTGTGACACCGTGCCACCCGGTGGCTTTCAGGAGTGAAATTTTAAATAGTCTTTCACCCTACCTCAACCTATGCCCAGATTGGATTTCGAGGTCAGGCAACCAAAACCACTCCCAATAGGTGGGTCAACAATTTAAATTTTTTAATGAAGCTGGCAGATTTAAAATATTTTAATGAAGCTGGCAGTCCTCCCAATGCTTCCTCCAGGTCAGTGGATCAGACTGAACTGCTCCTGTGGTCTGTTCCAGCGTGCTCTCTGCCTGGCTGAAGGCCACGCCTGTCAATCAGGCTGACTTCCAGGCAGTGACCCTAGTAAAAACTAAAACTCAACAGCATGCTCGGAAGCCTGGATTTCCAAAGCAACATCCCACTCTGCCATGATGATAAGTTCAGGCTAAATTTACAACTTCCCAGATTCAGAGATGTAATTTTCAGCTGATCCCATCTGTCAACAAGTATGACAAAGCAGCTGTTTTTAAAAAAAATCATTGTGTTTTTTTCCAAATTAATGTAATCACTATTCCTGTCTCATCCTTGACTGTGTGGGAGCATGGTCCAAGTTATGGTAGTTCCATGTCAGGAAGAAAGTAACAAATAGTAAAAAAGAGCAAAAAGACCATTTACTTTGGTTGTTAGAGATTGTGAAACTCAGGGGACTCTGGAAATGATTGTCAGACAAGACTGGGATTAAGGCTTCAGTTTCCTATAGAGAGCCTGATACATTGGCAATGTAACAAAAGGAATGCATCTCCACTGAATAGTGTTTTAATTAATCTATTATTGCTGCCATCGTAATTCCCACCTCAAATGAATTTTTTGTGTAGAGTTAATTATAGAAGACAATGGTTTGGTGCATCTCTACAGAGAATTAATTGAACATCATCAAATACTGCTTTAACATCAGAGCTTCAATGGATATTATCATAAAGGAAATCAAAACTCATACAGCACAAAAATCAAATTAAATTTCCCTAATAAGAAACTGAAATCAGGATACCCATATGTTCTTGTAGCTGCTAATTATCTGGTGCCCTGTTGCTGCTGGTAATTTTAGCTTATCTATATTCAATATTACCTCTCCAGAATAGCAATTCTCCAGCAACTATTTTCTAATTTGAAAAATAAGGTAATTGAAGAATACCTTCAAATACCAGCTGTTCAGGGATGTAGAGCATCATGTTAGTTCCTAGACATTGCTGCTTTAAAAAAATATATATTTTGATTAGAGCTTTTCCATTTTTACAAATAACGCAACAAATCCTCAGGATTAGTACAACACAGCATAAATGCCTCAGTATACATGAATACAGAAAAAGACTGTATTCTTAGTTCAGCTTAATGATTAAACTTGGTGCTTTCATACATACCAACAAATAAACCAGAGAATGAAGGAGAAGAGGATCAAGCTGTGAAAACATGTTAAAGTGGTGCACACCTTCACATTTAACAAATGCTTGTACAGCAAATGAAAATATAGGATAAGATTTTCCCGTCATGTTCGGGGGTGCACCAAAACATATCTCCCCCAACTCCAACCATGCCAGAGTCATCAAAAACTCATTATGATGTATTTTTCTCATATATAAGATCTGTCTGTAACTTTGCAGGAGCCAGTCAATGATTCTTTAATCCCAAAATAACATTAAAAAACAGAAAGAATTTGCAAAGACATTGGGCGGGATTCTCCCTTACCCGGCGGGGCGGGCGGTCCCGGTGCCGAGGAGTGGCGTGAACCAGTCCAGCGTCGGGCCGCCTGTAAGGTGTGGAATCCTCTGCACCTTCAGGGGCTAGGCCGGCGCTGGCGGGGTTGGCGCCCCGCCAACTGGCGCCGAAGGTCCTCCGCTGGTCGGCGCCAGTTGGCGGGGCGCCAACCCCGCCAGCGCCGGCCTAGCCCCTGAAGGTGCAGAGGATTCCACACCTTACAGGCGGCCCGACGCTGGACTGCGCGGGAGCCTGTGCCCATTTAGGTTTTTTTTGGAGCTTAGGGAATTTCTCACCTGTCAAACTCACACTCAGAATTTTCTTCTGCAGTGGGGAACTAAACTCGCCGGCCAGACCTCTGGCAGGATTCCCTGATCTCAAAGTGAGCTTGAGGGTTCCCCATACTCCCACCCACGGACAATGTGACCTTCCCACAGACATGGGCATCATCCCTTCCCCCCCTCCCGTCCCAAAGTGAGCACACCTTATTTAGCTTTGACAAAGGGTCATTGGTCTTGAAACGTTAGCTCTTTTCTCTCCCTACAGATGCTGCCAGACCTGCTGAGAGTTTCCAGCATTTTCACTTTTGTTTCAAAATCTCGCTATAGTGTTGCTGACGGCCTCCCCCCCCCCCCCCCCCCCATCATACCCATTCTTCACCCCCCCCCCCCCCCCCAAAACACCCTTCATAACCCCCCTTTCATGGGTATGGGCCCCCTCAGGCCCTGCCAACCTGGCACCCTGGCATTGCCAGCCTGGCACCCATGTCAGCAGCCTTGCCAAGTGGGGAGGGTAAGCTGGTGGTACGCGGCTTCAACCAGGGAGACTTGGAAACAGTAAAACACTCGGCTGCCACACCTGCGTGGTTATGTTGGAGGCCGGTTTCCAATATTTTTTAATTAAGTCTTTAACACCTCATCTAACCCTCTCCTACCCATCTTTTGAGAGGTAATGTCTAAGCTCACATATGGGCCGTGATTCTCCCCTACCAGGCGGGGCGGGGGTCCCGGCGTCGCGGGGGGGGGGGGGGGGGTCCCGGCGTAGCGGAGTGGCACCAACCACTCCGGCGTTGGGCCTCCCCAAAGGTGCGGAATTCTCCAACCTTTGGGGGCTAGGCCCACGCCGGAGTGGTTGGTGCCACACCGACCGGCGCCAAAACCGGCGTTGGGGCTGGCCGAAAGGCATTCGCCGGTGCGTCAGCTAGCTAGCGCTCGCGCTGACGTCACCACCGGCGCATACCGCTGGGGGATTCTCTTCCACCTCTACCATGGTGGAGGCCGTGGCGGCGGCGGAAGAAAAAGAGTGCCCCCCACGGCACTGGCCCGCCCGCCGATCGGTGGGCCCCGATCGCGGGCCTGGCCACCATGGGGGCACCCCCTGGGGTCCAATCGCCCCGCGCGCCCCCCCCCCAGGACCCCGGGGGCCCATTTGCGCTACCACCAGAGGTGGTTGAAACCATGGCGGCAGGAGAGGCCTGTCAGTGGCGGACTTCGGCCCATCGCGGGCCGGAGAATTGCCACGGGGGGCCCGCCGATCGGCAGGGCGTGATTCCCGCTCCCGCCAATTCCCGGGTGGCGGAGAATTTCTGCCACGGCAGGTGTGGGATTTGCGCCAGCCCCGGGCGATTCTCCGACCCAATTTCGCCCATGGTTGATCGTAAGCTGCCAGTACTTTCAAAATAGTATGATAGAATAAAGGTTTACACTTGAAAAATGAACTGTTGAGCTTGGTGCCACACGGCTGCTGATAACTGTGCACCTTTATAATCCAGTATGAATCACATCTTGAAGGGATGATAAATGAGGAAAGAAAAGTTTACAAGGATGAACATTCTCGGACTGTGTGGGTGTGTAGTGTAGTGTTGGTAACTCCACGTTAGGTGTTTAACATCAGAGGTGCTCAATTAAGAAAAAAATTTGCATCCAGTTGCATTCAGCGTACAGTTTGCCAAATATAAATTTTCATAATGGTAACTCACAGAAAGTTGTACAAATCAGTTCATTAAACTAAATAAATGCAACGGGAATTATAGACAAACTTCATTTTTTTTTGTGCCTGTAATGTAGGGCAGCATGTCTATGCTGGAGTCAATATAGGTCAGTAAGTACTGTTTTATATAATTTAAAGTTTATTGATGGTGGATGAAAATTGGAGGTCAATTAGGAGATTGTTGGAATTTTGTTTTAAATCATTGGATGTGGGTGTCGTTGGCTGGGACAGCATTTATTGCTCATTAGTGCAGCACGATAGCACAGTGGTTAGCACAGTTGTTTCACAGCTCCAGGGTCCCAGGTTCGATTCCCAGATTGGGTCACTGTCTGTGCGGAGTCTGCACGTTCTCCCCGTGTCCGCGTGGGTTTCCTCCGGGTTCTCCGATTTCCCCACAGTCCAAAGATGTGCAGGTTAGGTGGATTGGCCATGGTAAATTGCCCTTAGTGTCCAAAAAGGTTAGGTTGGGTTACAGGGATATGGTTGAGGCGTGGGCGTAAGTAGGGTGCATTTTCCAAGGGTCGGTGCAGACTTGAGAAGCCGAATGGCTTCCTTCTGCACTGTAAATTCTATGATTCTATGATCGCTAATTGCCCTTGAACTGAGTAGCTTGCTGGGTCACTTCAGAGGGCAATTAAGAGTCACCACAATAGTGTGGATCTGGAGACTGGGTAAGGATGACAGATTTCCCGATGGGCTTTTGCAGCAATTGATAATGATTTACTGATCATCATTCGACTTTTAATTCCAGCTTTAATTGGATTCAGATTTCATGATGGAATTTGAATTTGAATCCCTAACTGGTTCACTATTGTCCTTCAGGGAAGGAAATCTTACCTGCTCTAGCCTACATGTGACTCCAGATCCACAGCAATGTAGTTGATTCTTAACTGCCCACTGAAATGGCCCTGAAAAGCTACTCAGTTCAAAGGCAATTAAGGATGGGTAGCAAATGCTGGTCCAACCAGCAAAATCTACAGCCCATGAAAGAATAAAGAAAAAGTTAACTCCAATGAGAATAGCTGGTTATAAAGGGACTTGTCAAAAGTATGTTTGTATAAAAAATATAATGAATTATTTCAGTTTTACTGTCATATTCTGTTTGAAATATAAATTGAAACTTTTGCTTAAGTTACTACATAAGGCAAGAGTGGCGCAGTGTTGCCTCACGGCGCCGAGGACCTGGGTTTGATCCCGGTCTCAGGTCACTGTCCCAGTGGAGTTTGCACATTCTTCCTGTGTCTGCATGGGTTTCACCCCCACAACCCAAAAAGATGTGCAGGGTAGGTGAATTGGCCACGCTAAATTTTCCCTTAATTGGAAAAAAAGAACTGGGTACTCTAAATTTATTTTTTTAAATGTTGCTACATAAGGGAAATTCCTGGGTTTTAGGTATTAAGCATACAGTTTAAGCCATTTTTGCATGAATGTTAGATATGGAATCATAGAATCCCTACAATGCAGAAGGAGGCCATTCGGCCCATCACGTCTGCTCCGCACCTTTGAAAGAGCACCCCCATCCCCATAACCAAGTAACCCCACCTCAGTAACTGGACACACTCAGAGGCAAATTAGCATTGCCAATCCACAGATCCTGCACACCTTTTGGACTGTGGGAGGAAACCGGAGCTCCTGGAAGAAACCCACGCAGACACGGGAAGAAAGTGCAATCTCCACACAGTCACCCAAGACTGTATTCGAACCTGGGCCACTGGCTCTGTGAGGTATTATGCAGTCCGGCAGTTCTTGACAAGAGTAAATGCTGATGTGCCATCAATTCACTCGGAACACGATTGGAAGCAAACCGTGGTTTTAATAGACTTACAACTGAGCCTGCCTACGACAAGAAGAACTGAGGGCAGGCTCACATGGCTGCAGCACTTTATACTTCCGGTAGTGGGAGGGGCCATGGGCGGAGCCGAGGGTGGAGCCCTATACAAGCTCCTCATCTTCCCCTGTGGGCAGAGCCGCGCAATGGCTCACAGACAGAGCCCACAAGGACACAATACAATACAGTGTGAATTACATTCACCACATTCACCCCCTGTTAAAAAAATCCAGTCCGGCGGGGGTGACGGGTCTACAGGTTGAGCCGGTCCGGTGGCTGATTCATCCTTTGGGATCGGCGGAGCACCGGGGTTGCAGCCTCTTGGGGTGGCTTGGTGGTGACGGTCAGTGTGGATATGGGGGTGGACTCCGGGGGTGTTTCAGTCCGAGCTCCGTTCCTGACCGGTGTGATAGGCGCAGGGGGGCGCAGGAAAAATATAGGCATGGGGGCGCAGGTTGTGAGGGGTTGGGTGGGGTGTAGTGTGAGGGGTACCTCGGCGGTGGTGGTGGTGCATCCTGCAGGCGCCAGGTCGCGGAGGGAAACGGTGTCCTGGTGGCCGTCGGGGTATTCAGTAAAGGCGTAGTGGGGGTTCGAGTGAAGCAGTAGTACCTTCTCTACGCGTGGGTCCGTTTTGTGTGTCTAGACCTGCTTCCGGTGGAGAACCGGGCCCGGTGTTCTCAACCAAGATGGGAGCGAAGCCCCCGTGGCAGTGTCCCTAGGGAAAACAAATAGTCGCTCGTGAGGGGTCTGGTTAGTTGCAGTGCACATGAGGGACCTAATTGCATGGAGCGTGTCGGGGAGGACCTCCTGTCAGTGGGAGGTCGGGAAATTCCTGGACCGGAGGGTCAGTAGGACGGTCTTCCACACCGTCACGTTCTCCCTCTTCACCTGCCTGTTACCCTTGGGGTTATTGCTGGTAGTCCTGCTCGAGGCGATGCCCTTGTCGAGCAGGTACTGACGCAGCTCGTCGCTCATGAGGGACAAACCCCTGTCGCTGTGTACGTAGCTGGGAAAACCGAACAGGGTGAAGACACTGAGCAGGGCTCTGATGACTGTGTGGGAGGTCATATCGGGGCATGGGATAGCAAACGGGAAGCGGGAGAATTCGTCTATGACGTTGAGGAAGTACACATTTCGATTGGTCGAGGGGAGTGGCCCTTTGAAATCGATGCTCAGGCATACAAAGGGCCGGGAAGTCTTTACCAGGTGGGCCTTGTCTGGTCTATAGAAGTGCGGTTTGCACTCCGCGCAGATCGGGCAATCCCTGGTGATGGCTTTTACCTCCTCGGTGGAGAAAGACTGATTTCGGGCTTTGATGTAGTGGGCGAGCCGGGTGACCCCCGGGTGGCAGAGGTCGTTGTGGATAGCCTTTAGGCGGTCGTCTTGCGTGTTGGCGCATATGCCGCGGGACAGGGCATCTGGGGGCTCGTAGAGCTTCTCCGGTCGATATATGATGTCATAATTATAGGTGGCGAGTTCGATCCTCCACCTCAAGATTTTATCGTTTTTTATTTTGCCCCTTTGCAAGTTGTCGAACATGAAGGCAACCAATCTTTGGTCGGTGATGAGGGTAAACCTCCTACCTGCGAGGTACTGCCTCCAGTGCCGTACGGCTTCCACAATGGCTTGAGCTTCCTTTTCGACTGAGGAGTGTCGAAGTTCCAAAGCGGAGAGGGTTCGGGAGAAGAAGGTGACTGGTCTCCCTGCCTGATTCAGAGTGGCGGCGAGAGCGACCTCTGAGGCATCGCTTTCCACCTGAAAGGGGACGGATTCATCCACAGCCCACATGGCGGCTTTGGCGATGTCCTCCTTGATGCAGTTGAAGGCCTGGCGGGCCTCTGCTGACAGTGGGAAGAGTGTGGTCTTAAATAGTGGACGGGCTTTGTCCGCATACTGGGGGACCCACTGGGCGTAATAAGAGAAGAATCCCAGGCACCTCTTGAGGGCCCTGGGACAATGAGGGAGAGGGAGTTGTAAGAGGGCACATACTGTCCGGGTCGGGGCCTAGGACTCCGTTTTCCACGACATAGCCGAGGATGGCTAGTCTGGTAGTGCGGAAAACGCATTTCTCCTTATTGTAGGTGAGATTGAGTTTCTGGGCGGTTTGGAGAAATCAGTGGAGGTTGGCGACGTGGACCTGCTGGTCATGGCCGCAGATGGTGATGTCATCCAGGTACGGGAACGTGGCCCGCAGCCCATACTGGTCCACCATTCGGTCCATTGCTCGTTGGAACACCGAGACCCCATTCGTGACGCCAAAGGGGACCCAGAGGAAATGGAAGAGGCGGCCATCTGCCTCGAACGCCGTGTAGTGGCGGTCCTCCGGGCGGATTGGGAGCTGGTGGTAAGCAGACTTCAGATCCACCGTGGAGAATATGCTGTACTGGGCGATCTGGTTGACTGCATGTCTGCAATTCTGGGAAGGGGGTACGCATCGACCGGTTAATGGTTTGGCTGTAATCAACCACCATCCGGAACTTTTCCCCGGTCTTGACGACCACCACCTGAGCTCTCCAGGGGCTGTTACTGGCCTCTATGACTCCCTCACGTAGGAGCCTCTGGACTTCGGCTTGGATGAATACTCTGTCCTTGAAGCTGTACCGCTTGCTGTGGGTGGCTACTGGTTTACAGTTAGCGAAGAGTGGAGGGGGGTCGATTTTTAGAGTCGCTAAGCTGAATATAGTGAGAGGTAGGAGTCCGCCAAACCTGAGTGTGAGGCTCTTGAGGTTGCATTGGAAATTGAGCCTGAATAAGAGTGGGGCACAGAGGTCGGGGAGTACATACAGCTGGAAATTAGAGCAGCTGGCGCCCTGAATCGTTAGGGTTGCGACGGTGCGTCCTTGTATTTGGACCGAGTGCGAGCCTGAGGCGAGGGAGATAGTTTGCCGTGCAGGGAAGATAGGGAGCGAACAGCGTCTTACCAGGTCAGGATGTACGAAGCTCTCGGTTCTCCCGGAGTCGAAGAGGCACATGTCTCGTATCCATTGATTTGAATGGACATCATCGAACTCTGGAGGTGCTTCGGACACGACTGGTCCAACGTGGCTGCGTTGAGTTGCGGGTAGTCGGCGGCTCGATCAGCAGTGCTGGATTGGCCCCGTGATGACTGTCCGCGGAGGTCGTAGTCGTTGAGGTGAACATTGGGTGATGGCCAAGATGGCGGCCCCCGTTGATCGCACATGGCGGGTGATGAAGAAGATGGTGTCCAAGATGGCCGCCCCCGTGGATCACACATGGCGGGCGGCGAGGAATATGGCGTCCAAGATGGCAGCCCCAATGACTCGCACACGGCCGACCGCGTGGGGGAGGATTGCCAAGATGGTGGCCCCCATGAGTCGCACATGTTGGGCGGAGGCGGAGTCGGCAGACACGCTGCAACGTTGCGGGGCCTGCGGGCCTGCGAATTGGGGGAGCGATTGTTCTGGACTGCGGGGGAGTTAGAGGGTTTCGATTTTGCCAGGCATACTCTGGCATAATGTCCTTTGCCACCGCAGCTGCTGCAGGTCGCGTTGCGGGCTGGGCAGTGCTGTCGTGGGTGTTGGGACTGGCCACAAAAATGGCACGCTGGCACTCCGGAGTGAGTGGGTGGCCGCGCGGCGCAGGCCTGGGGCAGTCGTGGTCGGGGGTCCACGATGGGGTCGCTTGGTCCGCGGGGAATGAGTTTAGACTGCAAAACGTGACCTCCATAGTAGATGGATCTATCGTGTCCTCCAAGTTCTGGGCCCCTTTCTCGAGTAGTCGCTGGCGCACATAGTTAGACCGGAGCCCCGCAACGTACACATCACGGACGGCGAGTTCCATATGCTGGGAGGCAGTTACAGCCTGAAAGTTGCAGTCCCGAGCAAGGGCTTTTAAGTCGCGCAGGAAGTCCTCTAGCGACTCTGCCGCGCATAGACCTCATTTACCGGCCGGACGTACAATCGGTCGAGCATAGCGAGGGCCTCAGTATAGGAGTCGGTACAATTGAGTTGCGTAGAGATGCGATGGCCCACCCGTGCGTGCAGTAAGCTGCGTTTCTGCTCCTCTGCAGCCTCGGAGGTGGTTGATGCAGCCAGGTAGGCCTTGAAACACCGAAGCCAGTGTAGAAAAATTTCCTTCGCCTCTGCAGCCTGCGGGTCGAGTTCTAGTCGATCAGGTTTGAGGGCTGATTCCGTAGTAGTTTTCTTAAGTCTATTAAATTGATGTGACCATCAATTCACTCGGAACACGATTGGAAGTAAACTGTGGTTTTAATAGACTTACAACTGAACCTGCCTGTGACCAGAAGAACTGAGGGCAGTCTCACACGGCTGCAGCACTTTATACTTCCGGTAGTGGGAGGGGCCATGGGCGGAGCCGAGGGTGGAGCCCTGTACAAGCTCCTCATCTCCCCCTGTGGGCAGAGCCGCGCAACGGCTCACAGACAGAGCCCACAAGGACACAATACAATACAGTGTGAATACAGAGCCCACAAGGAGACGATACAATACAGTGTGAATTACATTCACCACAAATGCAAAATATTTTCAAAAGTAATAAAAATAAACAAGGACATTATTTGCAGTACTGGGTTACTGTTTTTGTAAAGTTTGCACTTTCTCCCTGTGTCTGCGTGGGGTTCCTCCGGGTGCTCCGGTTTCCTCCCACAGTTCAAAGATGTACAGGTTAGGTAGATTACCATGTTAAATTATCCCTTAGTGTCCAAAGTGTGTAGGTTAGGTTTAGCAGTTATTGGGATAGGACCAGGGAGTGGGCTTGGTTGGAGTACTCTTTCAGATGGTCGGTGCTGACTTGATGGCCAAATGGCCTCCTTCTGCACTGTAGGAATTCTCTGATTGTACAAAAAGTGCACATGTTATTGTGTGAATTGATCTTTATAAAATGCAATGAATGGATATTTTAAGTGAGCCGAAGACTGTTGTGTTATCAATCTGTCATGGTCTTGTCATTGAGCAACATGATGCACAGACAGCATGGATTATCTACAATGGAAAAAACATGCGCTACCTTGGTTTTAATGTTGTACAATGTTAAGGGACAGTATATTTGTAACATTTTATTATCAATATGATTATCATGTTTTAATTCTCCAGAACATGAGAAGCACAGGCTCTGTAAAAGTGCAGACTACATGAATTTACACTTCAAAGTGAAATGGCTGTATAATGAATATGTCCAAGATCTTCCTGCTATCAAAGGGACTGTACCTGAATATCCAGCGTGAGTATTGTGATGGTCCATGTATTTTTTGAGAAAAACCTATATATTGGGCGAGATTTTCCAGCCGCGTGGTGCCCGTGGCAGTGCAACTGTAGCATCCTGGCAGTGCCAGAGGGCATTGCCAGGGCCTGAACTGGCATTGTCAAGTGGCGGGGCCTGAGGGGGACCATAACCTTGATGGGGTGTGTGTGAAAGGCAGCACAAACGGGGTGTATGAATGGTGGGTCTGTAAAGGGGGTGTATGAATGGGGGGGCATGAAGAGGGATATGAAGGGTAGGGGCATGACGAGGGGGATGAAAGGGGATATGAAGGGTGGGTATGAAGGCATAATATGAAGGGTCGGGGGCGATGCTTGTTGCCGATGAGGATGGATTTGGGGGCGGGGGATCATCCCCACGCATGCTTGGGTGATGTGAGGGACGTGGCACTGACATTTAGTGATGGAGGTTGCCATCTGGAGTCCAGGGTTGGGTGTGTTGCTCATGTCTGCAGGGATTCACAATGTCTGTGGGTGGGAGCTGTGGGGGGACCTTCAACATAACATTGAGATCTGTACTAAACGTCATCCGGCTGGAATCTCTGAGGAGCGGTCTTGTTAGCGTCTTTGGTTCCCCACTCCAGAACAAATTCGAAGTGTGCGATATTTCAGCGTGATTCGCCCCGAGCTCTGGAAAAAATGCATAACTGGGTGAATTGGGATCTGAATCGTGCCCATACACCGTGGAAATCACAGTGTTTCAACCCAAAATGATACTAGTCATTTTTGGGAGAATTTTGCCCGTTATGCTGGGGAGATGGTTCCTGGTACAGCACATTGCTTCCAGTAACTGATCAAAGGGTTAAGTTGACTGGGAGATAAACCACTCCCATCCCTTCTTTCATGGGCATGGCCTACTCAGGCCCTGACCCTAAGCAGTTCCACCTGGGCACCCTGTCCTGCAAGCCTGCAAGTGCCTCATGGGCACCTTGATAATACCAGTGTGGTGGTGCCAAGGTGCCAGCCTGACGGTGCCATGGTGCGCAGGTGCTGGGGGAGCCAGGGTGCCACCCTGCGCTGTCCCTGACCACCCTTGGGCCTCCGATGGCCAGGGTGACCTCCCATGTGCCATTCCGTCTGGTCCACGTTTGTGTGGACCAATACTAAACTGCACCCGGCTGGGGTCTCCCTGGGGAAGTCCGGTAGATGCCGGTTAGATCCAGCGTTTAGGTGTGTGAGACTAGGTCCTGCTCATTTTGGGCGGTATGCTGACTGCAACGCCTTGCGAGATCTGGTAGTCGGGAAGCATCTACCGACCACATCTTGCTCCGATTCCAGCAGGACACGGCCAGTAGATTGCGCCTAAAGTAACTGGTGTTGATTGCACTTTAATGTCTTAAAGTAACTGACTATTTAAGGTGAAGCACAGTTATTTGTATTCATGTTCGATGATATTGGTTAGTAAAATTATTTTGTTTTAAACCAGGAAAGTTGTTGCTTCTTTCTGCCTAGGTTTTCAGATTTCCAAAAAATAAATAAGTATTCAGACATTAAGCCTTTGTTGATTTTACAACAGATTCTTTCATGAGATGTGGGCATTGCTGGCAAGGCCAGCATTTATTGTCCATCCCGAATTGCTCTTGAGGAGATGGTAGTGAGTTGTCTTCTTGAACTGTTGCAGTTCATCTGGTGCAGGCACACCCACTGTTGTTAGGAAGTGAGTTGAAGGATTTTTACCCAATGATAGGGAAGAACAAGGCATGATTTACCAGCTGCGTCCTGCCGGAATTGGATGGGATGTGGCCGGTAGATCCCGGGAGAGGTGGTTAGTAGTGCTGCAAAGCCCCTCTTGGTGGTATATGTTGAAGTCCCTCACTCAGAGTACAGCCCATGCCCTTGCCACACCCTTTTTCCAAGTAGTGTTCATCATGGAGGAGTACATATCATTTAATTGAGGGTGAGCAGTAGCTTTAGCTGATTATCAGCAGGAGATTTCTTTGCCACGTTTGACCTGATGCCACACGACCTCTTGGGATCTGGAGTCGATGTTGAGGACTTCCAGGGGAATTCCCTCCTGACAATATACGACTGTGCACCACTTCTGATAAGTCTGCCTGCTAGTGGGACAGGACGTACCCAGAGATGGTGGCCTCGGACATTGTCTGTGAGGTATAAATTGTTGAGTATGACTATGTCAGGCTGTTGTTTGACAAGTCCGTTGTACAGCTCTCCCAATTTTAGAAAAAGGTGTCTTTTTGTCATTTCCGGAGTCAAAATTGATGCTGGGTGGTCCATCCAGTTTAATTCCTTTTTAACATTTTCTGTACTGGTTAGATGGGTTGAAACAAACCAACAAATTCATTTAAAGGCTGCAGATTATACAATAGAAATATATCTGTATATCAAATCTCAATTCATAATACATGCCTTCAAAAAAATTATAACTGACTCATTTATGACTTTATTAGAAGTTTATTTGCACTTTGACTGTATCCAACCTTATATACTGTAGGTGGTTTGAACAATTCGCAATGCAGTGGCTGGATGAGAATGAGGAAGTTTCATTGGAATTCTTACATGGAGCCCTCGAGAGAGATAAAAAGGATGGGGTATGTATCCAGAGGTGTTATATTTTTTTAATTACCCATATTTGGATAATGGGGAGTTGTGTATTTGATGAGGAACATGACACAAATACAAAGAACCCTCAAGTAACTCGGCTGATATTTGTCCCAGCTGTGTTTTTTTAATATAGGGATAAATCTAATCAAAAATAAGTCCGTTCTGGGTGGGTTTAGAGGGGTTGAGAACAACTCCGCTATCTAACAGTACTCTTATGTTTTAGGCCCCCTTGGGTAATGCCCCCTGAGGCCACACTTAACATAATTTCCTGCAATCAGGAGCTCCAACGAGCAGAGCTCCTCCGTGCAGGAAGAGATCAAAAATGGCAACTGGAACTCTCAACCTCCCGACGTGACCTTCGGACCCCACCCGCAGCGCCCCAGCTCACCTGTTGGGAGTCCCCGCTCCCCACCTCATATGGGCAGAGCACCCTCAGGTCTGATCCCTGGCATGGGCAAAATGCCAGCATGGTACCTTAGCACTGCCAATCTGGTATCCTGACAGTGCCCCTGCAAGCCTGGCAGCGCCACGTGGGCACCCAGGCTGCCCATGTGACACTGTTAGAGTGCCAGGCTGGCGGTGCCCAGGTGGCATCAGCAGTGCTCGGGTGCCACCCTATCCAGATACCAGCCACCCGCAGGCCTTCAATCGCCTGAGAGACTCTCTCTAAGTATGGTACTGCCTGGGCACCGTTTATAAGGGCCAGTGCTAAATGGCACCCGGCTGTGGTCTCAGTGAGGCCAGTTGATCCCATGAGCTGGTTTGATCTGGCATCAGCATTATTAAGTGAGCCACTTAACTGCAAGTCAATGAATGGGACCGGATCACGACATCTTACAAAATCTAACAAGATCTCGCAAGGTCTAACGACCATCGGGAATCCTGGAAAAGGACTCTCACAGGAACTACCAGCAGCGTATTGTCCCGATTCCAGCCAGTCGATCGCGCCACAGTTTTTATTAAGTTTTTATAACAACAATAAATGCACAAATAACAGAAGAATTAGGGCAAAATGGGTACAGGCAGAACAAGGGGCGGGATTCTCCGACTCCCCGCCGGGTTGGAGAATCCCCTGGGGCGGTGTGAATCCTGCTCCGCCGGCTGCCGTATTCTCTGCCGCTGATATTTGGGCAGGGGCGGGACTCACGCCACGCCGGTCAGGATATGTTGGCAGCCGCCCTCCTGGCAATTCTCTGGGCCCCGATAGGCCGATCGACCATCCGTTTTTGGCCAGTCCTGCCGGTGTGAATCACTCAACTTGCGTACCGGCGGGACCTGGCAGGTAAGTCGGCGGGGGCGGTGCTCGGGGGGGGGGGGGGGGGGGTGGAGCACAGGGGGATCCGACCACGGGGGCGCCCCACGGTGGCCTGGCCCACGATCGGGGTCCAGGCGGGCGAGCCTGTTCCGTGGGGCACTTCTTCCTTCCGCGCTGGCCCCTGCAGGGCTCCGTCATGGCCGGCGCGGAGAAGAGATCCCCCTGCGCATGTGCCAAATTACGCCGGCCGGTCTGCGCATGCGCGAGATCACGCCGGCCCTTCGGTGCATGCGCGAACCCGCGCCGTCAATTCGGCGCTGGCTGGAGCGGTGCCAACACCTCCGCCGTCCACCTAGTAAGGGGGTTGAATTCCGCACTTTCGGAGGCTGTTGCCGCCGGAGTGTTTGGCACCGGTTCTCCCGCCGGCGTGGGGACTTAGTCTGTAGAAGGGAAAATCCCAGCCAAGAGTTATTGTTAGCCGAAATACAAGCCAAACATTACAGAATAGATTAGGTAAGTTGAAGAACCAGAGTCACTAGCTAACATGCTGGATCAATTGTGCAACAAAATGCCAGAGTGAGTGAGGAAAGAAGGCAAGACAGAAGGATAACAATTCAGGTTACACACCCCAAAATATTATGATTCAGACTAACAACTTGAAATGGATTAAATTGCGTTAAACTGGAGCAAGTTAACCAAGGGGGAGCCTATGAATTTAAGATAGGGGTTTCCCCCCTTCAGCACCCCTCCCCCGAAACCCCTTCATGCCCTGCCACCTGGGAGTGCCAAGCTGGCACCTTGAATTCAGAGGTGTGACATGGTGGTAAATACCCTCCCGATAATTGACACCAGGGTGCTGAGGGCTGTCCTTCATGGGACGTGGAGTCAGGAAGGCTTGTGCTGGACTGGAGGGATTCAGGTCGGGGGTCTTTCCTGGGATGGGCTTGTTTGGCTACTCTCCCCCTCAGCACCCTTAAAACACTTTAAACAGTCAGTCAGTTTGTAAACAATTTTCATAATAAAATGAGTGATGGCATCTGTACCTCTAAACCCTTTGAAACGCCCGTCAGTGTCCCAAGTTTAAAGGTCTGAGAGATGAAGGTAAAAACAATCATTTTAAATGGTGTAAACCTTTGAAGTGGTTTTCACACATTGAATTTTAAAGTATGGAAGTCTGTGTGTATGCCTAGAGGGCTGAAAGCTTTGAACGACACTGTTAACATTCAATTTCATGCCCTATTGCCTGCTGAAAGCTTTCAGATTGACAGGGCGAAGCAGTTTCAAAGGGGAGGTTCAGATTGTTTATTTATATAACTCTGCAGGGGTTCATTAACTCAATGTAGCAGTGGTTTTCCTTACCGCAGTTGTTTTTATGAGTCTGCTTCTTTGTTATCAAATACTTCCAAGAAAGTGCAAGAGCAGCCCCCACTGCTGCCCTTTCCAGTTAAGTTGGCTGGACTGTTGTTTTGTGTTGTGGAGCAATGCCAACAGCATGGGTTCAATTACTGCATAGGCTGAGGTTATTCATGGAGGCCCAGCCTTCTCAACCTTGCCCCTCGTCTGAGGTGTGGTGACCCTCAAGTTAAATCACCACCAGTCAGCTCTCTCAAATGGGGAGAGAAGCCTATGGTCCTCGGGGGCGATGGCGACTTTAATACTGAAATGGAGGTTCCGCCCCTGCTGAACCTGGCTGCCGCCTTTTATTGAATATTTCATAATGTTCTGCAGCATATTCTTATCAATACTGATCCTGAAAATTTCCAGGGACATAACAGCAATTATTAACTCAAGGATTAGGCTGATATATGTTGAGCAATCAGGATCAATGACTGATTATATAGTGCCAGAGACTGCAGAAGAACAGCTATTCCTGTGCTCGCATCACGTGGCTCCCTCAACTCTGCCTCAGCTGTTTGAACTTGAAAATGTCTTTCCTCCCAATTGCACATTTAGTGCATAATTGGTATGGGGCTGTTACGGTACCCTGGGCTAGTGTGCGGTCAATTCCATCCCCACTTCACCTGGAGTTGCAAATTAACAAATTAACAAATTAAATCTTAGAGAATACCTAAAGTCTTTGGTCTATGGCTGTTCAATAACTGAAGTCGCCAGGTTTGTAAATTGAAACACAATTTTTATTACTAAGAATAACTATAATTAAACATGCAACAAATACAACTGGTGAACTATTATCTAATTCCTAACTCCCTCCTCTTTAACTCGCCCCACCCTCTATACACACACACAAGACAGATAAACATAGAAGGGGAAAGAGGGATGTAAAATAATGATGAAAGTAAAAGGATAAGAGTCTTTGTTTCAAATAAACATCTTCCAGTACACTTTTCTTCAATCTAGGCCTTCAGTTCTAGGCATTGCAGTGTTAATGTAAGCCTACCTGTGACAATAATAAAGATTATTATTATTATTATTATTATTATTAAGAAATTATCTGCAGGTCAGAAATTAGCAGTAGGCAGCATTTCTGAAGAAAAAGAGAGTGATAGACTCTCACAGCTGCTTCTCTCAGCGTCCAGGGTCTTGCCCTCTGAAAACCAACACACTCGGGCAGAACCAAATCACTGCTTGTTACCGGGCAGAATACCCGGGCCATTCAGTAGCCACCAGCCAACCAATCAAACCTAATCCCTCATCTCTCAGGTGCCAAAAAGTCTGAGATTTTCTGTGCAAAAGCTATATCCCCAATAGCACAGTGTACTATTTTGCAACTTTTGAGTTCCTCGCTTCCTCAGTCCAACTTAAAGGATCATGGATCAAAATGATAACCGCAAAGTAAAATAAATGGGAAATAAGGGAATCGACAGGAAGGGCCCTTACGGGGTGCAGAACTTAGACCCACCAGCAGGATACCAGCTTGACCTCATCTGACCGTCCAGCTTCTCTGAGGTTTCTGAATGTTCGGAACTCTCTGCCCCAGAGACCAGGGAGGCTGAGGTGGATAGATTCTTAACTAAGAAGGTGCTAGGTAGATAGATTCTTAACTAAGAGCTGAGGTAGATAGATTCTTGACTAACAAGGTATTCAAAAATTATCAGGAATAGGTGGAATGTGGAATCGAGGCATGATCTGATTAAATGGTGGAACAGACTTGAGGGGCCGAATGGATCACTCCTCCTAATTCATACGTTCATTTTTACAATGAGCTTTACCCACTTGGGAATAGGGGAATAGCCAGGCCTGGTGGAAGTCATTCAGCTGTTTGCAAGTTTGAAAAAATAAACCCTGTGAAGCTCTTTTTATGAAGCTCATAATTTGACAACTGGGGTGTAGCTTTTAATATCTAAAAAAGTAAAAAAACATGTAATTTGGAGTTGGAAAACTTACTCTTATTCTTGAATTTCATATTGTTTTATTGTTGATATGCTATAAATGCTTTGATTTCTAAACTGAATGTTTATGTTGTAAATCAGTTCCAGCAAACATCTGAGCATGCTTTATTTTCCTGCTCGGTGGTGGATGTGTTCACACAATTAAACCAGAGCTTTGAGATCATCAAGAAACTCGAGTGCCCTGATCCCTTGATTGTTGCTCATTACATGAGGAGATTTGCAAAGGTAAAACATTTTTTTCAACATTGTAACTGAGAAAAATTGACTGAAGATTTTAACTTTGGGGTGACTTGTGTTGTGGTTTGTTATTATTAGAGCGTATGTTTCAAAGTATGAATGGAGGAAAGCTTAAAAAGTGCACAGTAAGAAAAAATGTTGTAGTGAAGAGGGAGGGTGACTCGGATAAGTTGTCTGAGAATTTTCAGTGAACAGAACTCAACTCTTTTTGTATGTCTGAAAGAAGCTTTTTTCTGTTCAGCAGAATTTCACTTTAGACATGTTGACAATGCTGAACTGGGGTAGCTAAAATATATAATCATGAAGTGCTTACTAGTAAGCCAAAGATCCCACTCATGCTTTGTGACTGTGCGTTTGAGTGGAGAAACAATTGTGGCTTCTCCGTCAGCCCAACCTGATGGAAGACTCGACCAAGTCCAGTCCCAGTGCTGTTCCAGGCTGGGGTCTGGTGCCCAAAGGTCCCTGCTGTGGCCAGGGGTGTGTGTGTGCAGGGTGGGACCCTCCAGCACAACCAGCTCATTGGATGGCACCCTGAGAGATGGCAGGGAATGTAAGAGTGGAGGAGGTTTGGGGGATTCGAGGGCACCAGGGTGCAAGTCATAACAGACTGTCGTTCTCTCATTTCAATAAAGTTTAGGGGAGTCAGACGAGTAAACAAAATAAGTTTATTTGTAAGTGCAGCTATTTCCATGGGGTGAGTTAAACCTCACCAGGTCCTCTCTCTGTGATGGTAGGTTCCTATCTGGCTGACCTTGTACACTGCATGGTTATCAGCCCCGTAGTTAGAATGGGAGCTCATATTCCTCGAGTCACATGGGATAAACAATCGACTCTGCCCCGTGTGCCAGTGTAGGTTATTACACACCCCCTCCAATTCCTTACAGATATCACAATATGGATGATATTGTGGACCTCGCAGCAGCTGCCCTCACGGTGGCAGTCCAGGCGGCCAGATGTTGGAGAAGGCAGCGCCAGCAGACAGGGGCCCGAGGCGGCAGCCTATATGCAGGTGCTCGCCCCCACCAGGGAGAGACCCAGAGGGGGAGGCTGGCGACAACTCAAAGTGTGCAGGTGTCGCTGGCCATTCGAAGAGATGTCGAACAGCATGTGCTGCAGGAGGCTCTGCCTCAACAAGAGGACGGTGCGGTACCTGTGCCATGGCCTGGCACCACATAGAGGAGGAGGATACCCATTCCCAGTGGCCATCAAGGTCACCATAGCCCTTAACCTTTAGCCATTGGGTTCATTCCAGGGCTCGAGCGGAGACTTGTGTGGCATATTCCAACTGACAGCCCACACATGTGAAGTCATGGATGACCTATTTGCCCGGGCAGCTGACAACATAAACTTTGACCCATACCCAGTCCATGAAGATGCCCAGGAAGCAGGATAATCCGCCATAGCGGGGAAGCCCCAGCTCCAGGGGGTAATAGATAGAACGCATGTGAACTTGCGCGCACCGGAACTCTGGGAGCACCCTTCATTAACAGGAAGGGGTTCCACTCTCTGAACATCCAACTCGATTGTGATCACCAACTCCAGATCATGCACTTCCTAGGATATGTGCACAACAGCTGCATCCTGTGGCAGTCGGAGATTGTCGGCCTCTTCGAGGGACACCCCAGGATGACCGGTTAGTTTGGCCACTACGGTTTTTGGCCACTACGGAGGCCAAAAAACAATACGGAGACCCAATATAATGAGGCCCATGTGGCCACCTGGGCTATCATTGAGCGGTGCATGGGACCGCTGAACATGCGGTATCGATGCCTTGATTGCTCTGGTGGTGCCCTGTAGTCCACCTTCCGGAGAGTTGCCCACTTTGTGGTGCTCAACTATGCCTTCCACAATCTGCCACAGCAGTGGGGTGACATGCTGGAGGTAGAGATGGAGGAACATGTAGCCTCGAAAGAGGAGGACGAGGAGGAGCTGGACCAGGAAGGACTGGAGGACGAGCCTGGGGAGGACATCAAGGAGCAGCTGGAGAATGGAGGACAGGCAGTGGCGGTGAGGGTCCAGCGTGCCCAGAGGGTCAAAGAGGCCTTCATCCATGCCTGCTTCTCATCGGACATGGTTTCTCATCCCTCTCCCCATCTCACCCACCACCCCTCCCCATGTCTCCCACTCTGTCCACCCACCCTTCCTGGGGGTGCAGGCCAGCCCGTAGTGCGGAATGATGTGAGAGGCTGCACATGCCTCAGATGTAACATATTTTAATGATAGACAGTTAAAGACCCTACCTAACTGTCCCACACTACCGATGGTGCCGCTCCTCCACATCCCCCCTCCCTCTCAATCTTGGGCAGCACGGTAGCACAGTGGTTAGCACAGTTGCTTCACAGCTCCAGGTTCGATTCCCGGCTTGGGTCACTGTCTGTGCGGAGTCTGCACGTTCTCCTCGTGTCTGCGTGGGTTTCCTCCGGGTGCTCCGGTTTCCTCCCACAGTCCACAGATGTGCAGATTACGTCGATTGGCCATGCTAAATTGCTCTTGGTGTCCAAAAAAGTGGGGTGGGGTTACGGGGATAGGGTGAAGGTGTGGGCTTGGGTAGGGTGCACTTTCCAAGGGCTGGTGCAGACTCGATGGGCCGAATGGCCTCCTTCTCCGCTGTAAATTCTATGATTCTGTGAATCTTCTTAACCTTCCGTGTTCTGCCACTACGTCTAGGCATGTCCCCGGAATGCACATCAGAGGTGGAGATAGCCTGCTGCTCATCATGCCCTGTGGCCTTTGATACTCCTGGCGGGCATCCTCTGGAGGGCCTGGGACTAGGGGCTCTGGCCGAATTGCTGGTGGTATGTACCTCGCCGTGCCACCCTGTTCCGCTTGCTTGACCTCAAGACGTGCCGTTGTCAGAAGGAGGAGACTTAGGAGAGAAATGGGTCACCTTGGGACAGAGGGGCAGCTGGATTGAGCTCCAGAGGCCCCGGGGCGATCTGGCTCTGTCAGCCCTAGCAGCTCCACATTGTTTTCACCATGGTGTCGATGCCAACAGTGATGCCCCTCTGAGAAAGCACCACGTTCTGCAGTGCCTCACCAATGTCCACTTGTGACTGGGACACGGTCCTCAGCGACGGGAATTTCTCTGGAGTGCCTGGGCAATAATCACCTGAGACTGGGACATGCTCGCACTGCCCTGGCAAGGTCCAACTGGGGCATGACTCCCAGCGACTGGGAAATGCTCTGGCAACATCCACCTGCACCAGAACATGTCCACCAGCAACTGGGACATGCCATCGAGGCCCTCAGCCATGGCCTATACTGACTGAGCAACACCTTGGACACCACCACTCATGTTGCTGACATCATGCTCCAGACTGTCCACTACGACCGCCACCCGAGCAGTGTTAGCCTTGGTCTAATGCATGGCTGGTGCCATCTCCTGCACCCGTAGCCTCTGGGACTCCTCCAATTGCCTATGGGCCCGCTGGAATGTTGCTGACATCACTCTCTGAATATCACGGCTGCCCTCGTGTCTGCATCAGCTCCGATGTTACTGGTCCAGAGGCTCGACATTAGACTAGGACCCAGCTGGGTTCTGGGTTCCAGCAAACCTCCGTCTGCTGTTCCCCTGGACGTTTCTGCCTCCACCTGATCAGCCACTGTGTGGTTCTCATCAGATTGTGCCCCAGAATACTGTCCACTATGTTCACCCACTGAGGTGTGTGTCTCTGCACTGGCGAAAGGTCGGGATAACAGAGGAGGCCTCAATGGTGAAATCCTCGGAGCTCTCATTGAAGGTGTTCTCTGATGGAGATCCTGCGGGAGACTGGACAAATGGTCAGTGGGAAAGAAGGATCATTATGTCCAGCATGAACAACTCACGTGTGATAGGTCATCTGGGTGGGGCCGATGGTACTCACTTCTGCGGCACAGGCCAATCTCGACTTCTGTGACCGATCTGTCCTCGGCCCGTCGCAACCTCCAGGGCCCGTTCCTTGTAAGGGCTGAGGACTCTGATGTCTGGCACCGCTCCGCCCGTCTGGGCCCTTTGCCGTCTGTTGTGGGACAACTTCTCTTGCGGGGACATCGCAAATGCATTATGAGCCATTTCATGCATCGCGGGGCGGGCTATGGTGGGGGTCAGGCGTGGGCCCTGCTGCTAGGCATGGGTGGGGTGTGCAGGTGGGTGCCAGAGTGTACACAGGCACGCTATTGTGCTTGGAGTGATAGGGGCAGGACCATGGGGGGGCGGGTGGATGCATCGGAAGTGGGTGGGGTGAAGGGGGGAGTGGCAGGGGGTTGATACCAACTCACCCTTGCAGCCTGGTGGAGATCATTGAGCTTCTTGCGGCCCTGGGTGGCTGTCCTCCTGGTGACACTCCCAACGTTAACGGCTGCTGCCACTGTCTCCCAGGTGGCACTGGCTGCGCTGTGGCTGATCCTCTAACCACCTCGAGGGAATAGGGTATCCTGTCTGGACTCTACATTAGACCGCACCCAACAGTTGGACATCCACCCTCCACCCTGGAAGCCTCGGATTAACTTGTATCCAAGGTCACCATTGCAGATGTCAGAGCAGCTTTCTCGAAGGTCAATCCACAGAAAGCCACTGGCCCGGATGGGGTACCCGGACGAGCACTCAGGTCTTGCGCGGATCTGCTGGCGGGGTATTCGCAGACATCTTCAACCTCTCTTTACAACGTTCTGAGGTCCCTATCTGCTTCAAGAAGAAAAGACAAGCAGCGTGCCTTAATGATTATCGTCCAGTGGCTTTGACATCCATCATTATGAAGAGCTTCGAAAGGTTAGTCATGGCACGAATCAACTCCAGCCTCCCGGATTGCCTTGATTTACTACAGTTCGCCTACCGCTGCAACAGGTCCACAGCAGACGCAATCTCTCTGGCCCTGCACTCAACACTGGAACACCTAGATAACAAAGACACCTATGTCAGACTCCTATTTATTGACTGCAGCTCAGCCTTCAACACTATTATTCTGACGAAACTCATCTCCAAACTCCGTGGCTCCTCCCTCGGCGACTGGATCCTGAACTTTCTAACCCATAGGCCACAATCAGTATCGCTAGGCAACAATACCTCCTTCACGATCATCCTCAATACCGGTGCCCCACAATGCTGTGTCCTCAGTCCCCTACTATACTCCTTATACACCTATGACTGTGTGGCTAAATTCCCCTCCAACTCGATTCTCAAATTTGCTGATGAGACCGCCACAGTGGGTCGGATTGCAAACAATAATGAGACAGAGTACAGGAATGAGGTAGAGAATCTGGTGAACTGGTGCGACGACAATAATCTCTGCCTCAGTGTCAACAAAACGAAGGAGATTGTCATTGACTTCAGGAAGCGGAGAACATGCCTCTGTCTACATCAGTGGGAACGAAGTAGAAAGGGTCGAGAGCTTCAAGTCCAGGTTACCAAAAACCTGTCCTGGTTTCCCCATGCCGACAATATAGTTAAGAAAGCCCACCAATGACTCTACTTTCTCAGAAGACTAAGGAAATTTGGCATGTCAGCTACGACCCTCACCAACTTTTACAAATGCACCATAGAAAGCATTCTTTCTGGTTCTATCGCAGCTTGGTATGGTTCCTGCTCTGCCCAAGACCACAGGAAATTATAAAAGGTGGTGAATGTAGCTCAGTCCATCACGCAAACCAGCCTCCCATTCATTGGCTCTATCTATAATTCCCGCTGTCTCGGAAAGGCAGCCAGCACAATTAAGGACCCCACGCACCCCGGACATACACTCTTCCACCTTCTTCCGTCAGGAAAAAGATATAAAAGTTTGAGGTCACGTACCAACCGACTCAGGAACAGCTTCTTCCCTGCTGCCATCAGACTTTTGAATGGACCTACCTCGTATTAAGTTGATCTTTTCTCTACATCCCAGTTATGACTGTAACATTACATTCTGTAGTCTCTCCTTCCTTCCCTATGTACGGTATGCATTGTCTATGTAGCATGCAAGAAACAACACTTTTCACTGTATACTAATGCATAATAGTAATAATAAATCAAATCAAATCATCGAAATGTGCGGCTGCTCTGTGCAGTGGATTGGCTGTGTGCTGTTTGGGATCATTTTAAGAGCTACTCCCCCCAGTTAGCAGGTAGCTGCCAAGCAAGGTCCAGGCAAATCAGCTGGTGGGACTGTCTTTTTTGCGTTGAGCCCATGGAACATCATTAAGTGCCCTAATTAACATTAGATACTGGTGACAGCCTTGCTCGGTCAGCCGGCGGGAAACAGCCAGCAGTTCTCTCTTGCTACCACAGACTTCCGTTAGATCATGCCCCCATGATCTCTGTATGTAGTAATACATGATCAGACTATGTTAAGCTAGTACAGGCAACTGAACAATGGATGGCGACACTATCAGGACCTATATAAAGGTTTCCCCATTCTTTCCTAGAGGAGAGTGTATCTGGAGTGCAGAGGACAGAGCGAGAGAGAAGTTAATAGATATCAGTATTTAGCATTATCTTATTTAATACTTTAATCTACAGTTATTTGTTTGTTTACTAGTTCAGTATTAAGTAAAAAGAACTCAATATTATTTTGAATAACTCATTAAATTGCTTTATCATCACTGGAAGACTACATCTATATTTCAACAACTCGGCTAGATAAAAAGAGTAATATATATATTACAATATTGTAATATAACTCCTCCTATCTCACAATTTTATCCTTGTAAGGTGAAAAATACTAAACTTTTCTTTAGAATTTGTACACTTTGTTTATTGCTGGTAGTGATTTAAATGCTGTGTATTTGTCATGAACAGTGAGAAGGAATTGAACTCAGGGTTTCTTTCTCTTTGGCAGACCATAAGCAAAGTGCTGCTACAGTATGCTGATATTCTTTTGAAGAACTTCAAATCCTACTGTTCCAAGGAGACATTAGTTAGTAAATTTTTATTTGTTCTCATTCTTATTAAGATTTAACTATATTTTTAATGCAGGGAGAAGGAAAACACTATGCTCCTAATTATAAAACCCAAGATCCCATGTTTACAGTTTTATTCATGACGTTCTATTTTTTTTTAATAAACAATTTTATTGAGGTAGTTTTTGGCTTTCTAAACAGTTACAGACATCAACAGAAAGAAAGCAAAAAAGCAAAAATGTGCAAACATCCACGTACATTCAATACTTCAATCGTAACATACTGCACAAGCCCGCTCCTCTCCCACCGGTACTACCCGCCATTTTATCCCTCCTACTCCACTCTACCAACCCCCCCCACCCCCTGCTGATGCTCACTCTCCCACAAAGAAGTCAATAAATGGTTGCCACCTTCGGGCGAACCCCTGTACAGATCCCCTCAAGGCGAACTTAATTTTTTCCATACCCAGGAACCCGACATGTCCGCAAGCCACAACTCAGTCTTCGGGGGCTTTGAGTCCCTCCACGCCAATAGTATTCGTCGCCGGGCTATCAGGGAAGCAAAGGCCAAAACATCGGCCTCTTTCTCCCCCTGGATTCCCGGGTCTTCTGAAACCCCAAAAATTGCCACCCCTGGACCCATCGCCACCCTTGTTTTTCGCACCCGGGACATGACACACGCAAATCCCTCCCAGTATCCCCTAAGCTTAGGGCATGCCCAAAACATGTGAACGTGGTTCGCTGGTCCTCCTGCGCACATAGCGCATTTGTCCTCTATCCCAAAGAATTTGCTCATCCGAGCCACCGTCATGTGGGCCCGTGAACGACCTTAAATTGAATCAGCCTGAGCCTGGCACATGTTGCGGTCGAATTCACACTACTCAGGGCTTCTGCCCACAGCCCGTCCTCCATTTCCCCGCCTAGCTCCTCCTCCCATTTAAGTTTCAGTTCCTCCGTCTGGGACCCTTCCTCCCTCATGAGCACCTTATAAATATCCGAGACTCTACCCTTCCCTTCTTCCCCCCTAGAGACTATTCTGTCTTGGATCCCCATTGGCGGGAGGCGTGGGAAGGATGGGACCTGTCTACGGACAAAGTCCCGCAACTGTAGGTACCTAAAATCATTTCCCCTTCCCAGACCAAATTTCTCCTCCAAGCTCCTCAAACTCGCAAAGCTCCCTTCCAGGAATATATCGCCCACCCTTCCCACCCCCGCCCGCCGCCATGCTCGTAACCCCCCATCCATACTCCAGGGGGAAAACCGATGGTTGTCGCAGATTGGCGCCCAAACCGATGCCCCTATCTCCCCTACATGCCTCCTCCACTGGCCCCATATCCGCAGAGTCGCCACCACTACCGGGCTGGTGGTGTACTTGGCCGGCGGCAGCGGTAGAGGAGCCGTGACCAGGGCTTCCAAACTGGAGCCCCTGCACGAAGCCGCCTCCACCCGCTCCCAGATAAACCCCGTACCCACCATCCACTTCCTTATCACAGCGATGTTGGCCGCCCAGTAATAATTAATCAGACTCGGCAAAGCCAGCCCTCCCTCGCTGCGGTTCCTCTCCAGCATCGCCGCCTTCACCCGCGGGGATTTTCCCGCCCAGACAAAGCTCATGATCAGCCCGTTAACTCTTTTGAAGAAGGACTGTGGGATAAAGATCGGGAGGCACTGAAAAACAAACAGAAATCTAGGGAGGATTGTCATCTTTACAGTCTGCACCCTCCCTGCCAGCGACAGCGGGAGTGCATCCCATCTCAGAAACTCTCCCTTCATTTGCTCCACCACCTTGGCCAAATTTAACTTGTGCAGCCTGCCCCAGTCTCGCGCCACCTGGATTCCAAGTACCGGAGATTTTCCTCAACCAGCCAAACGGTAGCCCTCTCAATTTGTTCTCCTGGCCCCTTGCCTGTACCACAAACATTTCACTCTTGGCCGTATTTAATTTGTATCCTGAAAACTGGCCGAACGTCCTCAACATTCTCAGTATACTTCCCATCCCGGCCACTGGGTCCGACACGTACAGGAGCAGGTCGTCTGCATAAAGAGAGACCCTATGTTCTACCCCGCCCCTCACCATCCCCTTCCAACCCTCTGCGGCTCTCAGCGCAATCGCCAGCGGCTCTATGGCCAGCGCAAACAGCAGCGGGGAGAGCGGGCAGCCCTGTCTGGTCCCTCGGTACAACCTAAAGTACTCCGACACTTCTCTGTTAGTCCTGACGCTGGCCTTTGGGGCCTGATATAATAATTTGATCCAATTCACCAGTCCCTCCCCGAACCCAAACCGTCCGAGCACCTCCCATAGATAGTCCCGCTCCACCCGGTCAAAGGCCTTCTCGGCGTCCATCGCCACCACTACCTCCACCTCCCTGCCCACCGGCAGCATCATTATCACATTAAGTAATCTTCTCAGGTTGGCCGCCAGCTGCCTACCTTTCATGAACCCAGTTTGGTCCTCCCCAATCACCTCCGGTACACAGTCCTCCATTCTAACCGCCAGTACCTTTGCCAGGAGCTTGGCGTCAACATTAATCAGGGAGATTGGCCTGTAGCACCCGCACGCCTCCGGGTCTTTACCCTGCTTCAATATCAGTGATATAGTGGCTTGCGACATTGTCGGTGGCAGGGTCCCTCTGTCCCTTGCCTCATTGAAAACCCTCGCCAAGACCGGGCCCACCAGCTCAGAGAACTTCCTATAGGGGTATCCATCCGGCCCCGGGCCTTTCCCCGACTGCATGACCTTTAGGCCCCCCAATACCTCCTCCACTCTAATCGGGGCCCCCAGCCCATCCACTCGCCCCCCACATACTGTTGGGGATGTTAACCCGTCCAGAAACCTTTTCATCTCCTCCGGTTCTTCCGGCGGCTCCGAAGTATACAGCTTGCGATAGAAGTCCCGGAATACCTTATTCAATCCTGCCAGGTCCTCCACTTTGCGCCCCTCCCCATCCATCACTCTACTTATTTCCCTGGCCACCTCCCTCTTCCTGAGTTGCTGGGCTAACAGTCTGCTAGCCTTTTCCCCATGCTCGTACATGACGTTCTATTTTTAAAGGATTGTATATTTCAGTTACCATTTAAAGTGTTTGTCCAATTTTTATTCTTCTCTAACTGTATCACATCATATTTCTCTGCATGGGTTGGATCCAGCATAATCCTTCCTTATCCACTAATCAATGCTTCCATCCATCCCCCCCCCCCCCCCCGGACTTTGGCAGGGCTGGACACAAACCGCAGCCGCCACGTGAGGTTGACTAAACCTCAGACCACAAGTGAGCCACGCCTCCGGGAAGTCGGCCCATTGGGAACAGAGCATCGGGAGATGGCCTTCAGTTGACGTCCTGAGGCATGCGGAATATTGATCGATGATTCTGTTGTGGAGGGGGTGGAGCATCTGAAAACAGCCAACGGCCCCGATTTTGGCATCAAAAGGGATTCTCTCGCCAATCGCCGAATGCGATTTCGGCGTCAGCGATCGGAAAATCCCACCCGTTGTCTTTGGTTCCGATGCAAACTCTGTTTCCAATCCTGGTAACTGCCATTAAGCTGATGAGCAAGACCATTCATAAAATTGTGTTGAGAGAGATCTCACTGAGTATCCAACCACTCATTGACATAATCACTAAGACTCTGTAACATTGCTAAACTCTGACCTTGCTTCAGCCCACCTGCTGCTGAAATCTTCACCCTTGTCTGTTCACCTGTAAACCTGACAACTCCATTGCTCTCCTGACTAGCCTGCCATTTATATAAACTTGTGCTCATCCTAAATTCTGCTGCCCATATATTAACTGACACCAAATCTCATTCAGCCATCAGCCCTGTGCTTCTGACCATGACAGGCTGCCACCCTACCAACACCTTCATTTTAAATTCCTCATCCTTGTTTCTGGAAACTCTGCATTGCCTCGCCCCTCCCAATCTGGACAGCCTCCTCCAACCTGACAAGCCTTCAAGATCTCTGCAGTTTTCTCCTCATAGCTGAAACTGAATATAGCTGTTTTATATGCTGTTGTATAAAATTGAATGCAGATTTGACTAAAGAAAATAAAGAAACTGAGTCATTGTTAATCGAACAATTTTACATTTCTATCCATCAGCCTTGCATTCTGATGAATAATGTACAACAACTGAGAGTTCAGCTGGAAAAGATGTTTGAAGCGATGGGTGGTAAAGAGGTAAGAATCTGAACTTGTAGATTCCCTCTATACATGTTAATTATGTAGTAAAGCATCGCTTGGAGCAATAATTTTTTTTTTCGCTTTGTGTGCCGCACGGTTAACACAGCTGCTTCACAGCACCAGGGTCCCAGGTTCGATTCCCGGCTTGGGTCACTGTCTGTGTGGAGTCTGCACGTTCTCCCTGTGTCTGCGTGGGTTTCCTCCGGGTGCTCCGGGTTCCTCCCACAAGTCCCGAAAGACGTGCTGTTAGGTGAATTGGACATTCTGAATTCTCCCTCAGTGTACTCGATCAGGCACAGTAATGTGGCGACTAGGGGCTTTTCACAGTAACTTCTTTGCAGTGTTAATGTAAGCCTACTTCGAACATAGAACATAGAAAATACAGCACAGAGCAGGCCCTACTTGTGACATTAAAAAAGAATCACGCATCAAAGAACCATCACAAATAAAAGCCCATCCTTCTCTGCTGTGACTCTGGCTTCAAAATACACAAGTGACAACTGTCTCCAGGCTACCAGGGAGGCTACCTGCATATGCAGCCTATGAACTACTTTAAATTGAATAAGGTTAAGCCCAGCACACATAAGAGGATGTATTCACTCTCCTCAGGGCCTCCTCCCATAACCCACCCCCCCCCCCCCCCCCCCCTCAAGCTTTTCCTCCCACTTCTGCTTAACTTCTCATATCCGGCACTCTCCCAATCCATCAATTCTTTATAAATGTCCAACACCGTACCTCGCAGACTCCTGTTTTCAACACCACCTTGTCCTGCAGCCCTGGGGACGGCAGGTCGGGAAGGACTGCACCTGCTTCCTAACATAATCCCGAACCTGTAAGTACCGGAACCCATTCCTGCTGGGCAGCTCATATTCCTATTCCAGTTCTTCTAGACTCGAGAAACTGCTCGCCATGATTAAGTCTCCAAACCGCTCGATCCCCACTCACTACCACCCCTGGAACCCTGCGTCTAGCCCACGCGGAACAAACCTGTGATTCCCACAGATTGGTGCCCAAACTGAGGCACCCTCCAACCTCAGGGCTCCCATCACTGTCCCCAGGCCCTCAGGGCTCCCACCACTGTCCCCAGGCCCTCAGGGCTCCCATCACTGTCCCCAGGCCCTCAGGGCTCCCACCACTGTCCCCATTCCCTCAGGGCTGCCACTGTCCCCATTCCCTCAGGGCTGCCACTGTCCCCAGGCCCTCAGGGCTCCCACCACTGACCCAGGCCCTCAGGGCTGCCACTGTCCCCAGGCCCTCAGGGCTGCTGCCACTGTCCCCATGCCCTCAGGGCTACCCCCACTGTCCCCAGGCCCTCAGGGCTACCCCCACTGTCCCCAGGCCCTCAGGGCTCCCATCACTGTCCCCAGGCCCTCAGGGCTCCCACCACTGTCCCCAGGCCCTCAGGGCTCCCATCACTGTCCCCAGGCCCTCAGGGCTCCCACCACTGTCCCCATTCCCTCAGGGCTGCCACTGTCCCCATTCCCTCAGGGCTGCCACTGTCCCCAGGCCCTCAGGGCTCCCACCACTGACCCAGGCCCTCAGGGCTGCCACTGTCCCCAGGCCCTCAGGGCTGCTGCCACTGTCCCCATGCCCTCAGGGCTACCCCCACTGTCCCCAGGCCCTCAGGGCTACCCCCACTGTCCCCAGGCCCTCAGGGCTCCCACCACTGTCCCCAGGCCCTCAGGGCTCCCACCACTGTCCCCATGGCCTCAGGGCTGCCACCACTGTCCCCAGGCCCTCAGGGCTGCCACTGTCCCTAGGCCCTCAGGGCTGCTGCCACTGTCCCCAGGCCCTCAGGGCTGCTGCCACTGTCCCCAGGCCCTCAGGGCTCCCACCACTGTCCCCATGGCCTCAGGGCTGCCACCACTGTCCCCAGGCCCTCAGGGCTGCCACTGTCCCTAGGCCCTCAGGGCTCCCACCACTGTCCCTAGGCCCTCAGGGCTGCTGCCACTGTCCCCAGGCCCTCAGGGCTGCTGCCACTGTCCCCAGGCCCTCAGGGCTACCCCCACTGTCCCCATGGCCTCAGGGCTGCTGCCACTGTCCCCAGGCCCTCAGAGCTGCCCCCACTGTCCCCAGGCCCTCAGGGCTGCCCCCACTGTCCCCATTCCCTCAGGGCTGCCCCTGTCCCCATTCCCTCAGGGCTGCCACTGTCCCCAGGCCCTCAGGGCTGCCCCCACTGTCCCCATTCCCTCAGGGCTGCCCCTGTCCCCATTCCCTCAGGGCTGCCACTGTCCCCAGGCCCTCAGGGCTGCTGCCACTGTCCCCAGGCCCTCAGAGCTGCCACCACTGTCCCCATTCCCTCAGGGCTGCCACTGTCCCCAGGCCCTCAGGGCTGCCACTGTCCCCAGGTCCTCAGGGCTGCCACCACTGTCCCCAGGCCCTCAGGGCTGCCACTGTCCCCAGGCCCTCAGGGCTGCCACCACTGTCCCCATGCCCTCAGGGCTGCCACTGCCCCCAGGCCCTCAGGGCTGCTGCCACTGTCCCCAGGCCCTCAGGGCTACCCCCACTGTCCCCAGGCCCTCAGGGCTGTCACCACTGTCCTCATGACCTCAGGGCTGCCACCACTGTCCCCAGGCCCTCAGGGCTCCCACCACTGTCCCCATGCCCTCAGGGCTGCCACTGTCCCCAGGCCCTCAGGGCTGCCACTGTCCCCAGGCCCTCAGGGCTGCCACTGTCCCCATGCCCTCAGGGCTGCCACTGTCCCCAGGCCCTCAGGTGCTGCCACCACTACCGGACTTGTGAAGTATCTGGCCGATGAGAACGGCAGATGCACCATCAACAGTGACATAAGCAGGGCAGCACGGTGGCACAGTGGTTAGCATTGCTGCCTACGGCGCTGAGGAGCCGGGTTCGAATCCCGGCCCTGGGTCACTGTCTATGTGGAGTTTGCACATTCTCCCCGTGTCTGCGTGGGTTTCGCCCCCACAACCCAAAGATGTGCAGGTTAGGTGAATTGGCCATGCTAAATTGCCCCTAAATTGGAAAAAATAATTGGGTACTCTAAATTTATTTTTAAAAAACAGTGACGTAAGCTAGTGTCCTTACAAGAGGCTGCCTCCATCCACTCCCACACCGACCCCTCCACCACTACCCACCTCTTAGCCATGGCTATATTTGCTGCCCAGTAATAGTTCATCAGGTTTGGCAAGGCCAACCCATCCCCCCACATCCCCACTCCAGCAGTACCTTCTTTACCCAGGGGGATTTCCCCGCCCAATATCAGGGCGTTAACTTTTCTGAAAGAGGCCTTTGGGATAAAAATCAGAAGGTTCTGAAAAATGAATAGGAACCTTGGAATAATTTCACTGTCTGCACCCGCCCCGCCAGTGACAGCACGCCCCACCTCTTAAAATCCCCCTTCATCTGCTGTACCAACCGCACCAGTGGTTCTTCCCATCAATGCGCAACCTGAATGCCCAAGAATCTAAAGTTCATCCCCACCACTTTAAACGGAAGCTCGCCCAGCCTCCCCTCCTGTTCCCTTGCTTGAATTGGGAAAGCCTCACTCTCTCCCCCATGTTTAATTTATACCCAGAAA